>NC_139764.1:84561668-85161668 GCF_965231275.1 Zosterops lateralis
TGATGGCATTGATGTAAGTGTTTTTCATGCCTGCCTAGGAAATAGGAAATGCCTTGAGGTGTATCTATGTTGTCTGTCAGCCTTTGATCTTCAGGAGTTTGAATTTGGCTGCAGATATATGAAGGAATTGATGGGTCTCCTGCTCTGTAATGGGCTGGAGTGAGGGGAGAAAGCAGACTTTCAGATTATCTTTGGTATAGAAAACTCAGGATTATTTATTTTATATAATCAGCATCATATGCTGTGATTATCTGCCATTAATAGGGTGTAGGGGTTTTATAAATCTAATCTCAAAAGGGATTACATAGAATCATTCATACTAAATCATGTTAAGGGTTATTCCTGAAAGGAGTTACTATGTGTATACCCTTGATTCCTATCAGAAGTTTCTGTGATGATTTCTGTTAGTCTGTAATAGAAATTATGTGGATTTAATATTTATTTTCTACAATAAGAGTAATTTCAGGATTATTTCTGATAATCTGTACATCAGTGATTTTCATGAAGGACCATAAAAGGTTGTTGTAGTTCTGACTAATACCTTCTTTTTCCTATGTTGGTAGGGGGAGAGAGGCCCCAAGGGCCCCCCTGGTCCTCCGGTAAGTAATTTCAACTACTTTTCATTTGTTTCTGTGAGAGAAGAAGTTTTGAGTTTTGTTCCTGCTTTCCTCTGTGAAACATGCTTAACTGTCCATTTAAATCCTGAAGGGTCCAGATGGGGATGCAGGCAAACCAGGATCCCCTGGCTTGCCTGGAGAGCCGGGAGCTGATGTGAGTACACTTGATTTTATATATATATATATATTTTTTTTCTTTCTTCCCCAAGAATAAATAGATAAAGCACAAGGGCTGTCGATGCTGCCACCTGGCCCTGGAGAGGGCGCTGGGCAGTGGTCTCAGGGATGACTTGTGCGGCTGCCTCTGGAAGCCACCTCTGGTCGCAGAGCAGGGCAGAGAGGGCATGAGGAGGGTCTGCTGATGCATCTTCCCATCCTGTGGAAAATAATAGAGAAGATCAAAGTTTCAACATCATCTAGTGTTGATGGCTTTTTAGGTCATACCTCTTGAGTAAATTTGTGTCAATAAAAATGCCTTCAAACATTTTTGGGAAACTTCATTTTTCACTTTTGCAAGCACTGTTAGAAAGCATTTCTTGTTATGAAGCAAGATTGTTGCATTAGTACTTAGATGTTATGGCAGGAGCTAGACAAGCTTATGTTTAATTTATATAAGCTTTTAAAATTTTAAAAATCTAAGATACCAAAAATAAAGGTTATATACCATAAACCAGTGTGTCAGATGGTATTGCAAATTATATAAATGAAAAAGCCTAGTATCTATTTAATGTTGCAATGCTGTTAGAGATTAATATTTAATTTGCTTTTGGGAAGAGATTTAGTGGACATCAAAGAGGCTTTAATTAAACTGTTCAAATCTCATATCTGTAGAAGAAAATGGGCTTTGTGAGTGACATCTCATACCACTTCACCTTGTCCTAAAAACAATACAGACTCATAACCCATTTGCGCATGTCAAAACCCTATAAGCATATTTTTAAAAATCATTGCTCTTACAATTTTCACTTAAGGCATAGTTTCATTTTCCTGTCCAGAATTAATGGGAACACAATCATGTGAAACAGGACACACTAAACTTAGCTCAGCTTTTGATATCTATTCACATTTGTATATTCCCTCATATTAGTGGATGAGTTGAAATGTATTACTAGAGTACAGTCTTTTGAAATATTGAATAATTTTTATTTTTGCTTTAAAAAAACCTGAGACCTTATTGTACTTTCACTGTGTATTCAACTTTCAATTGGCATTTTAGATTTATAATACCTTTTGTGTAATTGGTAAGGCAGTTTTGACTTTTTAAATCTCATTTTATTTCAAAAATTATTTCAGTGTCAGGTTTAATAGACTGTAAAAAGGTACTGTACAGTAATTGCTTGTAATGATCATGTAAGCTTTCAAAACCTAATTATCAGAACAATTGTGTGAACACTGAATTGCTGGAAGTGTGCCAGAAAAAGTGGAAGTGTACAAAAAAAAAGTATTAGATAAACGTAAAAGAAAAGCTCTTCTGGACATCTGGACTTTTCTAAGCCATGTAAGCTGACTATAAAATTGGAAACAAAAGGAAAAAAAGAACTCCAAAGGAATTCCTGGTTATTATATCATGGTTGGTTTTTAATTTTAGCCAGACAGACAAGTTCAAAAGATAA
The DNA here is from genome assembly GCF_965231275.1 of Zosterops lateralis. Lineage (NCBI taxonomy): Eukaryota > Metazoa > Chordata > Aves > Passeriformes > Zosteropidae > Zosterops > Zosterops lateralis. Next base: position 84,563,899 of record NC_139764.1, read on the forward strand.
ATTTAAATCTAGCCTGGCAGACTTCTGGGTTTCTGTTTTGTGTTGTTGTCAATGAAACTTTTACTTGAAATGGACAACACTGAGAGTTTTTTTTTAGCCTTAGCCATGAAATAAATTCATCAATCTCCCATTAAGAGGAAATAAGATCATGTGAGATCAAATGCTTAATTTAATTGTGATCTAACTGAATAATTCTTGAAGATACATATCACAGGCACTGATGCTTGGTCACCAGAAGCTAGTACTTTGAACTTGTGCAGTTCTATCTGTACATCTAAATAAATATTTAGATTGCAAGTCTCCTACAATTACAGATTTCATTTAATAGCTTCGTTTTTCTGTTTTATAATGTTTTCTGTTGTGATTAAGAAAAACACATAACCCTTGCATTAATATTGTATCTCTTACTTCCAAAGGGATTCACAGGACCTGATGGCTCACGGGGAGCCCCAGGACCAAAAGGACAAAAGGTAGGACAAAATTATGCATGAAATGATGGATTTTTTTTAAGCAGCTTTTTTTTTTTTTTTTTTTTTTTTTTTTCTCCCTCTATGTGACTAATAAGACACTACAGCCTTTCTTACAATCTTAACATACCTTCAGTACATGCATATGTACTGGCCCCTTTTCACAGAGCACAAAGAAGCTAGCAGTAAGGAATGGTGGCTGGCATTACATTGTTCACATTAAGGTTGAGCATCCTCAGTAAAGCTGAGGCCTTTTCCATCTTGTATTACAATTGTGTCATTGTAATATGCAGTGGGAACCAGAACAGTGAAACCTGGCTTCATCATAAATCAAACAAATGAAATATAAATCAAAAATGAGAATAACAAGCATGCTTGAGTTTTTGGGGATGAGGAAATAAAAGGTCAGAAGCTGTATCTTTTTTAATACTGAGAAAGTCTTTCCTTTCTATCAAGTCTTACAGAAACCAGCAGAACATTAATGAAGTGAATAATATTTGCAGACTATGTCCACTAAATGATGCCCTCTGAAAGTTGAGAGAATATCTTCCTGCATATTGTTTACAAACTTGATGCTAATGCCCCTTAAAAACTAATTTTTTATCTTTTAAAGGGGGAGCCAGGACTGCCCGGTGCTCGTGGACTTCCAGTAAGTAATGCATTTAGTATACAAAAAGGGTTTTTATACCTTAAGTATTATTATGAAGGCTTCTTATCACTAAATGTAGAGAAGGAAAGCCCAAAACTATTTCTGAGGTTTCTGAGGTAACTCCTAAGTTACAAAAGTAGTACTTCAAGGAACTATTTTGTCTTTATATCTAAGTGTGCAAATATTACTGAAAGGTTATGTTTGGTTTGTATGCTGTTGAAAAGAAAGGAGCATGTGTGATGTAGTCCCAGGTTTTGGACTTATACCATTCTTTTCCATCTCTTTGTGAAAATGCTATGGAGATGAGAGAGCTTCATTTGCATATAAGAGTCTACAGTTATTCCTGTTTTCAGGAATACAATTCAGTGGCATCACTGAAGGGTAAATTCTGTGAGACTCTTTGCTGTTTTGCTATTCTGTATGAAAACAGGCCAAAATATGAAAAAGAACATGCAAAGAGTACTGTTCCATTTGGCATGCAGATGGATCTAGCATCCATTTTTAGGGGCTGAAAATAATTGGGAATTTTAGGAGTTTTACTGGTAGAAGAGGAGAATGATGGTTGACATGTAGGAATTTAGCTTAGTAAAAAGTCTCAAGATGAGTAATGGAATGAGATGACTGGAATAAATTATAATAAGACTGAATATAATGAGTATTTAGTTTAAAATTAGATTCAGTTTGGGGAAATTATTTAAATTAAATAAAAGAGGTACAACACTCCTTGTGTATTTGTATTTTTGATCTTTTCCTATTAACTCTCATTAAATTTATCTTTAAAAATTATTTTGATAGTTGATCAGAGAGAAAACTTATTAAGTTGTTCTTGAAGGTGTGACATTATAGACATGTTCAAATTCAAGATGAATCACTTTGTGGGTACTTTAATTTACATGGATGCTCATTCTCACCTGAAAAATTGGGAAATAAATAATATAATGGCTGCCTGGTCTGTAGGTTCAATATATAAGTTAAATTTAGTCACAGAAAATGGCAGAATGGCAGAACTGAGGTAGGTTCTAGGTAGACTGAAACCCCTACATTTTTCTGTTAGAGGCTTGAGTATGGTGGTTTTGTTTTTTTTTTTTTTTTTTTTGATGTCAGCTAGATGGGAAAATAATTTCTGGGTTGTATGTTACGTATATTACACCATCTAGCTGCAAAGAAGAGATAGTTAAACTCTGTCAGGTATGTTTACTCAGGTGATATGGGAAAAATGATTAGAGGGATGGACGGACCACCTATCCTATGACGAAAGGCTGAGTAAAGTGTGATTGTTCAGCATAGAAAAGACATGGCTTGGGGGTGACCTAATTGCAGCCTTCCAGTACCTGAAGGGACCCTACAAGAGAGCTGGAGAGGGACTTTTTACAAGGGCATGTGGTGGCAGGACAAGGGGAAATGTCTTCAAACTGAGAGAGAGTAGCTTTAGATTAGGTGTTAGGAAGAAAATCTTTGCTGTGAGGATGTTGAGGCACTGGAACAGGATGCCCAGAGAAGTTTTGGAGGTCCCATCCTTGGAAGTGTTTAAGGCCTAGTTGGATGGGACTCTGAGCACCCTGATCTAATGGAATGTGTCCCTACTCATGGCAATTTGAACTAGGTGATCTTTAATCTGCCTCCTAAACCATTTTGTGATTCTACGATAGGAAAAAAATGGGGAAATAAAACTGAATTACTGAAATACTTGGTTGAAGTACTGTGGCATCTTAGCTTGTTAACCGAAAGAAAAATTGAGTTGAGGAAAACATACATGATTTTAGCTCACCATTTACCAAATAATGCAGTAATGATTAATTTAAGACCCTCCAGAATAAGTGGGTGCATTAAACATATATGAAGAAGGTTAATCTTAATTCGGAGGTAGACATGTTAATTTGGGAAAGCAGGAAACTGGACCAACTTGTCAAAGTGAAATGCTGATTCTTTTCAGAGCAGCAAGACTTCTGTCACCATATTTTGAGACTGTAAAAGCAATACATCTGATCAGATTTTGGAGTATTGCTCGAAGCAGAGTGATTTTGTTTGCCCTGAGACTTTCAATCTTAAGGTGATAACGCTTCAGTGAACCTCAGTAGGGATTGCCTTTGGAGTTGTTCTGCCTCTGCTTAATAAGCAACTGAAGCTTTTATTTTCAGGTGAATCCACAGGAATATTTATAATGAGGAAAGGAGAATTCCAGTTTGTTTAAAAGAAGAGAAAAGGTGGATATATTTAGTCAACTCATGTCATTACCCTTGTACTTATCAAGATTTATCCTTAGACCTCACATGTTAGGAAGAAGCTTAGTGATTGATTTTGTAGCTCCATGTTTGTTAACCCATACATGCTGAGTCCATTTAGTGAGATTAATGCTCAAAATAAACCTCCTAGGAAAGTCTGTATAAATGCAATTTTCCCTCTGATGAATGGCTGTATGCTACTGAAGAAGTAGTGCAGCTACTGGAAGATTCTCAAAATGGCCAGCACGGGTCATCTGACCTTTAGTGAGATTATGTCTTCTAACAAAATCCACTAAAATGAAAAACCAAACCAACAACAACAAACCCCACAACCCCACTACTGAAACAAACAAAAAATCCCTGGTATAACCCCACAGAACCCACCTACCATAAAAACAAAACAAACAAACAAAAAACCCCACCTAGGAATGGTAGTGCTGGAGTGCAATGGTTCTAATTTTCAGATTCAGAGACTTTTGGAGAAGCTTTTACTACAAATGTGAAGTAATGGGGCTGTTTAACCTTTGTACTTCTTTGGTTTGATCTATGATACCTCATTTACCAGAAACATAGTGAGCACAATTATGAATCTGCATACTGCCTACATGATTAATTGAGTGCTTAGGTATAATTATGCACTGCTTTGAATACTGTCAGTGGCTTTGTGCAAGTGGAGTTGTCCCTGGATAGTTATCCAAGGACTTAATTTTTCACAAAACCTCTTGCTTAAGTTATTAAAATTCTCAGTGCAAACAGAAAATCAAAAGCCTTGGGTACAACACTAATTAGCTTTAAATTATTATCACTGTTTGTCATGCTCCTCTAGTGATATTTATCAGCCAAGTTAGGACTTCTGGGTATCTTGCAAAATGGATATTAAGGACATAAAGTTTTATTTACAGCATTGCTTCTCTGCTCTGTCACATTTTGTTCCCTAGAATGTACCCTGGCAACTTTCAGTTATCATCCCTTTTTTTTGGTACATTTTTTCCTGCTTCATAATTTTCTTTTAATTTATTCTCTTTGTCTCATCTCTTTGGTGGATAGTGTTTTAAATGACAGGCTTACAAAGTTCTTAGAATTCCTGTGATTAATGCAAGTAATTTTTTTTATTCAAGTAATTGACATATGCTGTCTCTGACCTGTCCTGGTAGAAGGACCTGGGGCTGCTTCATTAAGTCCATGCACTGTAGTCTTCAGTCCATTCTCTCTTTTAGTTCTCTCTAATTCTTCTATGAGCTGATATTTTGCTTGTGGCTCACACATGGGGCATACAGGGAGGACTGTGTGTATTTAGTGACAGAGAGTTTGAAAATATTTTAAGGTCTACCAAAACACAGTGTCCAGCACAGGGTACACTTAGAAACACTGGACTCTTTGTGGTGGATGGCAGGGGTACTCACAGATTACAGGGTAGGTGCCTCTGCTGCAGGGGATTACAGACTCTGGATTGCTGCCCAGGTCTGTGCATTCCGTGCTCCCTGGGTCAGACGAACACCTCCAGAGCAGGCAGCAAGCACCTGGGCATGGAAGGCTCAGTCCCAGGCTGTGTGGAGAGGCTTTGCCTTTAGGACACACATAGAGCAAGGAACATGGGCAGCTGGTTGGGACAGGAATTGCTCTGTTTATGTCCTTAATGATGACTGCCCTGGAGCTACTCTCACCTTTGCAACTTGGTCTGCTTGTAGGGAATTCATGGCCAGAAGAGTGGAGTAGCTCTATGAGGAGGCATTGATTGCTAGGGGAGAGTCCCTGCTTTTTTAAGTCTTAATTAGGAAGGTGAGGAGATGCAGTGGAGTGGGCAGAGGAGGGGACAGCCTTCTCCTGGGCTGCTGTGTGGGCTAGACACTAGCTGTATCTGCTGGTTTTGGTATCATTGACCTTCCCTGCCACTTACAGGGAGTGTGTTAGGAAGCGGTACTCCAATGACACCTGCAAGCAGGTGGTGGTTTCCTTCTTTCAGAGGCAGGGGATATTATAATATTGAATATGTGATACAGTGAAAGTTTGTTTGTATAGTCAAATATAGATACATATAATATGATGAATTGTAGCAAGGAAGTGTGAAGCAATAGCAAAGGGATTATGTAGGTTATGCAGTGCAGGCTTACTTTCTTACTTTCTGCTGTGTATTAAATGGTTAAAAATGGAATGATTCTGATGAATGCTTGAAATTTTCCTTCTGTTATACTGACTTTTGTAAACAGCCTTAAAAAAATACAACCCTGGATTTATATGCAGTGGCTTTTTTACTCACATTCCTTCCAGGAGCCTTATTACATCAAATCTGAATATTTAAGTATATTTGGGGTTTTATATTTTAGTGTTTTGTATGTTTTGCCAACACTGTTCTCCATAAAATTTTCCATTTGCTTTAATAATGCAAGACTGAGGGATCTGTTTTCTTAGAGGAAGTATATAATCCAAATAGGCAAAAACACAATTGTATCTTGGATGCTTCTTATTAAAGTGATTCAGAACAATACTGATGGAAAATGTAAATAGGAGAAGTTTGGTGTTCTTTCTTTATTACCATAAACTATAAGTTGAATGGATTTAGGCCTCAGGGAAGCACTGTGGGGAAAAAGTTCACTTTTATTATAAATTCAAATGTACCTTTAGAAGGAAATTATAGCATAGATATGTTTATCATGGTACTTGATAATTAGCTAAACACAAAGCCTTTAGCGTCTTCATTCCTTTGTGGAAGTAAATATGTTTATAAATATGTGTAATGATACTGCAAGGCAAATTAATCAGTAATTTAATTTTCTCTACTGATACTGATTACCTAATAATAAAATTGATTTTTAACAGTAGTTAAAATAGTTTTCAAAACTATTTTACAGAATAAAATGAGGGGGTTTTATACCTTTTTTATCTGAAATACTCTCTTCTTGTAAAACAGCTTTACTAGATTTGGAACCCTCCCCACATTTCTGATCTTTTTTTTCATATTTCACAGGGCAAGGGGCTTCTTGGACCACCTGTAAGTATCAATTTTACAGTTCATAAATATACTGTTCAATGAACCTGTTTGAATATTTAATAAAGCTAAAAGTAATCCAGTGAAAAAAGAGATGGTTTAATCCTGATCTCCGTGTCTATTATGTATGTTTTCTTCAGCTACCCCTTAGGTCTGTGGCATATGGGGCAGGAATGTTGGTCAAGAATAAGGCATAGTTGGTTCTTTGTGAGAATTACATGTTCTGAGTCCTTGGATGTTTGTTACATAGGTATTATATGGTATAAAAATACTATTTACCTTGGTTGTTGTAGGGTCCAGCTGGTGCAGCAGGACTTCCCGGGGAAGTAGGTCTTGCTGGTCCACCTGTAAGTACTACTATGTTTGCTGAAAATGCAGGTTTATTCAATTGCTAGAAAGTACTTAAAGAAAAAAATGGGCCATCTAAATACTATTTGGGGTGTCACAGCATTTTCAAGAGTTTTTTTAATGTCTGCAGTGATCACTGGTAAAAGAAGGATTATGTTTGAAGCTCATCAGAAATAAGAACAATGAGTAGCAGGGCCACCTGTCAGATTAGATTTAAATGTTTCAGAGTGTCCTGTACTCTACTTCTCTTATTCAAGGAAAGCTGAAATCAAAAAGCAGACCTGACAGAAATACAGGAAATATAAACCTTAGCTACTTGAAGTACTGATTTTCATTTGCATACCAGTGAACATGGCAATTCATATTTCTTCTCGGTCTCAGTTAAAGTGTGGCTCCATCTATTGACTTTACTGCTGAACTGTGCCCTCAGTTTCACCACACCGTCATATTTTGACACCACACTACTGAAATGGAAGCTGAAACCAATTGGCACTTTTTTACTTGAAATCTGAAGTAGCATTTAAAATTTTGTTTAATAAAATCTACTTTTTAATGTAATTATAAAAATGAATTTTAAAAGAATATTAAAAACTGTCAATTTGTTTCAGAAGATGATCCATCTAGCTTCACTATCTTGTCTGTAGGAGGGCTAAGAATGGATACCAAGGGCAGTATCCAAGTACAGGCTTTTGGTAAAATGGCATTTTTCTGTCATACTGTCATGCATTCTCACAGTTAGTTGGTAGTTCAGAGACTGCCTGAATCAGAAATTTTATCTGTGATGCCTTTTCAAAAGCTGCACATGAGCCTGTGTCTCCACTAATGCAGTCAGTCTCTGAATCCATTTATATCCCAAGCCTCCATAACACATTCGAATAATGAGTTCCACAGTGGAATTATGCATTGCATGGAAAGGAATGAATCTATAGTTCTAATGTTTTGAGAACTGGTTAATAATTTTTCTATATTCATCTTGTTTATTGAATTTATGGCTTAATGAAATGTAAAAAGTAATATTGAAATTACAATATTAAGTTAAAAGGTGGTCTCTGCCCAATTATTAGATTATTTTAATTACAAATCTTCAGAGAAAATAATTTGAAAGAAGTTCCACATTGCCTTTATTTATCAAAATTTCTGAACAGGAAAAAATTCTAACTTGATAAATTCATATTGTGCCTTGAAAAAGTAAATTTTTTCCTCTCTCTACTTTTGCCAGTTATTAGAATTCTTTTAGTTCATAACTTAATAGCAACTATAGAGGAGGAGTGCATAGATGATCCTGTGGTCAGATGTTTCAGATTTCTAAAGCAGGCAAAAATGTTTTGGTTTTCTTGTAACTCCTATTTCACAACATGGCTTGCCGTTCTACTAAAAAAAAGTAGTTTCTGCATTCTGTTCTGGGAGGCATGTTGTGGATTGAGGTTTTTACTGCCTGCTTAGTCTGTCCTTCTGTAGTCACTTAATTTCTCACTGTTGTTGTATGGTCTGAATATGTGACTACTGCTGGTTATTATTACTATCAATCATGTAAATTATTTTACCCTTTTTAAGGGAGATCCAGGAAAAAGAGGGCCACCAGGGCTACCAGGACCTCCAGGTCCTCCAGTAAGTGATTAAGTTTAATATGTGCTTACATCTGAATTTTGCTTTGTTGCTGCTTGAACAAAACTTCTCTCCAGATTCTAGACCTTAATACTGATTTTAGGATACCAGAAAGACTTTGATCTTCCATTTAGAAAGCAAGTTTCCACTCTTTATGGCTATAAAAAAGTAGTTTGAAATGCAAATAGTGTAACTTCCATCATGATGCCTTCCCATTTCTGTAAAATGCAAATGCACAGGTTTTAAATTCCCCTGTGAATCATAATACTGTAAATGTAGTCTTTGTTGGGCCTGACTGGTATTACTTCAGTAGAGGCAGGCTTTTCTCTGTTAGGAGAAGAAAAAAAAAATTGGCTCATGAGACAGAAATATACACTTGCAGGTGGGTCGAGTTCAATGTCTTTCTTGCAATCAGATCTTCTATTTGCAAAGGATAAAAGAAAGCACGGGAGTGCTTTGCTCCCCAGAGGAACAGCTACCTTCTTTTTAACCTCTGGGGAGGAGGGAGGTGTGTTATGCTTTTGTCTTGTGGCAATTCACCAGCTCAGAGAAACACAATGGGGAGTTTGGCAGGCACATCTCAGTCTGGCTGCTTAGAAATGCAAACCACTGGGAAAGGTGTCCTGCTAATGTCTTTTTAAAAGCTGTACTGTTCCTCTGCTGGGAACCTCCTCCCCTCACTCTTAGGGGAGACCCTAAATACCTATGCTTTATTTATGGCATGTTTCTTGTTTTCATGAAAGTTGCCAGAGAACTGGCAGAGGCATTTAAAAAACATGAATAGCAAATTGGAGAAGTTTGGAAACAACTGGAAATGATTTCTCCATAGTGGTGTATAGTACTTCTATTCCTTCAAGTTTTGTCTGTTTTAGGTTTCTGAAGTGCCACAGTTCCACTCCAGTTGATGACAATATGGAACAAATACTCTGGGCTTTTAAAAAATCCTTCCACATATAAGAAGACCATTCTTTTGGAGCTCATTCCTAAAAGTCTCCTGTGTTTTTCTCTGAAACAGTGTGCTGCCTCCCACAGGGCTTCAGAGAATCCAGCTGCTGCTGTGAAATAATCTTTCTCCCTGTTGTGCCTCATAAACCTCCTGTTAGCTTCCATCAAGTATTTGATTTAATATGAGAAAAGGCCTTCCCCCCACTGAGTCCATCTCATTGTACACTGATGTCTAGTTTATTGCAACTGTCATCTGCCAATGCTTTTGGGAAGATTGTTTTCTCTGTAAAAATAATTTTCTCTGTAAAGACCTAAATCTTTTGGTGAATGGCACTAAGTTATTCTTATTATAGAAATTGTCTTGGTTTCTGTAGGAAACTAATGGAGTTTGGACATATTTTTTCTATATTTTACAGAAAGTATATTTGAGCTAGTTTAAAGAGCAAGAGAAATGTTTTGGGTTTTTTTGAAGTCATTCTGAGTTAGAGAATAGACCTGCAGTCCCATAATAAAATCCTACAGTTAAGGTGCTTTTCATGTGAGAGATCCTTTGGTTGATTGTATTTCTAATTCCAGGTTTAGATAGTAGTTTTGTGTAATCACAGTGTTGCCTAATGAGTCATGTCTGGTTATTTCTGTATTGCTGACTTTGATTAATTTAATTTAATTTAGGGAACTATTGGCCTTCAAGATGGTGATGTGTTGGTAAGATCATTGTCCATGTTTTTATTTCTTTTCAAGTAATCTCAGACAATCTTATTCAGCCTATGTGGCAATAACTATGTGAATACTCTTCCAGTGTCCCAGTGCTTGTCCTCCTGGCCGCCCAGGACATGCTGGCTTAATGGGTATGAAGGTAAGAGAACTTGTTTGTTCCATAATTCCTTCCAGACATGCTGTCTCAAGGCACTAGGGAGAGTGCCTGACGTGAAAAAGGGCATTTCACTGTTAATTTCAAAAAAAGATTGCATCGGTGTGGTTGCCCATGGTTATTCAGTTCTTGACTGCCAAAATAACCTCTTGTTGTTGAAATCTCTTGCTACTCTAATCTTCATTGTAAAATTTATGTGTGGTCCTGAAAGGCTTAGAGTATGTGAAGGATTTCTTCATTCACTTCCTGGATCATTTGTGGTCTCACTCCAGAAACATTAAATATTCCCCCAGATCCTTAATCTTTTTGATTTCTTTTTCTCTCCGTGGGAGACCTCTAACATACTAAATTGAAATTAACATGTTTTGAGTCTCATTTTAGCCAAATTTTTAAAAATAAATTCTTTGCTGGTTTCTAGAAATACAGTTGGCCTCAGGAAATTTTTATAGGATAACATAAGAAAAAATACTACCCTGCCTGGCATGTAGCCTTGTTATATCCAGAAGCAGGTATTTTGAGCATGATAATTAATATGTAGTGTTTCCTAGACAGGTGAGGAAGGAGTAGTGAGTGAGGTTTGAGAGGGAACAGCAAGACAGCTCTCAGCAGTATATGTCTGTTTTGGAAAACCGTATTTTAATTTTGAATAGTCTCCATTTATTTAGTTTTTTTGTGTTTATTTTAGGGGCAAAAAGGCTCAAAAGGAGAGTCTGGTGAACCAGGAAAACAAGGCTATAAGGTAAAATAAAAAAAAGAGGAAAAAAGTGGTGTTGTTGTTAGCAAACTAATAGTATTTTAGTCTCAAAAAAAGTATTATATTTTGTTAGAAGTATTAATTGTTTTAACAGAATGCATGAAGTGATACTACATATCGTAGTGCTCCAGAGTAACCAAAGGCACATCTCTATTCTTCATTCACCTGTACTATGTATTTATTATGATGCACAAGTCTTGCTTTTCGTTTTGATTATTCAATTTAATTATTATAGAACTTACGGGGAAAACTGAAGCTAAGTTTAATAATTGAAAAACTTTCAAAAAATTGAATGCAGGATAATTCACTGAATTTACCAAATTAGCTGTTCTGCAGCACAGATGAGTACTTGCATGAAGAATGAGAGGAAAAATACATTTGAAAGGGAAAGGACACAGCATAAGTTTATAAACAGAGGCCAGGTCCAATTCATATTGAAAACTGAAATGTTAACTCTCTCAAGGTGTTTCACTTGAATTAAATTTGTTATATAACCTCTTTAATATTGAAATATTTTCAAGAAATTTTCAGGTTTGCACTGCCTTGGTCCATGCTTCAGTCTTGCACAAAAAAACATTAGGGAAAACTTTTTGCCATTTTAGTTTGGAAGAAGAAAAAATTCATGGAATCATAGAATGTTAAGAGGTTGGAATAGACCTTAAAGATCATCTTGTCCCAACCCCCCCTGCCATGTGCAGAGACATCTCCCACTAGACCAGGTTCCTCAAGACCTTATCCAGCCTGGCTTGAGCACAGCCAGGGTTGGGGCATCCACAACCCCCCTGGGAACCTCTTCCAGTGTCTCACTAACCTCACAATAAAAAATTTCTTCCTACTACATAACCTAAATTTCCCCTCTTGCAGTTTGTACTCTTTACTCCTTATCCTATCACTACAGTACCTGATGAAATCCTAAAGACAAGAAAATCCTTTATGTCGAGAAAAAATGGAATGAAATATTAAGGGTAAAGTATCATTCTTTATACTGGGGTTTCTTTTGACTAATAATTGAATGGAATATGAACCTGAATGAGTGTCTGTCTGAGGAAGTAGTGTGACTTCATTTGGATTTTTTTAAAGCAGTACATGATGACAGAAAACATTAAGTAGGAAACACGCGTCATACAATGACAGAGCAATATGCACAATATGGATTGGCTACAGATGTATTCCTTTTGCTTTCCCAGGGTGAAGAAGGGGACCAAGGACCCAGTGGTGAAGTGGGAGCTCAAGGCCCTCCAGTAAAGTATTTCCTTTTAAAGTGTTACTCATTTTCTTCAAAATTATATATCTTTTTTTCTTATTATTGTGAGACAACAGATATTATAAAACCTCCATGCACCTTTCTCTTTATTCTGCCATATTGTCTATGAATTAAAGAAGTATTATTTAAGTCTCCTCAAAACCTGCACTGTTACTTGGCACAAAGCTCCATATAGTTCTATGGAACTATTTCATGTTCTAAATTTTGTGTTGTGCTTAGATTGTGAAAATAGTCGGATTTTTTTCCCCTTCATCTTCCTTTTCATGATTTTGATGACTCTCACTTCATTGTGTTTGAAACACAATCAGCTGTGAAATTCAGACTTAACTAAGATTTGAGGATGAAGTTGCAACCGCTGAGAAACAGGGTATTTTTTCCTGAAGTTTTTGCCTTTTTGCTTGCAAAAGAGGTGTCCTTCAATTATACCTAGTTGTTTTCTTGTTGTGATTCACTGTGCTTTGTTCTGACACATACCTCCTCAGCTTGTGAGGAGCTCTTATGGTTACCGTGGCTGAAAAGGACTAAGGAACAGAATAAAGGGATCATTCTAAGTAGGAGAAACCGGCATAACATTTCTATGGTTTATTTTCTGGTGGGGTCTCATGCTCTTTTTTTTGGGGTATAAAAATATTTATTTAATGCCATCGGTGTCCAGATTTGATAATATGCAGGAACTTACCTCAATGCACACTACAGCTAAATGCTAAATTACAAAATTCTTTATGAACATAAACATGACATCATAAACCTCTGGATTATGACTAGAAAAAGATGAAGAACAGACTAAGTAAAGGAAAGAATGCATTCCTTCTGATGCTTGATTCTGAAAATGTGTCCCTGTGGCCCTGGTGCAGACAAAGTACTTGTGTAAGAGGCAGCTTCTGCTGTCTAAAAGGCCTGTGGGGACCAATTCATTTTACTCAGTTTGGTAAAGTTCTAAAATCACTGTGAAATACCGCAGTAGAATTAAAAAACAATAAAAAGTTTACTTTCTTTTTCTTTCTTTCTTCTTTTTTTTTTTTTTGGTGTTACTCATAACATTTCAGTGTATCACCAATTGATCACCATACAGACTCTAAAGTAATGTTTTCTAAATTAAAAATTTGAATTCAAAATATGCATAAAACAATATTAGATAGGTAACCCATGTGAAAAAGGACAGACAATGCTTTAGAGGAATGGATGGAGAGCCTGTAGACTCTGCTGTATCTCCACTAGTCTCCACCACAGCACCTGCAATCCAACCAATGTATTCCACTGGCAAGATTTGCATAAGATAGCCACCTCTGGGGGAGATGTTGCTTTTGATAGAAAGTATTGGATGCTATAGTGTGCCTACTTCCAACTTCGATCTTAGAAGCAGGATTACAGTGTGTTCATCTCCCTTGTAGGGTTACTGTAGCGACTGTTGCATTATCACGGTTTCCCCACCTTTTAGGCTGACAAGGCTTCAAATGTTCTGTGCAAGATCCCACCTAACTTTGTGAGGAGCAAGCAGAGGCTGCCAGTGGAGAATCTGCTCAAGGATTGGGTTTACCTAAGCTGTGGGAAAGTGCCTGTAACTCTTTCAATAACACAGTTGCAGGACAGGCGTATTATGGCTGAGGGTTTGGACTCTGCAGGGAGGAAACATCTCAGGTAGTGTCAGTCTCTTGGGAAGAGGAAGACAGAGCAGCTGAATTTCCCACAATACTATTTTGAAGGAAAGCAATGACAGCTGTGATGATAGTTATGATACACCCTGCTGAATTAGGATGTCTACTCAGTTCAGCATCTTAGTGGACATAAAAATTTAGCACTTGCACTCTCAAAAACATTGGCCTATATTATCTGTCTCTGGACAGATAATATAGGGCAATGTAAAATCTCCTTCATCTGTGCAATCCCCCATTTAAGACAACTCAGCACTTTTGCAAATTTGGCCATCATGTGTTCCTTTCACACAAGCTGCAGATGAGAATGCTCCAACTCTGAGGTAACCAAGAAGAAAAATCAGTGGTATTTTTATGTCCTTATGGTGTATTTGTGGTTTTATAATACAGCCTGATACTTTTGTTATTCTTTTTAAAATTCTAAAATTAGTAAAATATCAAATTACCATATAAATAAAGAATTCTAATACAGCAGTAGTTGGATTTCTCCTTTAATACTAAGAAAATAGTAAAATAATCATAAGGAAAGGGTGTAGAACTCTCGAGTGTTCTGTCTGAAATCAGAAGCTTTCAGGACAGTTCTGTTGAGAACTGTTTTAGGTCAGTTTTGATGAGAAGAATTAAGCATAATTTGAATATACTTTTCTATTTCAGGGCATTCTAGGTATCAGAGGTATAACTGGTATAATGGGACCTAAAGGTACCAAAGTGAGTATTAACCTTTCTTTCTATAAAATGGCCTATACAAAAAATAAATAAATAAATAAATAAATATATATATATACAGCTCTGAATGTTTTAAAAGCTTATTTAAGCTTCTTCTTTATTTCTTCTGTATTTTCTCTGTCCTGCCAGCTGTATTTCCATAGCTTCTGGAAACTTCTGACTTCATAACTTCTTGTTAGGAAGAAAGGTAGCTCAGTCCTTCTAACTAATGAAGGACATGTACTCTTCACTCTTTTCCCCCAATCCTTGTATTTATAGTAGTTTTGCATGTATGAAGGTCTGTAGTTAGCAAGATAGCAAGTTATAACAATTATAAACTATAGCATATTTTAATTGAAGCTAAAATTTATTAAGTAGTCCCTCCAGTGATTTGTATCTTCCAAAAGCCTTTTACTCCCATCATTATCCCAGTTTTTGTCAGGAATTTTTATTGAGAGTTTGTTCTTTTTCCCAGTCTTTCTTTGACATCTCTGTGTCTTAAATTTCTGCCAGTGGGATTAATATTTATGTGGGCTCTTAATTTGCTGGACAATTTTCCTTTTGTTTGTCTTAGTGTTTCTATCTGTTATTTCAAACCTGGCTGCTACATTTCTAGTCTCATTAATCTTGTTAAATCTATATGGTAAGAATTTCTGCAAGGAGTAGAACATAACAATCCTGTCACTGTTTTCTTCTCCGGAAGTCAAATCACATAAATTTTGTGATCATCTGTCTTCAGAGACAACATTAAATATCTCCTGATTTTAAATCTTCTCATGAATGGTGTTTTGTAACCTATTGGACATGTTTGCTAAGCTATTACTAACTTACTTCATTTTTTTCTGTGTGTTTTCATTTTTTGTGTGTTCTAGTTCTTTGTAGTTATTTGCCTACATGTTTGGCAATGTTTTGTTTACTTGAAATACTTATTACATCTGTGTGACAAAGGAGTTCCATGTTCTCTCTAAATCTTTTTTGAAACAATTTTTTTCTCTCCATTTACATTTATTTACAGGGTAGTGATTACACTGTTTCCTTGAAACATATGTGATAAAAATAGCAGTACTGCACTTGATGATTTCTCTGCACATTTTGATGTAATTCTATTATGTGGTGAAGGATACAGTGTATTTAAAGAAGACAGAGATTTTTTGAAGTAGCATTTAAAGGTCTACCTCCTTCTTAGATTTTTTAGAGAATGATCTGAATGTTGTGTTTTGACTGATGTTTTTTCATATTTAAATATATTTGCTTTCATATCTCCATTAACAAAAGCAAGATAAATGAAAAGAATTGATTTGCTTTGTTTTTTTTTTTAATTTGAGCTATAAAGCTCTTTCATCTGTAGAGACTTTGTAGTTCCTAGTAAAGCAGGAGGATACAATAAGTTATTACTGCTCCAGCAGATCACTTTAACATCTTGTATTATCTGTTTTGTAGGGAGCTCGTGGTCTTGATGGTGATCCTGGTCCCCAAGGTCTTCCTGGTGCACCTGTAAGTAGAGTGTGGGTTATCCAAACACTTCCCAGTTAGTGAAACTTTGCAGCTGTGAATCAAAAAAGCCTCTGATTAATCCAATTCTATTGATTCCCCATAGGTGAATAAATGTTGTTAGAGTGATCTTGAGTCAGTAATGTCTTAATGTTCCTAAAGAATTTGAGGTAGATGAATCCATTTTAACTTCTTAGTATGTGATGGTTTCCTCTTCCTTCTGAGTCCTTCTGTGCATTAGGGTGCCTTGGAATTTTTTAGGTATCCAACTGGAACAAAACCCGCACAGGGCGATTTGGGCAGTTTTTGTTGGAGGTTTTTATTGTCTATGTGTTTTATTTGTTTGGGGTATTTGGTTGGTTTGTTTTTTTCTTAAATTCTTCATTGCTCTCTGCTTCCATAACTGGAATTTTTGCTTGCAATAGCCAGTAACTCTGTGTTAAACAAACAAGTGCAACGTCCCTTGCTTAGACACTCCTGAAATCTCAGGTGATGGCTTGAGTTGTGTTTTTTAAAATATATCTGTCAGCTGCAGCTTTAAGAAACTGCATTTTTAAATATAGTGTGATTTTAAGATGTCTCCTTTCACCAAATATGAATTGTACTTGATTTTCTGAGAGGTTTAGCTAAAAAATACAGGGAAGTTTTTTCTTGTTTTATTTATAATTTTTTTTTTTTTTCTGTAGGGGGATCAAGGACAGAGAGGTCCACTAGGAGAGGCAGGTCCAAAGGGAGAAAGGGTGAGCACAGACAAATTTTGACTCTTTTTGCCTTACAAACATTAGTTACTTAATAGCATATAAACAGTGCATAACTCTCAGAGTAATGTGAATGAGTATACATTGACATTCTTTTAATCTGTCATTTCATTGTCTTTAGCTTAATTTTTAAATATTGTTATTATTCTCAGGGTCCTCAAGGTACAAGAGGAATAAATGGCCTCCCTGGGCCTAAAGGAGAGCCTGTATGTATATTTAATTTCTTTATTTGTTTCATTTGCTGTTACTTTGTATATTAGTGCTTGGGTAAAATCTTTTCCATGTTACAATAATTTTTTTTGTCTTTTTTCAAGGGCTTACCAGGAGTTGATGGCCGTGAAGGGATCCCTGGAATGCCTGGAGCTAAAGTAAGGCACAATTGGCATATTTCTGAGCTTTGGTCGTGCCCTAGATTTATTCATTAATTTGTGGCTGCTGCTCATGGCTTTATGCACATGATGAGGGTAATTGAATTAACATTTCTTTACTACAGAACTGAAAGTATGTCAACTCTGTGTTCCAGAAATAAATTTTTCCCTCATGTTTGATTTGCATATATTACAACTTAAAATGTTTTACAGGGTGAACCAGGAAAACCTGGAGCTCCAGGTGATACAGGGCTCCAGGGATTGCCAGTAAGTATCAAATATTTTACCTTTGAAAGGTAGGCTCAGTTCAAATTGTAGAAAGGCTGTGTATAGGTTGATTTGATATTGGAGTAATTCCAGTGAAAATATAAGCAAAAGGCTCAGAGGAAGTATGTTTAATGCAGGGAGAAATTCTGCTATGTATATGCAAAACCTCTACACAAAGGTCTAGATCTCCTTATGATGCCATTGTGAGGAACTTGGCCCCACAAAATATTTGTGGTCAGGATGTGACTCTTGTGTTTCTCCTACCTGAGACCC
This sequence comes from Zosterops lateralis, assembly GCF_965231275.1. NCBI lineage: Eukaryota > Metazoa > Chordata > Aves > Passeriformes > Zosteropidae > Zosterops > Zosterops lateralis. The sequence goes on from NC_139764.1 coordinate 84,581,524, forward strand.
TGAGGATACTATGATGTGACCCCACAATTAGGGCTGGTCTCATTAGATTGACCAGGGCCAAACTATTCCCAGGCTGAGCAGGAAAAGCTGAGCTGCTAGTCCAACATACCTTCTGTGAACAATCATCCTTTGATATTCTCCTAGCTCAGAACATCTGGAGTGCATCACACTCATGCTTCTTTCTGTGGGTCTCCAGTGTATATCCCCTGTGGGGAGCTTGCAGGGAATCACTAGTGCTTTATGGGTTCTTTCAGAAGGTAATCCTTGTGCATTAACTAAGTTTGAAAACTGTGCCAATTGTCAAAAGCTAAATAGAAGCCTCTTTAAAACACTTTGCTGCAGGAGTAATTGCTGTGAGGTATGGTGAAGATGTTTTAAAACAGAACTGGACATAAATTTGTAATACTTAGTGAACTCGAGCTTGGAAGACGATTTGGTAAAAGCATACTTGCTATGAACTGTTGCAGAGAGGTGAGGAAGGAATGAAAAATGTCCAAACGTAAATTAAAATCTGCACCTCCACTCTCAGCATACTGGGACAAGCATGTATTTCTAGTGTAAGACAGAAGTTACAACTCCTCACTTATCTATGCTCCTTTTGCAATCTATAAAATAAGAATAATACTCCTTTTCTGTTCCTCTGTAAACAGAAAGAATTCAAGCTTGGTCTCTTACTGAATGAAAGTGCTTCAATATCAAGTAAAAAGATTAGAAATACTCAAGCATAAGAGATAAAAAAAAACAAACCACAAAACAAACAAACAAACAAACAACCCCCCCCCCCAAAAAAAAACCCTACAAAAAACCAAAAAAAACCCCAAAAATAACCCCACCCCAAACCACCATTTCCAATCCCCTTAACAACAATAAATGTAAATATTTTTTCTTTCAGGGTTTCCCAGGCTCTCCAGGTATGAAAGGCATTCCTGGCCCAAAGGTAAAATGTCTTGAGTATTGTCTTTCTTGTCTAAAGCACAAATAAAGTGCTAAAGTATCTAAAGTTCTAAGATATTCAATGAAATTGTACTAACCTTCTCTTGTGTTAAGAGACAAGCCTTAGGCTGCAGGAATTAAATATAGTTTTTAATCAGCTTTGGCCTCTGCATTTTCATGATTCTTGTGCTACACAATGTGGTTTTCATTATTCTAGGCATTAAATAATACCTAAAAAGGGCCATTTCCTTTTAAATTTGTGGAAATCATTGCTAGAGGAAGGTTTTGACATGCCTACCTCACTAGATCTTGAAATGACGATTCATAACAAGAATATTATTTATCGCCACCCTAAGCTGATTCAATCACAGAAGTTGTTATCTCTATTTAGGTAGCATCAAATTGCAACATCAATTCCAACTTAGTTAAAAAAATTGTTGTAAGATTGAGACTGTGGAATATTTCAGATAATGATGTTTGAGTTTAGCTGTAAGTAATTGAAAAAGAAAACTAGACTGAGACATGATTTTTTTGTCTGAAATTACATGGAGTGATACTGCTTTCTGTGATTTGAAAACAGCAATCAAATCTGTTTGGGATTTGTCAGCACACAAACAGCAAAGGAACTGAAATCTGATTTTTGACAAATTAGATAGAAAGGTTTGGTCAAAGTTAAAAGAACATCAAATAAGGCAGAAGTTAAAAAATTAACATAGACAGATTTTGTTTTTATTTTAAATGGAAGAGCAAACCGTTGGCTTGGCTAATATTTTTATTTTCTGCCCAACAGGGTAATAGAGGTCCTCCTGGGGTGCCAGGGTTAATGGGAAATCCTGGTAAACAGGTAAAAACCATCAATCTTATACAAAATATCTAGAAAAAAAATATATATATATAAGATCACTTTTCAAATTTGTCGCATTTCAAATTTGTTCCCCAAAACAGGGTCAACAGGGCCCAGAGGGAGAAGCAGGTCCAACAGGACCCCGGGGACCACCGGTAAGTATGGAATAAACTTCTAATTCAGAATAGGTAAAATTGCAGTGTCTCAAGATAGGGTTGCTGAAGCTAGCCACAAGGTAAAATTATTATTCATCTTAAGTTCTAAAATTTGAGGTAAATACCAGTTCTTTACCTTCTGTACCAAGAGGATGTGCATCATCACATAGAGAAATACAGTCCTGTATATGTCCAATAATGTCCTATGATTGTTTTTGGCTTTGGTGAAAACTTAAAAATTTAACCTTTCTTTTATAGTCTTCTTGTCTTTGTATTAAATATGCCAAGTAAAAGCTGAAACGGAGAATAAGTGTGGTTTGAGAGAAAAGCCAGAATCAAGCTCCTGTTCTTCCCCGCAACAGTCTGGTTGGCATTATTAACATAGATATAGTGGTGTGAAAAATAGGATTTATCTTTCACTGGAAGCACTGCTGCTGTAATTTCTTTCCCTGAAGATTTTCCTTAACACTAGAAAGGTTTGGAAGACTGGAGAAATGGCTGCTAGGCAGGTAGCTTGCTGCAGGAAATAAATCTGCTAAGAAAAGTGAACTGATGATATTTGTTAAGGCTCAGTTTTGAAGAAAAAAGGACAGCTGGATACTGGAGAGTGTTGGGTACTGCTTTCTGATTTTCTCTAGAGTGGACCTGACATGGTTTGAAGCTGCATAAGGCTGATCTAATTTCCCTTTGCTGTTAATCCTTCTGGATGGAGAGGAATGAGAGGATCAGTGATTTGAAGAAAATTTTCATGCACAAATATTCACTCTGATGACATTAACCAGGCTTCAGGCTCTGCAAGCAATTGGTTTTTCAGGCTTCCCTCTTGCCACTGATACCCTGGGGATGATTTCCTGGAATTTTCTGAGCTTCTGCTGTAATACAATGACACAAATTTTGCTCATGCAGTTGAAGGGTTATTCTCATGCAAGGATTAGTGAGGTACTGTCTGTGATTTATTTGTAAGGGCCAGGAATATCTTCTCTGAATTAACTCCTAAAGATACACCAGCAGTCAGCCAAGTAACAGATTCCATTTTCTTCTAGGTGTGTTTGGTTTTTTTTTTTTTTTTTTCCCTGTGGTTCATGCTATCATGTGCTAGATGTATTAATGCATGAGATCACATTTATTTTGGATAGTCTTTGCATTGCTGCTGTGTCCACAGCTGCCTTAAGAATGATACAAAATGAGGATTATAAGAGCATTTACTAGGATGGAATACAGGTACTTTTCAGCATCCCAAATATCCAACTAGCAAACAAGTTTTTGTTTTTGTCTTTATTTTTGTTATTTGTATTTAAAAGTACACTCAAAAAGGTTTTCAGCCCTCTTAGACTGATCCTGTACACTTGTAACAGGAACAAGAATTGTAATTGAATTAGACCAAAGTAATTGCCCACTCTGATAATGCACTGTAATCTGCTGAAGTATTCTTTTAATCCTTTCGATGTGAACATGAATTTACAAAATCAGCAGTCCGTAGAACAGGGGTTGACACACAAGGTTAATTATTAGTAACCCTGTAGATGGACAGAAATACTTAAAGCAGATTAAATATAGTGATTTTTCCTTTTGTCACTCTAGAGACCAGCAAGACATCTGGATTCCTTGCCTTTATTTTCTCTGTGTTTATAAAGTGCATTCATTTTGGAAAACATGTAAACATTAGAACCAAAGCATAGAAAGAAAAGTTTTGGTCAAACAACGTGGAGAAAGGAAGTAAATTTGTATGTGGGACATCAAACAGTAAGCGACTTCTCTTCTGTAGTTCCCTTAAAGCTGTAAAGAGCCTTGGATAATAACTATGGTGGCTTTCATCAGCTTGAGACTACAGGCAGCATATGACTGGAATAACTTTCTTTTTTTTTTTTTTTTTTTTTTTTTTTTTTTTTTTTTTTTTTGAGGAATGCTTTACATCTACACAAAAAGGGGGATGATGAGAGTTTCTTTGTTTCAGTAGGACACAGTGTTGTATTATTGAACTTCAGAGAGCTTTGGTCTAAGCTGAGTCAATATTTATTTCCAGGGCAGAATAAAGGATGTTTTCTCTTTCTTCTGCAGCAGATACATGTAGAAGATACATTTGAACTACTTCTTTTAGGATTCTGCCCTTCCATTTCTAGGGAAAAAAATAATGTGCTGTTTAAATAATTCCATATGACATGATTTTTCAAACTTCTAAAACTAGAAAACTTGGCAATAAGTTGAGAAAAGCAATTATAATTCAATTATAATTGTTCTAAAGAGATTTTTATTTTCTTTCCTAATTTGAAATTTTCTCACAGCTTTAACACTTGATTGTTTTAGACCAAAGTTGCATAACCAAGCACTTTCAAAGCCTGAAGAATTTATGATTACTATTCAGGTATTTTTCTTGGCCTACTTCTTATTTTGAATTATTTACTTTATAACTCACTTCAGTTCTTTCTCCTTGCCCCTTTGTTCCATTTTATTCTTGCTATAGAAGACTAAGGTAGAGGTCAGGAAGGGTTGGGCTTACTCCTTGGAGAAAGAAAAAACCTTGATGTTTTGCAGGATATGGGGAATTTCAGTCCCCTAATATATCAGTTGCACAGCAACAGGCACACTAAATTTACTCCCCTATTTCACTTACTCCTGTTCCTTGCATTGCAACTGAGTGAGACAACACAGCTGGTGGGTCCAGGAGGGCCAGAACTCCAGAGGAAAGGACATCTGGTGAAGGTCCATGGAGGGATAACAAGGCTGACTCTGCTAATATGGCCAGCAGGCTGGTATTTGCATTAGGGAAAACTTGCATGCTTACATTTGTGTTATATTTAAAAATCACAGGGATTTTTCAGCTTTATCTACTTCTAAAGGACATTTTTTGAGAAAAAAATTTCACTTCAACTAGTGTGTAGTTTTTCAAAATTACACAAGAGAGTACTATTATCAGTGGCTCTGTGGGACAAATAATACTTTTGTATTGTTTGCCAAATAACTTGTAGAGGCCTCTGTCATAAACCATGTTATTTTAGTGTATTTTGTTGTTAACCAGCTGTTGGAATGTAGTTGAAAAGATATTGTTACTAAACAGCAGATTCAAATTTTGGCCTTTCAAGAGTGTGTAAACTTTTATAGTTTCAAAGGGAAGACACTAAATATTTGAAAACAAGATTACTAGCTCTAGTTAAAAACTCATGGCAAACTCATGTGTTAGGAGACTCTTTTTCCTCACCTCTGACAAATATCCTAGGAGGAACTTGCTTTGAAAAGTATCACTTTAGTCTATTATTGCTTTTCCTTAAAAAAACTTCAACTGGTATCTTACTGGGTAGGGGAAAAAAACCCATTTTGTTATTCACGTGTTCAGTAAACTGGAAAAACAACTGGAGCAACATGGAAATTTTGCCTTTTATTTCTAAATGAAACAGATTATACACCCTACTCTGTTTTGTTGGTTAATCTTATGTTTGCTTCACATCGTTCTGACCAATCTAAGTAATTACCAAACTCATTTGTGATTTAAACATTTCCAAGTCAGTCATCATGGCAGGTGGGCCAAAGGAAGAAATTCTCAAATGTGGGAGTGTCATTCCTAATCAGTGGATTTTAGTCATGCTCCCTGAGCTGCTTAACCATTTTCTTTCATATTTGCTGAGATTTAGTCATCTAATTTAGTTTCTGCAAAAAATACTGACCCCTGCCTCTGCTTTTTCATCCTTTGCTTTTCTTTAACTATTTAACCTATAAATTGCTAACATTTTGAGAGCCTGTATTGCACCCTGTGGTTTTGCAGAGAGCTTTTAATATTGAAGTAATCACTTAAAGTTCAATATGTGTCTAGAATATTGAGCAAACTCAATGCATATGCAGGCCAACATTCATATATGTTGTTTTGTAATTAGGAAGGAATACATATTTTCCCAACATTAGCAACATAGACTAAATATCCAGCTGCCTAAAATTTGGTACCACAGCCCCTCTGAGAGACTTCTGAGGGGCCCTGGTCAGTTGGGCTGACTTCCTCTCTGGAAGTGCCGTTGTCTCACTATAGAGAGGAAACCTGGAGAGTACCTTGGATTTAGTACTCAAATGTCACACAGCCTAAAGTTAGAGGAGAATGCTGTTTTTAGCATCTTAAGTTACTTTCAGCTAAGTAATTTTCTGGTCTTTAAAGATATTTCTGTCCTGCCTATGCTGAAATGTAACTTTGGTTACCCTAAGTAGTTTAGTTAAAGTAACTAAAATGCAGCTTTTCTATCATATTCCTTTTACATGACTGCAACTGAAATAATGTGTCACTTTCTGTAGTTGGTAGATAATAGTAGGATTTATATGCTATGTTTAGGAATTAGTGGACATGTTTTTTATATGTAATTTCAGACATGTTCCACAAGTGATGTCATAGTTTACCTTCAAAGTAGAGCTAAAGGGGTTAGTTAGCATTAGAGTGTTTATAGCAGAGTCAAAAGGACAAAGTGCATTTCTATCTTTGCAGGTACTTTTTATCCAGTAAACCTAAGCCTCTAGGTAAATGTGAAAAAACTTTTTGACTCTGCCCAACTTTGCAACAGGGTTTGTACGGGGTAGCACTTTTTCAGTAACACTTGCAGATGACATATCCCAGTCAAGATTTATAAGCTTTAAGCCTCTTCACTTCTCCTAGTAACCACACCTGTCTTCATAAACAACATGGCCAGATTCTTGTCAGATACCTCTTTGTTTACCCCTCCTCCACCTCCAACAACAACTTTTCTTGACTTTTGGGCACAGTAGACCTCTGAATGTCAGCAGATGTTATAATGTTGGCTTCTCCTAAGGAGTGTAGACAGTAAAATGTAAAAAATGGGTTTGTAATGGAGCTAGTGTACCAAAGCTGTCCTTCAGCTAACACTGTAGACACAGAATGAAAGGTGTCTGCCCTCTAGACTTGGCCACAAGAGGATGACATCTAGTGGGTTGTTGCTTCTGCCCAAAGCATGGCATAGTTGAGAGAAGGGAGCATTTCATGCAACATCTACCTCTTACCATCATCCTGAGCAGATAATTATTTAATTATTACTCTGGCAAAGTTGCAAAGTTACATTTAAAATCTCAGAGAAAGTTGCTTTTATGTTTACTCTTCTATCAAATGTTAGTTTACTTACTTGGATGATTTCAATACTCTGTTGAGGGTCAGAGTCCTGTTGATGCTTCTGTGGATAAATCCTTGAACTTAAATGAGTATTTCCTCTGAGATTTTGCATTACAAAAATTTGGTAAGTTGAAGTCTTATAAGTATATAGTTGAAACATGGGCTTGCAAAAAAGTTTGAATATGAAGTTTTAAAAAATCCAAAATGTACTTTGTTTATTCTTCTTTATTCTGCAGAGATTTAATTCTCCATGGCAATCCTATGACATATATTTAATAATATATATAAAAGTTAGTTATAATTAATAACAACATTTTAAGCAGTAAAGGGTTATTACACTATATGCTGTGGATTACTTCTCAAGTGATTCTAATTAGTGTTTCAATGATCTGGGCAACTAAGTGAGATGCAAATTAGCTGGGATGTATTCTCATTCTTATCATTCCACTCAATTGATGAACAGGAAATCAATAAGCCAGTGAAACTCCCTTAGCATGCAAATGCATTCTATAACTGTTTGTGAGAATTTTACAAAAGGATCACGTCTTCAAAATTTCAGTGAGGATGAAAACCTTCCCAGGCAACCTAAAAGGAAGGTCAACTGTAAATCCTGTAAGGTCTTCTTACATGTGTTACATTAAAAGGCTGAATATAACGGGTCTGTGAGAAAGACATTAAATATTTAAATGTATTGAGTGATTCAGGCATTGTGCCTTGAAACAAAGGAAAGGTAGATTTTGTGGTAACTACAGTCTAGCACAGGAGCTGTGGAAGGGCTGCACCCCTGTGGTGTTCAGACTTGCAGTGCTGTGCTGTCATTCCACACTTACCATTTTCCATGTGCCTTTCCTGGAGGCATGGAATGTTCACCAGCATGGATACAAGCTGCTCTGTCTCAGCTCACTCCAAACTAGAGTGGCTACTTTCCCTCCTCAAGTGTTTCACCTCTAGGGAAAGTACAGATTCTGAAGTGTGTCGAAAGTGCATAAAACCATACAGATTCTGGTAGTCTTTTTGTTAAAACCAGTGCAGCATGCCTATTAATTTGTGGGTGGCCTTAAGCTGTGCACTGTTACACAGGAGGCTGCTGTCTAAGAAAGGTAGGCTGAGGACATGGCCAAACTGTCTTCTGCTCCAAATACTGCCTGTAGTGACTTAGAGCACAGAGGAACATTTCATCTAACCAAGAACACATGTCAACATGAACCAGCTATTACAGAAACCCTCCTATAGGCTGTGGGGGAAATGTAGGTGCTTGTAGGACATAACTTATGTTGCATTTTAAATGTTTGCATGAGGACATTTCAACATTACAAGATGCCTTTTTTTTTTTTCTTTTTTTTTTTTTTTTTCCCCAGAACTATGAGTAAGCAGCTTACTGTAAAACCTGTCCTAGGGCCATTTCAGTCTGGTATAACTTGGAGGAAGCATTACAGTCTTTCTAGTTATGCCAGGGATGGGATTCCTCATTCTTTGGGTTCCAGTTCCTCTCTTACTTGCTAAAACACTGCTGCAGATCTTGCAGTGCTGGCCCATAGTTTGAAATAATCTGTCCTTACAGACATAATGTCAATGATTACAGGAAATACTATTCATTTGTATTCTGGCCTTCCGTAAACTAACCTCATTCTTTGCTTCCTTAGAAAGGCATTGTGTTTGACAAAGTGCCCGTGGTGTGCATTTGACAAAGGATTTTTTCTGCATTTGAAATAAAATGAAAGTTTTTTCTTGAATTTTGTATGACAGCAGAACTTTTGATGTGCTTAAGAGATTTATTAAAACAGATTTTAACTCTCCGAAGATTGTACTCTTTTTGTTTCATCTCTGTATAGCAATGTTTGTTATGAAAATGATATGAGAAGACAAGTTTCTAATGTTGACCATAATTTTAGTCTTCATCTTTCCGGCATCAAAAATGTAGCAGTATTCTAGGTCAGAGATGTAGTTCAGAATTTTGAGAATAAATAAAATTTTAATACATTTTCTGGGTTGTACGATGAAGGTGAGTTAGGGGACATTTTTTCTTTCTTTCTTTCTTTTTCCCAACATAAAAAAGCTTCTAGAAATTATGCAAAGTGCTTTAAATTAATAGGTATTTTAATACCATAGGATATTTTGAAGGAAATTAATTGAAAAGTCTGTTTATGTTTGGTTCTGTGATCTCTCCAGGATACCTAATTATTTCTTGAATTGTAGTCTTAGTTTTCCTAAGCTTGTGTGAGAAGTTGTCATTGCATTTATGACCTAGTGTAAAAGGCCATGTCTGCTGTCTCCTTTTATTTAGTATGCCACAATATTTCACAATATTGTTCTTGTTATGAAAAAAAATCCTTTATTTAAAATTATATGTTGCATAGAGCACTAGAATGCTAAGATCTGCTTTTATCTAAAATTTTCTGTTGCTGTATAATACTTTATCAACTTGCATAATTCTTGACACTTCAATTCTTGACATTTTATCATCTTAAATGTTCTATCTTTCTTTTATTGCAAATACTTCTTACACAGTCACACAGTGAATTTAAGAAAAGTTTCCTAAGTGAGACCTAGGCTTGTGTTGGGATGTAGTTTGAATTTATCTGTCCAGGGATATGTCTGTATGTGCGAGAATAAAGCTATAAAACTTACTAGGCTGTTCTGAAAAATTTAATCATAAGGGACAAAATCTTTTGAGAAAGGTACTTTAGTTCAAAAATTGTTTAAAATCTTTGCAAGTTTGGCAATACGTCAGATTAACCCAGAGTATGTATTCAAATGGCTGCATTAAAAAAGAGTTGTAGCACTAATGTGCGTATGATGATATGAATGGATAAATATGTCTGAAGTGAAGATACAAAGATCCAGTAAAGCACATATTTATGCTTATCACTATTATAAATGGTGATTTTTAAAAGGGTTTTTACCCTTCCCTATAACACTCTAGATTTTTAAACCTGAATGAGTTTGTTAAGCGTTACTTCTGCATTCACTTTTCGCATTTATGCATTGAGGATCAGGTGCTATAAATATGTGGTCAGGTGATGAAACTAAGCAAAAGCCTAAAGTTAAATATGCCTGCCAGAGTTGTCATAGTGAAGTGAATGTGTTTGTGACAGGTAACTCTCAGGTGTGAGCCCATGAAGGGAACTTCATTTTGCTTAATCACTCAGCAAAATTACTTACTTGAATCCTTTAATGATGAATAAAGGTTATATGCCATTGTTTAAAATGTTTACTCAGAAAGTTTCACTGGTTTTAATGAATATGGTATTTTTGCATGATGAAAAAGAAGTTTTAGTTAAACCCAATGGCTAAGTAGTGTGCATCACATATCATTAAGGGGGGAAAAAAAAATCATACTTTATTCCCAGACTGCAGGAAGAATTCCAGGAAATAATGTTGTCCCTCTATTTCTGCTTCCAGGGTAGCAGAGGGGAGACAGGCCCTGCAGGTCCTCCAGGTTTACCAGGGAAGTTGGTAAGCAGTTTATTTGCATATTCAGTGCTTATGTTTACTTTTAAGGAGCTATAGTATCATCTGGAACTGCACCTACCCATTTAGGCACACAGGGAGCTGAAAATAACATTGAAATGAATGGTAGTTCAGTTTCTTTTTCAGTCCTCTCTGACTATGCTAATATTAGAAGATGCTGTTTTAAGTTACAGGGAGGTGTGTGTGACTTTTTCTTCTGCTTGATAAACCCCTAAACCCTATGACATGCAAAGCTGAGTGGCACACTCCTGTGTGGGCTCCTGGGAACAGGAGTAGTGACAGGCTGGCTTTCTGCTAACAGCTTTGTGAAACTAATGAATGGAGCACATTATGAATGCCACCTTTTACCAGGGCTCCTGCAGTATTTACACAGAATCAGTCAGAAGCATAGCTGGGGAGGTCTTGGCTGAAAGAGCCTACTGTTACTGAGGAATGTGCAAATCGCAGAGTGCAAGATCTTGGGAAGTATTTTTAAGAGAACCAGTCTGTCACTGAACGACTGGAGGATAGAAAACCCTGTAAGTAATTTCTGTGGTGATTGTCAGAAATGAATTCATAAGATTCTGTTTAAAGTGCTGTACTTTGGATCAGCCCAATTTGCATCAGATAATCCTCTTTCATCAAGCTAAGTTTGTTCTGGGAATAAGGTTCTGCCCCATCTGCTTCAGGATATGACCCTCAGTTGTTCATTCTAAACAAGATTGGCTAAGTTTACATCCTTGACTTATTTTCACAGGGTCCCCAGGGTAATATGGGACTTCCTGGACTGCCTGGTCCTCCAGGCCTTCCTGGTGGTAAAGGTGATCGGGTAAGAAATGCACTCATTCATGCAGTTTGATATCAGGAGTAAACACAATAAGTTGAGCACTTATTGCACAATAAGTGAGCATGAACTAATGAGCACAGTAAGTTGAGTATGAATTAATTTCTGTTTTCTTGTTTTGTATGTAGATATTTTAACTGCTTGAAAGTGGTGCTCTCTGTGACCATTAACTACTCATAGCTCATAAATGTGTACAGAAGTCTTGACGGTGTCACTTAAGGGAGTGAAATAAGATTACTGCTGTAAATATTCTTTTGGTTTCTTAAGTTTGAGTCATTTAAAGTCCTGAATAGTACTGCCACAGCCAGATACGAAATGGTCAGTCAGGGTCTGTGGTCCCTATAGAGCTTTGCAATTTCAACTCCCCCCTACAGTGATAATGATGTAGATTTACATATGCCTCAGGGCCCACTGTGGAAATGCACATGCTAATGCAGCTATTGAGACACCTATGCACACATGCAGAATTATAGGATATTAGTACTTCTTCTAGTATTTTGTTGAGAGGGAAGGATTGGGCCCTATGGAGCTCACATAACTGCAGAATATATCTTGCTTTGCTCAATAAATGTTAGTGAAGATAGTACATAAATACAGAGATGTTTCTTATCTTCTCTTGGCTATAGGAGACTGCAAAGGATGGAATTCAGTTGCCAAACTGCTGACATACTCGATATAAAAATATTAAGTTCTCTATTGTGTCTTCCTTACTTGAGGCATGTCTACATCAGTATTAAATGGATTACACTTGTGAAGTGTCTCTTACATCCTTCTGATAACCCGGGGACTGCTGGACTGTTAGTCAGACATGGGTATAACTGTTATAGAATATTTTAGCTGAACAGAGGAAACCTGCTCTTGGTATGCTCCTTGTGTACATCATAGGGTTTCTGGATAGGGTTTGCTGTTGTTTTTGGCAGCTTTTTTCAAAAAAGGTTTTCAGGTACTTAAAAGCAATCTTCTAAGTCTTTGATGTTGTTGAGGTATTTTTTTTCATGTTTGTTTGGTTTTCTTTTAATGCTGAGATCAGGACACATGTTTCTAGTCAAATGTAAGTATTGACATAAAGCAGTCTCTTTTTATTAGATTGGTAATAATTCATATTTAAAACTTCTCCAGAGGGAGGTTGAAGGTACTGAGGAAGCGAAGGTAGAAGGAAAATATCTAACATTTGTTGCAGTGCTGACAGCCTCCCTCCAAAGGTGATGGGTTTTCCTCATTTGCCATATAAATGATTTGGATCTCTAGGAGAAAAAGTAGAATGTAGATGCTATAAACAGACCTAGAGAGGTTCAGGCTACAGGCACGAGGTTTCTGAGTATCTAACTGGCAGATGACAGTAACTTATGCCTGGACCTTTTTAAAAATCTTGAGGTCAATTTAATGCTCTGTAAAAATACCTTAAAGTCCAAATTGCTATGCTAGAAATGATATCATCCTATAATTGCTTTTCAGCTCCCACTTGTATCCTTGATTCATATTTTACTTTCCAGTTGCACAGAGGTTGGAGTGAATTTTCTGGGGCAGGATTAGCACAGCTGCAGCCTTGCCAGCAGCACTGGCCTGCAGTGTCTCTTCCAAGTCACAAGCCTGGAGAGCACTGTGCTACTCTATCCTTCCTCTTCCCTTCAGCTTTTGCAGCTGTATCAGTCTTGCACAAACAACCTTGTCAGGTTGGAAATAGGCATCTCTGTAGCCTGTTAACCTCTGTAGCCTGTTAGTCTTTGGGTCAAGGGTCAAATTACTCCCCTTCTAGGAGTAATTTCTAGTCTGAAGTAATCTTTTTTCCCTTTCTGATTTCAAAACATCATGGTTTTGGACACAGGGATCCTATAAAGTTCTGTTGTGTTGCTTTATCTGTATAGTAAGAGCTGAGGTAAATAGCAGACAGAAGCCAGTAGAATTGAATTTGATATATCAGTAGTCATTCTTGATCCCAAAGCTATTAAATATTGTGTACTATCTACTGGCATCTTGTCTACATGCAGGTGATGCCCAATTAAAGAATTAAATCACCACCAAAGATACCACCAGAATTAGCTTTTCTGAAGTAATATGTAAAAGTGAGAGCTGACAAAATTCGATGGATATAATAACAACTGAATATTACAACTGTAATATCATGTACTAACTGCAGGGTCAGCATTCCTGTTTCCAAGCCCACATGGACCAATCCTCACCATGTCACCCTGTGCCTGGGTGGGTTTTCAGGTTGGAAAAGGAGGTCACAGCCTAGGTCCTTGCCTCCTTTGGAGCCTGAACCAGACTGCCACTAGTTTGGGCGAGGAGCTGTGTGCATCAGGCGCTCACCCGACATAATCTAGCAGAGAGAGCACTATAAAGTGATATAAGAGCAATGCCTTACACTTCAGTCAATCTTACTGGGTGGTTATGGCCACACAACATGGATAATGACCAAACCCCAGCATTCACCACTTAGGCTGTTTCTGATTCACGTGTTTTGGATTGGTTTCATACACTTGGGTTCTGTCTATTTTAGTCAGTTAAACAGCACCAAGCTAAGTGCCAGGCTTTGGCACTGCAACATGATCCTTTGTGCTGCTAAGTAGTTAAAGTGGCCCCTAGTACAGTTTTGGATCATGCTGACAGGCAGTTTTGCAAAGAGTTCTTGAGTATGATTTGAGAGGGATTTTTGCAAAATAGGTAGGCGGTATGTCTAGAAAAATGAGTATTTTCATAGTTTGACATCTTGTCTTATTGCCTCCATTGCAATTTTTGGAGTCAATGTAGAATAGATTCCTATAGTTTCAGTTGTGATTTTCATATTTGCTTATGCAAACATTGTAGGACATAGCTCACAAGAGCGATAGATTCTTCTAGGTCAGCTTTATCTTTTGGCTGACATGGAAGATGTTTTATTGCTCTAAAGAATAGTAAGGGGAGAAAAAGAACCCCCAAAACAATGTTAGGTTGGAAACCAATGTCTTTTTGTGTAATTGAGAAACCCTAACAAGGCACAATGTTAAGAACACTTCAGCCAAAATAGTTTCAGTGTTGTTTGACAAAGCCAGAATGTTAAATAGTTCTGTTATTTATACTGCTTAGCTTTGTGGATAATTTAGTATGAGCTCTTCATCTTCAAGAACATGAGAACATGTCAGAATTAATTAAATTCATAAAAGCTACTCCAGGCTCTGTGTGCCTATATCTTATGTGAATTAAATAGATCTCTGAAATGGGAGATAAACTGATGCATCTCTGTCTGTTTTAAAAAAAACAGGATTATCATGCACAGTTATAGTTCATTTGGAATACATATCTTTGAACATGCACAGACTGCAAAGAATATTAAAAGGATGGTGGGACTGGTTTTCTAACAGAATACAAATACAAAAAGATTTTCCTAAATGATATACTGTTCTAAAAACTTAATAATCTTGCTCTAGAAAAAAAATTACATATAATTGAAATTAATTGAGTCATTAATTTATTTCTCTTTGTTTCCTGCCTGTCCACATGGGTACATTTTGTTAGAGGATTCTAAGATGAAACATAGCCTAATTTTTTTTTTTAAAGTAATATTAAGTTTAAGATACAAGCCCTTCAGCTTTGACTGCAATGATTCAAACTCTAGACGACATTGAGAATTAAATAGAACACAGGAAAAGATTGTGAGTGTACTTGTGGATGTCTCTCTGCTTTTCCCACATTAGCAGGGCTGGTATAGCCTACAATATGGAATACATGATAGTGCTAGAAAAAATGATACACTTACTGGATTTATTTACTTGCAGCTTCTAAGCAATTCTCAGAGCAGATCTGTAGCAAATGCAAGAGCAGTGTGGTGATGGATTATATGTTCTGTACTTGCCTTCACTCTGTCACATAAATTACACAGTAAGATTTAAGTGCTTTCATTGTCATTCTTAAAAATTTGCAGCTTTAAAGGTCTCTTGCAGGACTGTAAAATTTAGGATGAAATATAATTTAATGTGCTTTAGAACCTGAACTTTAAAATTCTGAAGACTTCTCTTTTTTCTTGTTTTTAATCTTTAACCTTTTAGGGTTCGGTGGGTGAACCAGGACCTAAGGGTGAACAAGTAAGTCATGTTAGAGATCACGGGACTTTAAATTAATCACAGTACCAAATGTTACATAATGTTGACTAAATCTGAAGACTAACAGTATGTCTTTCTTTGATATAGGGTGCACCTGGAGCAGAAGGAGATGGAGGAGAGAAGGGTGACTTAGTAAGGAGCTTTTTTTTCCTTTACTTGATATAGAATGTTGTTGTCGCAGTAAATTAAAAATATAAAGTATTGTTGGAGTTTTTCAAGTGTTGTTTTCATAATAGAAAGGCACATTTCAGTTTTTATACCAATTGGCCCTTGCAGAGCACAGCAGTTCTATTTGCCTAATTACTCTATTCCTGCTGTTTTGAAAGCACTGAAATATACAGGTTCTGTTAGGTGTACAATATAGTACAGACTGCCTTGAAGAAAAAGGACTTGTCTGTGTTTGTATGTAAATACGTATATACAGAAGAGTGTTTATATTAAATATATATATATACACTTGCATACACAGGCACATAAATTCTTGTTGTTTGAGAACCTGAGGAGGAGCAAGTAGTTTAATTCAGGTCAAACAGGAGGAGAGTTAATAAATATCCTTAACAACTGGCACTTAAAGGAAATATTTTGTATTGACTTTCTCATTGGAAATAAGATCTGCCATCTGCTGCTAGACAGAGGAAAAATAGACTGGGAAGAAGATGTGGCATTGTGATATTGCATATATACACACACACACACACACACACATATTTTTATAAATCTGTATCTATATATCTATCTGTATGCTGCAGGAGTATGGCATGTTGTGAATTGACATGGGTGAAGCCTGGGTCGTGTGCCCTTGGGTAAAGGGTTTGTATTCCTGCCAAAAGAGAAACCTACTGGTCCAGTGGCTCCCGTGGGGCCTCATCCAGCGAAGCCAGAACTGATTTTCCTAAAGGAAGTAAACTGCTCCCTGTTCAAAGAATAGTAGCCAGTTTGTGTGTTGGAAATGAATGTTTTTTTCCCTCCATCTAGTGAGCTAGATGTCCAGTAACGGAGCATTACAATCATTCTACAGATTCCCAGGAAGCAATATTGTGGGTTGTTTAAGTGTGCTCCCAGCTAGTCTGGTTTTAAATGGATAACAGTTATTTCTATTTCAATTATGACATATTATTAACAGACAGGCCTTTGACTGGAAACCAGTTATTTCACCAATGACGTTTAGGAACTGGGAAAGTACAGTTTACAGAAATTAGTCTAAATTTCTTCAGTGTTTTCATGCTAATACATTTCACAGTTGATTATAAGATTAAAAAAAAAAAAAATTGTTTCTTTTTTTTTCAGTGAGAGGAAAATCTAAAAATTCCTGAATAGTGGGATTGCTATTCTCAGTCAGGTGATCAAGGGATTTTGGTATTGTTGAAGCCAGGAGGAAGATTGCTGGAAATAGGAACTTGTAGGGGTTTGGCTTCTTCACAGAACTTTAGGTAGTTTCTGTTGCAGTTCTTTCAGCACTAACACAGGACTGATATCCTTATGTCTGTCACTATGTAGAAACTAGAAAATCCCGGTTAAAAAAAGATTCTTTTAAAGGTATCCAAGATATCTTCTACCTAAGATTGTCCTGTGGTGTAGATGTGTTTGAGAGGTTAGAGCCATGTGTCTAATGCCAAGAGAAGCAATACAAACCCAATTTTTTCTTATTTGTACCTTACAGAAAAGTTTTTGAGAAAAGAGTTATACAAAGCCCATTCAAAATAAAGATTCTATTATCAAAGGAATTGTAATAATTTGTTGTGCAATTTTACATAAATCAACTAAATATATGAAATTTCTTTTATATTGGAAAAAATATTGTGTCACATTTACTGCTTTGTAATGTTTGTGGTAGGATACTCTCTTCTAATATAGTTTGTTTTCTTTTTAGGGTGACATGGGCTCACCAGGAGCAAAGGGAGCTGTAAGTATAATGAATAGCATTGTTACAGAAATACAGAGATCTAGTAGATCATATAGATGGTTTTCTGATTTAAGGAAAGAAAAATGCAAATAACAAGCTGAGCTTTTTATCACAGTTAAATGGAATGAGTTTAGCAGCTTCTCTTCTGTTTTAATTTTGAATACAGTTAATATTAAAATGAATTAGCTTTGAAAATGAATTAGTTTCCTGGATTCTAACTCCATAAAAGAGAAGCATCATTCAGCAGCAGTTTTCTGGGCAAAAAAGTTTTTTTTTAAAGAAAATGAATGCACCCTTTGTACAGTAGGTGTGATAGAAAGGAGGCTCAGTGCAGTGGCTGCATGCCACTGTTAAAAAGATGGCAGCAGGATTGTGATGTCTGTGGAACCAGAAGTATTTGTGGCCCAACTTCCTTTATTGTTTTATTTTATTTTATTTTATTTTATTTTATTTTATTTTATTTTATTTTATTTCTGTTTTTCTCTTATTTTTATTTTGTTTTATTTCTATTTTATCTTATTTTTATTTTGTTTTGTTTTATTTTGTGTTGTTTTATTGCAAAATGATAATAACAACTTTGATGTCGAAGGTGAGCAGAACCTTGTATGTCACATAAAACTGGAGAGCTGAATTCATTCTTTTATTTCAGGATCACTAAAGAGTTGGATTGTTACAGCATCTGACAGTATGAGCTGTGATACTAAAATACCAACAGTTCTCCCTATGGGGAACTTAGGCAGAGCATAACAAAAAATCCTCTGCTTGTGTATTAGTGTTCTGGGTAACTTTTGGGCAAAGCAAATGCAAGCTAAAGTGTGTTTACTGCTGAGGAAGATCCTACAAGAAGGACATGAGGAAGAAATAGATTAGAAGAGAAATCCATAATTTTATCCACCTAGATTTTTCAAATCCTCTTGTCTTGATGAAGGCCTAGAGTGCTTGTCACCCCAGTGAGTACCCTCACAGGAATGAGTAATCTGTCTGAGAACCTGAGAACTCACCAGGCTGGGGAAGAAAGGAATGACAACTTCCCAATTGCATAGTTCATAAAAGCAATTATTCTGTCTTCTTAATGTATCTATCAAAGCATGGTCTGTGGGTTTTGTTCTGACAGGGACAGCCATTGGCTGTCTGGTATGCAGGACAGCTGGAACCGAAATGGTTCCACCTTGTGGATTTAACTGATACCACAGCTGAGTAATTTATTCTTTAGCATCTCTTTCAGCGGGTGTTGCTCGTTTTTTTTTTTTTCCCCAGTAGATTTGGGAAGTCATGACTATGCAGGAATTTTTTTTTTTTTGGCTGCTTGTTTTGGTTTTTTTTTTGGTGTGGATTTTTTTTCTTCTTTTGTATGTTATTTTTCTTTGTTATTACTACTATTGATTAATAGGAGTAAATTAACTTGTATTGAAAGAAACTGTGGTGCTTTGGTCTTGACTGGATATCAGGTGTACACCAAAGCCACACTGCCATTCCCTACCTCAACTGGCCAAGGAAGAGAAAATACAACAAAAAGCTCAAGGGGAGAGATGCCTCATCTGTTACAGCCACAGCCGAAACAGACTTGGGGAAATTAACTGATTTATTACTAAAAAGAGTCAGAGTAGGATAATGGGAAGTAAAACAAAAGGGGAGCACCTCCTCCCCATCTTGCACTGACCTTAGTGGCTGCAGAGCTCTTCATTTCTCATGTTCTCACCCTGCTCTTCTCTGGCTGCAATTATTTCTGGGCAATAATTTTTTCCTCCTTAAATATGTTATCCCAGAGGTAGCTAACCTCACTGATTGGGTCGGCATTGGCCAGCAGGTCTGTCTCAGAGCTGGCTGGTGTTGGTTCTGCTGGACATGAGGGAAGCTTTCAGCAGCTTCTTAGAGAAGCCACCTCAGTAGACCCCTTGCTACCAGAACATTGCCACTCAAACCAAATACAATAAAATTCAGAGGTGCCTGCTGGCATAGATCTCCTTCTGCATGATATTTAATAACTCTTAGTGAATTTACTGGAGCAGAAGCTGTATCTTTGTTTACACAGTGTACTTAAGTGGACATATTGTCATTGTCCCATCAATCCTTTCATTCCCCAGGGTCTGGAATAGCTTTCTACCCCTTCCCTGAGTGATACAAGGTGGCACTGCATCTGTTCAGGCAGTTTGTCAATGTCAGCAGGTGTGAGGATTTTCCTTCCCCTCTGCCAGCAAACTCCAGTGTAGGCACTACAACTAGTTCTGGCGCTGACAGAGTAAACAAAGCAAAAATGTGTGTTCCCAAACAGCCTGGGGCTACACAGCAGAGGCTCACACCGTGGTACTCTCTACAGAAGGACATGAAAGGCATTTAGAGCAAGAAGGGGGCTGGAATTTTCATACCTTAAGCAGCATTTAATGCCTAGAAATGTTCCATGTTCTTCATACATGAGGGCAGAGAGCCATCTTCAGCATGTCATTATTAATTCTGATTTATCTATTTTGATAGAACATATTATTTTTCTACTTCTCCCCTGTAAGTGAAGATTACAGACCTCTTAAAAATACTGACTCTGGTTGCTTATTAAAAAAAAAAATCTATTTAACAACTGCATTTGTGAATAACTCCTGTCACCATTTTGATATGTCAGAATGAGTCTATCACCAGTACAGCAGTCCATTGAAATTCCTCTCTTTCTTTGTCAGGTTGGTAATCCTGGAGACCCTGGTTCCCGTGGGCCTGAGGGGAGTCGGGGACTGCCTGGCATGGAAGGGCCACGAGGCTCACCTGGACCTCGAGGCTTGCCTGGTGAGCAGGGTGCCCCAGGACTGCCTGGCAGTGAAGGTCCAGCTGTAAGTACTGTTTTCATGTCACTGGTATCTTCTGAACCTTTATCTCTCGCTCACACCACTCTTTGTTTTACATGTACACGTGCCAAACTGAAGTGCCACAGCAGCCTGGAGTGCAGTGTGCCTCTCATCAGACACAGGGGTACCCCAGAGCAATCTTGGGCTGTACACAGCTACATCCTTGGGGCCCCAGCTTTCAGTTCAGCTCTGTTTTCTTATGCCAACCCCACCCTGTAGTGTGCATGAAACCAAACCATGTTTGACACAAAGGAGCATCACTCAGACACTACCTTGGTAGCTGAATTGACATCAGCTGGAATAGTTGCACTAGTAGGAGCTGGGACACCTTTTAGTGACTCATGGATTGGTTTTGGTTGGGATACAATTAAATTTCTTCATTGTGCCTTGTATGAGGTTATGGGTTGGATTTGTGCTAAAAATAATCTTTATAGCACATTGATGGGAGCAGGAGAAGGGGTAATGGTGTCAAAGTGAAACAGCATAGTTTTGATATAGATTAGATATTAGGAGGAAATTCTTCACTGCAAGAATGGAGACGTACTAATAAGTCACTCAGAGAAGTTGTGGATGCTCCATCCCAGAAATGGTTCAAGGCCAGGTTAAAAGGGGCCCTGAGAAGGGGAGATTGGAATTAGGTGGTTTCAAAGATCCCTTTCAACCCCAGGCCATTCTGTGATGTTTCAAATACTCATGAACACTGCATAGAATCAAAGCCTCTCTTGCTCCTTACACTGCACCATCAATGGGTAGGTTGGAGGTACATAAAAATTAGGAGGGGGCCAATAATTGACCAAAGGGATATCCCATAACATATGGCATCATGCTCAGCCATGTAATCAGGGAAAACTTTTGTTGGTGAGCAACTGCTTTCATTTGTATCACTTGCATTATCATTGTCTTTTTTTATATTTTATTTTCTTCATCTTCTTCCTCTTCCCCATTTTTTCTACTCTTTCCTCTACTACTTCTTTCTTTCTATTTATTAAACTTCTTTTCCTTCCTCTCTTCCACGGGTGTGGGCTGTGGGTATGAGCAGCTGTGTGGTGTTTTGCCAGCTGGGGTTAAACTGTGGCAACTGTTTATTTATTGACAGCATTTCTTTGCATCAGGCACGCTCATAAAATGTTAGCGTGACATCAACTGTTTTATTAAAACTCTCTTTGTTTTTAATCCTAGGGAAAAGAACCAAGCGATCAGCACATTAAGCAGGTTTGCATAAGAGTCATGCAAGGTAAATAAGCTAAAAAGTTTTTGATATTTCTTATGCATTTAAATTGGGATCACCTATTTCTGTAGAGGCAACCAAGATCTTCTCCATGCTTACCCAGAATAAATTGCATGGCCTCAACAGGGGACCTGGTGGAAAATCTTTCCACATGCCAACGTGGACATAGTATGAGGAAGTCCCTTATTTATAGATATTTTGTAGCCTCATTGAACTGCCTGTTGATTCCACAGTTCTGCTGTGGTAAGCAGGCCATAGACCAGAGCAGTTGTGTGAAATGCATACATTTTGTATTCAAATCACTAGCTGTGTTTACATACAT
Source organism: Zosterops lateralis (assembly GCF_965231275.1). Taxonomy (NCBI): domain Eukaryota; kingdom Metazoa; phylum Chordata; class Aves; order Passeriformes; family Zosteropidae; genus Zosterops; species Zosterops lateralis. The sequence goes on from NC_139764.1 coordinate 84,603,208, forward strand.
AAAAGCTGTGTTTACATACTGAAAGCTTTTTAGCTTTTTGTATTTGCTATTAGATTTCAGCAAACTCTGCAAAATAGGTGAAAAGAAGAGAAATGCAGAGAGAGGTTTCTGGAGATAACACCTTAAAATTAAAGCAATACAGAGATACTCTAAATTAACCCTAATTTGCTGAGTTCTTGACAAACACAGAAATCTGAAGCTTTTCTAATATGGTTAGGTGCATGGAATTTACTGAGTTGAGAAATTTATGCTGCCCTGTAAACACATAATAAAATTTTCACTACTTGCTATTGAAGATGTCTTTTCGGTTATTATGCCTCTGTAATGTTGAGAGTTTACAGAATGAAATTGCTGCTCATATTTTAATTTTTTTCAGTAGTTGTCACTCTTCTTGATACTGCTCAACTGGATATTAAAAAAACCCCAAAACTATAGAGAGGGGTAAATATCTTATTCTCTAATAAGATAATACCTTATATGTAATAAACTTTGTAAGTAGCAGTGTAAAAAAGGAAGGCATTGTAGTGTAATCTGTCAGTTTCTGTAGCTGTGAACATACATTCTTCTTCAGTGATCATGGGAATCTCTTCATTCATGTTCACTTACTCCATAACTCTTTGCAGAACAACTAGCTCAGCTGGCAGCCAGCCTTAGGAGGCCAGAATTTGGTGCTCCAGGTCTTCCTGGCCGACCAGGGCCACCAGGTGCTCCAGGACCTGCTGGTGAAAATGGTTTCCCAGGACAGCTTGGCCCCCGTGGCCTGCCTGGCCTTAAAGGTCCCCCTGGTGAGATTGGTCGCAAAGGTCCTAAAGGTAAGAAATTCTCCAACCAGCTTTCACTTGGTGATCGCTTCAGTTTTGGTTTTGGGGTTTGTTTGTTTTAGTCTTGTTGTTGTTGTCCCCTTCCTTGGTTTACAGGTTGTGGATGTAGGGTGTACACATGTGAAGTCTGAAAAGGATCTTGAGTTGGGAATGTAAGCTGTTTGCTGTAACTGTTGTGTCAGTTACCACAGTGATTAAAGGGCTCATTGGCCTGGCTGTAGCAGGACTTGGCAAGACTTGGCTTTAGCAAGGATTTAGCAAGAAATTTTTAGCACATAAAAACCACAAAATCTCAAAAGTCCATGAGAGTGAGAATCAATATAAGGCCTTTGACTCAGCTGCTTCCTTCTAGTTCAAGGCACATGCCTGTCCTTTCTCACAGTGTAGAAGTCCTTTGATGACAAACACCACATGTGATTCCAGCAGTGGTTCTCTTTCCTCCATTCAGCCTGGCTGTTGACCTAACTTCTGCAAGATTCATGGCCCCAAGAGCTGATATAAGCAGTGAGATTACTTTACTAAAATCTAGTCTACTTTTCTAAGCACACCCAGTTTATCATATTACAAGGGACTGATAATGATCTACCTTTTTATTTGCTCATCATAGTCGAGCCATTTAACATAATTTCACCAAGTGCCAGAATCTATTGATTCTTTGGGAAGGACAAATCCATAATAAAATTGACTTACATTTTTCACAAAATCTTTGATCTAAGCTAATCTTTTCTCTTCATGACTGGGAGGTTCTATTCTCCTCCAGAGGATTACAGGGTAGAATTTTCTGCAAAGTCTCACGACTGCCATGCATATATTAGTTTCTGTTCAGCAGTGGTTTTGATTTGTTTCCCAAAAAGAAGGTCTTATTTAAAAATTGTCTTTTTGCACAAAGCTGGTCTGTTGCTGGTATTTACTTTTGATTCAAGGCTTATTGGAAAGTGAAATTTGGAAAACCTTTGAGAGAAGGAATAGAATACAAACAAACTAAACTTAACAGCATAGTTGCTGGAGCTTTGTTGCTGTTTTAATTCAATGTAATGTCATCTGCAGAAGAAACAAAAACCAGAAATACAAAGGTGATGTATGGGATATGCAAAATTTGATTCAACACACAGCAGGATACACTGTGTTAATATTAAAAGAAAGAAACAAACAGAGGATTAAAACCCTACCAAAACAAGCAAAATACTTACCATAACTAAAAAAAAAGCTATCATTACTGTCATCAAATTCCAATTTACCTTAGAGTAACCCTTGCAATACCATTACAGATGCAAGGGAAGTGGTGAATGCTGTCATGTGCGAGACCTATAATGATGGTACATGGCAGCCAACCTCAAAACTCTCAGTGCTTCACTCTGAGTTCCTGGTACTTACCAGAGTACATCACAGGGATCAACTGTGATGATATGAAATCACAGGGATCAACTGATTTTCACCATCCATTTGGACAGTTGTCTGAGACTGGAGTGAGGTGAAAAGGGTACTTGGACAGGTGATAAAAGGGAAGAGGAAAAGATGCTGAGAATGGTTTTAAAAAGGTTGTAATAAATAGGAGATAGTAACACAGCAAAGTGTAACCATGAGGCACAGCAGAAGATAAAAAGGTACGGGGATTTTAACAGCAGGAACAATGGCAGAGTCAAAAAGAGCTACCTCAAGGAAGGAGATTTAGTTACATTGATGAGTAATCTGGGGCAGTGAAGGACTATTTCTGATCAGAAATAGAAATAAAAAGTGGGAAACATTTGGGTAAGCAAGAATAAACACTATTCTGCAGTTTTAGGTGGCTGGAAAAAGCAGAAGTACATATGGGAAACTTGAACTGGGGCTTGCAGTAGCTGTATTTACAAAGACAAGCTGGATCTCCATGTTGACTAGTTAGTCTGAAGCATGGAGATCAGATTCCTCCCTTAGTACCCTGTGCGCATCTTTTAATAAAACCTGGACTTTTGTACTGACTCTTGTGTTCCTTTGCACAGCTTCCTTCTTTTCTGCTGTCCATTTCTAGACAAGCCAGAAACCCAGCAGTCTATTCTAACTTACCTGACCACAGTACAAGCTGTAAAGCTATAAAATAAAGCTCACTTAAATATTATGAGGGATAAACTTATGACTTTTAACTTGCATTAAAAAAAAAAAAAAAAAAAAAAAAAAAAAAAAAAAAAAAAAAAAAAAAAAGGTAAGAAAAACCCCAAACAAGATAAGGTATTCACAACATACATAGTTTATGGTATAGATAACAGTGAACAGAATTAGAACTTTACAACCCAACCAACAAAAAATCCTTCCTCTTACTAAGAAGATTCAGGTTTGGAGCACGATATGGGCTTCAAGAAACTCTGTGTCCACCAAAGGAAAGTCTCCATGATATTATTATATGAGAAAAAAATATTTTGTGAAGGTAAAACAACGCCTTATGTGAATATCAACAGAATACTGTCATCTGTGCAGCCACATTTTTTCTCCTCTGCATTGGCTGTCTCAAGGACCAACACTAGAGAATTTTTACTTCTTAGCTGAGCTTGTAAGGTTTCACAGAAGCCATTAACCTCAGTCAGTATCTGAAATATTCTGAAATCCTGGGACTTTGGTTCAGTCCTGTTATATAGGCTGTGACATATATTTCAAATGGTACTTACTGTCCAACTCTAAATGGTTTCTTTCCACTCCCCAGCTTGTCTACTTCTGAGTGTGACCCAAATGGGTGAAAAAACCCAATCAAATCCCAAAGATTTTACACAAGTTATGTGTCAGGACATTATTGAAAGATGCTAAGAATATATACAGCCTGCTGAATTCTCTGCTTATTAACTGTCCACTTCTGAAAGGGAATTTACTGATGAAAATTATATTTCTAGGCAGAGTGTAACTAATGTTTCATGAATTTCCTTTAGGTGAACCAGGAGAAAGAGGAGAAAGAGGATTTCCAGGCAGAGGACTGAAAGGTCATCCTGGACCAAGAGGTCTTCCAGGTAAATATAAGAGAGTGAGGATAAAGAAGATATATAGTAAAAATTTACTCAGAATTGTTACTTTAAACTGCCTTGAAAAGATACAAGGACTCCATTAAGCAATAAACTCCAAAATTACAGTGCTTACTAATTTTTACTTTATAGATGGTGATTCAGTCAGAAATCAGACTTAAAAACTAAAAACCAAAAAGCTACCTCCTAATTTATGTGTAGAAAAGTTAGGAAAAACGTAAAGAAAGCATTAAAAAAGGAGGCAATTACACACATGAATAGAAATAGCCTCTTTTAATATATATTATATATATATTATATACACATATAATAATATATAAAAAACGAACAAAAAAAGGCCAAAACCTTTAGAATATCTCACTGGCAGACACAGCAGTCTTCAAAAGCTCCAGTCATAATTTAGGATATTATTTTATTTCTGTGGTAATTAATTGCAGTGTTATGTAACATGGCTCCAGGAGTGATTCCTGCTGATGGCTGAAGCACAGCTGGCCTCTAGTGGCCAGCAAATGAACATAAACATGTTATTTCCATCAGTATTTCTACAGTACATTTCTGTGTTTATATAGCAAGGTGATCTACCCATATTAGCTCTCCTGTGAAAAAGGAAAAACATTATGAGTATTTGATGATCCCAAGGATATCTGTGTAACTCAGAGGTGTTTTCTGTAGAAATCTATCACTGGAAAAGGCTTCCTGAAATCACTGTTTTTCTTTTCTTCATTGAAGATTTTTAGATGTAAATACTAGTTTAGTTCTCAGCACTTCCAATCTTTACGTCTATTTTCCCAACCATTTGAATGGGGAAAAAGAAAAAAAAAAAACCACAATGTTTTGGTATTTCTTTTTCCAGAGAGATAATGAAATTCTGTGGTAGCAAGTAACATCTACCTTGGCCTAGGTATTGGCAGCAGAGTTGGCTGAGTAGAGTACCCTGCAGAGCTTTGTACAGCAGCAGATCTGGACTAGTACAACTGGAGAACACTGGGACTGAAATTTCATTGCTGTAGCTGTGTAATTGCAGATTGAGTGTTGGCTAGAGGAACACTGTCCCTGTAATTGTCCCATCTTGGGAATACCCTGGGAGCAGTGAAAAACCATCTTCTTACAGCTCTTAAGGACAGGATGCTTATTCTGTTTAGCAAGTTGTATGCTGCCAATGTTTAGTCCTGCATCCACTTTTGCAGGTGAACCAGGCAAAGCCAGCTACGGCAGGGAAGGCCGTGACGGCGACCGAGGTCCCCCTGGGGTGGCCGGGCAGCCCGGGGTTCCGGGTCCCCCCGGCCCTCCTGGCCCCCCCGGGTACTGCGAGCCGGCCTCCTGCAGGATGCAGGCGGGACAGAGAGCAGGGAAGAACATGAAAGGGCCCTGAGAGTGCCACCGTGTGTCGGCATCAATTTACATCCTGCACAGACAGCCGAGGACAAAATAACCAATGACGGAGAAATGCAGACACGGACAAACCTTTCAACCAAGGTTTCAGTAAGGTATTTTTAACACAGGTTGTACGTTCTTCCAAAAGGAGTACTTAGCAGCACAAGCTGGAACAATGGTGCTTACAGAAATACACAGTTGATACCTTCTGCCTTGTCCTTTTGGGGAGAAATAAAAGAAGGTACTTGTCTATTTTTATTTTTGATTTTGTTTAATAAAGAGTTTCTGTGATTTTTTTCTCCTCCCCTACTTAATTCCTATGTATGATGTACAGTGAAATAACATCTTCAGCAATCAAATAAAAAAGGATAGTTTTATTAACTGCAGCTGTAGCTTTTCTTTCATACTTATAAAATAAATTCTAGCACATACCCTTCATGCACAGTCACTTCACTGTACATGTGTCTTGCACAGAATATGCTAAACCTCCTTCAGCTCTTCAATTCAGTCACAGAAACCCAGGTGGGAGGTTCTTATGAAAAGAACCACCCTTATGAAAAGTGCCATACTGGCACTGTTTATGCTGTAAATGTACAATCACAGGGTTACCATGAATAACCCATGTGGAATAACCTCTTAATTTTTTACTCCAATTTGTGTTGCATTTGTAATTCCATATGAAGCCCATTGCAGACCCTTGTTATATGTGACATTAAAATAAAAGGCTAATAGCCACTGTCAACAGAATTTTAAGTCCTAGAAATAGGTATGTTACCTCTAAGAGATTACAAATCCCCCATTAATAAATAATTTTTTAATGTATGGTTGCATTCAGTATTGATAGCCAGAACAGCCAGAAGGCAGCCATTAGATGGCCCAAGTTGCCTTTTTTAGATACTCAGTTTTTAGCAGAAAATGTTCAATATGGATATTCTGTTCCTCTCTAAATTAAACTATTTGTGGTTTGACTTTACCTCTCTGAAGTTTATTCTCTCTCTGAGACAACAATGAAACCACAGTATGATGTTTCCTTTCTTTTCATTATTAGCCATCCAAATTTTCCAAGACAAGCTTTGGCACACTTGTGTCAAGCACTGATTTTTCTCCGAGCCCTTAACTGTCTGATCATGTTACAAACCCTTGACTTGATGCCATGTGACAACAGAGAGAAATAACAAGATCCATGGAGCTCTGCATTTTGCATGTAACATGTAAGATAACACGAAAGCGAGAAATACTGGTATGATGTATGCTCCAAAAGGAATTATTGGAAAAACAGTAGTTAAACATTCCTCAAACCAAACCTGATTTCCCACATGAATACCACAAGAAGTCACTGAAATCAGCATGTGCATAGAATTTCATTCGTGAGGATTCCACACAAGGTGAGTGGCTTGGGAACACATAAAGAGGTTTTCAAAAGTTTTTGAATTAGGTCAGTTTTTACTGACTTGGGGCAAAGTCCTCAAAAGTACTTCTTAGGTAGTGGAACAAATAAAACACTAGTAAAAAACACCCTGTAGTTTCACCAGCAAACTTTTATTTTGACTATAAAGTGTGTAAAACTGTTGAAAAGAAAAAAATCTCACCTGATAACAGAATGAAAATATTGTTTTCTGTATGCAATGCATAAACTTATGAATCAAAAGAAGCAAACCCTCCCACATTTAAATACAATTGTGAAGTGCTTTAGAAAATACAGTCTGAAAAATGCATAAAATTCCACAATGGAAGGAAACTCATGTAGGAGCAAAAATATTCATATGCAAAACCCAAATAAGAATTATTACAATCAAACAAATTCAACACTGAGAATCAATTCAATGCAGAATCTTTATAAGTGGATATCTTAAGATTGTGACAGATTTTCTGCCTTCAAGCTGACTCACAAATTTTAACTTAAAGAAATGAAGAAAAAATCCTCAGGCCCATTTCAAGTCCTTACGGGATGCATTGATTAATTCTCAATTCCAAATCTTACACAAGAATGCAAACGAGGTACTTGACAAATAGTAGATTGTGCACCATAACATATTAGAGACAGGATTTTTAGTAATAGCACATTCAAGTAAAACAAAAATTTGGGAAATATGGACAGGATTATGAATTTAAACTAAAGATGTATTGGCTATGGTGATACAGGAAAAAAAAAAGGTTTTAAAATAAATTTAGAGGACACAGTGCAAAGAGGCTGAGAGGTTTCACAAGCCACTGTCAGTGTGCCACCAATTTTAATCAGATGCTCCTGAAATCTCAGTGAAATCCCAAGTAAATCTTCTCATCTCCTTCAGGTTCACCATCATAAAATTCTGTGAGATTTATTGAAGGCTAGTGAAAATCTTTTACCCATCATGATCTCAGTCACCACTTCTAGTCCTGGAGGTTTAATTGTAGTGTGATATATACATATTTTAGCTACTCAGTTACTTCAGTATAGGAAGAAGCCCAGAGAAAATTGTAATCATAACCAGTTTATAGGCTTTTTTAGGTTGGAGAAGAACTTTACGATCATTGATTCTGACTGTTAACATGGCTCTGCAAATAAATTTGGTGGCCTTCTGACAGGGTTATATTCGTGATGGAGGAAGGAAGAGGGAATGACATCATCTATCTGGACAAAGAATTTGACACTGTCCTGCACAACATCCTTGTCTATAAACTGGAGAGACATGGATTTGATAGACAGGCCTGGGTGGCCACAACTAACAGAGTTGGGGTCACTGGCTCAATGTCCAAGTGGAGACCAGTTCCTCAAGGGTCCACACTGGGACTGGCACTGTTTAATGTCTTTGCTGGTGCTATGGACCATGGGATTGAGTGCACCCTCAGCAAGTTTGACAATGACACCAAGCTGTGTGGTGCAGTCAACACACTGGAGGGCAGGGATGCCACTCAGAGGGATGTGGACAGGCTTGAGAAGTGAGTCCATGGGAACCTCATAAGGTTCAGCAAGGCCAAAGTCCTACACATGGGTTGGGGCAATCCTCACCATCCATCATCAATTCAGCCTGTCTAGATTCCCCAGTTTACAGAGCCTTCCTATCTTCCAGCAGATCAACACTCTGGCCCAGCTTGGGGGTATCTCCAACTGACTGAGGGTGCTCTCAATCCCCTTATCCAGGTCACTGATAAAGGCACTGAACAGGACCAACCCCAATTCTGAGCCTTGGGGTACCCCACTAGTGACCAGAGGCCAGCTGGGTTAACACCATTCACCATCACTCTATTAGCAAATGTTCATACCACTGCTGCCAAATACTGAGCTAAGAGATGGATGCATTATACATCTATGGATTATATACACATAAAGTTAATATATGAGTTTAAGTTTTCTGCCTCAAACAGAACTGGTTTCAAGCAACTTAGTATGAACTGCTACCAAAAAATCTCGAATGTTTCACAAAGGTGTCTGTAGCCAAAAAAGCTCTAGAGCACTATCTGGGGCTCCTAAATGATGTATGAAACCAAGGTTAGGGAGGATTACGGTACATTTTGTGTCCTTGAATACCTTTTAGTCATGATCTGAGTTCACCAGAGCCAAGCAAAGATCTACAAAAAATTTGTTTTCCTTCAATATGAAAAGTGTCAACAGGTGCTATTTTGAAGATTACTTGAGGGACAGAAGGAACAAGTTTCCCAGGAAACGCTTTGTTTCAGAGACAACAGTGTTAATTCATCCTGGCAGAACATAGCAGTTGTGTTCCACATACAAACGCTGCATTTTTGCGAATGTTGTTAAATTGTTTACATAATTGGGTGAAATATGTTTGCTTTACCTGCTCATCACTGTATTATTTTTTGGCCATGCAACCTCTGCTTCCTGTACACTTAAAAAAATGCAGTTGCTGCATCTCCTCTGCTAATGGGTCACAGGTAGAGAAGAAATACCTATATTTTGTAGGGCAAGTTACTCCTGTGTGATTTGCTACAGCTTCAGTTTTATTCCCTCCCTTCAATTTTTTGGTATTCCTGTTCTCTTTTGCTTGCTGCCTGTGCATTCAAAATGATGAGTAAACCCAGCATCTTCAGACAATGAACAAAACAAACTTTCTGAAGTCACTATGAAATCAGAAGAAAGAAAATCAAGTTAGTGGTGAAATTATTACCTAGTTTACCTAATTTATCCTTTAAAATGCCATCGGCACTTTTCTTCCCAGGAGAGTCAGGCAGCAAGAGAAAAATGAAAATTCCTAAAGTTCCCTAAAGTTCAGTGAATCAGTTTCTTGAATGAAAGTGATTATCTCTTACTTGGGCAGGAAGTTTATCTGCATTCAGAGAATGTATTTATTTCCAAAAGGTTTTGCATTTGGTTGGTTTTGGTTTTTTGTTTGTTTTTTAATCCACATTGTGGACCCCTAAGTTTCACCAGGCCTAGAAAGCACAAAACTGACTTCAGTTGGGGTCAAAATCCAACCCCCCCAAATTCAGCCAACCCACCCTGACTTCTCCCCAGAGCTCACTGCAGTGGCTTTGTGCCTCTCCTTTCTCCTGCTTGCAGTTGCATCCTCCCTCTCATGATTTGACACAGAAGGAAAGGCTGACATTTTTGGCAGAGCCACAAACAGAAAGTATGTGAAATATTTCCATTTCCATCCAGCATCCTGTTTCAGATGTACATGGCCACATAATAATGTAAAAAGTTATTTTTCATCCACTTAATACATTTCCATTGAATTGAACCTTAAATGTTGCAAATAAAAAAAAAAAAAAATTAAAAAAAAAAAGGAAGGAAGCAACCAGTCATCATGTTCTGTGATTCATTCAGTGACAACTGCATATAATTCAGAAATGAAAAAATACAAAAAACCAAGGTGTGTCATTGAGAATCCTTCAAACATTCTGACTGGAGACAGAATATATTTACATTAAAACTGCAGGACATAATTAAATGCATTTGTGTTTATAGAATAGCAGACTAAGAAAAAAAACAGCTAAAAGACATGTAGACTCCAATCTTTTTAGCTACAAACTTTTTTTGGTCTAGACTCTGTAATGTTTGTTAGCAATTAATATTTGAAAACCATGTTTCCTTACAGTACTGAAGCTTGAATTTTCCACTTAAATACCAACGACAACAAGGTTAGGGTTAAACTTGTTCTCCATGGCCTACACCCACCTATGTACATGGAGGTGATTTAAACATCCATCCAGTACAAACAAATTGTAGTGGACATATCAGATTTCAGGAAAAATTTGCATGACTTGGTACATCCAGAAACTGTGAAAAACTCAATAAAAACCCAGCCCAAACCAGCAATGTTTTGATTTCTGAGTTACTTTTTTGTTCTAACATCTCACATTAGAGCAGCAATTCTACTGCATTAGTAAAAATATAAGATTAGGGACTGGTTTTATGTAGTCTGTTTGGAGAAACAAGTTTATAAAATGCTAATTTAGCTAGTGAGGTTTTCATAAGACTTTCATATAAACATTTCAGAAAAGAAATTAAAAAAAAATTGAGCATACATAGACACAAAAAATAACGTTCCACCCTTGTGAAAAATAAGAATATCCAAAATATTTTGTGTGGTTATCCATTAATTAAACCCCCTTCTTATTTAACAAAGCTGTGCATATCTAACATCAGTCATAACCCACAATCATAAAATGTAAGGAAAGGATGGATAATTAATAATTTCTGTATCACAGTGCTCTTTTAACATTGAAACCAAATTAATTTTAGGGTAAGAATATTGGTTCTCAAAACATTGCCTGTTGCTCTCAAAACAGGCTGCACTGCTGCCCAATTGTACATTGGATGCTGTTGAAGTTTTTAGTAACTACAGGTGAGCCCCTCCTCCCCTGGAGACAAACATCATTGCAGGGGACATAAATGGTGCCTGAAAGTGAGACATCCCACCACAACATATTCTTTTGTAGCATACATACAACACAATATAATAATAAACAAATGAAATCTTAGCAATATTATCTGACAATAGTTATCCAAGAAAGGCAGTATTTCTGCAAATACTGCCACGCAAAACTAAAGAGATTTGAAGGAAGAAAATAGAAAAAAGTCAGTCTCAAGAACAAAATCAGAAACACTGACTGTTGTGCTGTGAGAATACACATGGCTGGGTCAGCTCTTGTGCTGCTGGGCAAGTTATGCCTGGGCTTTAATGTTTGTACTGAAAGAATGTTTTGCATTCCACCATGTGGACAGCAGGAGGTCTGCTGCAGCCTCGGGAAAGCTTCCCTCTTAGCAGGTTTCTGTACTTTCTTTAGGCAAACTGAGTAGTTCTGTACATAGCTATTTAAAGAAAATCCCAACACATTCTTAACAGGTGATAAAACGACTTGCCATAAAATATAATAGTCTGACCCTGAACTAAGATAAAGCTTAAAGAGCTTTTAAGAAAGGTTTAAAACATTTTGTCAAAATTACTTCACTTCTGAGTCTTATTGCATGTAAACAAACCCAAAGCAGAATAAAAGATCTCATGCTACTGGAAAAAAAAAAAATCCCTTGTGTTTACTTTGCAGTGCTTACTGCAGAATGAGCTGCTTAAAACAGATACAAAACTGATAAAGCAAATTGCAAAACAGGTTAGCATTCCCTCTTCCCTCCCTGGCCTCCTGCCCAAAAAACCTAAGACAACATCAGTCTGAAACTGCAAAGAAATTTCAGGGGCCAAACCTGAAAACCATGCAGAGACACATATTTCCAGCTATATTCCACTTTCAATTCAAACAAAAATGTGAAGTAGTAGCAAGCCAGTGTGAAGTAAATTTAAGCTGGGATTAATTCCGTTCTACCCCAGTGAAGAATGTGGCATCTTAAAACAGGTATTGAGATAGCCCATATAAAAAATACCCATTTTCTCACATGAGAAAATTAAAGTGGGCTTTTAGCAAAATAAAAATAATGCAACAAACAAGATAATTACCAAAGTTACTTGCAAATCAACTGAAAGCATTCAATAACATTTTAGAAAGGCCTTTCTCTCTGAGCCTATAAAAAGAAAAAGGCATCTGTAGGAAACATAGATGAAAAAATAAAACTTCTTCAAATATAAAAAGTGTTCTGCCTTCCAAAAAGTTCAAGTAAATTAAAATACAGCAATAGCATCTGGCAGATAACAGATGCTGGGTTTTAGCAAGCTAAAAGCCCCAAAATATACAGATACCACCAAGGCGGCGCAATGGTCTATGTACAGCCTTCCAGGATGGGGCTGCTTGGGAACCTCGAAGTCACCCAAGTACTACCACAAGACAGCACCCTTTTCAACATTATCACAGAAAATGAAGTTCAAAATTAACTTATGAAGTAAAAAATGTTTAGATTATTACATATATTGGAATTACTAGAGAAGTAATAAAAAAAAAAAAAAAAAAAAAGAAAAAAAAAAAAGAAAATGTTCATGCAAGATACCTGACCAGCAGTTCCTTTCAGTGAAGGGACACCAGTATGTGGGGCTGTTGCTCCTCTAGTGTCCATGTTCAGACACCGAGATGTGTTGGTGCAAGGCTGTACTGTCTGGGCAGGCAGACCCATGGCCCACACAGCAGTCGGTGCCTCAGTGCTCGGTTTCAGCTGCCTCACCATTCCCAGCACTCCCACAGCCCAAGGACCAGAACTGGAAGGGTGATCAGTTCCACAGGGCAAACCAAAACATGGTCCATGAGCACAGCAGTTCTGGAGTGAGAGCACCTTGTGTTGAGCTAAGCTCAGGCAGGACCACTTGTCTCAAATACACCCTCAGCCCAGTGGGACAGGTGCCCACTGCCCACAGAGCAGAGGATGCACTGGCCTGGAGAAGGGACAGCCACTGCCTCCCAAGGAAAGAGGGGGTGAGAAGAACAGGAGATGTGAGGACTGGGTTTGCCTGTGGGCTTTTGACCCCATTCTCACAAGGAACAGATAAAGCACCCTGACTCCTCAAGGTGTCTGCAGCTCAGGGTGCACTGCGGTTCCTCCAGGAGATAGTTCCATGGTATGCCACAGGTTTTCCTGCTGTCCTCATTCCTGCTGCCCTCTCCTGTCCCAAGTGTTTACTCTCAGCCTTCCACCCCTGTGTTTCCTTTAACATCCTTTTGTAGCAAGCAGCTTCTCTCGTCCAAACATCAAAAAAATGAACATGTCAGGGATGTGTGATTTCCATTTCAGAAAGTGTCCTGAGTGCCCCAGCTGTTGCCTGAGTTAATTCTGTCACCACTTGCTCTCATCTTGTTCCTCTGCTCTGGGTGCAAGTGCTAGGAACTCTATTCAGAACAAATGCCAATGTGCATCTTTTGCTAAAGACTCCCACCAGTCATTCCTTACTTGCTTTTAAGCAAAACCCAGAAGTCAGCCAGATTCATGTGTCACAACAGCTTCTCTGGAAGCCAGCATTTCCAATTTCAGAATATTTCCTGGTAGCTCAGTACTGCTCAAGCACAAAGTTATCAAAACTACTTCCCTGCCTGATGTGTGAGAGTGACTGACTTCCAAACGATGGGCTAAGAGCCTTCAGGATGCCTGTGTACTACAGGTGCATTTTGAGGTTGTAGGTTATAGATGTCTGTGTTCTTTAAATAGCACCTTCACTTTCTATTGCACTGTACAAAATTCCACAGAACTAACTTAGGATCATCTGTTAATTAATAACCAGAAGTGAAATTTTGGTATTCAAAATATTTCTGAATACTCTCTCCTTTTCAGGATCACCTGTGTGATTGATTTTCTCCAGCTTTTCTTTTGCTCAACCCTTTGAACTCTATGGGATTTACACATTGTTCTGCTTTGTTCATAATTGACATTGTCTGTTCCTGTAGCCTTTACTAAATGCCTGAAAATTGGATGCTGTTGCTCTCAGTAATACACCTTTCTAGGAGGGTTTTGTATTTTTTTTCCAAATTTCTCTTGAATTCAAGAAATTTTCTGCAACCAGTTAATAGAACCTGTGAGTTTTGCACTCAGCAGATTCCATCTTCTCAAGCTTATTTTAGCTTGTGAATATTGCAGGAGGAAGAGGAAAACAGTGCCATCACTGAGATTAGAGGCTTGTGAAGTTCCATTCTTGGACTATGTACTCACCAGCCTCTGCTGTAAAGCAAGGAGTCACCTTTGCTGTAGGCAGACTTAATGGCAGAGTAGCTTGGTTACAGTCCTTAGTGCCCTTACTCAGTCCACGTAATGGTTAGAAGGTGTGCCAGTTCTCAGTCTGGAACACCATCAGCAGCCTCTTCATTTAATATCTGGGGTATGTGTAACCATGACTAAAGGAACATACAAGCCTCCAGCTGAAGAGTCACTCCAGTCAGGAGAGACACTTCCTGGAGCTACATCTGGTGGTTTTCCAGTCAGTCTGAAGCTCATCATTGGATGGGATGAGGAGATCATAGACGCATCTTTGTTGCCTTCTTTGCCATCTTGGATGTGACTGTGAAATGGTGGGCAGCATTCCTGGTGCATGGCAGACAATTTTCACAAGGTGTGCTGGAGCCTCCTTGAGGGACATGAATGTTTTTAGTCTAAACAGAGTTCCTAGTGCTCCAGCTCAGGTCCTGCATTCACCATGAACGAGTACACTTTGCAACTTCAGAAATGTATTTTTTCCATTTAAAATTCACCACCAGCAAGAAAAATAAAACCAGCTTACATATGGAGGCATACATAATGTCTTTAGTTCTAATAAAATATTTTTTGTTTGAAGAAAGAAGTTTATGAAAATTATTTGGGCCTATTTTCTGTTCTAAACAAAATAAATATGAGAAACAACACCTGGAATGCACTCTGGAAAATATATGACATCACGTCATCATTATGACACTGCAAATAACATAGAAAAAGGCTCAATTTTGTGCCTTACAAATTATCTATATACCATGCAGTGTCGAGAGAAGAAAAAAAATATGCAGCAAATATTTCAAAACTTAAATTAACTTATTGGAAAGTGTGAAAAGTGACGGTGAACCCAAGTGTCTGGGGGAGAGGGTTTTTATTTCCTGCTGGTGCGTGAGCGAGTCTGTGACACGTGGAAATAGCAATCTGCCGGATTGCATCTCCCGTTGGGTCCGGGCGGCCCCTGCGGTCCTGGCGAGCCGGATGTTCCTGGTGGGCCTGGCAGACCAGCAGCTAGTAAAACAAAGCCAGAATTAGCAGAGTCCTCACCAGAGCACAGGCAGTGTCCTGCATTTCATCACGACATCAGCTGCATTCCAGCACATCCAGGAGAAGGCAGGTGGGGCTGGCCTAAGGCTATGACCCAGCTCGGGAGGAAAAGCAGGAGTGTAAAACCAGAGTTAAAAACGGGAGAAAGGCCTGTTAGTTCATAAATAACAACAGCAGAAATAAATCTGGAGACTTGTACCTGCAGGGCCAGGTGGTCCAGGGTTACCAGGCAGTCCAATCCCAGGCTCGCCTCTTTCCCCTTTCTGTCCTCTATAACCTACACAGAATAAAGACATGAAAATAAGAGCACCCTCTTATTTTAGGTAGTGATTTTCTGTATATCTTCTTGACAAGAAATTACCAAAACAAATATAATTGGGAAAGCACATGCTCAGTTCTCTTTTTCAGAATCAGTTTGGTTTTTTTTTTTTTTTTTTTTTTTTTTTTTTTTTTTTTTTTTTTTTTTTTTTTCCTGAGACACCTCTAAAGTTTATAAATTCCTTCTGGAAAATATGAGCATTTCTAGCAGTAACTGCTACATCATCTGTCAAAGGGCTCTTGCTTTGTTCACTAGCTGGACCTTTCCCCAAGATTTTAGGTAACCTGAAATTCCTCTAATAAAGAGCCAAACGTGGACTTTACCTTCTCTGTTCTGCATAAATCCTTACACTTGCACTTTTTAGACTGTAAACTGGTATTTTTATGATTAGACAATCCCCTGTATGAGAGAGAAGACCCATTCCCTGGCCAGCATTGCCCAGCTTCCCTCACATGGAATGAGGCATCTTTGGAGCTGGTGCAGATTTTGGGTTTGAAGCTTACTTTGACCCAAGTAGCTGCATATCATTAACAAGACGTGATTACTAATTATATTTTGAATACTTGAGTCCTTTTTCTTCACAGGCCATAGTTTTGTGTTTGTCTAAATGGCTTCCACCTTGTTAGGTGCTTCAACCCATGCCCAACTCCTGCTTATTTTTTCCTTGAACTGCTTTTAAAAAGTTTTATTAGTTAGAAACACTCTGGCTGCTTTAGAGCAGAGGACTTGTTGCTATCAGTAAAATATTTTCTTTATTATTTCAAGTTAAGAATGTACCTTTATTACGAAGGAGAAAGGATGAAGGCATTTTTAAAGGAAACATCTGCCTCAAACCCTGATTTCAAAAGGGCTTACAAGGAAACACTCTTCTGTACTTCAGGTGCTGGCACGTAAGGTGAAACAAGTTTAAGATTAATTTGCTGATTTCTGGTCACATTTGGAATTAAAATCTTCCTGCTTCAGGGACTAGTATATTTTTAGCATCATCTATGCCATACAATAAAGTATTGAATTCTTCCTCTTGTGAAGAACTGTAGCTTCATTTGAATTAAAAGAGAAGAGCACAGCCATGTCAATCCACCTGATGTCTCATGAAGATTAACTGGCACTGACAGGTGGATGGCAAAGGCTGCCTTCTCAGTGTGCTGTGGTCTGTGCAATGCTGCTACCTTATGGGATATTCCAGAAGGAAATTACTTTGAGGGCTGTGGGTACCAATTCAGGGTTGTTATGACAGACAATGCAGTAGGAATGGTACACAGAGCATTCAAGCTTTCTGTTACACACAAGCTCATTATACACTTCGGTAGAAAATCTGTTGCAATCATTCCAGCTTTCAAAACAGAGCATCAGTCATTTTGCTACTCTCAGCACCACAACAAAGAAATTATAGCAAGGCAAAAAAGTACAAAATGCATGCAGAATGCCATATGTAACATAAATAAAGGAAATAAACAGTTTAAAACTGCACAGAAACCCAAATTCAAATTAATCATGCATTTTGGTCACTGAGTTACGTTAAGCAAAATTGTACAAGGCATATACACACACAAGCTATAAAGACTAAAGAAAAAGAATATGCAGATGTTTGTATTGGATTTTTAGTCTTGGATTTACTCTCCGATGACCAGAGTAGTATTTATTACTATATCAACTTGGTTTGCTCTGAAAAATCTTGTGCAACTTGTAGTATTGCTACTTTTTAAAAAGCTCAATCATACAACCACAGGATCCATTACACGTACTAGTTATTTTGTATTTCTCAATTTCTTTTAATTTACAGTCAACGGTTACAATGCATTTCCCACTACAAACCCAGTTACAAACTCCATTTTACAATGGAGTGCTGCCACTAATCATTTGTTTTGCATTTCTTTAGTTATGGAGAAAAGAGAGAAATTAAAGATACCATATATCACACTTTAAATCCCCCTGAAAAACATTACTGCAGGTCTCTGACACACTGTAATTGAAAACAACTGAGATAGACTGAATGATTCTGTAAACATCACTGGAATATAAGAAAATAAGGAGAAAAAAAACCACAATAGGACAAAGAGCAGTCTGCCAATGCAGATACATGGTGCAGGGTGGTGGTAAACCATTACTGGCTGTATCCAAAGGAAGTCGTTTTTATATGGTGGCAGGTAAGTTCTGCTAGCACTAAAGAATAAGGCTTCAGTTGATATAATGCGAGACTATTAATAAACAGACTTACATGTAAACAATGTGAACAGTGTAAGGTGTAATTTTGGCAGAAAAATGTTTGATTTTTAATGAGGTATAGTTTGCTCAGAAGCAGGGCCATGATTACACCTCTAGAGGATAATATCACCTTCTTTCTGAGCTTAGCCTGACAAACTCATACACAGTCAAAGAAAAATATTACCATATACATAAAACAGATTTTTATTTATTGTTTTTAATGTAAAGGCACATATAAAATGTTATCTACTT
This sequence comes from Zosterops lateralis, assembly GCF_965231275.1. Classification (NCBI taxonomy): domain Eukaryota; kingdom Metazoa; phylum Chordata; class Aves; order Passeriformes; family Zosteropidae; genus Zosterops; species Zosterops lateralis. The sequence goes on from NC_139764.1 coordinate 84,621,259, forward strand.
TTTCTGATAGAATTACAATTCCAGTAAGAGGCACCTGCTTAATTCAAAAGATAACTTTTAGCAGAGCCCTTCACTCAGGTTCCAGAAGTTTTGTTGTGACTTCTGCAACCCCAGAGTTCTGTTACTATAAACATGTACCCAACGTGGGCAGTATGGTAAACACTTGGTAGCAGTATGTAGCAAGTTTGCGTTCATACAGATAAGCTTTTCTTCAGAGATGAGTAGTAAAAGCTGGAATTCAGCTCTCAGTTTGGTGCTCCCCACAAACATCATGATCAAAAGTGTCACTACTGCTACACCCTCGGCTCTACATTGAAAAGACACAAGTTCATGTCCATGAACTTGGAGGTAAAGGTATTTAAACTGCTCCATAAGTTTATTCCAGAAGGATACTCCACCAATATTATGGAGACCTATTCCATCAGCATGGACAATGCAGCACCTGAAACTTAACACCTCAAGTGTCTAGAGAAATCTGAGATTCCTTAATACAAATACAAGGCAAAGAGATTACCGAAACAGGGAACAACAAGACCAAAGTATTCACTGTGTTTTACTGTGCAAACACTCAGTGTTTTTAAAAAGACTGCAATGCAACAGAGAGGGTGCTAAGAGGAAGCCCTCTCATCCAGCCCCCAAAACATGTTCTGAACTTCTTCTGTGTGTTACAGCTCTCAGCTGAGAGGGAGCAGCTGGGTTTCAAATCAAAGTAAAACAGGTTAACTTTAGCCTCCACAACAGAGACCATTTTGCAGGAGATATCTCTTGAAACCAGTGCAGCTATTTCAGAAGAGTGACTGTGTCTAGACAACAACCACTACAATGGGTTCCTGATGTCACCCAAGGTTTTTACATTCTTCCACCATGCAAATTAATAATTATAGTAAGAGACATAAACTTTAAAACAGAGATTAACAATAAAAATAAGGAGCTTTCACTATTCATTGCATAGTATTTTTATTTTCTGAGCTGAGCTATTTTTTTGATTCCTCAATGCTACTACATGTTATGAGGACCTATAAAAAAACCCAATTTCCTTAATTTGATAGAAAGAGGGAATTTTAACTAGGATGGACTCTTTTCTCTATTGAGAAAAAAACCAAATCATATTAACACAAAGTATCTCTGGATTGCTAAATTATTCTAAGGTGCATTTCATCTAATGGACTAAAATTCACTTACTATTACAATTTTAAAAATCCATTTAAGTCAGTGGAGTTAATTGAGCTAGATCCTCTAACACAACAAGCTGATGGACTGTTTGCAGAGGGATGACGTTGATATATCTTGTTTGCAAAATCTTTAAATAAACTTTCTAATCCCCTAGGAGATATTAACATACTTTAAAAGTCATACAGAGTGAAGTCCCTCTGTTATCCCATAAGGAGATGCTGTGCATTTTACCAATAGTCCTGTCTCAGAGCATCAGTTTGAGGATGCATATGCCATAGGTAATTTTTGAAATGAAAAAATATATATATATTTATAGGTCTATAAAAATCTTCCATTTGCTATTTGAATACCAATTATATTTTTCATAATTTAAGTTGCAATTCTTCGTTTATCTTGCATGATATATTTCTAATGAGACCATCCTATAAATTTTATCTGCCTGAACCACTGGGAAGGATCAGAGAAACACTATGAACAACCTTGCTGAAGGCCAGCAGGTAAAAATTCTGGATTCCCTAGAAGGGAATGACTCTATGCATAGGAGTCCAGCAATTCTATAAATACACTTTTTGAAAACCATGCCTATACTTCCAAAAGTTAGTATCTCTCTTTTTTGCTTCTGGGACTAACCCTCTACCTATTAGTTTGCTGTGCAGAAGGAGATTCTGTTGGAATCTGGCTAAATCATTCCTGACCAGTTTCCAGAGGAACCAGCACCACAGTCAAGGTGTATGGAGGGACCCCTGTGAATTCACAAATGAAGTTAAAAACCTCTCCAGTCACACAGCAGCATCTGCCTTTTCCAGCTGGCTGACTCTAGCAGGCTCTGCGTGCAGCACCATGAACAGGACATGTTCACAGAGGTCCTGTTAATTGCTTGTGGGAAGCATCTACTTCTTCTCCCTGCCTGTGTGGGACAAGTAGCTCACTCTGCCAGCCCAGGCACACATTACTACACACAGCAAATCCCTGGAGTTGGCAATCTGAGCTACGCCCCAGAGAGAAATATAATAAGAAGTGTCTATCAGTCAATACCAAGGTTGTATTAGGACTTGTGCACACAGCATGCTACCTTAAAGGGCCCAGCCACACATGCACATAATGTGCTTCACCAAGAAGTCTTGTTTGCTATGTGTTTTATGGCTGAAGACAAGCTGGAATATAAAAGGATACTTTTCAATCTGCTCAGAAATTTGAATTTCTTTTTACTCTCGGCACAAAGCAGTAACATGCACAGGCACTACTGAGGAAGGTGTGAAGGGTATGTCTAAGTGCACTCCTCTTACAGGACGGTCTCTTATTTACAGTATAAAAAAGAGGCAAGGTAAACTTTTTGTTTTCATTCCTTGGAAGTGTAACTTTGTATATCTTTTGATGTATCAGAAAATTAAAAGCTTCTCACTTAGCTTACCTTTTACTAATCAAAACCAAGTATTGAGCATATTGGTAAAACAAATGGAACTCCTGTGTACATGGGGCACTATTTTACCTAAGCATAAGTTATGGAAAAGCAGCTTTTTTTGTTTTTTCTCAAGCATAGCTATCATCTTTTAGTGTTGATCTCACTAGCTGGAAATGAAACCTAGTACAACATTTGACTTCCCAGAAGCATTTGAGACTATCCAGTACATACATCATCATTGAACAATCTGGCACTGACATTGAAGGTGATTATTTGCAGTGATCTGAATATTTAGGTAACGATGAAGTCAGTGTTGTAAGATTCTAAACCTTTTATTGTTTTCCTTGATTCTTTATTCTTGTTCTTCTCATTCTGAGCTCATCACATTTTTCAAGCTTCTGTCAGGGGTTTGCGCTTATCAGTGTTAGTAAGTCCTTATTCTTCTGATAGCTTTAGGATCCACACATCTTCAGCTTTGTTGGCATGTTCTTCATTCCAGTCTGACTTGCTCTGACTCCAGAGCAGACCAAACTAACAAAAGATAATAAAGAACTACCTACAGATAAACTGCAAATTACATGTTACCCACCCACAAAATATTATTCATCTATAAATTCTTTTTTTCTTCTACTCTGGTCTCCTCTTCCTTTTAATCTCTGAAAGGCTGACTCTATAGTAGAGCACACCTACAATGAACCTGGATCCCTCAAAGCTAATTTTTCAGTAAAAGACAGTTCACAGAAATAAAAGTCCTATACTGTTCAAGTGGATTGCAAAGCACAAATTACTGTTTGGGATATAGTGAAAAACTGATTACTCTGATTTTTTTAAAATGACAATAGATTCCTTCACCGTGAGAAGAATTCATTTAGTAATACTTCAGTTTTCACTGCTTCTTAAAGAAGAATAGTTTTCTTCAGTTTTTCCTGCCCTGTATTTTCTCAGGATGAAAGATGAGAGCAGTCAGACTAGGAGATCAAATTTTCTCTCTTAAATAAGACAGTGTCTCACTATGAAGCTGAATCTAAATAACAAGAGTGTTGGACTTATTCTCTTCCTTATTTTTCAGAAAAAAAAATAACTGCTACAGTAGTTCTGTCAGATTTAGATATCTGGCAATAATTAATTTTATAACTGATTAGAATAAAATGCACTGATTAGGAGTTTTTAATCGGTAAAATCCACACATTTACTATGGGTTAATATTTAGATGTGGTCTGGAAAAATATAAGTACATAAGTGTAAAAGTTAATCATTAGAAAGCTAGATAGGTAATCCTGGCTTATTTAATAAACATTAGCAAGTGTATAAGGATTTCAAGATACAACTAAAAGCAACATTTTTTGGTATTCCTACCTTGAATTCCACGTTCTCCTGGTGGCCCTGGCAAACCATCCTTTCCTGGTGGCCCTGGTGACCCATCTTTTCCTGGGGGCCCTGGTTTTCCATGAGCTTGGGAGGCAAGCATTGCAGCAGGCAGCTTCAGCTGGGATACAAATTGAGCCATCCTTTCTTTATTAATCAAAGACATAAGAGAAAGTCAGTAAGAAATCTGCTAGCCAAAAAGGGAGAAAAAAATAAACCCCAAAGCTCCAGCTAAAGTTTCTGTAAGTAGGGTGTTTAATTCTTTTTAATGTCGAGGTATTAAATGCTCCAATAAGCACTGAGACCTTCAGTTCCAACTCAGATTCATGTCTGAGTCTTTACCCTTTGAAATAATCAGAATGAATTTTTATTGAACTTTCTATTACTATTCTCTGTCATTAACGTATTCCAATATTTCAAATGACTTCTGACTCCTGTTCATGGAAGTACTTAAAAAACATAGAATAATTAGTACTTAACACACTGATGGAGTGTGTTACACTCCATCATGTATGTTTGTAACTCATATTAAGCTACAAAGTAGATATTAAATACTGCAAACAGTTCTTGGAATGTGCTGGCACCCTGAAAGCAGTTGTAAAAAACCTGAAAGTGCTCAGCAAAGATTATTAATTGCAGATATTTCAGAATAGAAATGTTCATAGGGGTGGGATAAAGTGCCCTTGATAATATTTTAGTGTTCCTTAAAGGTAGATAAAAGAGGTACTAAACTTGACTCTGTCTCATTTATACCAGATTAAACCCTTAAACATTCCACAATTTAGCAGGTATTTACTGTGGTGTGTAAGTTTTAAGACTTAAGAAAAAAATTAAAGAAGAGTAGGCATCAAACGAGAAAGGAGGAAGGTGATAGAAAGTAAACAAAATGAAACAATGCCAAAAGTGGAAGGTATGTGGGAACAGTAGCGAGGTCTAGAAAATGGAATAGCTATAAAGACAAAATGCCTTTATTCTCTGTAGGCAGGGCACCTTCTAATGCTTTCTTTTTGTGAATAGACTGAATACTTCTATCTGAATGGGAAAAAGAGGTGACTTCACTCAACAAACTGCTCTTGAAATACATAGTAGGTCAAACTCTGAGGGGTAGTACCCTGGGGAAAGGTGATAATACACACAGTGATAGCCTTGTTATAAAGTGAGAAACTGCCTGAACAGATTAAGTCCCAAGCTTTATATTATTTCTTTTATCTCTAAAAGATGTTTTTTATCCGCAGGTATTAATGACAGAATATTAAAGCATATTGAAGACATAAGAAATGCATTTTGTAATGGAAGAGAAGCTACTGTTAAGGAGTGTTCAAGAAGAACCTTGTTTCAGAAACCCATCTGAGTCACAGCTTTTCTCACATGACTAAAAGAATGCTGGGGAAGAAAAATATTTCCGTTTCAGATTAAGGACTCATCTAAGAAACCTTACATAATACAAAGGCCTTGGCTGATTCTGGTACTTGTCTAAAACTGCCAGAAGATGGTGGTCTGACAGGGAGTTCTGGAAGTCAGCAAGGATGTTTACTGAGAAAAGTGCACAGCAATTTAGACCTATGTGACTGAAAACTGTTGAGCCTTTCTCTTATTTAAACATCCAGCCACTAACTGGGCAAAATAATTAGGTATATCTATGCTCTCTGCCTTAGTAACACTTCAATATCTTAATGGTATGTTGTAGATAAACAGTATCTGCTGTTATAGATGATACACATATGTATCTACAATGACACATACTTAAGTTTGTTATTATGATTTGGAGCAGACCTTCAGTGCAAACCTTTTACATAAGGAAATACTCTGTTTAACAGATAGTCTATCTTCTTACTGTTTGAACAGAGTCATGTAAAATAGACTTGTTAAACACAGCTACAGCAATAGGTAGCTGCTTTGTCCAATGTAAGTTAGATGACACGTAAAGAAATTTAGAGCAGAATTTCAGATTTAGTTGTGTAATACTTCCTTTTCTTACCTTCAAACACCTTAAGAACCTCTTGTTTGATATATTTTTTTAATTCTTCAAGTGAAATTGCATCAGCCTGATGAGGAAAAAGAAAGGTGATATGTATCAGAAGGAATATACAGAGAACACTTTGTGATGCTGCACAAATAAGAAATGCTCAAATTAGCACTACAAATATAAACCTTTCACCAACAGAGAAGTGTTTTAATATATTTGTGTTATTTATTTTACTGCAAAGGCCACTTTATTGCAAAGACATTATATCATTGTAAAGACACTAGTGGCATGATGTGGGAGAAGCACTCCCAGCTGCCAAGATGACCAGAATGTGATGGAAATTTACTTGCATAAGACAGTAAGGATGTCCAGTGACAACACTCTGCTTTACTTTTGCATAGCACCTGCCAGCTTCTCACCAGCTTCTCACTTCCTGGGGACTACTTGCTTTGATGCACTGCTGACCAGAACAGAAACACAGCACCAGTAACTTCACTGGGAAAGTGTTTTAGATCTTTACCTTATCTGATTAAGGTGAAAAAGAACCCATAACATGGATGTGTATATCTGTATGCTCATGCAGTCAAACCAAGATATCTACAACTGGAAGCAGCATTTCATTGTCTTTTAAAATGCTGATTTCTCTTCTATTGAAAATCAATTTTGGCTGCCTCCTTTTCTTTCCCAGTTGCAAAAGTTCAGACTTTAGTTCTTAATCTTATGGAAAACATGAAAATTAACTTTACTGAGTAGCCATATTGATATGCAGGAACTAGCTAAATAAATAATTAAACTTTACTCATATCAGATGTTTTAAAAAATAATTACAAGTAGCTGCCTGATCATGTGGGTATATTTTTTTCCACCTTAACTAACGCTGAAATTATCTGAGAGAAATCCTTAGTTTTTCTAATACTGTGCTATTCCTCAGTTGAATTTCCACTGCTCAGCCCATGCTACCTTCATAACTGTCTGAATTCACAAGCAAACAAGATAAATCTATATTTACTTACTGAAAACCCTGGGGGTCCTGGTGAACCCGGGGGACCTTGATGACCTGGTGATCCTGGGTAGCCTCTGTCTCCTGGAGGGCCAACAGGACCCACATCCCCCTTTTCTCCTGATGGGCCAGGCTTCCCTCGTTCACCCTGTGGACCTCTGTCCCCTGGAATACCCTGATCTCCCTGTGTAAAATGAAAGCAGAAGGAAAATCATTGCACATAGTGGAACAAAACTGAAAAGTCACTAGAGAATGCTACAGGGAAAATTCTTGCCTGTTCAGAAAGAGACTGAGTCATGCAGGGAGGATGATTTTACAGGCTGAACCTTGTCTCTGAAAATACATTTTATTTTCTTGCACTTTTGATGTTGAAGTCAATTACAAAAAGTATTGACTCTGTAGCCCACTTTTCAAGGACAGAACTTGAGTACAGAAAGTTTTTAGCCCTTATACAAGGATCTAGGAATGTCAGTTATGGAATAAGTATAATTTAGGTGCTCAAATTCACACAGGCAAAAGACATCAGGATGTTTCCTGTAACTTTTCTTAGAAGCCTACTATTTTATATCCTCATTTACACAAAATTATAAGTAATCTAAGTTATTTCCAGAACCCAAAGGGGGCCTAGAAGGAAGCTGGAGAGGAATTTTTAACAAGGACATGTAGTGACAGGACAACGGGATAATGGCTTCAGACTGAAAGAGAGTAGGTTTAGGTGAGATATTAGAAAGCAATTTACTGTGAGGATGGTGAGGCACTAGAACGAGTTGTCCAGACAAGCTTTGGATGCTCCAACCCTGGAAATATACTAAGGCCAGGCTGGATGGGGCTTAGAGATACCCGGTCTGATGAAAGGTCAATGGCAGGGTGATGGGAATTTGATGATCTTTAAAGGTACCTTCCAGTCCAGGCCTTTCTATGATTCATGATATACAAGTTCTCAGGTTTATAACCCTGCAAAGTAGGTACAGATAGCTCTTCTACCAGCTATAAAGAAAAAGGCAGGTTTCTCTAGAATCATGGTGCTATGGCAGTGTGAGTTTGATCCTTTTCTTCTAAACAATCCATGTTTTACAGGCTGCCAATGTGTAAGAGGCAAATCAAATACTACAGCAAGTTTTCAAACAAGCACTTTTTAACTGCCTCCAGTGTTTTCTTTGTGTTTTGAAAAAGGTCCTTGTAAAAATTCATAAACTAGGTCATATATTCCTCCAGATTTCTCTTTAAACTCTCCACTATGAATTGTACAAAATTCAGGACATTTGTGTTTTGTGATCTCTGCCTAAGGTGCTGCCTTATATAGCCTTTCTCCTTTCCAGCATTCTCCTATCTCTTGTATTTTATCTTGTACCAAATTCTGTGCAGAGGGAACTGCTGCTTTTCCTGTGTTTCTACCTGCTCTACTCCACCAGGTTCACAATCTGTGATGAAGTTACGCAGACAAGAGCAAAAAATGAGCAAGCCACTAGCACTTGTATCTGGTAAAATCACTAGAAAACTGGTTGGTATAAGGCATGTTCTCAACTAGTTTGTCACTCAGTTTATAAAGTAGTAATAACAGCAGGGTTTAGTCACTCAAAGGATATATAAAAAAATTATTTCAGCCCAGGTGGCTTATTCCTTCTTTAAATGGATTCTATGAAGACATAAGACAATAAAACCTCAGGAGTTTTATTCTGTCCTTCTAATTTTGATGCTTCTTTTTCCTGTAACTACAACAGCTGGTCTCAAACTGAAGGAGCATGCTGTACAGCAGTAATAGTAATGTCTGCAAGAAAATCTTGACTTTATTTTCTGTAATCACTGCAATCCCTTTCACAGATGCAGGCCTGTGTCCTTGAAGTCAAACCCAGAACATTGCAAACAGTTAATCTTTTAAGGGATAATTGTAATAATTATCATGTCTCCTCAGTGCCATAAGGCAGCATTTCCTTTTCTGGGTTAAACAGGGAGATACTTCTCTGAGTCTCAAATAAATGTGGCAGTCATTTGATTAGGACTTTAGCAATGCTATGAGACCATCTTTCATATATATATATGTATATATGTATAACCTCATCTCTCACCTCCCATAATCATTCTTGCCCACCATGACCTTGTTACCATGAACAGAACTGTCTGAACAGTTTGGGAAGCCATCAGGTATTGCACTGGCATTCCTCCTTCCAAAGTGTGACAAGCTTGTTTTATATAAAACATGATTTGTATTTGTGACATAGAAAGGATGACAACAGGGCAAGTTCTTAGCTTTTGCAAAGTCTGACAACAGCACAACTGGATTATCTGCTTTCCAATTTTCAGCCTATTGATCATTTTACACTGCCCAGGCCAACTGTGTTAGAAAGTCTATAAATTGTGTTTTTCCTCCAAATGCAGAAGCCAAATTAACTCTAATTCCTTGAAGTGGTGTCTAGAACTAAACCTCTTAGATGCCTAGGTGACTGCTTGAAGTTCACAGAGAATTAATTTCTTAATTTTGCCTATAAGACAGGTGCTGATGAGGTGTTTATATGCCCAGTAACAAGAGAAAAAATTATCATAGTAGAGACTCACACGTTCTCCTTTGGGTCCTCTGTCTCCTGGTCTACCCACAGCACCCTGAAAAACGGGTTTTGAAAAAAGATAAACTTATCAAGGCTTTGTTGTGTATTCATGTGTTAGCAAAACAGAAAGCAACTGTCTAGGATTAACAGCTGTGGTTTCTGTGAGGAATAAAATACACAAAAGCATGTTTTCTTACCGGAGGACCTGGCAATCCATCTTTTCCATTGATTCCCTAAGAAAAAAAATTAACATGTTTATGTGTTTTAAAAATACAGAGCAAAGCTCAGTATTTAGTGCCCTATCAGTAAATGTTCTGAAGCTACAGAAGCAGCAGTTTGTGTGGCTACAATATAGAAATACAAAGAGCATCAAGATGTGCACCAAATCTAATGATCATCCACTTTTAAATGACAAATTATAGGGAAATTTTGCAAATGTTGAATATTTGTAGACATGTGCATGCACTTTCTAAGTCCCAGCCAGTTTTAATACAACCATAGGAGAGATTTCTTTTACTCTAGATATTAGCCTTGGTGCTTAATTAGCCTTCTGCTGTTACAGAGATTATACCTCACTATTACATGTCCAGATCCATTAGGTGGTTAAGACTTGTAGATGGCACAGTTTTGGTCTCCTGGGCTGAAGCTATTTCCTTCCCCAAAGAAAGTGATTGCATTCATAGCACCTGTTGGAAACTTTTCCAGGCCCACATTATCCTCCAGACTGGAATGTGGCATGATCTGAGAGTCCTAGCTGGCATGAGCCAAAAATGTCAGAGAGCATATTAACAATTGTACAGTGCCAGATAATTGCAAGATAAATGCTCTGGCAGTGTTTAATTTAGTAGGATATTTATGGATCTGCACATGTCGCAAACTCACATCTGTTTCATTGAGAAAGGACAACTTGTACGAGCAGAGACATCAGGAATGTTTCTTTCTCCTCATATGCTGCAAAAGTGGACTTTTGCACAGATTAGGCACCTTGGGCTAATTTTCTGCTGTAGCCAGAGAAATTGTCTCTTCTTTCAAGGCAGAAGTGTAATGTGGAGATGTGCTGACAAGCTGCAAAGGTCTGCTGCTCATGCTCATCTCCAAAACACCAAGGTTCAGGGGAGATAATGAGTCCTGCACTACCCTTGCTGAACCCCTTCTAGAATATAAACTAGCTTTTTTTAAACCAGTTCAGACAGTGCAGACTACACTGCTGTCACACTTTTATTACATAAAGGGAGCATATTAGACATCTCCTAAGTGAACACTAAATGCCTTAGCTGCAGTGTTGCATCACCTGTATACAGAAGAGTCTCAAAGTTTATTCAGCCATGAAGCACACGCTTCTCTATCTAAACTGAAACTGAGAACCTATTCTCTCACCCCATCCTTTACTGTGTTGAGTGTCTGGGTTCATATTGCCCCCCTGGAAAAAGTACAAGAGGAAACTGTATGTCAACAAGATCCAGATGACCTTCATAAGACCTTTAAAGGCAACATCTCAGTAACATTAACTATTAAAATACCACAATACTAGGAATTCTTTTTTTAATGGTTAATATTGAGCAGTGCAGCTCTGTGTGTTCTTCAGAAGTTACCTACTCTAACTAACATAAAGCAAGATGTAATGTCCTTTCTTTTGCAACTTATGATAAATGAAAATACATCTTTTGTAACAAAATATACATATTCAATATAAAATTGCTTACTGGTTTTCCTTGTGGTCCTTCTGGACCAGGGAAGCCTATGTCTCCTATAGGTCCTCTTTCACCCTGAGAAAGAAGAAAACACATGTGTAAATCTGCATGAATAATCTTGCATTAGGTGTCTGAAATATTTTTTTGCTATTGTAAGAATCCAAAAGTCAAATCTGCACTTACAGGTTCTCCTGGCAATCCTGGGGACCCAGGGGATCCTGGTTTTCCCTGCAAAAATAGAATATCACAGATTCAAATTATTAGGAAGCCAACTAAAATTTTTCTCTATATCAAAAATAAGAGAGTATATATATATATATTTATATATATATATATATGAGAGAAATATTCAGGGTATTGTTCATTAATGCTTTAAGAGAGGAAAAATAAATATTTTCCCAGATTTTTGTCGTATTTAATGAACACGCTCCTGTAATAAATGTTACTCAGCAGCTTGGTTTTGTTTACCCTTCCTGAATACTGATATGCTTTTATGAAATTTTCTTTTACAACACCATGATTTCCACTTTGAAGAAGTCATAGTCAGATCAAACTTTTTCAGTGTATATGTAAAATCAAGACCTTTTCCTTCAGGTAATTTCTAGTCCTGTTTTTTTTTTTTTGTATGTGACTGTTTCTGACATAACACCTTTTGCAAGTTTTCTTCATGACCTTTTTTGGCCACTTTTATTGTCATTTTATGTTCAGCCTGCCAGAATTCACAATCTTCTCTTATGACATAATTTCAATGCTGATTTTAAATATCTCTTTTTTGTAGGATGTCCTTCTTTTAACGACTTGAATCTACATTTCCTGAAAGTATCCTTAGGCAAATCCTCAGGTGACTTGCCAAGTGAGAGGTCAAACCCACCAACACCAGGGACAACTCTGGCAAGAGCTGGACTGAGGGTTTGTGTTGAAATAGGCATTGGTGGCAATGCTTTCAAGATCTCAGTCCAAGCTTCCCTGACAATCTCAGCAATCTCAGCAAAATGCCAAAGTGAAAATAAGAGCTTTATATTCCCAGATGGGAAAAAGGGTGCACTATTCAATCTAGGGAATAATGACAGATAAGGAAGACAAATTCTTTTCCAGCAATATATATGGATATGTCTCAAATTCCTCCTGGACTACTGAAAAACATTTGTCTCACATGTTTACTATTTTGTTGATTAAAACTCCTTAGCATAAAATGTGAAAGCAAACAATTTATTTCAGGGGGAAATATTTATCTCAGTGGGTTTTATTGGAAGTAAATATAGTCAACAGAATGCAACTCCATTAGTGAAGAAGAGACCTCATGAAATATTTCATATCCAATTTGAATAGAGAACATCCAATAACTTGGGACATATCCAGTGGGACATTCATAAGAAATGTACAACTGTGATCACTCTAACATGCTACAGCATTATTATTAACCATGTAAAATCTGTTTCAGAACAACAAACTTTGAAATTCTTAAATCCACTATAAAATTCAGAGAAATACTTTTCCCCTTAAAGGTGCAATTCTTTTAGGAAAACCCAATGAAATTAGGCTAGTTAAGATGATGTTCTCTTCTGGAACTCACAGTAAGTAGACTAAATCAGTGGCTAATGGAAATGGGAGTGTGTAGACACGTACTTCTCTTTATTTCATGAAACACATATTTATAATTTAAACAGCTCCTGAATGTATTGGTAGCTGCCAAAATTTAATAATAAACATATTTGCATATAAATAACTCCATATTGCCTCCTGAAATATGGATAAACTTTTTTATTAAACTGTGAATGCAATCTAATATCTTCATTTCCTTCAGGAACACAAATGAATAATTATAATTTCAATTTATTATTAGTTACTTTTACTTTCACCTGCAACAAAGTTCCTCTATGACTTTCAGAAACTTCTCTGAATACTACATGTAAATAGCTAACAAAGCATTCCCCTAAAGCCAATGCTTGATCGACTTGATATGCAGGTTCTTATGGGTGGCAATAACTAACGTTCATGATTTTTCTTTGTGATAGAAAGATGCTCAGAAATTTGTGCATGCCCAGGAACATAAAAAACATCTTTATCTCTATTAAACAGAGGCAATGAGAAGAATCTCACATTTCTTAACTAAGGATATGCAGCTTTGAATTCCAGCTTTATTATGTATTCACCCCACTCACTCTTGTCATTTTAATAATAATATGAACCCTTGCTGCTATTAAAACTCTAATTTCTTTAGGGAAAACTCTTAATCTTCATACTTACATATAAAGCACAAGCCAAGCAACTGAGATTACAGCTCAGCACTTTGCTTAGCCTGCTTTTTTGGCTTTTATAAACCTGAGTTTTCTTTAAAGAATATACATACCGGTGTCCCTGACACTCCTGGTGCACCAGCTGGTCCACGGTCACCCTGAAGAAAAGATAAATCTATGCTTAAACTACAACAATCAAACCAGAAGCTTCTTGGTGGATTCCCATTAAAACCCAAGGAAGTGAACTGAAAATGAGAACAAGAGCCAGGCTAAATGATAATATTTATCTGTGCCACTGTCTCGTTATACAGACTTGAGCAAGTAACCAAAATCCTTTGTTTAGGTTCTCTCATATAAGGTTTCCCTTTGACTCTGCGTGAGGCCCCCTGTGAAAATGGATGGAAAGTCCCTGATTATCTGTAGTTCTCCAAATAAGTATAATTTGTGGTCATGACAATCACCAAAATTTACACAGGGTAATTTACTTTCATATCAACATCCCCATATTTAAGATGTACCTTACAAAGAAGTTTTTGCTTTCCTGCTACCCAGTCATCCATTTACTATAAGGCAACATCCTCCGCTTGTGCCATGGCCCTTTCAGGACAAGGGTTCTCGTTATAGCACACAGCCACCTTCATCTATGCTTTAAGCTAGGACAGTGTTGGTTTTTTGGCTGGAAATGATGAATTACAGACACAAACTCACCTTTCTCGACAGGACTGTAATCCAAAGCAGACAGATAGAGCTCAGCAAGTGACAAAACTCTAGCCAGAAGTATTTACCTACCACTGATGAGTTGGTCTGCAACACTATGCTCTGTTACTGTAACATTCGTTAAAAATGTAAGAAAAAAATCAGGCTCCTCGTTTCTAGATTTATGTCAGAAAACCCCTGGCACTGCTGAAGCCATACTAACAGGAGAGCATTTTTCTGAGATGGGTTTATGTTACCTGGAGCAGATGTATTAAAGCTCTGTAAACATAGCTGCATAAGCCACATGGTGCTCTGCATAAGAGCCTCAGGAAATGTAGGGATTTTTGGTTTCTGTTTTTATAAGTAATGGTGGGTTGTCTCATCCTCATTACTTTGTTCAGGTGCACGATGATATTGCTGTTGATTAGAAACACTTAACTCCCTTATACAAAGTGTAACAGACAACAAGTTAAGTGTCTGACCTGGTGTTTGGAGGAAGCAGCTTAGAGGACACAGCTCAGCCTGTCCTGCTGTGGAGGCTGGCAGTGGTCACCCAGTGAGGAGCACAACATGCACCTCTGGAACACTGAGTGGGGACTGCTGAGTGCCTGCAGCAGGCAGGGCTCATTGTCTGGAACCCTGCACTCTGCCCCAGTGGTTATTCCAGACCCAGAACTTATGGTATGTTCCCTATATGCTGGCTATGACAGTGAAACTATCATAACATGAAATGCCTAACACTTCCCTTGCAACTTTTTTTTTCTCTTTTCAGGGTTATTCTGGTCCTTTCAGAAGTGTGGCTTGCAGCACAGCTGCACCAGCCACTGTCAGCACAGCTGAAGGAGGGCAGATTTTGTCCAGAGGACATGAAGTTCTTAAGGCAGTTCATGAAATTATAATGAAATTACAGCCAATGTTGTCTGTAGAAGATGGCATTCTGATACACAGAGTAGCGTCATGGCTGTAAATTAAAACCTAGCATGTACTATACTGTTTTGACAGGCAGGCTCTGAGATTCTGTTCACTTATTTGCACCACAAATGTGAAAGTTTGACCAAATTTAGTTAAGTGATGATATTTTTAATTTGGGAGAGGACCAAACACTCACTCAGCTGGTTTATATGATCTGATCCATTGCTTATTCCCTTTATTTAATTCCTGTCCCCACTTTGTCTCCCTGTGTTTGTTCATTTTGAAATCAGACTAGTCTTTAACTGCTTGTAAACTGTAGAATTCCAGAGCAAGAACCATCTCATGTAATTTAAGCATCTAGTATAGATACCTAACTTAGATCTTGTCACTGACTGAACAAGTAGGAGGAATACACAGTGATATCGAGAGGGAAACCTTTAATTTACATTTCCTCGTGATGAAAAATAAGTTTCAATAAAGAACTTTTGCATGAAGTAATTTAATAGCATAATTTAAAAAGCTAAAAAAAAATCATTGCAATAATTTACTCTTTTTTCTTCCTAAATTAGAACATAGGGGGAAAATCAAACTGGCTTTACTGACAGAAAAGATATTTACGATTTTTTTTTATTTCTCTGCTAAATATTTTATACTTCGCTATATTTAGAAATGAATACCAAAATCTTGACTTTTTTAGCCTTTTATGAAAAGCTTTTCTTTAAATTTGGAATCAGTCTCCACAATTAGAAAGCAAAAGGCTGAGACCGTAAACGTAAGATGATGTTCAAGACAGAACAAGAACCATACATAGGAAAATAATAACCATATTACTATCAAGTATAGTAGTATTCTACCAAGAATACTCCAAGGCCTCCTACAGACAATTTTTCCATTTGCAGAAAATGAAATTTTACGTCTGGTGATTATATTATTTACACCCACGCTAAAGCAGAAAAGGAAAATAAAAGTAAGTATGCAAAGATTTTTCTCACAGAAGCATTAGCTTAAACACAAAAAATAAACCAGACATTTAGTTGCAGATAGCAGCCACTAAGAAATCCCTTCTTCTCTTTAAGTGTCCTACCTTTTCCCCTGGGAGTCCTTCCAGTCCTGGTAATCCCATTGGTCCTGGGTCTCCCTGGTTTTATTTTTTTAATAAAAGATTGCATACATTAGAATTGCTTTACTCAACATGGGAAATGTTGAACAGCAGGCAACAGAAGATTATTTAACTTGAGATTACTAAAACAGGTAACCAGTTACTAGGTAAACAGATTTTGTTATGCCTCGTTTTACTGTTTTGCAAATGAAGCTTTTCCCAGAGGCTCTGTGTGAGTATTTGACTCAATGGTTTCATTTTGGTGAAAGATGTAATACTAAAGACTCCACTCCAGTGCTCTTGCAAGCCAAGGTGACCTCTGAAGCACCTGCAGGCAGCACAGCCCTGGGGTGTAAGCAAACACTGTCAACCAGAGAACCAACCTCCAAGCAATTCTGTGCTCTCTTCTCTAAACAAAGGTTACTCTGCAGCAAGGGACACACCTGCTGGAATCCCTGGGTAGGTCTTCAAGTTTTGAAAGAAAACTGTAAACATGCTCCACTGGAGAAATCAGCTTAATATTTAGAATAGAGTGGGAAGATCCTTTTAATTATTTTTTGAAAGAAAATTGGTAATTTACCATGGACATTTAACCTACAGCCAACAGTTCCAGTATTTCAGCAATTCTCAGTTAAATCAAAAGTCATGGGAAAGTGCTGTCTGGATTTCCTCAACTCTCTGACAGATCTCACTTTTCCCACCCAAACCCTGGTACTTGGCTTTTTCTGAGTAGGAAGGGGCTGCTGGTACACATTCAGCTTCCAGACATTATGGTGAAACAAACAAACAAACAACAAAAAAGACTTTGTGAATCTTTTTGAAGAAAAAATTATTAAACTGTTTCAGAAAACTGTCTTACAACTTCATGGTTTGCTGTCACTGACTGCTAAGAGGTTTTGGTTTGGGTTTCTTATTGTTATTCAGAAGTAACATATGTCAAACTACTTGGGGAATTCTCTACCAAAACCGAAAAATACATACATACCACTGTTCCAGGATCCCCTTTTGGACCCTGCAAAAAAACCCAAACAAACCAAGTTACATTTAAAGAAAAACAGTTACACAATAAGATGGGTTTTTTAAATGACTGCATTGAGTATACTTTGCTAATGCATTGCATTTAGAATCATTATTAATTCCAGTCTCCTCAGCTGATTAATTTAGTGCAAAATCTTAGTAATATTTTGGGGTTTGTTTTGCTGTTCCAGAATGCAGAGAAAGACAGCTCTGTTGCTCAGTGCCAGCCCATAACTGTGGTTACCAAAGAGACAATCATGTCAAAACAGAAGTTGCCTATGGTGCTAAAAAGGAGGAGAATGCAAATAAGTGCACAGCATCTTTAGTTCTATGGAATGAAAGCAACAGTGTCCAGCTGCAAGGTGCTGCATCTGCAGTGTGAAAGACACCAACCCTATATTACTTCCACAATATAATTCTTAGTTTTACATATTTTCTTGCACTGCAGCTATATGTAGTGAATCAGTGCAGAACTCAGAATTCATGAGTTTCTCATTTCTGGCACCAAATTTTATCCACTGGAAAACTATGCCCATACTATATACTGTACTATAAGTACAAAATGACACATTTTTAATATAAGAATACTTTCACTAAAGAGCCCAATATCAAATTATGCACCATTTCTGCAGCCTTTACTTGCTAGGATGAAACAATTGAATCAGAATAAACCACTCTCCAAAATGGGCTAAAACACTTAAAACATAAAATCACAGACTGCTACATCCCAATCATATCCTTATTTTTTTAATCTTTCACAAATAAAATCAAATTCCATTCAACTAATCCTCCTCTGTTTCTATGCCATTTAGCTACTAGAAAATAGATTTCTGGTAACACTTACAGGAGGTCCTGGTGGACCTGGATAACTCGCGACACTCACACCTCCCTGTAACAGCAAGTTTAAAAGTTGAGTTGGGCTAAAATTGGGTAGGGATTGAAAAAAAAAGCAATTAACATTAAAGAGAAATACCTGCAGTTTATATAAGCTGCTCATTCCATTTCTTTCATTGTAAGGCATACCCTTTAAAGCATAAAAACCAAGTAAGTGTCACTTAAGAATTAAAAAGGCAGAATTATTGCCCTGTTCGGGTCCTGTAGCTCAGCAAAGCTGTGGTAACCTTTTGCTCTCAATTTGTCAAAGATTCCAGATTTCAGAAGAACATAAGATATACACCAACACAGCTTGGGACTTTTTTTTTTTTAATTATAAAGCAAGAAACCAGTAAATTAGTATACACCATATTTTGATTTTTATTATTATAATTCTTCCAGAATAAACTTTGTGTTAGGTATTATTCCACTTAATATAGAGTCCAGTGAGCTCCATAGACTTTCCTTAGGTTGACTGGGTTCTCAGGTATCCAAGCTGTCAATTTTACTCCAATAATATTGGATACCAAGGTTAACTAATTTGAGCAGGTTTCTTAGAGAGTTTTAGTGATCTGAACTTACTCAGTGATGAATGAGAGGAAAAAAAATACAGAAATCTGTTGAAAAAAGACACTGTTACCTTCCTGCAATATTAATTATTATTAGATCAACACTCAGTTCTTTATATTACATTACATTTTATCCACAAGTATATTGTTCCTAATATAAATTCGAGATATAAAACAAAATGTCTCACCGGAGGCCCAGGTGGTCCAGGTTTCCCAGGAGAACCTTCACTACCCTAGTACAGCAAGAGATTGATGTAACTCATTTACTGTAACTGGCCACATCTATTCCACACTCAAGCTATGATGACCATAATGACAATAAACAAGCGATACAGTCAATAAGAGCAGGTAATATCAAGAATAAATTCTCCTGCAATGTTCCTGCTTTAGCTTTAGGGAAGGCATGAATCACTACTTTGTACTAGTTTTTATTTTGTTAGTTACTTGCTGCTTAATGGGAAGTAACTTCCTTATGGCAAGATAACAGTGGCAACCTGGATTGGGAAACATTTCATATGTAACAGGAGGGAGAGGAAGAGGGAAAAAAAAAAAAAAAAAAAAGGAGTTGGTAATATGAATTTCTAAGCAACTGGCAGATAAAAGTTAACATTCATTTTATGTTTTGTATATTATTTTGCAAAAGTTAGTCCTCAGTTGATCATTCATATGTAAATAAAGAAAAGCTACAGTTTTAGAAATCCAGTGTACTTAGAAACATTGTGAATATAAATTACAATTTTTTCTAAAGAATCTTATTATTAAGAGATATAATGAATATCTTTTTGGTTTTTATGTAAAATATTCCTCCATTGTTACCTGTATCTCTGGCCTGTTTGGCTGTCGTGTACTGAATTGACTGTATTATAAAAAGCATAGCTGCTGAGATTTTTCCTCAGCAGATTCATGGGGTCTCTGAATACTAGAGAGCTGCAAAAGTTTCAGCAAAAAAGTTTCCCAAACAATCTTTTCAAAATCTCATCACTACAATTCAGATAAATACACTGTATAATTTGGAACAAGTCTGTCAGAATTTTCCCCTGGCTTTCTTAGATCTTATTAAATGTATGTCAGTAAGACACTTAAGTCACAAATTTAAAATTACTGAGGTGGCAAAAATCGAGCTAAGTGCTCAATGCCAATAATTAGTTGAGCAGAAAAATATAATTCTTGCTAAACATTTATAGTAGGATAATTTTCAAATGGCCTTGCTAATTGTTAGAAACTGTCAGCCTCCCAAAAGTGGTTTGAAGAGCTTCATGGAGAATTAAAATCCTATTATTTTAGAAAGCACATTATGTGATCAGTTCTCAAGTGTGTAGATGAAGGACCAAGGAGAAATTCACTGGGCCTTTATTTCAGTTTACTTCATTACGCTTCAGCCCTTTGACTTTTACATTTTTAGAATGATGAGACATGAGCTGTAGAGCAGGGGCTTCTCATTCCCGCCTGTGTGTGAATTGTGACAAGGAACAATCAAAGATTTGTGTTTTGTTTTCAGTTAGATAAAAAGGAAATAAGTGGGCTAAATTTTTGTTACTGCAATCTGCAAGAAGACAGCTTTCATTCAAATTTATACTGAAATAATTTCAGAGCTTTATAAAATAGTTTTCTTTCTTACTCATACCAAGGTTTTGTAGGGAATTAGGGTCCCACATTTGGACATGGCAGTGCTGTGCCTGGAAAATTCCAGAGTACTACTGAAAGAAAAGCTATATTCATACACAAAATGTAGAACTTGTCCTAGAAAGTGTTTTGCAGCAGTTTGTCTCTGCTGCATTGCACTGATCTGAGGTACCAAAGAAATGAATTTGACCTCTTAGTTAAAATGGATAATATCAAGTTCCTGATAAAAATTTGAAAGAAGTAGTGCTAAGAGAGTGTAAATTAAGTGTAAAGGAAGCTTACATATTTTTCAGAATAACTACCACCCAATAACTTTCAGTGCTTGTACAATTACTTTCGAGTACAATATTGGTAAAAGAATGAGAAGCACAGCAAGCAGTCACTAGTCATATCTATGTCAGAAACATATTTTCACTTTCCTAAACCTTATATAATGTGTTATACCTAAAAAAAATTCTCTGCAACTTAAATATACCACAAGAACTGCACTTCAAAATATAAGTCCATATGCACAGCACTGCTTAGGGAAAGTACTTGCAGTGAAACACAAATAAAAATTTGAAGTGTATGCCACATTCTTGTTACACTTTTGCGCTTTTTAAAAAAAACTCCAAAACACAGTGTAATGGGGTTGCAAAACCTTCACAGACCTTTACCATGAATAAAAAGATGAAATACCTTTTCTCCTTTTGCTCCAGCTGGACCAGGATGTCCAGGTCTTCCTGGGACTCCCTGAACAACATAGAATTGTTTATATAAGTTAGGAAAAAATGAAACACAATATTTTTGCAGTGTCACTATGTTTTTAAAAACATGCTTTTTGGAGTTCGTTTAAACCTAATTATTTAGGTTTATATTAATTAATATTTTTATTAATTACTAATTACTTTTCCTTCAGGTTTAAATATTTCTCTTCTCTTTGATACAACAACTGTGTCTCTTGATAAGTCCTTTGAAGGGTGAAACTTGTCTTCACCATTGCATTTTCACCTTGACAAACTAGATGTGGTGACCCTAACTGACACATCTTGATACAGCTGAGAATCATGTTTTACTGCTAAATGCCAATTTATGTATTCCACATTAAACTTCTTAAATGTGCTACAATTCTTGAAATAAGTATTAGTATTGTCATGAAACCTAGGAATGAGCAGTGATCATAGTAATTAATGTGATTCCATCCCATATGTAGAAAAGAATATTTGAAAAAATTTCAAAGAGCGCCGTTCCCAATAATACCAACAATTTTAACAATATATTTCTGTGTCTTTAAATATTGTCAGCTTCTTCTAATTCTTTGGTTTTGAGTTGTGAAATCAAGTAATTATTTTGCTTTGGCACTAGATTTTTTTTTCAGAATGACTAGCTGGAATTATTTTTAGATTTTATTACTAACATGACTCTAACTTGGGTAAAAATACATAATTCATTGCAAGTTTGCACATCATAAATCATGTAACCTCACAGATTCTCTAGTAATGTCAAAACCTCAAATCTATTTAAGTTCCATAAACTTTGAGTCCAGACAACTATGGTATTTTCAGTAACATCAACACCAGTATAGTTTACTTTACTAGAGCCAGAATGGGTAAGATTTTATTATTACTCTCCCAGAAGATAAAAGAAAGGACTAGAAACTAGGCTGTTATAGCAACCCCTATGGAAATAAATTAGATTACAGGTGATACCACACACTTACAGAGGGGCCACTGGGTCCTGCTATACCTGGCAGTCCAGGAGCACCTTGAAGACCCTAGAAATTAAAAAGAGCACATGTCTAGTTCCTCTCCCATTTATACTTCAAAAATACCCCTACTCAGCATGTCCAGCAGTGCTATACCTGTATTACAGTGCATTTTCTTCTAAAATGTAGGCATTATTTTTGGTAATGGCTAAAAAAATAACCACCTCATCAGGTAGGGAAGAGAACCAGGTTATCATTGAACAAGGTTAGATGCAAATTCTTGCTTGAGGGATAAATACCACTTGTCCTTCAACCTTTCACATTTTCAGCCTTTATTTTTTAAATAGTTTTGTCTTTAGTTGTGCAGATAAGAACAGATCTCAAGCTTTTCCTTAGAGATTAATTTTCTATTTACTTTTATTAAAAGGCTTTTTTTTTTTTTTTTTCTGGTGAGAAGACATTTACTCAGGCTTCTCAATATTACCTGATGCTATCTAAATTAAATGATACTTTCTGCCTAATTTTTGATTTGACTTCTTGGTAATTGAACATGACATTTTACATTGTATTTAATGATCTACTTTCCTGCTTGTATTCTATTACTTTGTCTGAAAATCAATGGAATCTAGTATCCACCTACTAAACACACAGCTGTGCAACTCACTGCAGTGGATAAAGGTGGGATTTGAGACAAGCCTGTGTATCACTGAGTCTTTCTTTTGCCACACCAGACTTCAGTGCAAATTTAGACATGCAAAAGTCATGAACTAATGAAAGCTAATGCTCTTGGTTCTCCCTGTAATCCACAAAGAGAAATAGATTCTTCCAAGCAGTGATTAATTTCACCTGTCCATCCTCTGACAAGAAAAATCCACTCAGAGAATGCATATTTCTCATTTGAAATGCAGTATTTAAGAAGGAATGGCTAAGGAGGCAGCCTGGAAAAGCCACAGAGGTCAGGAGCCCTGAAACAGGTGCTCTGAGGGAGAGACTGAGGGAAAAACTTCAGAGAGAAATAAATCAGCAAAAATTTAGAGATGGTGAGACATTGATTTTCCTTTCTTGCTCCTACACACAGAGGACATTGATCCACCTCTGAAGCTTTTCATAGTGGCAAGGTTACTACTAATGTGCTCTCTCCTCTTTTTGAACTCCTTTACTCTGATGGTACATTTACATGAAAAAATAATATGAAGCCAAAGGAACATTTTCTGCACTCTTACTATTGATATTAAAAAAAACCTCTCCTGAAAAAAGAAGTGCTTTGAAAATGAAGATAACAAATTCAACAAAGATTAAAGAGCGATTGGAAAGCATATGGAAGTTAATGAGCATATTTCAAAGGGCTTCAGGTGGGCTTCTCTTTCTTCCCATTTCTTCCCATTCCAACAAAATAATAAAAAATAAAAAATTTAAAATATTGTAAAAAAGAAGTTACTTTTAAAACGTTTTCATACATGTTTCTGAAAAAATACTGACATGTACCCTCACCATGTCATAATCAAAAGCTGCTGCAAAACACTGAAAATATCAGAGCTAAGACAGCTCACCAGCTCTCAAATGGTGAAGAAACATTTGAATAACTTAGTTATTAACACAGCATTAATAAAAAATATACAATAAATTTTCTCTAGACTCCTTTGAAGAATCTGCCAGTCATAAACTTGCTGTTACCTAATTACCTTCTTAATTCCCTGCAATATCTTATTTATGTCTCAGCTGTTTAATAGCATTTGAATTGTTAGAATTGTTTTGCCAAGAGGTATCCTATATGGCACTCAAAGCATATTTTACTTTCCCATTTATTTTTTCAGTGAAATTCTGAATCAAGTTTGCTTATGGGTGTCCCATCCATTTAGAGAATATGATCTGAATTCCACCTGTCTTAGGATGCAGTACAAGATGTAACAAAAAAAAAAAGTATTCTATTATCATCTGTTAAAACCAGGTGGGGCAGTGTTCTTTTATCTCTTCCACTACCCATCCTCCCTCCAGGGGGATATCTTCTGTTAATGGGCCATCAAGGCTCACCACATGACTGATAAAATTACATCATCCCATTGTGAGCTGCTCCACCCAGGAAGAGGAGCTAAGCATTCCTACCTGGATATAATCTAACATTCAGAACACCAGAGCAGCCTGTTTCCACTGGATTCCCAGAGGAAGATCAGATCCATCTACACCACCACTGGACCTTCAGAGGAAAACTACACCCTTCTACAAGATCATCTTTGCTCCAACAGAACCCCATCTGTCACTCCAGGACTGCAGCCACAAATTTAACTGGACTGCTACCAACACCCTGACCAACAGGGTGTCAGGTTGTATTCTGACTCTAAAAGTCAGTAGCTTTTTTTAGTTTGCTTTTTTTCTTGTTTTGTACTACTGCATTTTTATTTTAATTTTCCTAGTAAAGAACTGTTATTCCTATTCCCATATCTTTGCCTGAGAACCCCTTAATTTCAAAATTATAGCAGTTCGGAGGGAGGGGGTTTACATTTTCCATTCCAAGGGAGGCTCCTGCCTTCCTTGGCAGACACCTGTTTTTCCAAACCAAGTCACGCCTCAGGAGGCACTTGCTTCTATAAGAAGCAAAGACTTAATGAGCTCTGTATATCATGCAAAACCAAAGGAAAAAAGAAGCACCATACTTTAGGCTGACAACATGCTTAATTCTGGGGCAAAACAGTAGCAGGAGCTGCATCTTTTTTTTCCACAGGTAACTGTTCACTTTTGTAAGCCAAGGATGAATACAATTTTTTTGAAAACTATTCTCTCATTCTACTACTCTTTAAAAATTCTTAAGAGACCACAACCTTAGTGCCAAAGAAATGTGACATGCTTATAAAGAATTGCAAACTCCCCAATGAATACACTCTAAATTCCTTTTGTATTTTATAAACGCTGTGTCTTCCAACCAGCACTTCTAAATCAAAAGAGAGTTGTGTGTGTTTAATCTCAATTAAGTATTTTGGAGTTTCAGAGTGGTCACCACATACTTTTTAATGGCCTACTTATTTTAACTCTTCAGTTGACTAAGACCACTAAGAAATTTATTTATTTATCCAGATTAATTGGCTTACTAGCTTCTGTTGTGGTGATGTTATTTTTTTTTTTTTTCCACTGATAGTGCTCTTGAAATCTTAACAGCAACTATTTCAATTCAAAATGAAAACTATTTTGGATTCAGCACCACAAGTCATTTGGCTTTTTTCCTTTCTCCATAAAGACATAAAAATAACTCTAAAAATGTAACATAAGATGTAAAATACTGTAAATACTTTAAATTCAGTCTATTCAAATATTTTTCAGTTTCCACTTAATAGTAGTTGCTTCTATTACTGTTCCCATCAGATTATTTGCTTAATGGAAAATTTTCAGAAGTGAATTCTAAAGGGGAACCAACAAAATAAAAGCAAATATGTTATAGCCACAAAGTATTTTCTGAAAATATTTGGCATTGGCCTATTTTCTGCTCTATCCTATATCCTTAAAAATTAGCATGTATGTGAGGCTTTAAAATATACAAATGAGCAAAAATTCACATAAAAATTAAATAGATGTTATTTAATTGAATAATAACATTCAATCCTGTTGAAAAATCAGAATCAAGGGCTGTTTGTAGCACTGCATTGTAGACTACATCTCAGCAGTCCTAAAGAACTAAATAACAGTCTGTGCATTTCATTTTCAGTTTAGGTCCTTACTCAGGTTCAGATAAGAATACTACCACTTGAAATGAAGTCATTTTACCTCATCGCCCTTTTCTCCTGCAAGCCCAGGAAATCCACGTTCACCTTTGCTTCCCTATGAAAACATAACATTCAAACAAATATTTTCTATTAGAAAACAATGAATTCCATGCTCTATAGGGCATTTTATGACCCACATTCAATATATGCTAGCCTGATGCCCTCACAGCCATAGTGCCTAAGCATAACACAAAGGCTTGAAACTATCTGAAAGCTTTCAAATAATACCTCCTAGCAAGGTGAAAGGAAATGAGTGGTTTGTACCTAGGAGGCAAAATGCTCAAAAGACCTTAAGATGGAGACATTAACACCAAAGAGCTTGAATGCTTGCTGAAATGGAGAAAGTTCACTTCTATGGAATTAGTCTCAACAACAGGAGCTATCTAAATGTCAAACCATGTGGTTTTTTATCCGATTCCAGTGAAGCAGGATTTTGACTGATGTCAGTGAAACTTCAAGTCCCAGGGAAATTGCTGTGTTACTCCCATGGGAACAGGGTGCAAAGGCACAGGGTGGTCCAACAGTGTTGCACACTTGAGGGAGACATGGGAAGTTTGCCTCTTCACTGCAGGATTCTCTTGTGACTGACTCACCTAAAAATGAGTCTATAGATAGCAAAGCACAGCAGGGCAGTCAGATCTGAGCCAGCTTTAATAGAGGCATGACAAAGAAAAGCTATCCAGGCCTGGGACTCAGCTTAGGCTATTTTCTCACTCAATCTAGAGAAAAGGCAAACTGACACATGAGGAGGCCTGAAACACAAAAATCCTTTGAACCTTTAGTCTGCTCAATGCCACAGGCATATGGATCAGACAAAGAAGTCAAGTCTCACAAAGGTAAGAATCTGGCCTTTTGCTTTTAACAAGAACTAAAGCAATGAAAAGTACTCTTCAAAACTTACTTTTGGTCCTTCTCTACCAGGAATGCCTGGAGGACCTCTCGTGCCAGGATCACCCTGCAGAGGTGACAGAAAATGAAGTGACAAATAAATATTTTTATGACATAGATCGGATCCATGTAGACTGATCTATGCACACTGCTTCCTTCCTGCCTTTCTGCCCAGCCCTTCATTTTATCCCAAAGGCTTCTCTTCAGTCCTTGCTCTCTTCTAGACCACACACTTATTCAGAGAGACTTCCATGTTTTCCTCCCCGTCTCTTACACTCTCTACTCAAATTGTGCTAATGCTTTTAGCTTAATTTTGGATAGTTCCAGACACATGTATGTTTAGGTTTGAATATCTTCCTTTTAAGGATTTGTCAGAGATGAAGGCTACTTGTTACTCTCTCCAGCTTCAAATCTGTAGTTATTTAAAAGTAAATGACCCCTGCATTGCTGAGAGAAGCATTAGCCAGCTAAATTGCAGTCATATAGAAGTGCTAACTGCAAAACACCAAGAAATGAAGAATGAAGCATAAAGAATCAGCAAGAAGAAGAGCTCTGACAAGAAGAGCATGTACAACAGAAAGACAGTACAATTACAAACAGAAAGACCTAAAATAAATCAGACTTGGAAATGAGAAAGTCAATAAACCTTAAGTACATGTATTAATAAAGGACAGTAGAAATGATGTGCACTTTTCATATTGAAATACTCCTGAGAACAATTTAATTTCAGAATATTGCAGAACATCCCAAATTTCATTATTTTTCAAATTATTATCTTAGAAATTCTAGACTATTTTCCCCATTTGGTATATTACTGAAATCAATGCTACTAAGTAAAGTGGAGAACAGGGTATATTTGTAGGAATTCATACTGTGGGCTGAATGTGCTGAATAGGCTACCTGCTGGCTACTACCTCACATGCTGTTAAAACACTATTTTGCAAAATTTCTATAAAATATATTTCTTGAGTATTTTTAAAAAGAATACAAAAATCAACAAAAAGCCCACAATAAAATTTTACACTAGGCCTCTAAGTCAGAACTGAACCTATAGAAGATCTCAAGTTCACATGTTCGTTTAAAAAGCGTGTTTATAGCAAAAAAAGACATATAATCTCTAAAAAATTTACCTTCAGTATAGCACCCATGTCTCCCACAAGTGGAAGTGCAACCTGAAATTAAAAAAGGCATCTGCAGTTAATGTTTTACGAAGCACTTCTAATTCTGATGAGTTTTCATTGCTTCTAAACTTTTTATTGTTACACGTAGAGCTGATAATATATATATATGTTGGTTGAAGCTACTTTTCTAATGAAAACCCAAAAGAAAAAAACAGGTTTTCATATATAGTTAAATATCACAGTCTATCCAACCTATCAATTGTAATTCTTCACTACAAATGCAATGAAATTTCTCAAACCATGACAACAGCATAACTCCTGAACATACTAATATTGTTGTTTCTGTAGCATATCAGCAACAACTTAATGTTACTGGAATGGCTTGTGTTCTCTCCTGATTATCTTCAATAGTTTTCCTCCTCCTCTCTCCTAGACTTTGATTTTACTGTGAACTGTAGCACAAACTCTGGAGATGCCAAAGCCAACTTCAACAAATTAGATACTGGAAATAATCCAGCTACAGCAACAAAAGCAACATACTTAATGTTTTTTCCTGCCTTTAAACATTAATAATTAGTGTATAACTCCTTGGTGCCACTGTTGAATAGCTACCAATACTAAAGCTGACCCAATTAAAGATCAATCAGTGGATCTATACTGCACTGAAACAGATCCCAGATTTCCAAGACCTGCCATTAGACTTGTATTTAAAGACTCCCTGTTAAAAAAATCATTGCCCTAGTTATCATCATCTTCATTCACAGACTCTCCAATTACTAATTCTTGTTTTGTCTGGCAATAGCTAAATCTAAAATCATATCAACCCTGGGCACACTGTAAAATTCGACATATTCAAAACAAGGTAACTGGTTTTGTTCAACCTGTTTCAATTATTTCCATCTTGAAGAAGAAGAAAAAAATATAAGCACTTTTTTAGCATATTCCAAAGACTGCCAATTAATAACAATGAGTGTCAAAGATCAGCTCAAGAGACACACTGCTGAACATAATTAACCAGAAATATCATCAGGAATACACCATCTTAGGGTGGCATAACCACCTTTGAAAGCATCCTGCGTTGTTTTTTAGGGTGAGACAACACCACTAGCACAACTTGAGGACATAGTTATGTAAGGTGTGAGTCCATCCTCTGCACAGGGGTAAATTGTATGTAGACAGGATCAGCTGCTCTTAAAAACTTGTGACAAGACTTTAAAATAAAAACTTACATGGCCTGACTTTTCACCCTTCTCCTTATGACATTTTTCAGCTAGGCAGGCTATTACCATGTCATCTGCTGGTCTTCCTGCTGGACTAGAAGTGTAATTTCCCCAGTCTCTCCTCTTTTCTAATGTTCTTTTTTTATCTGCTCTATCAATGCATGGCACAGAACCCCAACCCCCTCAGTGTGAAAGGGTCCTAACCCCAGCTGCAAAGGGCACACGTGTATGAGAGCAAGTCGACTGCATTTGTGTCACACAGCTCCTCCCCTCTGTGTGTGAGGCAAGTCCAGCCTGACTGCAAACACACTCTCTAGAGCCATAAATCTGTGTGTTGCTCTCTGAATAACTGTATAATTTATGCTGGGATTTTGAAAATGATAAAACGGCCTTAATTCCCCACATTCACTCCTGCTTGCTACATCTTCCTTGAAAAAATGTCCTTTCCAAAGAGATGAGTGTTTCAAGAGAGTAAAAGGCAATAATTATCCTCTTTGTGAGTTTTACCATTTAGACCTGTCTGTTTAATAGCAGTATCAAATATTTTACTTTCATTTGTTTACAATGAGCTGTGCCTTCCAGACTTCTTCTACTTACTGATTTTGGTTTTCCTTATTAAGCACTTTATCCTCATCTGTCTCAAGTTAAATCTTGTTGACTTCAGACAGCTTCTGAAATTTGATTACGTCTTCAAAAAGCAAGCAATTTTTCCCACTCCAATTTCAGAGTTTTATCTACTTACCCAAATCAAATTAAATCACTGACAAGAACTGAGCATGGGAGAGACCTCTCTTTCCAAGTTTGACAGTAATCTGCTGAGAGACACTCAGATCTACGACTTTTGATAAGCATTAACTACATGGTAACTAATTCTAAGCATTTTTTTTTTTTTAAATATCATGAAGACAGTCTTGGTTTTATTGAGGCCAAGGAACATAAAAGGGCTGTTTTCCTGTCTTTCCCAAGTAAGCATTTCTACTTTATCTTCATATCACTGGTTCTTCTAGACTTGCTCTGCTCTCTCACCTCATATAAATTTAAAACATTTGCACCAAAGCAAATGCAAAAGCTTTCCCAGTATACGTACAGGATCACCTGGAGGGCCTGGTAGTCCTGGCTTTCCATCTCTTCCTGGAGTGCCCTAGAAACAAATATAAAACTTGATGGCCTTAAATCATTGATGAGGTACACATTACTTTTTCTTTTACTTATATACTACTGTCACTTACATTAATACCAGGAGTACCTGGAACTCCTGGTAATCCTGGAGGTCCCCTAGGGCCCTAAGAGCACAAAAGATCGTTTAGGATATAATACCTTTCCTGCAAAATTCTTAAACCACATTAATGTATTTTTGTATTAAAGAGAAAATTTATACCCTACCTGCACACCTGATGATCCAGTTGGACCTATAGGACCCTGTAAGAAAACTCCAAATAATCAGCAGTTACGCTTTCTGGGATAAGGGAGATGAACTTCATTAAAAAATGCTGAATGTGGGATATTTGTGCAGTTTTGACTTTGAGAAAGACTTGCTTTAAGGTTTGGCTTTAAATCCAAATGTAATTTTGCCAAAGTTAGAGACCTCAAAACTTTGTGAATGCCCATTTTTAGGGCAAGCATTTCCAAAAATTAATGATCTCTGGTGAAATTTGATATTTAATAAGAAGATTCATTAAAAAAGCCAATGAGCAGTTGAATAAAAACAGCTAATTTAGATATAAATGGGTAATTTTTAAAATTCAGATTTGAATACATTGTACCTGAAAAAATTATCTTAAAATATTATTATTTAAGATTAAGATATTCAGGGTGAATGTCTAGTTACCTTTCACAAACATTTTCCCTTTATACCAGAGCACCGTCCATAAACTGAATTGTATCAGGTGATACACATTGGTCGACTGAAGGGAGATTGCCTCAGACACTGGAGGAAAACTCCTGCAATAACATGTACCACCTACCAGGTACACCATCAACATCAGCAATTTTTTTTACTGAATTCTCTGAAGACACTGCAGGTGGCTTTATTTAAAGGCATTGAAAAGAAAGAAACCTGGGAAACAAGCTGAATAACTGAAACAGTTATTGCTGTACAACTTATTTGCTATGAATGCTTTAGAAGTCTGTGTCAACTTGCTTCATGTCTGAATTTAAACTGCACAGCAACCCTTGAAGCAAACTGGGAGCTGGGAGTCAGGCCAGAAGGGAGTTCATGGCTTTTTATTATGCTTTGTTTGCCCATTGCAGTTGCTCAGTGATGAACAGTGAGAAGTCCAAAATCTGGGTGTTGTGTTGGTTTACTTACTGGTGATCCCTGAATGCCTATTCCAGGGGGCCCCATCTCCCCAGGTGCTCCCTGTACACCAGGTAATCCTCTTTCTCCCTGTGAAAGGTACAAGGCTTTCCATCATAACAGCTCTGAAAATGAAAATTACCATATTATCTTTTAAAAAATACTTTTAGAAACAGAAATAATGTATTTTGCATACCTTTGGCCCCCTTGGACCTGGGTTTCCAGGAACACCAGTGGGACCCTAAAAGAAACCCAAAACAAAACACGAAAAAACCAAGAAGAAACCAAAATTATGTTTTGAAATCCCAGAGATTTGATTAATTTAATGGCCAAAATTAGTCAGCCCTTAGAAATAAAGTATGACAAGTTTACATGTCCTCCTTGTTCGTGCCAGTGTCACTAGGATCATCTGTGATACTTACACTATTTCTAGACTATATTTTAATGCATATATAATATCACTGTAAAATATATTTTGATTTTGAAATTACAATAAAAAATACATGCTTTTTCGTTTTAAACTGGAAGTGACTAAATTTAGATTAGGTATTCAGAAGAAATTCTTTACTGTGAGAGTGGTGAGGCACTGGAACAGGTTGCTGAGAGACGTTGTGGATGCCTCATCCCTGGAAGTGTTAAAGACCAGGCTGGATGGCAATCTGCTGTAGTGGGAGATGTCCCTCCCCACAGCAGGAGGTTGGAACTAGATGATCTTTAAGGTAGCTTCCAGCACAAACCATTCAGTGATTTCTTTCATTGCACAGTAAGAATTCTTTCCCAGTTCCCCCTGCAGAATATAAAGTCAAGAAAGTTTTTTCAGATTATGAACTTACTGGTGTTCCAGGCAGGCTTGGTCCAGGAGGCCCCATATCTCCTTTTGGACCTGGATGTCCAGGCGGTCCCATAATTCCACCAGGGTCACCCTATGAAATAAATTTGAATCACTAATTGAAATGTGAGAATTTTCCCCTATGAAAAATACTCTAAATATTATCAATTTTATCATAGAAACTGCCAGTACTTTGAGAAGATGTAGAGAAGAAGAAAACTCCTCATATTTTCCTTCAAAAAGTTACAGAATTGGAGACATGGGTCATATAACCATTAATAATAACTAGTATTCTCTTGGTTTTCCATGCTTACAATGCATCTGATCTACATTTCTTCCTCCCCAGGCTCCTAATATGCAGGATGTCATTAAACCCTGCCAACTAATTCATAGCAACAGCTGAAATAACAGCTGTCTCTTCCCAGTTATCAACCACTAGTGCTAAACCTGGGGCCTTCTGTGTATTCCTCTTTACACCTCTGTTCCTTATTTCAATACATGCAGTGTCTCTTGTTCCATATCTCTAAACTCCTGCTGCTTATGCAGTAAAATTATGCCTTTCATTATACTGTCCTCTTGTCTTTTGCAGGCTCCTGCAACATCCTCTGTTAATCTTTCGGAATCCACCACTTCCCATTTTGCAAGATGAGTACATTTTTGTCCTTGCTCCAGGGTTTTTTTTTTTTTTTTTTTTTTTTTTTTTTTTTTTTGTCTTTCTTTCAGCTCACTTCTTCAGGCTGGAGGCTGAAGTTCATTGGTTTCCCTTGTCCCCCACAATGTATATCACATCATATAGCTCAGGGCACACCTATATATCTTCTTTTTTCTTCTTTTTCTTTACATTCAGTATATACACACATAATTTTTAGCCCTGGCTGATGCAGCTGAATTCTAACTAAGAGATTTCTACACAGCAAAATACAATGTCCTAAGGAGATCCAGCCTTGGCTCACATCTGAGCCAGAGTAGCTGCCCTAGAGCTGTGCCAAGATGAGTATGTCTGACTGTGAAGTGGGATTTTACACATTAGTCTGCGTAGGACACTACACTGGAAAGGTTGTTTTGTAGTCAGGACCTGAACTGACATTTCTCCACAGCACAGATTTAATGTAAGGGCACAGTCCAACCTCTTTGAAATATTACTTGAATTATTCATCTAAAGAGCAACTGGGCTGCCAAACTGGCCAGAGCCACCTCCAAATGCAGAGATGTTTCTTCTCCAAGACACAGGGGGTTGCTGCTGGTACATTTTAAAATCACTTTAAAATCACTTCACAGCAGCCACATAGATGCACTACAGAAGAATGGAAGGTTACTCTCGGAGTGAAATTTTAAAATGCTTTAACATATCAAGTTTAATTAAAAACACTTAAAACATACCTTGTCTCCTTTAATTCCTGGGTTTCCTGGTACCCCAGGATCTCCTGGTAAGCCCTGGAATTAATGAAAATATAACTGTACATTTTTATAGCAATTCCCTTAATGGTTATATGAAAATTAGTTTACACTGCAATATTTACTGTGCTTTAGTATTGACCCCAAATGTTAAAGACTATAAGTTAATGAATGCTTTCTTAATTAAATATATAAATAATTTTTCTTTAAATTTAAGTTAAAATGTAATAATCAAGATTATTTTCTGGACCCTACTGGGGAGAATGGCAGAGACCAAAAGCTTTATTTCTTATGTTTCAAAGTAATTCCAAGACTTGAAAATCAACTGTTTTTTCAAAGAAGGCAGTAGCACATAAAAACTTGAATTTTAAGTAAGTGCCTCATCTTTTTTGCCCACGGAGGCTGCATGATTTCCTGTACTAGTTAATTATTCAAACTGGTATCTTAAAAGCCTCAATGAATTCCTACTCCTTCACATTAGTTAATCTAACAAATCCCTTTAAATGTTTTAGATATGTAATGGACAGTCAAACGTTTTCAGTAAATAAAGTATGTTCCAGCCTTTCTTTTGTCTAAATCTTCTCATCTTCCACATTTTGATTTTAACTTCAGTACTTTCCCTTGTCCTTTTCATGAAGGATTTTTATAAATGCAGAGAAATGAAGATAAATGAAAAAGATTAAAATCTAAATAGAAACTATTTAAATAATAAGTAAGGCTTAATTGGGTTCTGTCACTATACTGCAACAAATACAGGAAACTTTCCATGACCCTTCAATGTTATTCAACCAACTAGTGAAGCATTTTGTTAAGAATACCAGTAATTTTTACAGTAAAGGATAAAATTACCCAAACTGAACCAAAAAGTAAAATCTAAGTATAAAGAAATTTAAGCTGGACTGAAAAATGAACTCTCTAAGAAAAATACAAGGAAACACATATTGTTTTAATTTTTCTTCTCAGTGTAAAACACAGTTTTGTGCACACTGACATATGACAGATGACAACATTTTCATGCCAGTAGTGAATACTCAGCAGCTGTGTTTGCTTTCTCTGCTGCATTCTGTACCTAATACAGACAGACTCATTTCACCCAGTCATCCAAACTAAAAGTATAGGAAAGAAAAAAAGGTACCCTAACAAAGACTATTCTGCTTATACCAACAGAAAATCATTATGGAAATGGAAATTTATGTTTACTGATCATGGCCTACTCTATCCACTTTTGATATTGGCATAAAATACATACAGCCTCTCTTCTCTCTCTTCTTTTCTAAGGATTTCCCAAATTCTTCTTTTTTTCGGTTGGACCCAGCCCAAGCGGTTTTTTAGGAAAAGAAGCAATTCTGCTAGATGACTCTTTGATGATGGAAGTTAATGTAAAACAATTTTCAAACTTTCATAATTGTCATCATACTGCATAAAATGAATTATTATGTTTTATAATCTATAATGTTTCATCTTTAGAAGATAAAAAACCAAGGAGTTTATAGCTAAGCACAATACCACTATAATACCTTTAAATTTATGTTTTTACATACTAAAGTTGTGTGCACAGATAGGCGTCTTCAGGATCATTTACATCTAGGACTTACATATATTATAATAATTATTTATCTGTTCATAATGTTCTCTTGATCAAAGATCTATCAGAACACCAGTTTCAAAAGTAGCAATTATGAACTCAAGTGGAATGATGGCAACACAAGCAAGAGAGAGATGAGTATTTTTTTATCTTTCACAGTAGGATTGGTGATTAATACATAAAAAGAAGCACAGCAGATAAGGCTTACAAACTTTTGAATAGCTGATAGGTAAATTAGATACAAATGAAAAAACATATGCCTCATCTGAGTAGGAGAATGAGATATAATAAAATGATCAATAAGTAATACAATATAAAATGACACGTGCCTAGTTAAATGCTAGTGTTTTTTTCCCTTGTTAAGAGCTGAAGATGCTGTATTCCACTGGTCACCTCACTTATATCCCTGAGACTTTTAATAGGTCACTGATAAAATGTCTGCCAGCTCTGTATCACTCAGAAGGGTATTTTAATATTAATGAAGTATATGGGCTTAAGACTCATCTTCCACAATGTAGTCTGTGGAATGTGTGGAAAGGCCTAAGACAAAATGCAGCAAACACCAGCTTCTAGATGCCTCTGTTGGTAGAAAAAAAAAAAAATAAAACCAAAACCACACATAGAGAGTAATGACAGAAATCCCAGTCTTTTTCAAGTGAGTGGCTGAACTGCTAGGTAAACCTAGGCTTTTTATTATCTGCTCTTCTTGATCCACTTCTCAGATCTAACCACTCTTACCTCCAAAACGCTATTTAGAACCATTTTATGGTTTATGGAAGAAGACAGTGCAAGAACCAAGAAGAGGGGGTAGGTGCCACTTGTTAGGTTGTGTGACACCACTAGTGTTGTGGACTGAAACACAGGGAATTAGGCAGAAAATAGTTGTCTGCATGCTGAAAGAGGGATTGTGCCATAATTTGGAAGGGACACAGTCACTGCCCTAGGAGAGGCTTCTGCTATATGTGAGTGTCAAATCAAATGCCCAGGGAACTTTCAGGTTTATTATAATGGTGATTAAGGGAACTTTCAGGTTTATTATAATGGTGATTAATAGTTTAAGATGTTTCCTAGAGAATCCAGACTGGATTGACATTTTACCCTTGCCTTTCCTGCCCAGAGGCACAAAGGTCACAAGTGTGCTGGATCTGTGTGCTACCAGTCTGAGTAACCCCAACCAGCCAGGAGATCCATCAGGCTGTTGCCTAGTGGCATAATAGTTCCAGGGACACTAAAACTCCCACAAAAAAGACCCCCATCAGCTTGCCCAATCAGTTGGCAGACCTGAATGTGGGGCACCCAGAAGCACAATCAGTACAGAACATTCCAACTCTGGTGAGAAGTACCACTGCTCGACAGTCCCAATCCACCAGTTTCACACCCACAAACACACTGCCTCTCTCGGGAGCCTTGCCCAGAAACATCTGTGCCTGCTTACTGTGAGCAGCTGCACAACACAAACCAAGACCACTTGTGGCTTAACCATCGCAGCCAAGCAATGATCTCCCTGCTGGAATGGGAAGCCAGGGCCCAACGAATATAATGCTAACAGGGGAACAAGGGAGAGATCATCAAGAAGGGCAAAAGATCTCATTTCAGTGACCCCAATGTCCAGATCCACTCCAGGCTGTCAAACAGTGTCAGAAGCAGGATATAGATGGTTTACTGAAACTCAGGATCATGGCCTGTTGGGGAAGGCATCCCATCCTACTTTTCCTGAATACGTCCTATTCAACACCTGACAGCTACAGCACCATGCACAAAAGGAGCAGCTATGGTAACTTCTGTGGCCCTGCTTCACTGGCTAAGTGTTCATGCACCACAGCTACATTTGAAGAAATAGCACAATACATACAACTTCTCCTGGCAGTCCCCTGGGTCCAACAGGTCCTGGAGGGCCTTGCAGTCCCTGTGAAATGATATAATACACACCTAAGGTAAAAGTCAATCAACTACTGTAATATGGTGTAAAGCATTCTTATATATAAATATATTAAAACATTCTAGAGCACCTTGCAGTTTCTTCCTGTGAGGGAGATTTCACAACCTCCCTGGGCAATTTGTTCCATTGCTCAGTCACCCATCCTCATGTTCAGGTGGAACTTCCTGTGCATCAGTTTCTACCCATTGGCTCTTGTCCTATTGCTCGGCACCACTGGGAAGAGTCTGGAAACCTCCACACCTCTGTTTAGATGCTTATAATCAGTGATGAGGTCTCCTTCCAGCTGACTTTTCTCAAGTCTGAACAGGTCCGGCTCCCTCAGCCTTTCCTTGTAAGAGAGATGCTCCAATCCCTTAATCATCTTTGTTGCTCTCCACTGGACCTGCTCCAGGAGCTCCATGTCCCTCTTATACTGAGGACCCCAAAACTGGACACAGCACTCCAGATGTGACCTCACCAGGGCTGAGTAGAGGGGCAGGATCACATCCCTAGACCTGCTGGCAATGATCTTTCTAATGCATCCCAGGATAACATTGGCCTTCTTGGCCTCAAGGGCACTGCTGGCTCATGGTGTTGTCCACCAGGATCTGCAGGTCCTTCTTCAAAGACCTGCTTTCCAGAAGGTTGTCCCCTATGGTTATTCCTCCCCAGGTGCAAGACCCTGCATTTTCCTCTGCTGAATTTCAGACATTTCTCCCTTGCCCATCTCTCCAACCTGTCCTGGTCCCTCTGAGGGGCTGCACAGCCACTGCTCCCAGCTTTTGTGTTGTAGGGAACTTGCTGAGGAGGGCTCTGCACCTTCACCCAAGTTGTTCATGAACCAGTTAAACAAGACTGGGCCCAGTATTGAACCCTGGTGGACTCCACCAGTGACAGGTCTCCAACTAGACCCTGTGCCATGATTATGACCCTCTCGTATCTGCTGTTCAGCCAGCTCTGAATCCACCTCACTGTCAACTCATCCAGTCCACACTTCCTGAGGTTTGCCTATGAGGATAGACTCAAAGCAAGGCCATGACTGCTTTAACATTACCTGCTGTCTCATAGGATTAAACAAAGGAGCTACTAAAGCACTGGCAGTGGTCACTCCCTGCCTCACTAATGCATAAAGGGAATACACCCTGCTACCACTGGATTTCTAATTGCAAAATGGGTGCTCATATTCTCAAGTGACAAAATAACATGAGTGTTGCTTAAATATTTCTTTGAGTAACACAGAAAGCAACAAGAACTTCATGCAAAATGTAAGTTTTATGTAAAATAGCCATGATTCAAGCACAAACTTTTGATATAAACTATTTGCATTCTTTGCCCATTAATATTAAGTAAAGTGTTGATAGCTTCAGAGTCCTCTTATATA
Organism: Zosterops lateralis; assembly: GCF_965231275.1. NCBI lineage: Eukaryota > Metazoa > Chordata > Aves > Passeriformes > Zosteropidae > Zosterops > Zosterops lateralis. Next base: position 84,659,494 of record NC_139764.1, read on the forward strand.
ACACCATAGAATGCAACTGTTATTGGATGAAATAACACTTACCTGTGATCCTGGATTTCCAATAAGACCAGGTGGTCCAGGATCTCCCATTTCACCCTAATGATTTTTTTTTTGAGAAAACAAAATATCCAAGTTTACTGCTATGCCTCCCAGTATCAGCTGCATATACTAGCAACATATATATCATGTACAAGTCCAGAAATACCTTATTTCCTTTTGATCCCTCCATTCCAGTCTCTCCCTGAAAATAATAAATACAACCATAAGAAGTTAAAAATTAAAGCAGGATCAACTAAGAGTTTAATTAGCTACCTTAAAATATTTTAATACAGTTTGCAAACTTAAATATTGAGAAAATATTAAATAATTTCTGATGACTTTTGCAAATTCTGAAAGATATTCCTTTTGCAACCTAATTTTTTGCAAGTTTTCCCAATGTTTTAAAGGAAAAATGTTTGAAAACACTACATTTCCTTAAGAGCATTTCCAGTCAAAAGCCTATTCTTCACCACTTCATCTCTTCTGGTATCCAGTACTCACCTTGACAACCACACATTATTACAGGAGGACTTATTCTGATTATTATAATATGTTTGCCACAAATATCTCAGCAACCTTAAGTTTTATATTAAAAACATAACTAGATTTTGTCAAATATCATAGGAGAGGACAATAATTAATTACAAATATGTAACATAGGTAAACAGACTCTTACAGAATGAGTGATCTGAAAATTTGCCTCAAAACAAGAAAAAAGTTATGCATATATAAAATGGCTGTATGAACAGCCTGATGTTAAATGCCACTCTGGTGGCATCAAAACAGTACAGTTCAGGCCACATAAAATTTTGTAAAAAAGCTGAAAAAAAGAACCTTCAGGGAATAAAAAACATCATGTGCTCTAAACTCAGTTTAGTACATAGATAGTACCAGCAACAGAAATGCTAAAAAAAAAATGGGCACACCTCTGTTTTTTTATTTATAACCTGGGAGATCTTGATACAAATGTCAGAAGGAGACAATACATATGCTATCCCACATAATCCCTGCATCTAATGAACATCTACAAAGAAAAGAATTACAGAAAGAATATGGTATCAAAGTAATCTCAAATGTACATTATTCACAGCAGTTCAAAACATGCTATACTTACTGGGTCTCCCTTGTCCCCTTTTTCAGAAGGCTCTCCCTAAGGAAAAGTAGAAAGGAGGTTAACAGATTTATGTAAAATGGTAAATAGCACACGTCCTGGAAAATGTGGATTTTTTAAACCTGCCTAAAATGCAAACATATGGACTACAAAATTTTACTTGAGGGATGATGTTGATTTAACGGCAAGTCCATGACATCTATGATCCTTTTAAGCAGGAGCACAAGGGAGGGTCAGGAATATGAACTAAAGAGAGTGATTATGTCCCCAAATCTGAAAAATTCTCAAACACAAGTGCTTTACAACACACAAAATCACAAATCTGTGATATCAAGGAAGTAAAATTAACAATTTTCCCTGCATGAAAACTATAAAGATATGACCAAAGAAACTATTCACAGCTGAATGGCAAAATCACCCTGGCACCTATTAATCAGTAGAACCATGTACAGCACATATTCCTAGAAAAGCAAAATACACACCTGTTCCCAAGTAATACCTCCCAAATCATGCTGTAAAATTTATGCTTAAACTGAAACATACTAAATTGGAATGTTGATTTGTAAATTTTAATAATTTAAAACTTCTTGTTTTTTCATATAGAGATTGAAGATCACATTCATAACTCGGTAAAGTACGACTGGCACCTCATTCATGAGGCAGCCTCTGGTCATAAACTTATATAAAAATAATTTTAAACTGGTAGTAAGTAAAGTCTGAATGTTTTTAAAGCTAAGGACTTTGTGAGCTGGTAGAACACGAAATTTACTTGGATATGTAAATACCTTCCCAAGGAGGGGATTGAATAAAATATTAAGGACATTTAGAGACTGACAACTTTTCTCATGCCCAAGTGTTTTCTTGATCTCCTGTATATTTTACAAGATTTCATTCATAATCAGTATATTGCATCAACTTCTAGTAAACAGATGAGCACAGACATAAGGAATTAACTCACCTTTTCTCCTTTTGCACCAGTCATTCCCAATTCTCCTTTTTGACCCTTTTAACAAAATTAGTTATATTTAAAATCTTTATATTCTGGCAAATGTAAATAACCCCCTCCTCTTCTTTAATCGTACTTTGGTGTGTGTGGGCCACAAAATCTTAATTATTGTTACAATGGAAAGAAAGCTTAGACATCTGCAAATGAATTTAAATTACTGTTTTCTATATCAGATCTGCAGGCTTCTCAATAAAATGTTGTCAATTCTGTCACATATCCAGAGCATTTGTCTCTTCTCCTTCAAGTTTGAAAGGCATGCAATTGTTAAAGTATGGTGAGCTGTTTATAAAGGAGAGATAACTATAACAATATAGTGCCATATGATGTGGATTCAGAATTTGACTTCCATATGATTTTTAGAAGCTGTCTATGAGTATTTTTGGTATAAAAAGCCTCCTTTTTACAGAGAAACTGCTTTAAATATTCATTATTTACTATCCAAAATATTTTCTGAATTTCATCTTTTTCAGAGTCTTTCCCACATAATGGCAGGGCAGCTCATTTGACTTCTCAGATGGTATTATAGAAACCATACATAATTCTTTCAGCATTTCCCCTTTCTATTTGTACTAGAGAAGATAATATGCTGCCACTGCAGGATAGCACGATGAGTTGGATATTGGATTGAACAGATCAAAGTGCCAGTCATCTCAAAAATCTATTCCTTCAAAGCCCATTGGGATAAATCAAATCAAATCAATAAATAAATCACTATGTTAAGGGTGGCAGGGACAGGCTGGGTAGACACTTTGAAACTTCTCCAAATTCATCCCAAATTCTTACAATGTCTCCCTTCTGGCCTTTAAATCCAGGGGTCCCAAGTACTCCTAGTAGTCTTGCATCACTCTGGAAAGAAATATAACCACAAAGATCAGAAAATATCACTATTTACTTCCAGTCACAATTTACTTTCCATAACAATTTCTTGTAATATACCAGTTTTAAGTTCCAAAGTCCTAATTTACTACTAGACAGGGAATAATAATAAATGCCAATGCAGTACAACTAGGTAGTGTATTGCAGAACACATCCTCTATCACACATTCACACTCCTGCCACACTAGCAGAAAATGAACAAAAGCATAAAAGGGAAGTGTCTATGTTGACTACTGACATGCAAATCTATGTTTTTTTTAGGTTCAACACAAAGAACATATTTTTATGTTTGTTGTTACAATACATTTCTCAAGTATGTTAGAAAAGAACAAAAAATCCAACTTCTATGAAAAAGAACCACAAGCCTTTTACTTTTGAGCACCATAAAATGCAAAAAAAGTAGAACTAATTTAAGTCTACTACAGTAGTTAAGACAAAGTAGAGGGAACAGGCTCCTCACGTTGCTTCTCAAAGAAGACAGACTTAAGGGCTAGAGCTTCAGGTTGTATACTTGCTCAGCTGTTATTGCACTGCATTTATTTACTCTTCTGTACAAGGTAAACACACAATAAAACACAAAGCAAAACTTTTCACAGTCAGACTTCCGAAGAGGAACATTTTTTTTGCAATGACAATGGAAAAAGAAACAAAACCCCAATAAGACTGAAAAATAAGCTCCAGTCAAGACTCAGGGAACCCTAATCCTAGAACTCCTGCCTGGGGTGAGCAGGAACCCTGAGTAAGTCAACTCCCCTTGCCATGCTTCAGTTTCCATTGCTCTAAAATGGGAAAGTGTCACAAAGAATACATGTGCCATTTACACCTGTTAATATTTTCAAAAGATGGTAACTGAATATATATTGAAAGAAAAACTTATTATTTTAGAAATGCTAATTTCCTGATAGATTGTCCTTGGTGTTTAGGGTTTGTAACAGTTAGTATACTAATTATGAAAATCAGCTTCAGAGCAAGAGGTAGATACCCAGACACCTGAGTACTGATGAGATGTAGTTGACCACCACTGGACTGAGAATCCAGGTGTCAGTTACCATGAGTACAGTACAAATTATGATTTATACTGAGTTGTGCTTTCTTTTGTTTGCATATGTGGAGCAAAAAAATTTAAAAAAGGGAAAAGGCTATTAGACCAAATAACTACCCTTATGTCCTTTATGTTTTTATGGGTAATTTGCTCTTTACAACCAGATGTAAGGAAATTATGCCAAAGCAAAAAAAAAAAAAAATTAGAATGTTAATAATTACTTATCCCATCTAAAATTACTACAAATAATAATTATTCTGAAGCATTTCTTGACTAGATTGTGTTGTAGTTTCAATTTCTTTGTGTTTTGGTTTATTTTCTTATTTTTATGTGTTGGAGAACATTTTTAATTAAACTGATCTATATGCCCTGTCTAAAGATATTTAGAAGCAAGTTTGGCTAAATGATCTTATATCTACATATTGAAAACTGGTAAAAAAGAAGGATGACAAACAGAGGCCTTGAAAGCCCAAGCAAAGGATAGCAGAGGCCTGAGATATATAAATGCAAATCATGAAGCATCACTTATTCATCTCTGAAGGAATGTGACATACAGTACAGGGCAGAAACAGTTTCTTGGCAAAAAGAAGAAAACAAAATGCATTTATCGAACACATGCAAAGCATCTGATTTACGCTGAAAAAGCAAAAGGCATAACAAGAAGGAATATAAAAATAGTGACATGTAAAAACAGGCAGATGGGAAGAATGAGGGAAGCAATGCTCCAGTACTGCCTCCCACCCCACTGAGGATCAATTTTACTACTTAAACTCAGCAGGTTCCTCTCACCTTCATTAAAGAAAGACTGCTGATCTTGGTTTGCTGTTCAGCACAATTTGCTGCTGCAATCAGCAACTGTATTTATAGTGCTCTTTCATTGTGTGTATGGATCAAGTAAATTATGCTTTTAAAGGCTTGCAGTCCAGCCTCCTTAAAAATCACTCTGATAAAGTGATTGATACTGACCCAGAAAAACCCTGGTTGCATTAAATTATTTAAATACATTGTGCAATTACCAATACTTATTACATCAATCAGAAATTACCATACAGCAATCAGAAAAATTGCAAATAATTTGAAATGAAACAGAGAAATCAGAGAAAGAGAAAAATTTGTTAATTATGATGGGTCTTAAGAGCCACCACATTTCTTGTTATCAGTTTCTCATGGATCCTAGAAATACCAACACAAAGAAGCCATACTAATATCCTATTGTTTTTCTGTTTGTTTAAAAAAAGAAAGTGAAAATGCCTATAACAACTAAAATGTGGTCAAATACCTGAACACTTTAAAAACCAAACTGAAAGAAGGCTTTGTGACATCCTTAACAACATAGATAAAATGATGGAAAATGACACCACCATTCCCTGTGCTGTAAGGAACCTCAAAAAGCTCAGAGTATCACTCAAATATTATTTTACCAATACAAATAACTGAGGCACACTGCAAATTCAATACTGGAATGTGAAAGACTGCTTGATGTCTCCAGGGTGCTGTGGACAAAATCAGCTTCTGTCATACTAGGTAAAAGCATGGAAAAAAGACAAGCTACTGGTACATACATCTGCCTAAGTGAATCAATGGCAAAGCAGAGTAGCTGTTCTTTTCTTTGAAGACCTCTTTCTGGTCCTTGATGGGAATATCCCATTCCATCATAAAATGTATAGGAATTAATATGTTTGTTGTTGGAGGCTTAAGTTGACTCTAGGAGGGTCTGAGTATTTAGTTAAAGTTTGCATATTTAGAACCTTCTATTTGAATCAGAAAGCCAACTCCTCTTTCATCTGGAATCAAACAGCAATTTCTTGTTGAACAGTTAATTGCTCATGACAGAGTCATGAAGGAAGAAGACAGAGCTGAAGGAAGAAGAAAGTTGGTAAGCTATCCAGGATTTAAAAGATAATTAATTTACAGACACATACCTGCTGATCTACATTTTTTCCAGAATATTATTAATTAGGAAATAAAAGCTACCTTAAGAATACCTAGAGCCTTATAATTACAAGAAACACGACTTTTTGGAGACAGATGTGTATCATTTCCTGGAGATCGTCACTGTTGGTATTTCCTCTTGCAGAATTAACCTTAAAGGGACTATCATGATAAAAGAGATTGATAAAGCAGAGGTGGGGAATGAGTTACAATTAAAAATGGTATCAATAGAGGAAACAGTGTTGGTATCAGTGAAAGCTTTTTGTCAGGAAAAAGAAACTGGTAAGGAAATGAAATGTGAAAATCAAAGTATATAAAACTTCAACACATATACATGAAACAGGAGACCAAATACAGAAATTAAGTTTCTATGCAAAAAAAATGGTCTATGCTTAATTCCTAATACATGCTTCTAAGGTGATATGCTGATTTGGAATGGATTAAATATTAAAATTAATATCAGTGAAATAACTTCAGCAATAAAAGCAGCTGGAAATTAATGTTTAACATTAATTTAACTCCAGAATCCCAGTTCTAGGAAAGGTTTTAGCACTCATCTGGGAATGTTATATAAGAAAAATACCCTGAATACACGTGCTCTTCATAGTTAATGCATTCTAATGTTGAAAGAAATTAATTCCCCCCAGGCTTGACCTGCATGACTTAAGTTGTGATACACACATTAACCACTGTACTGGGGAAATAATGCTGTAAGAGTGCATCATGAATCTTTGAATGAAATAGTTTTCTGATCAGAGAGGTTACATCCTCCCAAATCAATTAAGCAAACTTCTCTATTCTCATAAAAATGGTAGACACTCACACAGCTTAAATGACTTGAAATACCTGCAGTAAGAATGTAAAAGCTCTGTCAAGTTGGACACAATCCTATGCAATTTAAACATTTTTTTCTTTTAAGTTCTTTTAGCTGCAGGTAGTTTTATAATTGACACAGTATTTTTATTAGTCCATAATACAAATATTAGGAGAATTCTCATGGACTGCTGGCAGATCTTTTCAAAATTATGCCTCCTTGTCTTTCTGTTTTACTCTTAGAATCATGAAAAAGTTGGTCAAGAAAGAAATGTCAAGTACAGTTTAAAGCAATTAGGTTTAGAAATGGAAAGCTGGAGTTCCACATTAACAGCTAGGTGGTCCACACATCTTTTTTGAGTTTTACCAGTCAAAAGCAAGCAAGTAGAAGATGGATGGGAGGCAAGAGACATGGAGTAAGATAGATGACATGGCAGGTATGTGACCGGAGTGTGGACTGAAACTTGTAAAGGGATGCAGAAGGGGGGCAGGAAATAAAGTACCTTCTGAATTAATTTGGAATGTGGTTCACAGGGATCAAGACCATGGTCATTTCTACCTTAGATATGACTTAGTCATAAACCCACACAGACACCAAATCAAATCTCCATACCTCATTAAAATGCTGGTTCAATGAATCCAGGATTCCTTTTAGTCCAGAAGGACCCTATATGGAAAAATATGCATCAGAAGGTCATTTTAATTTAACTAATTTTATGTTTGAATATCTGTATTTAAAGAGCAGTGGGGATGTAAAAGACTTGATTTTTATTTGAGGGTACAGTAAATTATCTTCTGTAACTTCATTATTTCCTTTTTTTAGCAGAGGGAGAAGAAAGTCAGTTTTTTAATCTCTGAATTTTGAAAACCAGCAACATATTTTCAAGTGAATTGGTCAGTCAGAGAAAGCAGAAATGAAATCCATATCAATTTTAATACAAGTCCCTTCTGGTATCAGCAACATTCTTGTTCTGCAGCATTTTAAAACTCTTTCCACCAACTCAAAGTCGAAGTTTCGATGTAGGAGCAGCTCTTAATGTGAGTAAACAGAAAGGTTTTTAACCTGGGAGTACAGTAAATGAAATTGAGGAAAGCCAGAATTCTCCAGATATATTAACTTCCTTGTCTTATTAGCATTGCAAGTTTTTACCTAAACACACAAGTTTCATCAAAAAAATTCAACACTGAAAAAAGAACACTGAAAAAAATCAAGATCAAGAGTCTTGATCAAATGAACATTTAGGACAGAAAAACTGAAAAGTGTGTTTGGAAAAAAACATTTTTGGACATGAAATCCCCCCATTTTTAGGCATATTCTGCCAAAAAGCATGCTCTCAATGAGATTTTTAAGTTGGTAGATGGAGCAGAACACAGAAAATACAGTCAAGAACCTGTGAACTAAGACTCAATTAAATTTACAAATTAGTGTCGTTACTCTCTTTGAGTTGAAGCTTTCTCATAATGCTGTATGAACAACAGCCACCCATAATGGCTGTAAGAAATGTTTGATTGTATTAATAAGATTACAATATATTCAAGTAAGTCACTTAGCCTGATTGACCTGGGTGTAACACTCAGGGCACAAAAGCAACTCTCCTCCCCTGGAGCTTTTTTAAAATTACAATTTACCCTCTGCAGCTTTTGTCTTAGTGTGGATACTAGGAAAATTTGGAAGCTACATGAAACACTCAGGTGTTTCACTCCCTCCTTCTACCCTACTTTGGAAGAGACAAAAGTACATTCATGTTATTTCAAAGTGAATTGTCACTTCAAATTTATGTGAAAAATAAGATCAATGCAGTGATGATGCTTTCACTAAGAACTCACTACACTCTGATTTCTGAACTTAATGGCAGAATTTTTATTTGACATTCATAATAAAGCTGGCAGTCCAGAACTGGGACTGAAGTATGATGACACTGCCTGGACATCTCAACATCAACACTGTAAACCTGCTGTAAACCCAGGATTCCTGGAGAATTCTGAAATACTGCAAGGAGTCAAAAATAAGAACTTATTCTCCCTTTGCACTTGACATCATGTACCATGCTGCTTTTACTCTTTTTCCATGACTGAAACTGCTGCAGCCACACAACCCAGGAAAAACTTAATGCTGTATCTGCCCTCATCCCCAAACTCTCAGATATTATTTGTAGATAAATAAATAATTTTTGACAAAATGAAAAATACATTGGCACAGTTTTGAAGAACAAACATATCCTTAAAAATCCCCAGAATGTCTCATGACTAAGAAAGTAAAGGAGAACTTCAGGCATCTGGGTTGCATTCTTGACTATGCCCCAGCCTTTGTGTTACCAGTTTAGTGTTTCTGTTTCCAAAAATTGACATAACTTTAATAATTTTATATTTCCATCTTTTTTCTATAATAAAAAACTAGTAAAACAAGTGCACAACAACAGAAAATATTTTTATTCAAGATTTTCTTCCTAAAACATAGTTTCTTTTTTCCACTGTTTCACTACACTATTATAGTTGCACAATCTACTTTGCAGTCTCTATAGACAAAAAAAAACCAAAACAAAAACCCACAACAAAAAACCAGCAGCATTGGTTTAGAAGTGGAGGAGCAATTAAATTAAAAACAGTTGAAGAATTATTGTACCAGCAGTTTCTAGCTTTTGAATGAGAATTTTGCACATCTGCCACTTTGAGCCTCACTTGAGCAGGGTTTCCTTTTTTTCTCTAATATCAAGTTGTGTAATTGAGAGAATTGAGAGAAGCGAAGCACACAGAGAGTAGAGTTGTATGAATAAGAAAAGAACTGAAAATGTGTCCTGATTGTTTTCCAAAATTGCAAACAGGTTTCAGATGTTATTTCTACAGACAAGGCAGGAATAGAAACACAGGTGCTTAAAGGGAAATAGCTCCAAACTTTGAAATTACTGGGGTTTACAATGCATTTTCCTCCCTTAACTTTTATAGTTCATCTACATTTCTGTAAAGATGAGACTGTTGAAAAAGTCTACCCAATCTCACAGTCCATGCATAAATCAGGTAAGAAGTAAATTGCACTGGTTGCATCTCAAAAATAGAACACAGCCTGCAAGTGGCTCAGTGCAGTTACTTTATTCCTGTATTTCACTTTGGGGCCTGCCCATTAAAATAAGATACTGGTTTTTTGTTTATTTTAATGCAAAACATCATGAAGCTCATGAGGGCAGATGTGCAATATTGTATAACTATTCCAAATAGAAAATTGAAAGAATGATGAAAATTTGATGTGTGCCACAATAGGACATAAGAAATAAATTACATTTTGATATGAATAAAAAAACTTAATGCATAGAAACAAGCCATATGGCCAACCTTTGCCAGTCCTTCCCATACTATAATGTAAGCATTTCCAATATTCTTCTAAAAAGCAGCTGAAAGTCCAGGAAAACCAGAAATGCTACTGACAATTTTCACTTATCATTGCTTTGATTTTTTTCGTCTTCGTAATTAAGCGATAACATTCACTCACTTCCAAAATATTGGTAGAGGAATGACAGTACTTCCTGAGGCAGAGGAAATGAAATTTCCAAGGTGAACTGCTGGCTACTTAAGATAACTAGTTTGACATATGTATTGAATCACAACACCAAAAATGTATGTAATTAAATGAAAAAGTTCAAGTGAACTCCTCTACTGCATCACATGCAATGCAGACAAAAATGAAACCTTATTTTAATTTAAAAATTTAGGGAGTAACACAAAGCTCATCTTCCCGGCAAAAATACTTGAGGAGATAAAAAATATGAAGTTTAGCCTCCTACAAAAGAATAACTGAATGATAAGCTTCAAAAACTACAGCAATTGTGAAATTAATCAATTATATCAATTGGTTGAAAACAATAGCTTAGCATTGGATGTATCAGTTTAAGAGAATGAATAATTGTGATTACAGTTTACTAGTCTGTGATTTAGCACACCTTAAGTTTCTTTCCCACCTCTGCCACAGATAGGTTGGACAAGAGTGTGTTTGGCCAGAACAGGCAGTCCTCATGCTTCCTACCTTGACAAACCAGTGCTGATAGCATTTCACTTATGCTAAAGAACAGCTGGGCAAAAGTCAGACTCATCTCAAAGAATTTTTTTTAAAATATTTTTGTTATACTGGTGCAAATCTGTAGCACAACTCTAGCTTAGTACTCTTGATTTTAAAAACATGCTAAATCACTAAAATGGGAGCTATTGAGAAATGGAATTCTTCCAGTCATAACAGTTCCTGTAGAGACAGAGAAAATTAGGACTGGAAAGATAAATTTAACTCTCAATGGAGAAATGAGTAATACTCCTTTTTTCTGTTCTCTAGTCGATCTATGTAAATGGATATAGCTGTTGACTTATTTAAAGGTAAAAAAAAAAAATTACAAATAAACCCTCCAATCTCAACAGTGACATACATCAGGCAGAACAAACAGAAAAATAAATTATCTCCTCTGAACAGAACACTACACAATATGAGGCAGATGGTAATTTTACAACCCAAGACTAGAGAAGGACAGAAGGACTTTGCCTAAGTGAAGAGTGCAGAATTGGGCCTGTACATCTGCAGGCTGAGGATACCAAGGTCAAATACATTTTATACATTACAGTGTGCGTGACAGCATGGTGAAACAGGCTGCCCAGAGAGGTGGTAGAGTCTTCCTTGCCAGAAGAATGATGCTGGAAAATGATTCAAGAATCATTTGGTCACAATCCTGTGCTTTCAGATGACCCTGCTTGAGCAGGAAGGTTGTATCAGATGACCCACAGAGATCCTTCCCAATCCTACTCATTCTGTGATTCTTTGATTTGCTTTTAAAATAAAAAAGGTGTGGCATCCAGAAAGTCAGTGCATTATACATAATGCAAAACAAGATGTGTGTGGTCTGCTGGGGATGCTGTCTGTGTTGCTGAATCCAATACACTTTTACTTAGCAGCTATGGTAGAAAACAGCAATCATCTCACTTCTGCAGTCTGATCAAAACGCTGTTCTTACAACCTCATAGCATCCTATTATCATAGTAATTCCTTTTGTTTCATAAAATCAGCATTTCAATTTCAGTGAAGAGCCATGCTGAGCAGGGTAACAGCATGTGACAGTCTCTCTTTCAGGAGACTTTAGAAGAAAATGGAAGTAGGCAAATATATAAAATATATTTGAAGGGTACAGAGGTATTGATTTTACAATCACAATTTTCAGCATGGTTGTGAGAGCAAAGTGAATAGTGTGTTTAACAGAAGCTTTTCACTGCTATCCAGGTGCTTTAAAAGTGGAGAAAGCGCCAAAAAGCACTAGAGGGAGCTGCTGCTCTACTTGGATTCTTGTATTTAGCAGAAATTGCTACCCGCTGGATTGAGATGGGTGTGAGTGCACATCTCGGCTCTCCTGTACTGAAATAACAGAACAGTACTCAAAACCAACATCAGACAGCAAGGATGCCTACCACGAATTCTGAACCAGAAGGGAATCAACGAACACCTTAAAAGTCTATAATATGTAATAGACTTTTAAAAAATACTCAAATCAGGAATATATTCTATAGGTTTATAAAAATATTTTTTTATAGCTGATCACTAAAAATCCTCATTGACTCCTTGCCTTTTGTAAGCACAGGATTTGTTACAAAGAGAAAAAAAAAATAACATAAAAGGAAGTATAAGGAAAAATGACACAAAAGAAAGGATATCTGGAAGAAATTTCACAGAAAATCCCACTTTACTGAGTAGTTTTATTATCAGATGTCAATCAATCTATGTTTCTGACAGTGATATAGGTTTTTAACCAAAGCTATGCAGATGATGTTAAGGGACTAGAAACTCATACCAAATACTACTTTTACTGAGAAAAAAAATCCCCAGAAATTAGTTTAGGGAAAAAAAGAAAAAGAGGAGATATTGAGAGAATGTTAGAAAAGTCTTAAATGCTGCAATGTGACAAGTAGATTTTTGACTGTTAGCAGGTGCTTTTATATTCCTGTCACATGAAAGCACAGCATGTGTGCTAACTGCAATTTTTGTAACTTTCCAGTTTTCTTTAATTTTACCCCAGTCTTTTCCCCTATATACACACATTGGTATTAGGAGTGTCCATAATAATAAATATCTTGAGTATTGTATTTCCTTCTCACAGTTTTTGCGTTTTCATTTTTTTTTTTTTCATCAGTTCTGAGCATGTCACTGTTCTGATATCTAAATGAAATACTTAACAGCATGGCATAAACTGATAAATAAATTAGGTAAATTTATTAATTTCAAACACACACTGTATGCTGCAGCTACCCTAATAATTAATGACAATTAACTAATTGACAAACAGTTAATCTCCTTTTTCTCAAAAACAAATTTCTTTTTTTTTTTTTTTTTTGAAACATCAGCCAAACCCCAAACTATACTGGAGAGTCTAATGTTTACATATTCAGTCAATCTGTTAACCACTTTGTACCCTGCTTATGCCAAAATTATGACAGCAACCACCCTGCAGGTGTGACTGTTCTGTTGCACTTTGGAAAAACCAAAGTAAGGACGAACAATGCATCCACGTGCACAAAGAAGATGCTTACTGTTAGGAGAGAAGGCTACCTGGAAGCACAGCAAAACTGAATATAGTTTGAGCCTTGAAAAAGAGAGAGGGAATAATGGATTCTGTTGGAGTTGTTTTTGTTTGTGGGGTGGTTTTTTTTTTTTTTTTTTTTTTTTTTTTTTTTTTTTTTCTTTTTTTTTAGTGTGTACAAGCTGTAGCACTTGAAATGTGGGGATCCTGCTAATGCATGTTAGCAGGCATTACAGCTTTTAGAGTATGCCTTTTCTATATATTATGTTCCCAGTCTTGGAAGAGGAACACAAGATGGTGGTATAGCTGTATCCAAAGCGAGGAGTGTACCGAGAGAGTTATACCAGAAATGAATACTTTAAACGAATATTTAAGCCATGGCTGTTTAAGGAATGCTTTTCTGTATGTAGTACTAGGCTACAATACACCCAATACAGAGCTCCTTGTAATGACGTTGCTATGCTGACAAAGTTGAGCTTTCCACTTGCTGTAAGAAAATCTGAGATATGTCTCAGTAATAGAAGCACAATTTAGCTTCCACTCAAGATTTCTGGTATATCTGTCAAGGATCATACATCTTCACAAGCCTGACCTGCCAGCAAATCTAGGGTGGCAGAAATCTGTAACACAGAGACAGCTTTTCACTAGCTCACAAAAAGCTAAGTAGATTAGGTTTAACATTGACCTCTGCTATGGTTTGCTTTTCTATCCTTTAAAGGTTATATTTGGCACTTGTATTAAGGAAGATTCTGCATCACTCCTTTCCTCTGTTTGGCCTCCTGCAGTCTGCAACACCATTTCAGCATTAGGACTGTGCAAAAGACTCAAACGAGCAAGGCTTCAATATAACTGTAGGTAGGGGAAAAAGTGAAAGGGAGGGATTTTAACTGGTTTTATGCAGGATAAATGAATTCCATCATAAACGCCCCTTTCTGAATACATTATGGAAGTAAAAATTATTTATGAAATCTATGCAGTTTTAGTTTTGGATGAGGGTAGATGACATCTGTTTCATTTTAGCCATTGTATCCCATGCCACAGTGCATTATTCTCTTCTCTACATGTAGGACCAGGTTGAAGCATATGAACCAAATGTTCAGATGCATAAACCACTTAGCCTTAATCCAGGTAAGCAAAAGAAGGGATTATAATTTTTTTTGTTTATACTAAGAATGTAAAGTAATAGAAGTTTACCTAATCCACAAATGGCCGTTTTGTATCTGCGCATGACAGCATTTTACAATAAAATATACAGAGAATTTTACAAATATGACCAAGTTTTCCTCTACCAAAAAAGGCTGCTTTCATTGAAGACTAACATACATTCATGCCTGACTTGAATTTTAAATCCTTTATCTTTTTTAAAAAATAAAGAAAAAGAAATCCCAAACCTCTTAGATCTGAGCTAAACCCTTTAGTTCTTCATATTACAAATCCCTTCATAAAGTCATGTATTTCTTAATCTTTTTAATTCTTCAGTCAACTCATTTGAACTACAGCTGAGTGCTCATTCCAGTGCTGGGTATAATCCTCCCCATCATTCAGACAGTTGGCACATGCTTCACACAGTCCTTCATCTTTCAAATTACCCCTCTGAGACAGAAATTATCCCTTCTTCTACAGAGCATCACACAATTTGCAAAGGGAATGAAAGCATAGTATTCACAGTTAGTATACATGGCCAGTCTTTCTTTGAAATGCCAATTTCTGCTTCCTCTGCTGAAGTTTCTGTCTTGTTGTTTCCCTCCTGTATAGTCCCTCCTACTTGAGGACCCAGTCCTTCAATTTTTGCTGCAACAAAAGGCTACCAGTAGTAGCTGTTTAATACAGCAGAGTACACACAGATCAATTATTTTCAACTATAATTATGATCCAGTAACCTGCTACAAAAGAGTTAACAAAGTTCAAGGACAGAGTGAAAATTTCCCATTCCCCTCGTTAGTTACTCACAGGAGGTCCTGGTGGCCCTGGTTTTCCTGGAAGGCCTGGTTTGCCTCGTCTCCCCTAGAAACAAAAAATTACAACAGACATTTATAAATGCTGTGGTTAGGGACTCATTTGGAATAAGAATTTTAAGAAAATATTTATTGCCTTATGTATTAGCAAAAAAACCCACAAACAACCAACAAAAACAAACAAACAAACAAACAAAAACCAAACAAAAAAAACCCCAAAGAAAACAAAAAGCCCCCATCCAAAATGAAAACTCTGTATCAGTTACTGCAATACTATCTAATATGAGTAGTTCTAGAATTGCCTTCAATGGTTATAACAAACTGTATTTGCATCCCCATCTCAGTAACAATGTCACATTTTAAAGCTTTATCTCAAATATGAGTGCACATTGATAGGGTTATTAACAAAGTGTCTTGATGAGGTGTAAAGAAATTATTTTTGTATGAATACACTGGAGCTTGGGATGTTAAACTGTGCTACAGCAGTCTGACTTGCACAGTCAGTACATTTGTGCAGTATAACCCAATTAACAAATACACATACTACTCTTCTCCGTGATGTGATAATGAGCACAAAACCCAGAGATTTATTTGCAAAAACAATTCACCTACTTGGTGCAATTACTAACATCTGTTTATATATAATGCACATGCAAAATCATTTGCACTAAAACATAAAGTCCATAAAAGTCTACTTAAGGGAGACTTTCCACTCAGTTTCTAAAAAACACATGCATATGTAACTGTTACAATTTTTTAGTACAGAGTTTGCTTGAACAACTGTTTTCACATATGCTTTTTTTTTTTTTTTTAGGAAGATCAACATAAAAATGGAAGTAATTTACAGGAATTAACATCTTTATTGCCAAGCTGAAATCTGATGCACGTTTTTTAGAAACAACAGCTGAGAACAACTAATATCTGGGTGCAAGTGGCAAAGAAAAAAGTATTATATCCATTAAAAGTAAACTTTTGCCTTGCATGTGGCAAATGTAAATTAATGTTAAGCATTAGGGGGGCGTCCTGCTGAAAACTTGGGTTTAAAAGTGAAGAAATTAAAATTCTGGCTGATGGCTTTCAATTAACACATAGGGATATTTCTGTAAGCTATGCTCCCTACTTCTAAGCCTGCTTCTGTAGTTTACTAAATAACAGTGTCACATAGACTGAAGTATTCTCAGGAACAGAAAGTGAAAGTTTTGCTTTTCCAGATGAGAGCCCCAATCTATAGGAAAGCACTCTCATGCTCTGCTTTTCATTAATCTTGATCTGCGCTGAGGGGATGACAGTAAGGGTGGAAAATGCCTTTCCTCCACACCTTGCAGCTCTCCAGGGCAATCTCTTGTCTAGAAGCCAGGGACTCCCTAGAGAGGTAGGTATCTCAAGCCCTTCGAGCTGAAGAAGCAACAGAACAAACATTGTGTGGGTGTGTTTCAGCCACTGAGTTGGTGCCACACAACGTGTACACTGCCACCACAGTTTTATCAATGTCCTCGGTCAGTTTTAAGGGCAGTGTGAAACAAAACCACCTCAGCATATTTGGAGTGCCAAATTCCTGGGTCTTAACTAGCTGAGACATATGTTATGTGCTGAGCTGTTTAATCCCATCAGTACTTGCACATGCAGGGCTCTAACCAGGGCAGCTCAGTGTAAGTATATATAATATATATACTATATATAATACAGTACTAGGTGCCTAGACTGGGCTCAAGGCTCTACTGGCCCTTACTACCCATCCCCAGCACATCCTCTGCTGTGCTGGTAACACTGTCCCTGCTGGAGGGACCTGCTGGAGCTGGAAACTCAGCTGGGCTAAGGTGGAGTAGGTTTTGACTTTGGTCAGGTCATTGATGAAGTTCACTGAGCAACTGGGGAGCTTGCCTGGCCTGACAGGGCACAGCACTGGGGAAAGGCACACAAGCACAAGGAAAGGGTGCTGCAGTTTGCTACATCTATACTTTTGGACAGATCTCTAATCCAGAAATACAGGTGGAAACTGATATTTCCTGACTTTTTTTTTTTTTTTTTTAAACTTCCCTTAGAGAGTAGGAAAAGCAGACTGAGAGGTAATATGTAATAAACAAAGATAAATTGCTCCATACTTTTAAAATAGTACCTCTGAGTTATAATGATCTACAGTGCTGACTTCTTGAGGCACCTTCCTTTTCCTGTTTGAACTTATTTAAAGTATCTTGAGGATGACACTTAAAGTCACAGCAGTTTAAACAAAGTATCAAGGAAGTGTCAGGATGAAGTAGACAGGGCTTTGACTGGCAGTCACAACTGCGAACGAGGTGTTAATTACACAGGAAAACATGGAATATGTTGGGAAGGCAATTTTATCTCTGTTTACAAGATGAACTAAAATGTGATTTATGACATAACAAAGGCAAGACTTGATGGACTTTCTGAAAAAATAAACAGTTATAAAAGTAAAAATTGTTATTTATTAATTACTAGAACACATACCCACTGAGACACAGAAGAAACATTTGCCCTACTTTTTATCTCATCATATTATTAGCCATTATGCAATGTCGCATGTAAAACAACCACACAGATCATTATGAGGCATAAGCTTTTTATAGAGTAATAAAAGTCCTTTTTTTGCCTCCAAGCACCTTTATAAACAGTTTGGCATTTTAAATTTAATACAAAAATATATGAAAGGCCACTAGCTTTCAGCAATGCCTTTCAGATACAGAGACTTCAATGTTAGGAATACCCAAAGCTCCACCTGCTTGTCAGCACTCCTGCTTCTCTATGACTTCTCAATATCAGCAGGGAAAGAAATAAAATATATACTATAATAACAGTATAAGTAAAAAAAAAAATTAGTCCATATTTTTGTTTAGGGTAATTAAAACAATTAGAAGAATGTTTTTGACAAGCTCATTATGATGCTGCCCTGAGCAGACCATGACTAAATATTTACATTTTGATTTTGAGTCATCCTTCTGGCAAGAAAGAAGTGAAAAACATTTCAGTGCCCTCTATGGTTAACAGAGTGGGTTTAGCAGAGAGAACCACAGTTCCCATCTCCTGCTCAGCAGTAGATCTTGGTAGCCCCATGAGACCCGTATTTAGTGCCATTCTGCTATGCAGAGGGCTGACAGCCCACACAGGAGGCCTGTTACCTTTATTTAGCTTAGATCACTGAGCAAATATTGAGGTTATAAAACCACTCAAAATATAAATAAATGTCCTAGGCATCACATTGTTCCTTTAACTAAATAAAAAAAGCAATACCACCTACATTTACTTAAAAACGATATGTGGTGTCAACAAGTTGTCTAATGCTGCTTAGAATACCTGCAGAAGACCAAAACAGTTGCTGGTTATTTCCTTTGGGATGCATATATTTTTGCTGCCTATCAATGTGATAAGAAGTTTACTGAATGTTACTGATATTGTATGCTGTCCCCTTGACTCCTGAAATGCCTGGCCCCAACTAATTTGTACAGCAGGCTACTTTGCTCTTTCCCAAAGGACAGACTTCAGCTAGATCATTCAAATGACAAACCATTCAAATAACAACTGCTTGGTTAGGGGCAAAAAACGATAAAATACTAAAAATAAAGTAAATGAGAGATTATGTGCTTCAGGAAACCCAGCTGAGCGCCTAGCTGAAGTATGTGGCCAGCTGCATTCTTTACTCCTCTCTTGCTTCACCTCTTCTGTGAAGTGACTTGATGAGCTTTGCCTGACACGAAATGGAAAGCTGTTCAGAAGAGAGGCTCTGGCCATTCCTCCATAGGCTTTGTGCTCTGGTTCTGACTGCTGCCCCTGGGCACTGTTGCAGGTCCAGCACAGAGGGGAAAAATTCAAAATCCGTACTGTAACCCCCTGCTGTATCACGCCATATCCATCTATTCACATCTCTCTAACTTTAGAGGAGTAAAATCTCTGATCCTAGTATTTAAAAATAAGCTGTGGATTATTTAAGGATAGAATCAAGCAGTTATGTAGGAACACTACAGGATTTATGGAATTAATAATTTAAAGATTCTATACTTGAGTATGAAGGCAAAAGTTCTTAGAATAAACCCATGTGAATTTCCAAGAGAAAGTGCTAATTAGTGGTTCTTGAAACACATCATCATATTTCAAAACAGGAACTAGTTCTAGGGAAAGTAGAAATCTGAGCTTTCAAGTCTTAACTACCGTAGTTGTTATGCAAAATTAATGAGGTTTACGTAATTTGTTTGCCAAGATAAACTATGATACTCTTGGTTAATCCTCAAAACCAGATTTAAAAAGGCACAGATATAACCAAAACAGGAGACCCCTGTTTCACAATGCCTAACCCACAGATGCCTGTCAGCACCTTGGGTACCAAAACACAGCCACACAAGTGGAGCTCTGAGCAGTTAAAAAACTGCTCCTCCAGATGCCCAAAGTTGCCACCAAGCTGCCAGACAAGTTCCAGTGCCTACACTAACTCAGATTACAGCAAGAGTTGGGATATTCTCTCCCCTAAATTGAAAATCTATGTTGCAGACAATGAAACTTTGTTAACTTCAGTAATACAGTGTTAGGATCTGAATGTACAATCCCTCCTTCAATCCTATTAACTTCGGCCTTGAGGACATATTATAGTAACCAGTACATTACAAATTAACCTCTGTATTAGATGTTAAACCTGAGCAAAAGCACAGGAAAAAAAGCCAGAAGGCAAGAAATTCGCCTGTTTGCAGAAAACAAGTGCAAGTCTGTTCATCATACTCCACTAAAACCTTTCATAGAAACATGGCTCACAGAAGAACAGAGCACACAGAGCCTAATCCCCTGTTTTGGGAGAAAAGTCAGTAGGGAGCTCCTCACTAATGCAGAAGCATTCCTGTGCTCAATCTTGGGTTTCCAAAATGATTTTAGGAATGATTTACAAAATCTCTAGTTTTTCATTATGCCACAATAAACTGTTTAAAGGGAACACCTAGCCGGACTACATAAAATTGAAATGAATTTAACAAACATAAAAAAGTCCTTAAACAGGCATAGCAATGCCAAAAAGTCGAATGCCAGGACCTCTTTTGCCAACAAATCACTAGACAAAATCCATCACAATTTTTCAAGTATAAAAGGAGAAAAGTTCAATTTTATTTCAAAATAATCAGGAAAATAGCTTTCAGCTGTATTTACATAGTGTATACCTCAATTTTTAATTATGAGATGTAATTTCTTATTCTCTCATGTTTCTCTACCTTTGGCTAAAAGACATTAAAATAAATGTTAATAATAGAGCATTTGGAAGAGAGTCTGAAATTCTAAATGAGCTTCTTAAAAGTTAAACTGTTTCTGTTATTCCATTAAAAGTTAAATTTTAATTTCTACAGTGGAAATTAACAAGGGAAAACCAAGAATTTTTCTAATTGACAAATCTGTCTTTAGCATTCTAAATTACAACCTTTTCATTCCATTTTTAAATGCCAAAGTGAGAAAAAGAAATATTTTTATGCTGTATCCTAATTTACTGGATATATACTTCAAGGTAGAGACATTCTGGGAGAAAAACTGTTTTACATTAAGCATTTTTGGACTGTTAAATGTCAGAGCGAAGGAACATACAGAACTCTTAACTAAAAGATCAAATCAGATTGGAGCTTTGCATGTTTAAAAAAAACTTACATCAAAGTCAAGAAGGACTGAGAAGAGTAAAAGAGGTTCCAAAACTCAGAGATTTAGCTGTGAAGAAAATGTTTTGCACTGTGCCAGGAGGCTAACCTGCAATGCAGACATTATCATTGTTCTGTAAGGTCTGTTTTATAATCGGTTAAGTACAACATTTACTCATTGAACTAGAAAACAAATTATGTCAAAAAAATATTTAAGTTCTATAAATCAGATAAATGCAATCTGAATTTAAATTAATTTTGATGCCGCTTTAAATAATTGTTAAAAAAACCCTAACAGCTCTCCATCCATTTATTTTCCACTCTGTCAAACTAACTTTATTTATGCTTGATTAGAAAAACTTGTAATCTCAGAAAGAAAACTGATTATTAACATAAGGCAAAATATTACAATTCCACGGGGTCCCTCCAAACATGTAATTTTAATGAAATCAGTATTGAAATACTAGATATGACAACAGATTCTCAGTTTTATAAAGTGTTTAATTTATTACTAAGATAATACTAAAATAACTTCCTCTTAAGTGAAGTATTTGGTATTATAAACACAACTATTGGAAATAAGGAAGTTCTTTCAAAAATATTTACTTCAGGACACCTGCAACATCCCAAGGAATATAGAGTCAAGGATATGGTTGCCATATTGTGGAAAGATTTTTTAAGTGCTTGAACCCAATTCACCGCTGGAACCAGGGAAACCACCATGATGGAGAAATAATCTGTTTAACTTAAAAAAAATATATTAATCCATAAAAATGAAGTTGTTGGCAGCTATGCTGAGGATAAGCTAGAGCTAATCAAATAAAAACCACAGAATTATCTGAGTTGGAGGAAACTCTTGAGATCACTTAGTATAATCCCTGTCCTCAAGTAGGATCAATTGTCCAGGACTGTGTCTACTCAGCTTTTAAATATCTCCACAGATGGACACTGCACAACCTCTCTGGTCAACCTGCATCAGTATGTGATGAACTTCACAATAAGAAAGTGCTTTCCTGTGTTCAGATAGAATTTCCTGGGTTTTGTTCTTTTTTTTAATTTCTTACCCATTGCCTCTTGTCCTGTCACCAGCTGCTGCTGAGGAGAATGTGTTTCCCTCTTCTTTATTCCCTCACATAAGATATTTACACACTGATTAGATTCCCACAGAGCCTTCTCCAGGCTGAAGAGTCACAGCTTCTAGTCTCTCCTTTCATGGAATTTTCTCCAGCTGCACTTTGACGCCCCTGAGGAAGTCTATATCTTTCTGGAGGTGGTCTCACCAGTGCTGAGCAAAGGGGAAGGATATCTCCCTAGACCTGCTGGCAGTGCTCTTTCAAATGCAGCCAGAGTATTGTTGGCCTGTTTTGTGCCACAAGGATGTGCTGCTGGCTCATGGTCTGCTTATTGTCCAAACAGTTCTTCTACACAAAGCTTTCTTCCAGTTTGTTTCCAGTGTATGCTCATATCTGGGGTTATTCCTCCTCAAATGCTCAATTTTGCATTTGCTCTTGTTCAACTTCATGTGGTATCTTCTGCCTCAGTTCTCTGCTACATTCTGCCCCATTCTCCAGGCAGTTAATGAGGATACAAGGCTCATTCTCCAGGTTTTTAATGAGGCTCTAGTAGCAATCCTCAGATACACCACAAACGACTCGATAACTTGTCTCCAAGTAGACATTGTGCCACTAATGAAAAATTTCTGGACCTTGTTTTTCAGATGGTTGTCAATCCATTTCACCATCTACCCATCTAACCTGTACTTTGTCAGCTTGTCTACAAAGATAATAGGAGATCACGTCAAAGGCTTTGCTAAAGCTGAGGTTGGCATCCACTGCCTCTTATCCACCTAGTTAGTCACATCATAGTAGAAAGCAATGTATTTGGTCAAGCAAAATTTTCCTTTCATAAATCCATGAAGACTATCTCAATCACCTTCTGGTCCTCCATGTGTTTGGAAATGATGTCCAGGAAGATTTCCACTTTCACATTGCCAGATATTGAGTTGAAGCCTGTTGGCCAGTAGTACCCTGCACCTCCTTTGTAAAGATAGAAGTGATATTTGCTCTTTTCCAGTCTTGAGGAGCCTCTCCCAGTCACCGTGACCATTCAAAATAATCAAGAGAGGATTGTAATGTGTGAGGCCCTATGGACTTAGACAGCTGTGTCCTCCATCTGGGTACAAAAGCCTGACAGCACACAGCTGTCAGTGCTCCTTCAGTAGCGCTTGGATCCTGTGCCTTGTGACCACCATCTCTGAGTGTGTGCATCCTGGGCAGAGAAGGTTTGCTGGCCTCTTTGTGCCCTCCTGCATGAACTGCTGTGCCACCTGCTGCATCTGCTGGCTGCTCCTGCCATGCTGCACAAACTGCTCCTACAAAATCCTCATCCTGGCACAGGCAGAGGGGGCCTGACCTCACTGCTGTGGCGCCCACTGCTCAGGGACAGCTGACAGAGTTTGTCAGAAACTGTCACAGCTACCCTTACCTTAGCCTCACCTGGGAGAAACAGGCATCCTAAGTGCCCTCAGAGGCTTCCCAAAAGTGCCCAAATCCCCAAAAGAAGTGCCTAGGAGCTCAAGAAGGCATCAAGAAGATTGTAAAGAAGACACTGCTGCACAAACTGCTGAGTATTTCAGCTGCATGCTGGGCCTGGCTCTTCCAGAGACCAGCTGAAAATGCAAAATTACCCTGTCCAGATTTCACAGTATAGCTGTCTAATAAAATTGCCTTGATCCTTTGCATTAGAAAATTTTTGGAACTCACTGAAGTATTCTATTTTAAAAATTGAATAATTTTCAGAAAAAAAATATTACTCATAAAAATTGTGGCAAGTTCAGGGAAAATCCCTGCTACAAAGATACTGAACTGAAATGAAGCATTACTTTTCAAAACATTTGGAATTATATTTTTGAAATATAAGCTTCATTGAATTTAACAGAATAAAGGTAGAGTCTGGAAAGCTCCATGCAGCCTGTAAACTATAGGTAGTGGAAATTTTTAAGAATATACAGCAACATGGCAAAATTATTTGAAGATTTCAGAAAATTCTTTGCATGGGAGCTCATGGCCCCATTTAATTTTTTCAAAAATCAATAGAATGGTGATTTGATTAGAGAGAAAAAACCCTAAATACCTCTTCAATATAAAGAAGACAATAAAAAACCCAGTTGCTGGAGGCTAATGGAGGATTAGCTACATGCCCAGTGTAAAATAAAATGCATATTTTGCATATTTTAAAATGCGTGTTTGACAAGATTGACAAGAAACACTGGAATAAAGAATTCAAGGAGACTTGCAAAAAGTTTGTTGTTGATGTTCTTTGAACTGGAAGCTGGACTTCTGCAAAAGATGAGCTTACCTAAAAAGCGCAGGATTATTGAGAAAAATAATAGTTCTGCATAACACAGGCATCCAGGAAGATGGCGTAGTAGTCCACTGTGGTTTAGATTCCATGCAATGCTAGGTTAGTACTCAATCTTACTATTGTTTGTGTGTTGGTAATATTGGACCAGGGACTTTTCTGAGTAATGCGTAATTACCTTCTGAAGCTCCTGATGTCATTCTGAGCAGTTGTGTAACAGTATCAAGTTGCTGCAGCAGTAACATGCCTGAAGCCAATGTGACGGACACTGAAAAATTTTGTATGAACATAGTGCCTGCCCACAGAGTAGTCTAGTATTTCTCATCCAGGAATGAGGGAAAAGGAATGAGGCTGGCCCATTTCTTTCAGTGGCCAGAACTAAAACCAAAAGCTCCTGCTGAGTAAGGTCTCATGTCTAACATAAACCACTTCATTAAGGATCAAAAACCTTAAAAAATGTTATACAAAGTCACTACTTGTAGAGCAAGAGGAAACATTAGACTTTTTTAAGAGCAAACATTTGAGGACTCCTTGAACCCACAAGAAAACACAACACTGACTAACAAATGTGAGTGGTGAATGGCAATGAGTATCTTGGCAAAAGGAGAAACACAAGGGCACTTCATGTTCACATGAAATTTAACTACATTCACTGATAACATTATTATAACCCTTTAAATGAGTACTATATGTCTCAGGTTGATTGAAGAGTCAGAAATAAGCTTACTGTGTGCTCTTTGAATATGGCCAGGTTGTGATGTATCCAGGTTATGATGTCTTTTGCCATGACATTTACTTTTGCCTTCAGAGTAACAGTTTAATTAAGGATGGACAATATATGATGAATCATTGAATATCTTTTAAGATTTTTTGTAGAGCTATTGAAAATTCTAGGAAGTTTCTTTTGTGTAGATGAAGCATGCAAAATTGAAAACAAATTCCTTCACTTGATCTCAAAAATTTGATCCTCCCTTCTAGTGCTGTGCAAAGGAAACAAGATGTGTAAGTCTGAAGATCATTATTTGTACCCATTGCTCACGTAGGTTGCTCTCCAGCATAAGCCAGCCACATGCAAAATGAGAAGAGACAATGAAGGTGATAGAGGGAAAGAATGGGAACTCATGAGTCTACTCATATACTCTTGATAAATGCTAGACTGTTAATCCATTTGTTTATTCAGAAGAGAAATAATTATTTTATCTAGTATTTTGCTACTAGAGTAGTATAAGAAAAGTAATATGATTATGAATCCAATTTTTATTTATCATCACACTAATTGTTCTCCATGACTTCATTACTTGAAATTTTAGCAAATTTGCAAATTTCTTCTAAATAAAGCCAAAAAAACCCCCCAAAACCTGGGCATCTTGATATAGAGTCCTTTAATGCTGCACAAAACTAGTCAAAGAATTTTCAGGGCTTCATCACTCTCCTTCTAAAGGATCTGCCCACACTACATTTTTGTAAACATATCACACTACTGTACTGCTTTCTGCAAAAGTTTTTATTCTTTAGGATATCTGGTAAGCATTCAGGGATATCAACTAAGATAACAGATCACACATTTCTGTCATCAATTCCCATTGCTGACTATCATGTAAACAAGAAAGAACCTAAACTGCTCTTTGATATGGGAGTAAGATGATAACCCAGTATGCACTAGTAATATACTATATTACCATATTATATATACAGTACAATATATCGAAGATACATAAAGTGACATATTCAATATTTTAATAATCATGCATGGGCTCAGATGAACCAGTAATTCTGTCTACCGTGCATCTGTGCCACCTTATTTGAAAAAATGTATTGATCCCCTTTTACACTTGAAATAAATAAACCACTGACATAATCTACTTAAGTAATGACATAATTTTGCATTTCTAAGACAATTTGATGTATATGTCAATAAGCATTTTAAGGTTGACATAACTTTGAACTCAAAACCTACAGATTGGTTATCTTTATTTTTTTTATAATAATAACAACACTTATTCTATTTCTATAATAATTACTATATATTTTTTATGATGTAATTTTTTGTGCAGATTATTCCTGTGAGGTGAAACAAATATTACTACTCAGACTTATTCCTCTCAGTAGGAGTACAATTTTCCTGGTTCCCTCTTTAGTGAATGCAGGGAGATGGGTGCCCACTCTGGGTCAGGGCACCTTTGGTATTTCTTAGTAGTTCTAATATTGAACTCTGATCTAGGTTGATATAATAAAACCTCACTTAAAACACTCTGAAAATAGAAATGCATGCTGTTTTCCTTGCCTTTCCACTCATTTTCTATTGCCATTTACCTGTCACTAGCTCTAACCTGAGCCTTCTATATGTTTCTTCAATATCACCATTAACACTGTTAATTCACCTCAGTTCCTTGCTTCAATGTGTATTACGAGTTCCTGTAAGTTACAAACTATATAATTGTCCTCTCACGTCCTTATTAATCTAAGACCAATTTTCAAAGGAGTTGAACACTTAAAAATGCTCCAGATGTAGGTGGAAATTTAAATTTTGAATACAGTAAGTACAGTACAAATGGCAATTTGTAATAAAAGTTCACGTTCTCAAAGTGTGCCATCCAAATTGAATAGATACTTCCAGGTATTTTTAGAGTGGCTTTCCCCCCCCCTGCTAATATGTTACAGTTCCAGTCTTCAGGATGGACACAATATTGCCTTTAGGTCTGAATAATATGTTGGAAAAAATTTATTAGCTAGTTACACACTAAATAATATGTTTCAATCTTCAAAAGACAGCCCATGAGAAAAGCAATAACTTCATATAATGTGAAAGATTTGGAGGATCTGCTGAAAGTAGAACAGCAGAACATGACATCTATAATTGAATAAAAAGGAGCATTTAATAGCCATTAGATGTGCACTGTCCTGTTTGTCATTAAACAGAGCAGAGATCTTGTTACAAATGGTATGTTATTGTGTAATTAAATGTATTGGAAATGCAAAAGCACATGGGAGTTGAATTAAGACTGCCAACAATGTTGTTAATGCTGGGGCGGGAGTGGCCAGCAGGAGTATTGTTGTGAGCATTTCGCTGGTAGAAAGATAAAGACAGATGCTGAGGCTCCACAGTCTGCTGTTCCCATTGTTTGGCTCAAGGCAGCTGTGTGCATGGCAAGATTACAAAACCATCAGAGCTCCCTTTTTATAGAGGCTGGAGTGTGACAGCAGTTCAGTTTTACGTGTCAGTAGGAAAATGTCCACAATGAAAATATCAACCCACTAATTCCTACTGGAAAATAGAAAAAAATTAGAAGTATTTTCAAATCCATTTATCCACCATTAAATATAATACAGTGTGTTAACTCTGAATTTTTTGCATAAAAAAATGAAGAAATTCCAAGAGTGAAGTTTCTAAAACACGAGAATGTTTATAACTGTTCCTAAAGGAGAATCTTTTTGCAGATTCAATACTCCACAGAAAAACCCCAAAATATGCTAGAAGAGGATACAAATATCTTTTCATAGTATCCTATATATTTAATTGCCTAACTGTAATAATCATGATAATTATAAAATCCTTAATAAGGACATTAATATGCTAGTAAATGTGCTTTAATAACATATTAATTGCACAGCTTTGAATTCTCCATTACTACACTGATTTTTTTTCTGAACGAGTTCTCAATCCTTAGTGAGAAATGCAAATAAACTCAGCTTTCATGTCTTCATGTTCAACTTAAATGGAATCCAGCACTATTTTTAAAACTTAAAAACCAACATAAAACATAGCTTTGGGGCCTAGGCATCATTATTCATTTTGTTCAAGGGCTAGTCCTCTGTTATTATTACTATTATTGGAATCATTAAATTAGCCTTTAAAAATTCCTTGTAGTTTACTAAGATCGATGATGAGAAATACCAAATCTTTTTACTTCACGTATTTTAACTGAGATACTGAATATCAAGATGCCTAAATAAACCAAGAATTATTGAGACCCAACTTCAAAACTGCAAACTGGACACACATTTAATTTGTAAAAATATTGAAATGCTTGAGCCTTAATATCTTCCTGAACTTTCAGGAACATATTAGATTATAAATTTACAGCACTGAATTAATTCTTGTGATACCAGAATCGTAAATACTTGTTATCTGTTCTAATGAATTCTCAAATTCAATAAGTCAGGAAAAATAAACACAGAACATGGAAAAACCAATCAGCCAATTACTCAATTATATTAAAATTCTAAACAACAAAGGCTTATTTAATGTATTTGGCATATTCTGCCCCCCAACCCCCTTTACTGTATCATACCCATTGTATGGGTATGAAACAGTAAACGTATGTTAGGTGCTGACACTTGCATAATGGCATTAAAAGACCTGGGTCAGTACTACTGGTTTCTGTTAATATTTTAGACAATGACCCTACATCTATATATCTTAGGTGTTGAAAGGTACACTTCACCTCGCCTAAAAAAGGAAAACTAAAAAGTTTTAATACTATTTCAGTTAAAATTACAGCAGAAACACACTGCACAAAACACATCTGTTCTGCCAGTCATTAAAACACTTTAGATGGTTGAAATTGTTAAATCTCCTTCAACTGAAGAGAAACCTCAAGTGTCAAGGCTCAGTTTGTTGTCAGCATGCTTCATACTCAGCTGCTACCTTACCATTTTTTATTAGTGCTTAGGCAGAAGTCGCACATCAAGCTGTTAGCACACTCACCAGTTGTTCACCAAGTTTACTCACCCTTTGACCTTCTTTGCCAGGTGGACCTTGGGGACCCTCCAGCAAACCCTAAAAATACAAACATTAAACAATTATAACATTCAGAGCTATTTTCATCCTCAATTTTTCCATAGAAGTAAGACTAGACCAAAGATCCAGATGGCAAGACAAGGCATTTATTTCTAATAGTAAGAATTGGCTATTCCTAACAATTTCTTCTATGTTATATTAAGGTGCAAGGAAAAGCACAAGCAATAATTATTAATCACATTCCATCATATAAAGGCTGTATCCTTTGGAAAAGAAGAGGTAAGTCAGCACTAATTAAGCACAGTTATATTTAACTACAGTTTCAACTGAAAACAGATTTATCTTGTTAAGTTAGGATGCCATGAAAAAATGACAAAAAAGTTATTTTAAATGAAAGACAACTTACTCTACAACTCAAATTCAAATACAGGCACTGAAGGGAGAGGGAAAGGCAGGGTGAGGGAACTAAATATAGCAGAAGGCCTTATGCTTGCTGGATCCTAAGAACCAGCCCTGCACTGCTTCCTCTGCATATCTGGCTTGGCTTTTCAAAACACTTTAGTGTCTCTTTTCCCTCTTTCTCTCCCTCCCTCCCTCCCTCTCCCTCTCTGTCTTCTGAACAGACACTGGAGTTCTGAGTGTTTTGAATATATCCTTGAATTGTGAGCCTTCCTTCTGAACTCAGTGCAAGGATCTGCTGTTTTCAGTCACAGATCAAATGGCAGACCAGTCCTAATGCTTTGGGGCTTTAATTTTATAACTAATTAGTATACAATATAATCATAAAGCCTTCAAATAACATCTCAGAACAGCTTAGAAAAGTCATTCCCCCCACTCCCCCTTTACTTCATGAGTCACCTTGGAACACAATTAAAAAAATTACTTTGAGGAAGCAATGCAATTTCCATTATATAACAAGAAATGTGAAATCATTTTCAATGTAATCAGCAAAGAATATGTAACAGTTCTGCATTGTATAATTAAAAAAAAAGCCTTGCATATTATATTGCATATTCGTACAGGATGTCACAAAATCAAAGAACTTACATTTCGTTTATTGAAGAATTTGAATTTATTTAAATCTTTATAATTACTCAGACTCATGTATTGCTTCAGCATGAGTTATATCTTTGGTCAAATTCAAGTGTCTTACTTAGAATCAATAACACATATTTATTGACCCAAAAAGGGTGAACTGAAACACCCTGACAATTATGATTTTCTAAAATATGCAGATTTCTGGAAATTAATTTAAGAAGTTTGTTTATGATCTCTAATTCCCAATTTAAACTTCAGAAAGTAAGTAGGCATTCCAAAGCTACTAGTGCACATTTTCAAGTAATGTTTTCAGTGGATTAGAATGTAGTCTGACTTCAATTTTAAAAAGAAGTGGGTCACTTGAAGAGCCTTTCCATTTCTACCATTTCTCCACTTTTCAACACTGAAGCTAAAAATATATCTCAGACAGTATATCACTATAGGATATTTTTCCTATCATTTCAGTTGTAATGTAAACAGGACAAGGTGTAGGATCTTTTACAGAGCTGATGTATATAATTTCCATCTTTCACCATAAGTTTATGGAACTAAAATATGCATGAGAATGTTGTGTCCAACAAATAATACCACAGTAAGTTAATTACAGTGCAAGTTATGTAGCTTATACATACACAAACCCATAAAGCAGCATGTCAATGTGACCTCTCTACTTTCTCATCTAGGTAACGTGGAACTTGCAGTGTTCTGTCTAATTGTTAGCAATATTCTAATTCTGTAAAGAAATTCTGGGAATTCAGGAAGAGGTGGAATTTTGTTTTGTTAATTTTTCATTTTAATGACAACTTTATGCAAGGGAATGAGATGAAAACCTGCAATGTCTGTTTTATGGGGGAGGAAATAGTCAGCCTCACATATCTGTACAATAAGGCTCCAAGGGGACAAGAATTACATAAGAATGTAACTGCACAATAGTGATAATTAATAGCCAACATTTTTATCCACTTTTATTCTTTTTCTTCTCTCTACAATATTATTGTCAAGAAAAAGGAACCAGATATGGAGATTTATCTTCAAGGAAAGGGAGGAGAGCTGTGTACAATTGGTAACTAGGCAGGGAGGACTCCCCTGTACAAGGAGCCACATCCTGATATTGAAACTGAGGTAAAAGTTCACACCAACTTCAGTGGGATCTTCCGTTTAAAAAGTGATAGGACAACATAAGCCACATAAACCAACACAGCTCTAAAACTGCAGTAACTTGGCCAAAGTAATGACATAGTGATGCTATCTCTGCTCAACATTCAGTGAAAGAGATCATGGAAAAATAATTGCAGAAGAAACCTGCAGGAGAAATAAAAAACAAACCTACAGTGAATTCTGTCTAAACAGATGAATAATACATCTGCCATTGAACTCCAGTAGAACTTGGCGATGAATAGAAATACATATTTGTAGGGAGGCAGACTAAAGTATCTACTTAGGTCGCATTCCTATTTAATTTCTGGAGATCTTCCTTTAGAGATCAAAGATTAGATTTGAGTTCCTTCAGCCACGGATAGCACAGGTGGTCTGAAAAGTCCACCAGCACAGATAAAGGGACAGAATATAGACTGAATAAACATACCTATATCTATCATCCATCCATCTATCTATCTAGCTGTCTATCTATGGTATATGGGATATGCTGTGGATTGTGTCCAAAATATTTATGTCTGAAGGCAATCTAATCTACTAGAACAAACTCCCCAGGTAAACAACAGCCACAGCAATTAAGATCATAGACCCATACAATGGTTTGGGTTGGAAGGGACCTTTAAAGGTCATCTAGTACAATCCTCCTGTGATGAGCAGGGACATCTTCAACTTGACCAGGTTTCTCAGAGTCCCAACCAATCTGGACTTGAATGTTTCCAGGGATGGAGCATCCACCAGCTCTGTGGGCAATATGTTCCACTGTTTCATCGTCCTCATTGTAAAAAAACTTTTTATTATATCTAATCTAAATTGACTCTCCTTCAGTTTAATATAATACTTCCTTCAGTTTTATCTCTTGTCCCATCTCAACAGGCTCAGCTGAAGTCTGTCCCTGCCTCTCATATGGGTGCCCTTCAGGTAATGCAAGGGAACTGAAATAATTCACTGTGTGTCACTGTCACTCTGATACTTTTGAACTGGCCAGAGCATGGCTACAGTGATGAGCAGAACAATGTCTAGGAACAGCACAAGGCACTGTGAGGTACAAAACCAGCCTATTTGTGTGACATCAGGCTGGCAAGAAAAGGTAATGTGCATCCTTCAAGGTGACCTAACACACATGGGATTTTCCTGACTCTGTCAGGCCACCTTGGAGACTGAAAGGTGATAACCTTCTATCACTTCATGGAGCAGTGAATTAAATTAACATATACAGTCTATAAAGCCTGTTCCTGTCATGGACCAAGCAAACCCTCAGAGTAACATACCTGAAGGAGCTTGAGGAACATGCCGTGTAAATGTCTCAAACATTACCATGTAGCTTGGGGAAAATAAAAGCCAGTAAAATGGAGACTTTCTTAAGTGCAACTGAAACTTAGAAAATCTACCACAATGAGTGAGGGTGGTTATGAAGAGAGATGATGCATGATGCATAGGTAGGCACATGAGGGTTGTACAAAATCTTGAAAATGAAGAGCAGAAACTTGTGAATCCCTTTATAACAGGTAAACCATAAAAGGAAGTGTTGACAAGGGAAAATATGCTGGTTAGAATATAGGATAGAAAAAGCAACCACACTGTGAAGAACATGCAGACAGGTATTTAAATGAAATGTCATCAAAACTTAGTCTAAGCCTTAGTTGAAAGAAACTAGGAAAAAAGAACAGATTTAAAAATGTTGCAGTAGAATTAGTGAGTTTTTAAAAGAATTTGTATTGAAAATATCTATACGAACTAACATTTTATACTCAAACAGCTAATATTTTTTGCAAGTATCAGGAGATGAAAACAAATAAGAATTATTTAATTTGAGACAGTAGATGAAAAATATTCTAGGAAGTTACAGAAACATCAGTGAACAGTTCAGCCAGTTAGGCTGTTTTTCATTTCAAAAGCTGTTAAAGTGTATGAATGTGGACCTATCAGAAGCCACTTACTGTAGAAGGGCTACATGTGACTCTGCAGGTACAAAAGCATTTTTAAATACCTGATACACCATAACAAGCATCTGCAGAGACATGGTGGAGGCATTGCTCATAAATTTAGTAACTCATTGAAAGTGCCAAAGAACATACTCTCAAAAAAGTGAAGTTTTTATTGGGACCCCATGGTGAAACAAAGAATGCTAAAAAAAAAAAAAAAAAAAAAAAAAGAAAAAGCTCTAGCTGAAGTGGAATACTAAGGTTACTTAAAGCTGTTATTTATATTACTTCTCACAGAAGATTATGGTTGATGCCAAGAGAGCAAAATATTAGACAAGTACACATATTTTTGGGACTCTGAAAGTTGCTTCAAAATATAGGTGGTAGTTTTTGAAGCGGAAGGGTAGACAGCTGCTTCCTGTACTTGTAGGCAGTGTTGCTGGAATACATTCTGAGCTGGAATATATTTTCTTCTCAACACAAATTAAGTATAATATAAATGTTAGCAATAATACTGCAGGTCTAATTAAGGCACAAAATTTATTTCATTTATAGACTAGTTTGTGTGTTCTATACACAAGCTACTTTCATCCAGTTTTTCCTCACTAATAATTCCAGCAAAGGATTTGCAGAAAAAATGCTACAAGACAGGGAGAATATATATGTAATTTAGTGAGACGAATTAAACAAAGGCAGAGACAAAGCATAAATTAGGTATGCAGAAACACCTTGTGATAATGTAAGAATGGGTCATTTTTTAATCATTTGAATATGCAAGCTTTTATTATGATGAAACTTGCTACTTCAAAAAGACCCAACAATATGATATGATACAATGATATGATATGATATTGCCAAGCAATTTCAAACCATTATGTTGATAAACAGAAAGGTAAAGTTCCACCGATACAACATCACTGCTGAAACATTTTTAAAAGCAAACTGGCTGGCAGTTCCCATTATCAGTGATTGATGTAGTTCTTTAGAGCACAGTCCTCTCCAGGGTAAAGAAAAGCCGTCACATTGTTGAATTACATTTTCAATGATCCCTCTGTAAACTCCACAAGTAGAGCAGCACGGAATCATGGTAATCAGGAGTCAGGCAGAAAGTGACCACAGATTTCCAAATTCCTGACATAACACAATGGGTGGTCACAGTGAAGAACTGAAGCCCGACTGACTTGAAGTGCATTCGCCAGCCACCCAGATATTGCCTGTGGGATGGATGGTACTGCTGTGGCTGCACTGATGTAAGAATGGCACAGCATGCCAGACAGGATGCAGTTCAATAGGTCTTAAAGGCATACACTAATCTGTAGGTGTTTGTAGAGAACATGTTCTACTGTGCAGGTCACCATCATCTTTGAACCCTGTTTTCAGAATATTTTCCTCTTTGGCCTGTTTGTAGCATACTGAGAGTAAATGAATGGCTTCCTCTTGGGTAAAAACAGACTATCACACTCAGCAAGCAAAAGAACTGAAATACGGATATCTTCCCTCCAGTCAAGATGGTCAAAGTGTTGGTTTCTCAGGTATCTTCAAGGCAGTTTACTTGCTGCAACTGTGATGCTGCCCTACCCTGAAGCCCAAACAGGAGGATGAGGAAAAGGGAGACCTTAAGATACAATTACCATAATTTCCTCCTCTTGTTCAGAAAACTGTCCATCACCACCCACACGGAAGCCCACAGAGCTTGCAGACACACCTCACTGTTACAAATATGTTACAATGGGAAAAATGGCACAGGAAAATCACAGAAGGATTACTAATTTCCTGTTGTATTACCATTTATGAGGAAAATTAGACTATCTTAAGCATGTCCAAACATGATTTGATCTCAGTCACATCCTTACTGAAGTACCTTGAGACGGCAAGGGGACAGATTTGTATGCCTGCTCAGCCCCTTAAAGTTACTGCAGTGACCATACTGTTTTGCTGTTACACCACTTCTCTTTCTAAACCACTTTCAATCCATTTACTTCTTCAGAAAAGGAGACAGCATTTAGCAGAAGTATTTCAATCTGCCAGAAAACATGATAAGCTACATTTTCTTGACAATTTAATACTGGAGCAAACAGAAAATATGTTCCTCACTGACATCATTATTCTTTGGGTTTGGCTATTTCTTTAGCTCTCTCTGTTAACTTAACTTGAAATGTACTTCCTGTCAGAGACAATAATTTGAAAGGGAAATTAAAAGGGCAATTTCACAGAAGTTTACATTCATGAACCTAGTACTTTTAATAAACATAGGTTTATTTGCTAAGCAAAGAAAGTATAATTAAAATCCTGAGGAGTAAATCAGAATTATTCATTACATTGATGTCTACTGCACATGGGACAACTTTCAAATCATTATTCTAATGAAGGACATATAAATCACATTCATGCCAATTTATCAGAGTAAGCATTTTTGAAAAACAAATTTACTGTAAGGTTAAGGCTTCAATTTTCACTTGTGCCTTCAGAGTCAGTATTACTGCATAAAGAAGATAAAAAACTCTTATCCAGAAGATAAAAAACACTGTAAGTGCTAAATCATCTTCTGATTCAACAAAGGGGTAATCTTAATAGCAACTGTTTCCATAATTAAAAAGTGCTTTTTTAAGAAGAAAATATAAGCTATACTTATATTTTATAGTAAGTTATACTGTGGAAGTCAAGCGATCACTATATTTGATGAAAAACAACTGAACAGCTTATTATTTTCAAGAAATTAATACACCTTCATTTAAAAAGCTCAGATAGATAAAATTATTTTTTTCCTGAAAGTATATGTATGAAAAGAAGTGATTTAGAATGAAATTGTAATTTGCAGTCTATACTTTCTTTAGTAAAATAGGATTACTTTCCTTTATGTCATTACATGGAAAGAAAGTGAGTGTAATATTATTTGAGTTGCTTACTACTGGAGAGTGTGTGTCCATTTCTTTAGCTCCACATGAATAACTGAGGAGAAAGCTGTGCAATCTGTAGCTGATGTTTGTTTAGAAAGGGGAGAGCCAAAAGTTACAGTGGAGCCTGCCCAGACCTGAATCTGCAACTTCCTCCCACAGCCGCCTCCACATGGCACTTGTGCACCAGCTTCCTTGGGATCGATTTAACCAGACCTAGGAGCCAACATTCCAAATATCTGTTTAGTAAGCAAGTCCTGGGGACTTCTGTCTGTGACCGACTTAAGCCTTGGCTTCTGAGTAAACACTTGGTGCCATCTGGATGACTATTTTATAACTCCTGAAAGGGATAGGTTCGCAGGAACGTACGGACGGACGCTCGTTTTCCTCAGGAACTAAAAGCAGCATATCGAGTGTCGAGAGGAATAGTTATCATATATTTTACAAGAGATGGCTGTGCTACCTTCCCTCACCTGTCACTCTTCTGACACGGCATGCACAGGCTTAAGCTAGGGATACCAGAGCGGGCAAGCTGCAGAGCCAGCTGTGACCCTGCAGAACATAGTCCCCAGCTTCTGCCACTAAATCCCACATCTTGACAAAACCACACTGCAGAGCAGTAGTAACAATCCCTCCTTTTTATTCCTTGAAGGTTCATCAGCTACAGTAAAATTTATCAGGGAACTTAGGCTTTTAACATCCCCAATATTGCTGCATAAAGTGGACATAAAAAAGGAGAGTAGTTAAAAATATAATCACAGCATTTATTCATTAGACACCTGAAAAGTACTAAAGAAAAGAGACACCTACTACTTACAAAGCAATTCAGAACAGAGCAGAGAAATTAGAGGCATCATAAAGAAAGGCTGAGAATCAATCTTGATTTTGGACTACTCTGATAAAACTAGCACTATAACTGAGAAGAAAAAAAATATACCAATATCTGGACTTGGGGAGTGTAAACTGACCCATAGAAACACAGGAAATATTACATCCTTATTAAAAGGGCTCAAATATACACATATATATGTCAACTTTACAATAAAATGTATTTGCATGAATAATGCCTGATTCAAGCAAATATACTTAGAACTATTGAAATTGGTGATTTCATTAGAGTTCTATGTAAATCCTATAAAATTTATCACATATTCTTCTTACAGCTTAGCATATTTTGTATTACAATGCCGTTTCTTTTCTCTAATTCCACATACATGATTGATGAAATTGTATTAACAAGGGTTACATATGTGCCTTAAATAAAAGCACAGACATACACGGAATTCTAATCCCATCTCTTTCTGAATTCTCTGCTATTGCTACAAGTGAGAAGTTTTGTTAAATGTTCATGTTGTTAGGATTTCAGTGTGAAATTTTCTGTTAACTCACACCAAACAGGAAGATCCAGAGCTCTACTTTATTTTTCAGATGCACTTTCTGAGCTATGAAATTTCAATTTCCAACTCATAAAATAATTTTTGCATCTTAAAAAGCAGTGCTATTGTTTTGCCTTTTTTGCAGTTTGGCATTTGCTTATCTACCTAATAGGTTGTTACAGCTGTTGGGTATTTATGAGTTCTGCCACACATACTGCCTTGAAGTTTCCCTCATTCCATACTATAATGGCTATATCTGTCAATTGAACACTTAAAAATACATTTTTCCCTCCAAGTACCAGTCCTTTCATTTTCTTTCGTATTTTCTCATCTTTCCACAGTTCTTATGCTTCTGAGCCATGTGGGATTCCCTACTCATCAGGGTTGCACAAACACTTTTAGACACAGGGTCACTGATATACTGATATCTTTTATGCTTCTGCAGGTGCCAAGAGCACAGACAAAAAAAAAAAAAAAAAAAAAAAAAAAAAAAAAAAAAGGCAAAACCCCCCAGAAATTTCTACTGCATGCTGTTGCATACTTGTGTAGGTTTCCTGCAGGCAGCTCTCCCTGGACCAACCAGCTGCTGCAGTGAAGTAGCCTCAGTGTTTTTTTCTACCTTCATACTCCCTGTGCTAAGGATAGAAGCATGGTAGAGGTCCATGTTTGGGGAGAATGTTCTGACCCTGAACAACACTACTGATGGTCTAGTTTATACTGAAATAAGAATACATGATAGACCTCATTCAGCTTACTCCACTGATGCATGATTTCTATGGAAACACACAGGAGTGAATGGAAAAGCTACACAGGGCAGTAGAGCTCTGTGTGATGCCGTCATTTACCACCTGTCCCATATGCAATTGCACTGGGACAGAAGGTCAATGACCCAGGCCCAGTTGTCCAGTTTGAGCAAAACCTGGTCCCTTTTAATATTCCCTTCCTCCCTGCCCAAAAGTCATACTTAGGACTTAGTTCTAACATTGTGTCATCATTTCCACTCCTCTTTCCTCCCTGCCCCCCAGGCATAATAATTAATTTCTCTTTTAGGTTTAAAAAAATAATCTTCACATTAGGAAAAAAATAAAAATTACTAGAAGCAGAGGATAAATTTATGACATTATGCATTCATCTCAAGTGAATGGAACATTTTAAAACTTCAACAAGATTCATAACTGCAACACTTACATCATATTTTGGCTATAATAGCATGAATGGTTCTGACACAGTAAGTTCTCATTAAGCAACACATGAACTGTGATATTATCTGATCTACTATTTATTCACAGCATATCTTCCTTTCATGATTATATATCATAAGAGTCACAGCCACACAGAAGTCACACAAATATATTAAAAAAAAAACCACTCCAAAAACTGAATTTTTCCTTAGCCACCATCACTCATGTAATTCATCTTCTTTTAGCTCTTGCCAAGAGAAATGCACAACTATTTACAGTGGCAGAGAGAGAAAGCCTTCCTGCTGGGCCGTATATTCCCACTCTGCTGTAGTCTGTCTTCAAACTGCTAAACCCATTCACACTCACTCTTGTCTACATCAGTTACTAACATACCTCTGAAGACTGTGTCTGCTTTCCTAAAATTTAAATCTTTTCTTTTAAAAAGTGTAAAGAAGACCATCAGTAAATGTACCAAAACAGAGACACCTTGTTGTGCTGGAATCAATGAACTGGAACATTTGCACAGCATTCTGTAATCAAAGAAATGCAACTCTTTGACAACCATTTTATGAAATTAAATCACTTCGGGTACAGAAGGAGTAAGTTCAGGCAATCTGCAAGCAGTGTGCCCTGGCAGCCAGGAGGGACAAAATTGTCCTGGGGACTAATCGGCACAGCATCTGCAGCCAGGCAAGGGAGGAGATTGTCCTGCTCTACTCTGCACTGGGGCAGCCTCACCTTGAATATTGTGTGCAGTTTTGGGCACCACAATATAAGAAAGACATTAAGTTCCTAGAGAGTCCCCATATGAGGGCCACGAGGAGGAAGAAGGGCCTTCCAGGGATGAGCAGCTCAGGTCACTTGGTCTGTTCAGCCTGCAGGAAACTGAGGAGAAACCTCATTGCAGTTACAACTTCCTCACAAGGGGAAGTGGAGGGGCAGGCACTGATCTCTTCTTTCTGGTGACCAACGATAGGACTCAGGGGAATTCCCTGAAATTGTGTCAGGGGAAGTTTAGTTTGGGTATCAGGAAAAGGTTCTTCACCCAGAGGGTGGCTGGGCACTGGAAGAAGGCTCCCAGGGCAGTGGTCACAGCACCAGCCTGACAGATTTCAAGAAACATTTGGACAATTGTCTCAGGCACACGGCATGACTCCTGGAGATGGTCCTATGCAGGGCCAGGAGGAGTTGGACTTGATGATCCTTGTGGGCCCCTTCCAACTCAGCATATTCTCTGATCCTTGCTATCATACTACTGACATCTGAGTATGATTCTTACGAAAGCTAAGTGTCCACAACTGCAACTTAAGACAATGAAAACCTTTAAAAAAAGAGACTTAACATACCCAGGTACTTCTATCAGAACAGATGTTCTACTTTTTCAATCATTTGCATAAAAAGTTCTCAAAAAGACTGTTCTGTGGTCTTAGAGCACAAACAAGATAGATAGCCTTGGGTTTTTTTCTTGTCTTCAGACATGTCTGATTCCTATTTCCATGATCCCTTCAAGGCCTGTAAGAATCTATCTAAAGCAAGACATACTCCAATGCATCCACTACAGTAAAACTCTTCCATATTAACTCTTCCAACACACAGTTTGAATATTCAAGAACTAAAGGACATAAATGGACATGTTTACCTCTGGCAGAACATGAACTGCAGCAGAGTCACTGATCTTGGGACAAAACACTAACTTCTTCCAGGGAAATCGGATACAGGATTTTATAATTCAAAATCCAAAAAACAAGTAGTCTAAAATGTGGCAACTTAATTTTGACACCTTAAGAGTAGAATTTATCTTTATCTTATGGGTCTCTGTCATATCTTTCAATGTTTGTAAGATCTAACACAGATCATTGCTGCTACAGTAGTGAAAATTAAGAGATGGAAAAGACAATGTGTAATCATTTACAGTATGAATGACAGTTCTTTTGAAGTTTATTTAGGATTACATAAGTAATATGAATAGTATAGATGTGGCTAGTAACACTGGATCTGTGAGAGGAGCTATTCATGTTGTGAAACTATAGCCTGGGAATTTGGAAGTTTTTCTCTTTTTTTTTTTTTTTTTTCCTCTTTTTTTTTTTTTTTTTTTTTTTTTTTTTTTTGGCCACATTCTTTTGCATCATTTTGAATTGTTTTTGCCCAAATAGACTGTTCTGATTGAAAAGGCTTTTCATCTCAGCTCATGAGCGAAACCTCTAGAATTCAGACAGGATTTATTACATTTATGAAGCAAACAAGGCATGCCCTGGAGAGTTTTGGGGACGCTTTCCTTCAGGTTTTGTGGATGCTTGGGGCCTGGACCATTGCAAGGAAATTCAGAACATTTTCCACCATCCACACAGCAGTATCTAGCCAGGATACAATACCCTAAAAGCATTCCACACAGCAGTATCTAGCCAGGATACAATACCCTAAAAGCATTGATCATTTTTGCAAGCTTTTACTGAAAAATGTTTTCACTAAAATTAACAAGTGAATTCTTTCACTTGAAAAAATCTATACTATTTATACATGGAATAAACAAGATAATATCCTTGTTAGCATTTGGGAGGAAACAAGATGTTTTAAATCTGCTCATTTTTTTAATATTTACAGAATTTCCTTCATAAGTCATATAGAAAATGCAAAGGCACTCTGAAAGAAACCTTTTTTTAGGTTCATTTTAGGAGTATTCACATTGCAAATAAATGAAAAACATGCAGCATTTCTTAGGGATTTTCTTTTGGTCATTTTTTTAAATGTACTCACACTCAAAGCAGCTGGTCCTGGAGGTCCTGCATCTCCCTAGTTAGAACAGGAGAGGAAGTAAATCAACCATATCTTTAGTTATACATATATATTTAAGCTCTAGACCTTTTAGAGAATATACAGTGCTGCAGAAGTGATTTCAGTACAATCATCAAACGTTGATTATGAAAATGTGCAAGTGATATTCTTCTCCAGTAAAGGCCTAGACATACAAAGTTCACCACTGGTTAAAGGGAAAAAAAAAAAGAAAAAAAAAAGCCAGGCCTCTGCATAAGTGAATCACAACTTAAAAAAAGCAATCCTTCAAAACACATTTCCATATGTCAAGTTGCAAGCTGCAGCTTATATGCACAAGGTGGCCGCTGAAGCCAGTGTGACAGCTCACATATGTAAAGACATCTGACTGTGTAAATATTCACAGAATTAGGTCACTGAGGTACAAATCACATCTGAGACCTTCAGGTTTAGTTCATGGGAGCAAATTATTGTACCCAGAGAGCAATTCAGAACACCAAATTTAGGCTCCCACTCAGAACTCCTTTTAAAATTCATTGTGATAAAGGGTACTTGTCTTTTGCATTTACAGTTAGCCTGTACTCATATTCTTTAACTCTTAAGTTGCACAAGTGGCAGCAGTGGGTGTTTGCCACATATAGTTACGGCACTGTGTTCAAAACTGAAGAATATCATGCACAATCACATATACATACAACTTAATAGATTTAAAAAGATACCTTTTCTCCTTTTGGACCCACCACACCAGGACTACCAGGGTCACCTTTTAGTCCCTGGGCAAAAAGAGAAATGCAAATTTGTCATCTGTGAAAAATGCTGAGACAAAATCCTGTAGCACTGTGAATTAGTATACACTAAACAAATGAGCCTTAAAATTCCATGACGTTATTAGTACCCAAAATCCTTTATTTTCATTATTTTGTGAACAGACAAACATCTATCAAAGACCATATGTGTCTTCAACACATAATTAAACATACAAAACCAATCTACTTTATTGTGCTCCATCATGGTAAGTAGTGACTAGAAATGCAAAGTTCCTTTGCAGTCTTGCATAGCCAACAAAGATAAAACAGAATATTACAGATAGTGCTAGTACATTCACTTGAATGCTGCTGAAATCGGGAAAGAGGCAGAGGTGGACAGAGAACTGCAGATTTTATGTTTCAAGTAGCAGTGCTGAACTGGTGAGCTTCAGGAAGGTACAGCTGCATATCTCCCAACACTCTCATTCTCACCAGTGTTCACAAAGGCAATTAGAGAAATAATCAATTCCTTCATGCCTCCTTCTTTAATTCTGCCCCCACAGGAGAAGCAAACAGCACTGCCTAGGCTTACACTTTACATACACAGCCATTTCACACTCGTGGAATCAGAGTGGTTTGGGTTGGAAGGGACTTCTGAAGATCATCTGGGTTCAACTTCCCCTGCAGCAAACAGGGACATTGCCAACTGGATCAAGTTGCTCAGAGCACTATCCAACTCAGTCATTAATGTTTCCAGCGATGGAGCATCTACAGCCTCTCTGAGAAACCTTTTCCAGTGTTCACCATTTTCATTGTAAAGTATTTCCTACTTACAGCTAATCTGAATCTAACCTCTGCAGTATCTCTTATAAAATTCTTCCACTAAGTTCTCACCAGAAGCACCCAAAAAAACCTCCATAAAATATCTTTAGTACCCAGCACACAATCTTTGTTGTCTTCTCCTTGCTGCAAAACAAATGGAAAAATGAGAGGTTTCAAAATATGCCCAGCAAATTCAAGCCATTCTAAAGCAATGAATGAACTTAATTTTCATGCTGGACCAACCTACCAGGAATGCATTTTTATTTAATCTGAGATTTGTCTTGTGCCTTCCCTCTGACCTCTGCTTTAGTGGTGTGAGAGACTGTGTATATTTAAAGCCAGAGACACCTCTACAAGTTCAAAGATTTTACTTAGAAAATAAATGGCAACGAAGTAGGCAATACAAGACCCAGTTATGATGAGCGGCTCCTCAAGTAAGCCACCATCTTTATTATTCTGGAGGTTAAATAGGTCAAGGATAGAAAAGATTCATTTACATCTGAATCAGGGTTTACAAACGAAAGTTCTTACCAGCTCCCTTTTTGTCCTTGCAAACTCTCTTCCTCAGTTTGCAATTATTAGGAAGATAGATACAACTGGCACAAAAATGGTAACTAACATCTGTGCCTTAGTGGGTACAGAAACATGAAATCAGTGAGTGTTCTAAATACTGCATATTTGTGCAACTTCACTTCCTGCTAAAATTACATTAATTCACCATCTGGAAGGAACATCATTTAGAACTATATGAGCATTTAAGTACCCACTTTGGATTAAATTTGTGGTTGTTGTAAATACCCCTGATTTAGCTTTGATTTGTTCTTTATTAAGCTTGCCAAATATGTAATAGTTAAATCAGAAGTAGTTTTGCTGTTTGAACTTAAAAAATGTAATAGGCAGATGGATTCAAAAACCAAGCCAAAAAATTGCTTTCTTTTTACAATCTGCATATTTATGACATTGCTTTAATATTGTCTCCATTTGCTACATTTTACTTTCAACCTCCTTCTGAAAGACTGCATAAAACACAACCAATCCATATTCTTAAAGCCATTTTAGGGATTTATCAGGTATGCAAACTATGGATTTGGTTCAAAAATCAATACTAACAAATCAGCAGTGGAACAATAGTTATAAGTTTAGGAATTAGCTCTTAGGCTGTATGTTTACAGAAGACAAAAGATAAGGCTAAAAACAAAAATCTGCGACTCACAGATGGTGACATATATCTCTGTTTCTACTGAATAGAAAATGCAACTGCAGATGAAAGATACTGAGCCTGAGCCATGCACTTTCAAACTATGAACCTTATTTTTTCCTAGTTGCTGTGTTTAAAGCTTTTAGTAGTGTTTCTGAAAGAGCACCTCAGTAAGGTGTACAGTCTGACAGCTACTGCGGAGATGATGAACACAACAGTTGACCTCAAATAAAAAGGACAAGGGGAAACTACATGTTTTACAAGTAACCTCACAGTGTTTGAAGAAGGACTTTTAAGGAACCAATGTTATAGACCCATTAGAAGTATTTCTGGTTTGCCTACACAGTTATATATGCATTTAGAAATATTAAAAACATAATAAATTTATAGTGAATGCTTGGAAAAAACACATCTGGGAATGCACCATGCCTATTCTCCCCTGCAGTCACCATTTGAAGCTGCTGAGAGGTTTAGTTGCTGGCTCACTGTCTCTGAAATGCCATAAAAGTAAGAATTCCTGTGCCAAGTCAAATCTGTAGCCCCTTTTAGAACAGTACAGTAGGGTATCTGTCTCTGCCAGAGACCAGAACAGGATGCTCCATGAAAAAAATGTGGTTATCTAAACAGATGTAATTTGGATGATTTTAGATCAAGCCTTAAGTTAGAAAAGCTCATTTTCTGCAGTGTTTTAGGAGAATAAGGTCAGCTTTGAAAACAAACAAATTTCTATTGATCTAAGGAGTCTGTTACCAGATTTGCTAGAAATTCAAGAACAAATTAAAAATTCCAGCAGCTCTTATAACATAGAGTAAATTAATTGGGTATTGAATTCTCTCCCAGTCTACTTCCAGCTTTTT
The DNA here is from genome assembly GCF_965231275.1 of Zosterops lateralis. Taxonomy (NCBI): domain Eukaryota; kingdom Metazoa; phylum Chordata; class Aves; order Passeriformes; family Zosteropidae; genus Zosterops; species Zosterops lateralis. The sequence continues at coordinate 84,704,481 of NC_139764.1, forward strand.
GGGACCAATATAATAATATACATTTATGAGTTCATGAACAGTCTTCAGCCAAAGCATTTTCTCCTCTAAAAGAACTACAGCTTGGTCTTTTTACAGGTTATGATAAACTTACATTATAGTTCCTCTTTGGAAACCAAAATGTGTAGTATTAGAATATGTATGTACAAGGCCAATTCAAAACTAACAAGATAACAATACTGGAAATAGCAGAAATGAGAAATGTTCTATACATATATATAAAATAAGACTGATAACTGTAATACAATTTTTAACCAAAAGAGAAATTACTGGAACAAGTATGTCACAAATATCAGTAAGGGTGTGAGTTGGGGTCAGTCAGGGAAAGATTAAATTGGAGGCAGTGTTTTTGTTTGGAGGGGATTGCAATTGTATTTCTTCTGGTGGAATGAATGAAAAATTGATAAAACAGGTAAAATGTACCCCCAGCTGACACCAGGTACTCTGCTCAATGAAAAATTGCAAAGATTAGCTGGACCCCAACCAGAAGACTCTAGCAGCTCCTTGCAGGAGCCAAATGTTGCCTACCGGAATTGCACCTATTTGTACAGCATAAACTATGCTGCACACATGTGGCAATGGAAAATGCAGTCAGACTGCAATAATATTTTCAGGAGAACAGGTTTTCAACTCTAAAAGATACCTTCTGAGGAAAACATAATTTGTTATTTGCAACTCCATGGCCTTCATTAGAGTAACCTGGTTCAATGTCACACCAGGTTGAAATCCTCTAGAGCAACACATATTATCTAATGTACTGGAAATACAAAACACAACTCAACACTCTAACCAACAACGTGCAATCACATTATTATAGATTAGATCAGTTACCACTACTGAGTAATGAGGCTTGGATATACTCTAACCACTAAGAATAGTACTACACTTTCTTCAGAGACCAGACTTAAAATCTAAGGTAACAACAGCTCCAAAGTTGGCTGTACAATGCCAACCTGGATATGTTGGGATAACTTTTCTAATTTAGCAAAGTGTTCACAGCTCCAAACAATATACTTTTTCCAGTTTACGTCTCAGGTACTTATAAATACCGTCACAGCTCTTTTCTCATTAATGGAATTCCAAAACTTCAAACTGGTATATTACTGTAATTTACTGGACTCTAAATTAAATCTACTATCTCCTAATACTTTTGTTCCTAACAGAATTCTCAGACTCCAGATATAAACAAACATCATCACCAACTTCACTTTTTCAAGCAATAGGATTATTCCCTTCCTATTCAAGTATTTCCTTGCAATGCTAATACTAAGAGAGTTCAAGATTAGACAGACAGGCCCTGAAGGTGTGAAGGTAAACAACTATTGCTACTATATCAAGATGCAGGATCCATTTAAAATTGTTCATATTTCAGTTTTCCTTTTCCCACAAGCATCAAAATAAAAAGGTTTAATATGTTTTCCATCTTTCCAGTGAAAACCTGAAATTCTTTTATTGCTTACTGAATTTAAGAGATCCATCCTTTGACATCAGGTGTGTAAAGAATAAAGTTTTATGTAGGAAAGTTTTAGAAAAGTCACTTATAGTATTACCTCCTCCAGCAAGATAAATAAAAATAACTAATTAAACACTTGGTTTAATATATATACTAGATTTTAACTTTAGATTTGTTTTACTTTTTCTTTTCCCGCTTACAAGAAAGACACTATTCCTCTACCAGCTATGCATGACACCTGCTGACAGATATGATAAAACTTGCTATTTTGATTTACTTTTGCTGAAAGATTTAATTTATGTCAAAAAATAGTAATTGGCAGCATCCCACGGCATTCATTCCTACCTGCACCAATGATAAAGAAAACATGACTCAAAAAGAGTCCAAAAGTTTCAGTGATAAAGATTTACTTTTCACTTCAGATCAACAGGCAGACATATGGATATAACAGAGAACATATTCCACAGGTAGTTTCAAGGATATTTATATTGTGAATTTGTCTGTATTCCACACAGGCCATGAGCATTTTTATCAGTTTTTTCCCGACAGTGTGTCCATGAAGCTCCATTTGTTACAGTGATACAAATGACAGCATTATTACAGTATCACAGAATCATTAAGGTTGGAAAAGACTTCCAAGATCATTAAGTCCACCCTTTCACTGATTAACCACTTTGTCAACTAGACCAGACAATTTGTAACTCCTCAGTTACAAATGCACACAGGTCTCACACCCAGATGTAAAACAAAATATCCAAAAAAATGGTGAAGGGCAACAACATCTTAAAAAAAAATTACAGGATTTTAGTGGCCGCAATCTGGCACCTGAGTTTAATGTCAAGATGGCTAAAAGAGTCTCAAGGGATTAGAGAGATACTATTCAAGCAAACTGCCTGTTCATCGTAGAAAAGCAAATACCCACTTAGAGACATGAACATGTACTACAGGAAGACTATATTAGTAATATATTAAGTTATTTATAACTACTTCTTAAGAGTCTAAAAACAATGGTAACCAATTAGTAGTATTTATAGCAAGTATTCTTGTTGTCAAATGGATTTTGAATAATGTCCCAGGCTGGGACACAGCATTGTAGTTCTTGGCTCAGATTACTAGAGAGATAAACTGGGAGATATGCAGATATATTCACAGTTCCTGCCTTGAAACCTGGTTCTCAATGAGAGTAACTGAGTCAGTTAGCACAAGTGAGAGAAAAGGAAACTAAAACTTTCTAGGTATATCATCACTACAACATAGTCTCCAAACCAGGTCTGGCTTCCCCTCTGTCACACTACTTCTTTCTAGCAAGAACTTTCTGTACAGCTAAGAAAAAACAAGTTAGCAACAGCATGCAAAAGTTTTCTGTGACACCTACTTTTCTGATTTTGATTAAAATACATTTAAATATGTATCTACCATTTGTTCAAAATGAAATGTTCAGTCATCATCTTCAAGTTCTTGTGAGGATGGAAACCCTCACTTCCCCCAGGCAGAGACAACACCTGCCAGAAGGCAATGCCACTAGCTTTAAGTGTTTTCAGGCTGTTTTTATACACCACTGCAGATTACACCAGTGTAAGTAGATTAACTTGAATATTGCAGAAATACCAGATGTTACATTTCTGCTTGCAGAACAAGTTAGAGAGGTACTGATAGAAACCAAAAGTCAATGATATGCAGTCCTGTAAATTTAAGGACTGATATCTCCATGCAGAGTGATAACTGAGTTCAAAGCATTTTATGTAAGTGCTGTTAAAAAGCAATTATGTGTGGATTCAAAAAATAAAATGTTATACTGCCATGTGCAGTTTTACTTCTGTTTTAATGTTTTAATGACAGGTCCTATAATAATAATAATCTGCCATTTACTGACACATTGCAACAGTTCAGTAAATATTTAAAAATATAAATGTTCAGTATTTTTCACTTTCACAGTGCCACTATGTCAAATATGTTCTAGAGTTAATCAGATACTTGGTATACCTTACTCTTCATAAAAGACTGATGGAACAAGATCTCATGCAGTAAAGAAGATCATGTAAGACCAACACAGAAATGTCACCAGAGCTATGGAAAGAAACACAGATGTGTTTTTTCCGTGCTGTCAGCATGTATGTATGCATGAGAGAAGCATACAGTTCACCTTTACAAACAGACAGGCTACAACAGAATACCTCTTCAAATACCTAAATTTAGTTTCAGCTTAGTACACAGTGTATGTTTTCACATGAAGGGCATCCATTATTACTTAAAAATAGCCTGATTTACCCAGCAATGAATTATAATTACCTAAAACAGGAAAAATATTTTATGGTTACAGGGTGCCTAGAAAGCCAGGTGATGTAAAATGTGTCATAATTTTGTAGCCTGTGTCACTGCATTTTCAGTAGCCCCTGCTAGACTTTCATAGTATTTTTGTGTTAAATGCTAACCCTTTTTTTTCTTTCTGAAAAAGTGCTTTTAAAAGTATTGCTGAATGTTTTTTCCAAGTCCTGTTTCTGGATTCTAGTCCTAGTTTCATTCCCCATCTGGGAGATGGTCTCTACCTTCAACAGCAATGCTTTGCAACTGGAGAGCCAAGAGTATCCAGCATTAAAACCTAAAGCCAGCGAAATCCCCATCAAGGTCAAGAGGGAGAAGAACAGGAAGAGGGTGTAAAACAAACAGCTTGCTTGACTTTATTATTGTGGTTTTTTTAAGTCTTGCTTTTTGAATCATGCTCGTTGTCTATTTTAGTATTTCATTGAAAATAAAAGAACAACTGATTTTCTGATTTTTTTGTCCTCTCATCTTGGTTTCACATACACAAAAATAAATAAAAAATTAAAAATAGGCAAAAGTATGGTTTATTTTATAGTCATGTCTATAGTGTAGGCTCAGGTTCAAACTTGAATGTAAACTCAGTCATCAGGATTATTAAGTATTTATGCTACCTTAAATATGATTCAGTCCAATTAATTTAGTAGGCAGTGAAATCTGGCAATGAAAACAAAAAAAAAGTTTTGATTCTATCACAAGAGACACATGGCACAGTGAGTGACACACCCAGAAATGGCTAACAGTTTGTGTATTTTCTCTCTCAGAAACCAAAGCTACCAAACCATAGCTTTACCCTGCCTTCAAAAATACTTTCTTCTCCAGCTGATTATCTAACAAGGAATGATTCTCATCTGTATTATGTTTAATCCCCATGCTTATTTCAGTTTATCTCGTGAGTCATGAGCAGAAACATCACAGAACCTACCAGACCCTTACCCACAGCCCTCCTTACATGAAGCCCTAAGAACTCCTATGTCACATGAATACATCTCTTCTTCCCCTGTTGTCTTGTGGATGTTAAATCTCCAGGCATACACAATTTCCAAATCCATCACTCTTCTTAAATAAAATCTGAATTACATTTCTTAACCATCCACCCAGAAGTTTGTAACTTGACTGTTTCATTCATTATTGTTCCATTTACCTCTGTTCCAGGAAGGCCTTCTGGTCCTCGTTCTCCTTTATCTCCTTTTTCACCCTAAAATATATAATATTTGTTTTACTATATATACTCATGGCAAATACTAACACACGATGCTGTTTAACAGGACAAGTATTGTACCATTTGTGTGTTCTACATGAACATTGCTGGATGTACAAGGAAAACTATTTCTTACATTCCAACAGAAATTATTTCCAAATATATGTCCCTGAAAGATGTCTAGAACTCTGGTAGGTACAGTTCTCTGTACTTCATACTGTCATTGAACATTCACTAAGACTCACCAAAGAAGAACATTCTTTTTTCTTGCTGTGTTTCAAGAACATGGTCATGAAACACAAATTTACACCAGGGAACAGTTTTGTTTTTGAAAATCCTAATCTTAATAATACTTTTTTTTTTTTTTTCATTCTGAGATTCAGTTTTGTTATCAGATGCTTAAAGTAAGTGTTTATTTTACAAAGTCCTCAGTATTATAATTTTTCTTTGACCCATACTGGTATATGGTTCACTGTTTGCATTTGAAACATGGAAACAATTTTTGTTCTGAAAGTTTTCTTACAAGTATGAATATGAACAACATTATTAATCAGAAGAAAAAAAATGGTAGGGAGGTTCCTTCAGAACTGACTATAGCTGGTTCCTGGGTTTGCTCATGAAACACTAAAGAACACGATAATCTTTGTAGAATACATGAAAGAATTCAGTACCATATTAACTCCAACAGCCATGCTATTCTAATTAAGACATATTTCATCAAAGTGAATAAAATATACCTGCTAAAGAATCATAATTTAAGAGAAAATACCATCCAGAAGCAACAAACCTAAAGAGCTCTACAACTGCATGTCCCTCAAATGAAGTTTGTCAAATCAAAATAAGCAATCATAAAATAACATAATTTTCATAGAAGTATGAGGATTAGAGTCCAAGCTCGTCATATAAACCAAAGAAAACAAAGAGCTCTTCACTGAATTTCCATTATCTCCAGGGGACTACATTTGTCTGAGCAGAACCTATTCATTATACCAGTATCATCTTTATAATTCTGTTAGGTAAATGGCACTGAACTGAGATCATTCAGCTAACTCCATTTGTGACACAGCCCTGATTCAGAGCTATTTGTCCCGTGGCAATGACAGAGGGCATTTCATCTAATAATCAGTTTTGCAAAATGAGTTTGTATGAGCTTTGTCAAACAACTGAAGCCTACTAACAAATTAGCAGCAGCAAACTGTGAATTTAATAATCCCACTCCTAAGATGGCTTGGCTGGTTCATTTTTTCCATTTTAATACATCTTGTTGATAAGAAACTTAATACTACACATTATCTTGAATCATACAGTTAAGGTTTTCCCTCAAGTATTCCCTTTCTTACTGGTCAAAAAAACCCCCTACCAGATAAATCTGTGCATTTACTGCAAAGTTCAAATGACACCAAAGAGTTATAGGAAATTAACACATTATTTTAATATGTTTAAACTATAGAGTCCTCTTTGTTCTACGGTTTATACACTGGTTGAGATAGTAATTTTCTTTCACTGTCAGTTTAAAAAAAAACCAGCTGAAATCCCAGGCGTACTCTTCTTTTTAAATAGCTCACTTAAACTTTTAGAACTGCAAAAATGACATTTTACTTTTCATCACTGTGACATACTGAACATTTAATACTGCTTTCAAGATATTTCAACTAGTATCAGTTACACTCCTACAATCTTGCAACAGTTATAAAGTTACATACATATATTTGACATAATATCTCCTTATCTGAATATATTTCTAGAAGATTTACAAATCATTCCAATTTATGGAACTGTTTTTTTCTTCTATGGCCTGTGTATCTGCTTCCACACTTTAAGAAAAATGATGCAAATATGTATAGATTTGCTTCAGAAGTAGTAGTACCCTGTAAATGTCTTGATGTATAGGTGGAAACCTAAGGTAAAAGTAGCTTGTCATCATTTGTTATGCAACATCTACATTGCCATAAAAAGCTAAACAGAGAGCCTAACTAAAAGATGCCTGTCCCCTCACCCTCCCTTATCGTTTGCCTCGCTGTGAGATGAGCAGTACGTGTTGGTGAACGTGCCTTTTCCTCTCCAGCAGGCAGACAGTGACTTCCAAATGCCGCCAGGCAGCCCTAGACACAGACAAGTGTGGCTGGTGAATGCAGAGGAGAAAGAAACTCCCCACTCCTTATGATTTACACAATATTTGGATTTAAGATGTTCCTCAGTTTCTTTGACAAAATGATAAAAAGCACCGCCTGTTAATTGAGCCTTGGACCTCTGCAGAGCCCCTGGCTTTCTGCCAGGTGTGAGACTGCTATGAACATATTTCGATTTTCTAATGGAGTACACGATTGGTACTTGCCAAGCCTTGTCATATGGAATGTCCGTGTTCTCTGTGAAGCCAGAATTCAAACCAAACAGAGGTCCAATTTTTACAATTGATTCTCATAAGGACTGAGCCAAGTCATGCTCATTTCTGTCTTTATGAAGCACACTATACTGCATAATTAACAGCTTCAAATCTAGCCAATTTGCAGAGTTGCTGAAGCCATTCTGCAGTGTAGAGGAGGCTGTTAATAATCAGCATCGTGGGTTGGTGGCAATGTACCTTATAGATTAACAAAAACAGAGAAAAATGTGTTAATGTTGCTTTATATGAAGTGCTCCTGCCTGCTTATACTACATTCAGATGAGAAAATTAAAGATTATTTACTGCAAAAACAGGATGACAAAACTCTGAAAGCATTAAGGCTTTTTTATTAGTTAACTAAAACTAACCCAATGTAACACTGAATTATTTGTATTTCTTCGGGTGAGTTCTGCATTCCATTACCCTGATGGAACAAGCTGACGGGGCTGCTCCAGAAAAACTGCTGGGAGGGATTCAGTCTGCTATGTGTAATAGTGGATGCACTGAATTCAGCGATAGCATTCTTTAATTAGGGCCAGAGGTACATCCACAGCCTCTGCAAGATGAGAGTACCAGCCTCCTACTTACTGGTCCACTTTAAGATTGCCTCATTTTCCTTGCACACTATTTCCCCCATCTTAGGATGGCAAAGTAATATATTTGGAAATCCAATACATTAAGACTGAAAAATCGAACTAAAAAGATAAAGATTTTTCTGCAACACTGCCCTGCTAATGATACAAATCAGGAATTCCTGGTATCAGTTTTTGAAAGAATTTTAAAGTGCCATTGTTAACACCTGCTGAATTACTCTCTAAAGAACACACACTATATAATACCACTAAGTCAATGTGGACACCTTATAATTTTTAACCTCTGAAACTCCTTATCTTTAAGACAGTTATGACCCTGTGAGACTTTGCTATGAACATATTCCTATTTTCTAATGGAGTACACGATTGGTACTTGCCAATTATTTTAGATTACTTGCTACTGATGAGAGTAGTGAAAAACAACAGCTCATTCAGGGCATCCTATTTTTCTGCACTTCTCCAATCTAGAAAGCATGAAAAATATTTAGGAGGAAAGAATGAACATAGGACATGCTGATGGATCTCAAATACAGGGAAAAATGGTATAAATGAGACATCAAGGTTTCCATACTGATAATAGAAATAATAGATTTCATTTGTAGCCAAATGGGGCATGGAGGGTGGAATTTGTGTTGAAAAGGCAGAGAAGTACTGTAATGATCTAAGATTAGGATGAATTAGCCTTAACTGTAGATTTTGCTTGAGAATGCTCTAAGCAGACTTGATAATACTCCATTGTATGTGTGTCTTCCTGTGGGCGAGGCAGATATAACCTTAACACTATTTCAGGATAACATTTCCTCCCAACTGCTCCTGAGTTCTGCCATGATTGCTCTCTCTTGAAAACTGTGTCAAAGTCACATGTCATAATAGTTTTAGCTTTTCTTAGGATGATCTCCTGTCTGAGTAAAGATTACAGTGCCTGCAGGTACCTGTCTTAAGGAGTCAAAACTCTCTCACTTAAAAAAGTCTCCTTTTTTCATGAAGGTGTTGAAAGGCAGACAAACATTAATACAAATGCCAACAATATACAGAATAACAATATGACTGAGATGTTTCCTCTGTCTACATGCCATTATTGCCAAGTGCAATGATTGAATAATGAGTTCACAGACACAGAAGAGCAAAATAAAAATTCAGCCAAATAACACAGGCAAAACAGGAGTACACTGATAAACGTATTCTAAAGAGCTAGCAACCTCTTTAGATTGAAGGACTGTATCCACATTCATTCAACTAGCTTAGACATACATTCCTTTCTCATACATTCCTTTTGAAAGTTCAACTCTCCCATTGCAGCATCCACAAACACTGATTTCTAAACCAGTCTATAATTCCATGGCACCCTGACAGGCAATAAAGTGTCCTCAGTCACAGTCTTATTGAAAAATTTTATAACATAGCCTACAGAACTATGATTGCGAACTAAGCCTTAAATAATGTCCAATTCTATTATTTCACATCTAGAAAATGCCACAGCAAGGTTACCAGCAATGCCTGACTGAAAACACAAGTGAAGAGTCCTACGATCTCTTAATGTGTTCCTTACTGAATCTCATCTTGGTTATTATCTTCAGTGTAATCCTATCCTGTGGAAATCTAAGAGATTGCCTAAAATTCCCTAGTGATGACTAGACCCAAAGATCATTAATGAAATGAGTAATAAAAGGAATTAGGATGTGCTGTGGTAAGTGGAAAAGATAAGATACACAGAAGGCTTTTTCATCTAAGAGACTTGTTAAGGGAAAAGAAACATAAAGACACAACCTCATCCTTCTGGGTAATACATATTAGCCAGCACAAGAAGAAAAAATACTGAGATTTTGGCTGACTCTTGCTTGCTACAGTGTATGCAAATCTAATCACAATCTCACATTTAGTTTGTTTTTCAATAATGGATGTCCCAACATAAATAATTAATGCCTAATCATGCTTAAGATGCTCACAGTGGCTTTTCTTTCTGCCACACAAAATTTAGACTTTGTGTTTTGCAAGCTTTGCTTTGTATGCTGCCCTGCCATGGCTCACGCTGCCACGACCATTTCAATTCCTTTTTCTTTTCCTTTAAACCTTTCAATGTCAAGGAGAAAAATACCATCAAAATCAACAATCAAAACTTCACTCCTTAGGGTAATTATTTGATCATCTATTCCCAGATCTAACTTGAAATAAAAATTCTTAACCCAACATTAGAATTTTACTCATACAAATAAGAAAAATAGTACAATCTAAAGCATGAGCTATCAGAAAGCAGAGTTTCAGTCTCCTAGATAATATGTATTCTTCACACTCACTTGAATATATTAATACTCTCTTCAGAAAGTATCATCAGTCAGGCAAAATGTGTTTATAATGAAGAGTCACTAGGCTTTTTCCTGGTGAGCTTCATTTTCAAATCTTACTTGATATTTCTGGGCAAAGGCTTTAGTGGGTGCAAACAGCTGTCTAATTTAACTTCACAGAAGGCCCCAATTTTAAAAGCTCAAAAAGTATCATTCTGAATAGTAATGGATATTCTCTTCTTTACTCACTCCGTCGGCCTGAGTTCTACAATAAATTCTACACACAGAATACCATTCCAGTTTAAAAATTGGTGTACTGCATATAATTTATTGTGCTATACCTTTCCTCATAATCCAAAAAGAAAAGGCTTTCCAAACTATAAAGACTCCTGAATTCAGCCAGACAACTCATACATGCATCTTTCCATGCAGAGGCCGTACAGGGAACACTCATGGTCCAGTTTTCCTCTCCTTCTACAGTGTCTCTGGCTAATCTCATCTGCAAATATAAAATCAACAATCATTTCTGCGAGTCATCAGTTACATCCAGACTTGACTCTTTGCCAAGAGCATGTCTTAACTTTCCAGTACCTCATATCTAATCTATGTTTGAATTGTTTTAAATATTTCTTTCAATATTTTTAACTTGAGATAGCTTCCTCTTTTTGTCACTATAAAAAATACTGATTCTGTTGGTCAGCAAGAACTGGAGTTATCTTGAAGTGAGTCTCTCAGATACGATCCACATCCAGACCACAGACAAAGTGTTTTTCATCCCTCTACACATCTTCTACTTTGATCCAGGCTATTTTCACAAGTAGTCCCTCATCCTGTTTTCACCCACCAATTAGGACTGTCATAGTTAAAACACTGGTCATCTGTTAGGAAAGATGGGACAGGAAGGACTAATGAATATGACTGCATGCTAAGAAATACTGCAGATGTAAAATCTGAGCGAAATAGGAATGAAAGCCAGTTTCGAGATGTGTGCATGGCAGGCAGGAAGACAGTGATTAGCTGAAGACAGGAAAACAAAAGACAAGAATGTTGCCTTTCACCTTGGCAAAGACATCTGGGAACAAGTGCGTAAGAAAGAAATCTATAGAGTTTAGAATATAAAATGACATGGTAATGTAGTAGTTCTTATAGGCTGCATGCAAAGTTTGTAGGTTTTGTATCTCACGCCGGTTGGTCACTGTAAATTAGAATATTCAACACAAAAAGAGATATAATGTATTGTAACAAGGTGATCGCTCTCTTCTCCTCTCTTCTCCTGGCTCCCCTACCTTTTTCCCTTACCTCTCTCTTCTCCTGGGTCTCCTACCCTCTTCCCTGGCCCTCTCACCTTTCTTCCCCTACCTCTCTTGGCCCATCTCCTCTCCTCTCTCTCACCTCACTTGCTCCTGTTTTCTCCCCACGTTTTTCCCCTGCTCCTACCCCGTTTTTACCCCTTAGCTCTCTTTTATCTCTCTCTCCCCATTCTCTTTTTAGGGCTTTGCTTCAGCCGAGGCTGGTGGCTGGAAGCAGGTCCTCCTTACCCACGACCCTTGTAATAATAAAGCCACGTGTTTCTAGAACATCTCAGGTCAGCAAAGTTCCTTGTCCCTGCCATCCACAGAAAAATTTCTACAGTCATCATTTATCTTCTCCTTTGAAGGTTCTCATGCACACACACTTGAAAACCAGGACATGTAAGTATAAAAACTCACTGCACAGCTTGGCATTACTAGGCTTACACAAGGTCATACTATTTACTTCCATACAAAAACCACTCCCTTCAACCCAATTCTCCTCTAGTGTTATGAACACAAAATCTGCACAATAACTGTAGCATCATTTTTTGTATTATTTATATTTTAGTTAGCCAATGATGTCTGGTTGTTCTGCAAGTATTCATCTTCTGTCTTAATTCTTACATTTTAATTATAATAACTCTTGGATTAAATAAATGGTCCACTCTGTCTTTGTACATTGCCTAATACAAGGGAATCATAATATGTCTCAACTTGCACAAATCCCTGAGGTATTAGAGAGTTTTGTTCTTACATTGCTCAAGAACAAAATGAATACCTGAATTTGGCGCTATGTTTCCCCTCACTGATCTTCCTAGTAATTTTGAACATAAGTATCTTGTGTATCTATCTATAGATTAAAACCTTAAAAGAAAAATCTGCCTCATTTAATGAGCAGGTTATTTTTCATTTTCTTAAGTAAACACTAGAAATAGATTTGACTTGCAGCTATAATTGTTTAAAATTCTATCTGCCTTCTAGTGGGGAGGTTTCTGTTTATACCGGGTTGGTGTTAGTGTTGAATGAAGATTTTTCCGTAGGAGGAATAAACCAGTTTCTTTTCAGGGCTTGTCTCCCAAGGCAACCGAAAGCCAATCTGCTCTTGACATCAATTGACAAATAGTATTGCTTTCACAGAACGTAGTATTTTTTAGACACACATGCTTTCATAGCTTTGGCAGGGTATTGCTATTGTTATTTATACTCTAAAAGATATTCTGCAGATGGTTAAAGCCACGTCAAGTGTTTGCCCAAGCTGATGGACTGCTACGTCTTTTCTGGCAAAGGCTGCACTTCTAGCTTTTTTTCTGTCACTTGACAACCAGAATAATAGCCTTCTCTGTAGCTGTGACTATGTTCATCAGGCTTACACAGACAGCAGTATCAGTTATCTGTATTTTCTTAGACTACAATAAGTAGTTTATTAAGGTCATCGAAATGCATACTTTATACCAGGAAACTGGTGTTTCAATAAAGTTCACACAAACTCTGGTACAGTTTAAAGATGTGGTATGTTCAGTCTCCTAATGGATATTTATCTGAGGTGGAGACTTGAACTGTGGTAAAAACACACCCACCTTGCTTGGACAGACCTCACTAAGGCCAGTTCAAAATAAATTAGAAAAGTAGGAAATTTGTGCCTTTTGCACAAAACTTAGAAAATAGAGATTTAATTTAGGAAGATTTCTCCCCTTTTAAGAGGATCAAAATTAAAAGCTCCCACTTTCCTGGCAACTGATTGTCCATACAATCAGCCCGTACAGGTTCTCTGGGTAACATCCATAGAAACAATTACATTTCTCTTCTAGCTGAACCACTGTGCAGTGACGGGTGAAAAATCAGTGGGTCTAGAATAAATAGGTGGGACAATATTCTGCAGCCTACTGAATGGGAGGTATTACCTTTAGAAAGGTCATCCTGGGAAATCTGAACTGTATCTTCTGGCCAGCTACCAACAACAGGAGTTTAATTTAACCTACTGCCAGCTTTCAGTAAGTACACAGATCTTAAAAGGGTACCTGTTTAAAGCTTTTTTCTTTATCTGTGCACCTCACCATACCAGGAAGATCAGAGATATGCTCCCTGTAGTCATCTAAGACAACTCAATCTTTACCTAAATTTCACCTACTGTCATAGAAACTCTTAGCAGGTGTTGCAAATTAGCTGCTCTTCAAATCCAGCTTCTTTGACTTCTTAAACTAAAATTTAAGGATATACAAAGATGATGAATGCGCATATTGTAAAAAGTAGCATCATAAAGCTGCTGACTGGGTTAGCTACATTAGCACATCCTTCTGCACAATTTACTATTTGTAGTGATGCACCCCACACCCCCAGCAGGTGTTTCCATATAGGGAAAGTTTAAGGCTCACCCCTTAAGGTAAAGAACCTAGATTCTCCCACATCCCTCTGACAAGGATTGGCTCAGGGTCAAGAGAAAAGCATCTATTGGATCTTGTCACCGTTCTTCAAACCCTGTATCCCACTCTATTGGCTGCAAGCCAGGTTACCCCTCCTAAAAGATTCAGTATTTAAGAGCACAAAAGGAAGTAAAGGCTTTTTGAGATGTTGTAGCAGGGTGTCTGAAGTTTCTCAGGCACCTGTGTGCAGCTTATTAATTTGTTTTCTGTAATGTTTTGTTATTTTGTTATTTTTTGTTATTTTGATTTACAAAAGATCTTCGAGGAGCTAATTCAGATCTTCAGTCTTGCTAATTATTATAGCCACTTTTCTACCAGGCTGGACCCTCAGAGTGTGAGTAAAACCCACAACCATTCTTGAACTTCCGTGCAGATCCTTTATAACAGCCTTAAGACCCTTGACTTCCATGTCATGTTATGTCAGGTCTTCTTCAAATTATTTTTTATTTATGTGTGTATGAGCATAGAGTGCAGCACAAAAGAGATGATTTATAGAGAAAATGGCACAGAGTACTAGATTTTAACACTGTATTTTGTTGGAATTATTCCAAACCTACACTGAAGTAGCTCTAATCTGGTTTCATGAATTCAGGAGCCATTAGAAATTGTAGCACCTTAGGCTTGTTCCCAAAGTATATCTTTCAGTGTAGGTGAAAAGAAATCATACTGTTCTTCTCCAACCCCAAAAGCCATCTGTATAGGTCTGAAGCACCTTTTAGTCACTTAGATATACCTATTCTTCTGAATTACATTGGTTGCTGAAGAATAGCCACACACCAGTCTGGACAAACAGAATGTGCTGGGATATAAACCCAGTAAACAGAGGCACTTTTTTGGTCTAAACAGTTCCCTGACTTGTTTATTTTACTAGGGATCACACAAGCAGTGAACAGGGACACTGGGGATAGGAAGAAGGAACTGGAAAGGATGAGACTGGGAGGAAGACCATTTTTATCACTGACAGTATTACATTAATAAACATCAACTACTGTTCAGTGGAGAAAAAAAAAGTGCTCTGGAACTTAAATATACTTAAAGATGTATATTGCTGACTTTTCAGTAGTAACATCCACATCTGTCTTTGAGGGTTGTAGAAAGATTCCCCTGCTCATATGCACACACTGAGTTCTATTTTTAGTATATTAATGAAAACAGTTCCGTCATCTCTTCTACAGTGACCAATGTCTGCAACCATTTTGTTGTTTCTTCTTTCATCAAATTGCTCATAAATTCTAATAATTTTCCTCATTGAAAACAACTCTCACTCAAAATTGCAAAAGCTCACATAGAGAGCCCATTGACTTAAACTTGTTTAAGAAAAAGAGGATAGATTTAGATTACATAAAAGAAACTAATTATTTGTTGTCAGGGTAGTGAGAGACTGGAACAGGCTGCCCAGAGAAGTTGCCCAATCCCTGCAAGTGTTCAAGGCCAGTTTGAATGGGGCTTTGGCCAACCTGCTATAATAGTAGATGAACCTGCCCATGGCAGGAGGATTGGAACTAAATGAGCTTTAAGGTTCCTTCCAAATTAAACCATTCCGTGATTCCGTGATTTCATCTACAAATTTACATCCTTGCATTCATGCCTATTGTATAAATATTAAATAAAAGAATTTTTAAAGAGGTCTCAAAGTATGAGGCTAAACTATAGGAACTGCAAGGCTCCATAAGCATGTATGCAATTTATGCTAAATGTTAGTTTCAAATACTGCAGCATCAATACAGTTTATTAGATTATCCTATTGCTTCTTCTCATTAGATACCTGTCAGTAGAGTCTTTTTCACAAAGAATAATCATCTGCAACAGTTCTCAGTTGCTAAATTTGCACCATGTGTTACAGGTAAAAAACGTTACATTAATTTTAAATTAATTGTCATTTACTAGCTGCAAGTCAAAAAGCTTACAGCCTTGTTTCCAAACTAGCAAGTGCTTTCTCTAGGAATTATACCTGTAATGACATCCAGCCGTCCATCTCTGGATATGTCTTCACAGAAATCTCCGAAGTGCCACAGAAGACACCATTACTGGAAGCAGCACATCCAGAGGACTCGGCACTCTGCTCACACTATTAAACCTCATATCTCAACAGAATGCCCTCTAAGGAAGCTGCAATGTTCCTGATACCCCACACAGCTCATCAGAACAGGCTGTTTCTGCAGAACTTTCTTCTGCGTGAGCTTTCTTGCCCACAGATCCACATCTGGGCCTACCATGCAAGAAACTTCCGACATTGTGGGAGCAATTGGAATTTGGAGAGTTTTGTGGACCCCAGTAAATTACAGAATCAAATATTCTGAGTTGGAGAGCACCCACAGGGATCATCAGAGTTCTGAACTCTGTCAGGCTCAAAACACTTTTGACAACTATACTCAATATGTGCAAATGGCCATTTTCAAAGTTTAAGATAAATATACCTTTCTAATGCCAAATGTTAAATATTACATTTCTAATCCAAAGCAGAAAGAGTTTGAGAGTCCACACCAGCACTCACATATTGCAAAAATCAGTTTTCTGCTAATCTTGTTCCCAGCAAGACTGGAAGTGTTTATATTCAAACCTCAAAGAAAACCATTTATAAGTACACAACAATCTGGTGAAAATACCAAATTATAAAGGGTAAAACAGATAAGGATGAACTGTGGCAAACTCAATATAGGCATTATAAGATGAAATGACACAGCAAGAGGACAAATGAAGTGCAGTAGATATACATCAAATGATGAAGACTGTAAAATCCTTATATCCCCTATGTAGCCATAACACCAGTGAATACAAACACAACTTCCTAAATGCAGTGACTGTTAACGACCATTTCAAAAGGATCAAGAATAACATCTTGAGGCCAAAGCTTGACTCAAAAGCTAAAGAGAGGATAGAAAAGTCCCTCTGGGGAGACAAGAAGGCACAGAGAAAACCAAAGAATTTCGCTGTGGTATTACATACACTGAAGTTCTTGTTTTTTCCTTCTTTAAACACTGGAACAGAACTCAGCAGTATCCAGAAGCAACTAGTAAGGATGATCCAATACAGAACATTTTTCATAGTGGGAGACACTAAGTAAACTGATATTCTTCAGTATGGAAGAGATAGCTCAGGAATGTGTAATAGAAGAAGCTTATTGATTCTCGATTGATACTGAAAAGGAGAACAGGAATCTTCTGAAAAAGTAGGTTACACCAAATCAAATTAAGAGGAAGCAGGTTTCAAATAAACAAAAGGAAATATTTCTTCAAGCACAAAGATAAATGGTGTAATTCCTTACCACAGGATATTGCAGATGCTCAAAGTTTACATGAATCCAGGAGAAAACTGTACTTTCCTAGTGGGAGAAAAGTCCATTCACTGAAAACCTATCTGCTGAGATTCAGTCTCAAATAATTGAAGGCTGGAAGAATACTATGCTTGCTTACTTTGCCCTTATGCTTGTCTCCAGGGCACCACTTCAGGCTATCATTAGAAGCAGGATGCTGAGCTTGATGAACCTTTAATCTGACCAAATGGGTATGTGTAAGTAAATTAAACAGTGATAGAGCTTGGGACCTGGGACTTGGTCATCTATATAATTTAATTGATAGACCCCAGCTGTGAAGGTTTTTTTGCAGACATTTCAATGAGTCCAATTAGCATTTCCTCATATAATTCCCAGGCACAGTTCAAAAGTTAGCACAGGCTAGGCACTATTCCCAACAGACACTTTTGATTAAGCCTGTTTCAAAGGGCAAGAGCATTAAGCAATAGGAAGATGGCCAGATCAAACCAAATACTACAGAAATACCTGATAAGGTCATGTTCAGCTTACTAGGATGCCAACCTGACTGCATATATTTCAGGGAGAGAAATAAAAGAAGATGCAAAGAGGTGACTAAATTGATACAAGATGAGAGAAAACTTGTATATTTCCCTATACAGCACTAGGAGACAAGTATGAAAAATCTCTGTTCACATTTATATCCAGCTGGCAAAGTTCTCAGTCTCACCAGCATGAAATAAGATTTCAAGGATTTCAAATATCCTTCTCCCTGCCCCGATAAAGTATCTGCATTGATGGTTAGCACAGGTAAGAGACAAATTTTAACCACAGTGACACCAACTCCACTCACATCCGAACAAACTAGGGAATAGGACCCTAAGTCTGTAATGCAAATTGCATATTCTTTCATTACTCCAAAAACATTAAGAGCAGTTAGTGTCCATAGTTACATCAAGATTTGCAGTTTATGGAATTTACTCTTCTAATCTTTTGCTCAGACTGAAGCATTTCTAGCAGAATCTACAGCTCACAAATAGAAGCACTCTACTAATACAGTGCTACTAACTGCTTCTCTTAATTGTAGTTTTTTAGTATTTTTAATTATAGACCTTTGTCTTCTATCTATGTGCAATAAGTTCTATTTTTCAAGTAAATTGGAAGCTTCCCAATTTACAGTATTTGAGCTGTCTGGTTTTACCACTGAAATTTATGATACAGACATCAAAATATTAGAAACAGTAATAATGACGAGCTTCAAACCAGCATATTAGACCTAGGAAAGGTGGTTCTTTCTTCATTTCCTTATGCTTATTTAAGAAAAGCATATTGAAGACTGAAACAAAAGAGTACACCTGGGGACACCCTGGAAGTTTATAGTGTTGTATGCACTGGATGGATAGAAGATAGACAGGGGAGTATTTTATTAGGTGTTATAGGATGAAGTAGAAAACGTTGAACCTCCAGGAAATCTTCTTGACACTAAGATCTATTAGGAATTGTCTTCTAAAGGAAATAGATGAAACCCTGTTTCCTGGGATAATTCAAATTGCACTTCAGAAAATAGTAAATATATACAAAGAACATCCTGCATTTAGAAGAAAATTAGGCAGATGAAATTTTTTTTCTACATTTAGGTTGGACAAGCCCCAGACTCCTCCTCTCTTCTCATATGTATACACAGGCCAAAGCACAATTAAAGCATGGAATATGTAATGTAAAAAGGATGAAGCTCTGGAAATAACTATCATTATGATTCTATTCTAGAAGTTTCCCTTATTGAAATGCATGTAGCTTTTTAATATAATTTTACTGAGAAATATTAATCACAGAATTATAGTAAAATAATAACTTTAACAGAGATCAAGTGTTTACAAGTGCATATCATAGCACATAAACTGCTACACAGCTCAGGTCCAATGACATCCAGTTTTAAAATCCTCTACTTTAAGTGTGAGAAGAAAGGGCATACGCTTTATGAAGGAAAGCAGCCAGTCCAGCAAAACTGCAGTTGAAGAGTCCCTCTCTAGAGCACAGCAATCCTCCTACTCAGAAGCACAGCTTCTGAGTCTCCTGAGATATCAGCTAGTCCTGTGATCACACCTTGCCTCTCTGACTTAAAATACAAACAGGGATTTTATACTAGCATTTTGAAAAAGGTAAGCAAGGCAAGGGATTTAGGATTCCCAGCTCCATGTATTGGAATAGTCATTTGATAAAATACAACACTATGAAATTACTATTATCTATTAGTGGCAAACAGGTCATATTTGCTCAGCTATAATTAACATGTAAATGTGTTGGCTTTTCTATCACCACTATTTCAAATAAAATTTAGGTTTCTTTCACATATACTGCTAAATATTAATGAAATCTATATGGTGTTCACATTCCATGTGTCCCAGAAAATTGAACTCAGTGTTCTAGCACATTTACAGAAAGAATCATATCTGTGAAGCGTACTAAAGAAAATACATGTTATAACCAAAAATGTATGCAAGATGACAGAAAAAATCAGGGACCAGTTAAAGAGTACTAACTGGAGTGACCAAAGGAAGCAATAATCAGGAGGAAAGAGAATTAATTACAGATTTAGCAAAGGAAAAATATATCTTAGAGGTTATTTGTCTAATTTGGATATTTAGGGTGGACATTAGATAAGTCCTTCACATACGGAGTGACTGGGCATTGGAATGGGCAGTCTAGAGAGGTGGTGGAGTCACTGTGTCCCTGGAAGTGTTTAAAAAAAGACAGAATGTGGTACTTACCGCCATGGTCTATTTAATAAGATAGTGTTAGGTCATAGGTTGGACTCAATGGTCTCAACGGGCTTTTCCAACCTAGCTAACACGCCCTGGGCCTGTTCCAACCACAAAGTGATGCACATACTTCTAGTAACAAAATAAGTAATAATAAATAAGATTTCAGCCTCTGCAAGTTTCAAGACAGGTCTGAGATATTGAAACCTACAGAGGTTGAAATCCAAACCTGTTAATCAGGCCAGATTGCTCAGGGCTTGCCTTGAAAACCTCAAGGAAAAGTTGCTGCTGGAAAACCACTTTGGGCAACTTGTTCCAGAGCTTTACAATCCTATCACAGGAAACTATTAACTGGACATTAAAAAGAACAAGTATGCATGTTCAAAAAGAAACTATCTTGCTATTCTCTGTGCTTATCGAATTAGAAATAAGTGTAAGGGATACCTTGCATAATTTTGATGCTATTAACAGAAAATGGCAAAGTCATTTAAGATAATCTCATCTCCTGTGTTTTCATGAAGCAAGTCTTCAGTTTATTCCCTTTTGTGCTACCAGAATAAAAATTGCAGACCACTGGAAGAGGAAATTACTTCCATAACAACAAACAGTGTTAAAATTAAAAACCCTTTCCTAATGGCTACACAGCATTTTCATTGATGCATTTCCAGCCCACTGCTCTGCATGCACTACAGACACACAAACAGACCATTTCTTTCATCCTTGCAGCAAAGTTATGTATTTGAAGACTGTTCACATATTTTCAGCTGACTCCACAGTAAGAGTCAATTATGCAATCCTTCCTCAAAGGTTCTGTATTCCTGAGCACCAGTCAATCTCAGTGCTCGCCTTTCAAAATCTGTAAAATTGAAGCCATATCAATACCAAATAGCACTATTTAACAGGACTTTTTAATTAGTGTTGCAGACAACACTTCACTTTGGAACATTTAAGTCTTTCAGTTATAATTTCGTTTTTCTTTTCAGGCTACATCGCTGATTTACCAAGAACATTCCGTATTTTAAAGCTTTCTTCCAGTTATTACCAGTACCTTCTGACTTCCTATCATCACGAAATGCAATAGCCATATTTTCTATCCCATACTGTAAAATTAAAATTCTAAGCAGCATTAGAAGGAGAACAGATCCCCATGATATAATCTGCCTACATGGCAGGAAACCAATTAAAACTGCTTTCAGCATATACTTTTTCAGTCAAGCTATAAAAGGGTAAACCAATGTTTTTGTTGCAATTATAAGACTATCATATAAGAGTGTCATGATCTATGTAACACAAAGAAAACAGAATACAAAGGAGAATTATAATAAACTCACAGTGAGAGTATATTTCCCTTGGAGGCAAAATGTGCAATATAACACCTGCACAGTCTGTACTTCTCCTACCACTATTGGCTTCTGTAAGAGAGAACCAAGTCCAGCCATGACCAAAAGTAGAACAAGACTTTTGGATTCCTCAAGAAGAACCAAGTGTGGCAGAGAAACTCTTAAACAGCATAATGGAATCTCCCTCAATAATTTACATTATAGATGCTTCCCATAACTGTAATGTACAAATGATCACACTCTGTCACCTCAGTTGTCTCTGTCTCTCTGATACCCTGAAGGCTTCCTCTGCCAAAGCAGAACATAATATAAAAAACAACTATTTTCATTTGATGAAACGAGGTATAAGGCTGAGTTGGTTTCAAGTATTCAATCTTACTAAATGATAGGATCACTAAACCAAAAGTAGAGGATAGCACATTTCCATGTACATCTGCGGAGTCTGGAATGGCAAAATTCCTACGCTGAGGTAGCTGTGTCCCACCCTAGGTTATATGCAAAATAGAGTGTGCAAAAATTTTGTTCCCTAATATGCAATATTAGGCAGAACTTTTGGTAACAGGAAAATTTTCCATTTCAGGCTTTGAAATCATGTTTGTTACTCACAAAGTAGTATAACTGTTCCATTTTGTGCTGCTATGTTAAAATTCAAATGTGTTGATTTATTTTTTTTTTATGCTGGAGTTTAGTAGCTGAAACTCTGCATTGTTATTGTTATTCTTAAAAAATTATTTGATTTAAATCTGAAATGAGTAACTGCTAAAGACCTACTTCCCATAGCCTTAAAACACATGCTTCCAACACAAATGTCTTGTGTAGCTTCTGATGAGACTAGCCCAAATTATTTTGAGTGATGACTGGTAAATATAAAGATCCTTCCACTCTTATATTTCCTTTAATTTGAAGGGCAGTTGAATGTAGATTAATAATAAATAATAGTAAGCATAATAATAAACACTGGAAGTATTTTTAAAGGTGACCTTTTAATTATCATCTGAATTTATGAGACAAAAAGAAAAAAAAGTGGTCTAAGCATGCTCATTTAGCTTCCACATAAGAAAAATGTGACTAGCAGTGGTTGGATCATTTTATCTCTGTTTTAAAATAAGAGAAATCAAGCAAAGAGAGTGGCAGCAACAGCTGGAACCATGTGCTCCAACACAATTTATTCATAAAACTCAAGGAGAGCACAGCACAGCTACAGAGCAATTATGGGGAGGAAAAAAAATAAAAAAATAAAAAAATCCACAAGCCTTTCAGAACTGATAAATAATATACTACCAAGGGAATAAGATCTGCCATTGGAGTTAGAAACACTCAAGTTTAACAAGTGTTTTTTTAGAGGCTGAATTCTCACATTATAAATGTTAGCTGCTATGGATGCTGGTTTTTACTTCTGATACTTCTTCCTTCTTGGCTAATGGGATACTTCCCCCTAAAAAAACCTCCACATTTTAAATCTGCTTCAATTCTGTTAATCCATAGCATGCTTTCTTTAAAATACGAACATGGAAAGCTGTCTGACACTTTTGAAGAGGTATGATAGGTGAGTGAATATATCCATGTCCAAAGCAGCCTAACTCACAAATATATTACACTTTTTAAAATTCAGAAGCTGACACCTACTCTCTATTTTCATCAGTCTGAATATTGCCAGAGTAGCAGCTTCTGTCATTCTTCATCTTTATGATATATAAATTCAGCAGAAATGCTTTTCTGCACCTTTTTTGGACAGTGGGCTGAAGCACAGAGAAACTACCTGTTTCAAGGTAAGACTCTTATTTCAGGTTGCCTAATCCAAACCAGCCAAAACTAGTGAGAAACCAGTAAACAGGCATGAACATGGTTAAGAACTGAAGTTACAACCATAAATTATCACCGCTGTTACTTTAATTCCTATTAGACAAGCTAGTATCTGACTCTTGCTTCCACTTGTCCCTCAACACACATTTATTTGCCTTTGATTGATGATCTGGGAAGACTTACCTGTCAGAAGTAACACAAGAAGATTGGGTTGCATCATCTAATGCCACCCAATGCTGGCATTCTGTCAGGCAAGACAGCCTTCCACAAGGCCAGTTTAACTCCCATTTTAATACAAGCTACTGAACTATATCTTGCCACTGCTGAGGTTCTGTTGGTTCCTCATAAAACTTTTTCTTACAGGAAAAGAAAAAAATCTAAAAGAAGCCCTGATGGCACTCAATAAATACATAAAGAACTTCTCATTCTTAAGCATTTATATGTCAAAAATTTAAGATTTTTTTTTAATTAAAGGATTAAGGTAGACACTCAGAACAAAGCTCTACTTGGTTGGCCATGTATCATCACATTGTTAAACCAATAAATTACATGGACAGAATAATTTACCTTTTCACCATCTTCACCTTTACTACCTGGAAAGCCATGTTCACCCTGGAACACAAAAGGATGAAATACAAATCTCAAACAAACATGGTTCAAGTAATCGTGTTCTTTAAAATAATTTTACTGCACTGAACTTTTATTATGAGACAAAAATGAAATAATTTGGATGCTGATTGTCTCTCATGCAAAAAGGAAATTTTGAAATGTCTACAAAAGTGATATGGTTTTCTATAGTTTTGCCAGTTAATAGGAGTAATTTATTTTTGCATTCATCCTAAGGGATTTTCTCAGCTTTAAAAATTCTCAACTATTTATTGACTCTAGACCTATTTATTAAAATACTACTATTCTTCTGCAGAACCAATTTTAATACATTTATTTCTATAAACACTTTCATTTTAAGTTTTAAATATGGTCAACTGTGAAGGTCTCCAACCCAGATCAGTTGAAAAAATATACAGATATGATTTATGAAAACAAACTTATTTTACTTTGAAAACCTTATTCAATTACCCAAATATTAAAACCAAACCAAAACAAAGAAAGAGAAAATACAGAAGAGGAGAGTTTTAAACTATTAACTCAAGCTCAGATTATTTCAACAGATTGAATTCTTTGTTTGATGGTATTTCAATAAAAAGGCCTATTATAATGCTCTTTCCAGCTCTAATTTCCTAACTTTTAGCTCAGAAAATGATCATACTGTACAATCTTACTATGTTAACTTTATCAAAAGCAATCTGCAGTCTGTCTATATTATACAAAAATAACACCTGCTCTGGGTTTTTATTAATGTGTACATGAATGTTTTGTGAGACATACAGAAGACAGATGGGCAAAATTATGTACAGACATCACAAAAATGGCCTAATTAAAAAAATGCAAACTTCTTCTTTCACCCTCAAATCATCTAGCAGGAGATGATTTGCATGTCTTTTCCAGTCTCCAGAATTCAGTCTCATGAACTCAGTACAACACACATGGTTTTTTATACATCTCTAGATGAAAAGAGTGGAAAATATCCAAAGGAAAGCTTATGATGTTTTTTAAATTCCTTTAAAAAAACTAGACAGAGCAATGTCTAAACATTCTTTCACCCTTCAGAGAGTGTAATTTCCTTAAATAGAAGTCTAAGGTTTAAGTGAGGTTAACTAGAACAGCTGGCTATAACTTGCAAAATTTCTTAGCAGCATTTTGGCAAATCTTTTAAGTAATGTATTGTGTACTGATCATGTACTACACATCTGGGAATTAAATTGAAAGCTTTGGAGGTGTGCAGAAGTATAAATTATCAAATAATTATGGACTTTTCATCACTTCCTACAAGTGGCTCTCTTTTACTTTTTTCTTTTGGTAGGGGTGGCTTATACAATCAACAGCTCAATTTTAGAAGCAAGCCCAAGACTGAGCATACAGAATGGTATCTAGTGAAATAAACTTCCACATGTCCTCACCTAAAAATGAGAGGCTAATTCCTGAAATAATTTACAAATGTATACAATTTCTATTCAGTTCATCTAGTTTCCTTTCCTTGCGAAAAGTCAAGCCAGATAGTCTTTTGAAGCCCCTTCCAGCCTGGGTTGTTCTGTGATTCCCATTTTTCCCCAACTTTCCACAACACAGCTAACACTTATTCTAAAAAATTCACGGAAGCGATTTCTTCATTTAGCTTACCCATTTGTGTTTTTACTCAATCTTGAATTCATTATATGAAGATTATTCTTAGGTAGAGTCAACATTTCTCTAATTTTTGCTTGTATTCATTGCCTCTCATCCTTTTATTGCACATCTCTGATAGGAGTCTAACTCTGGCTGTTCCACACCTATCCAGTATTTACAGCCAGCAATGAGTCTGCACACCACCACCACTTTCCAAATGATCTCACCCTAAGGCCGAACAATCCCAGCTCCCTCAGCCTCCCCTTTTACATCATGGGCTTCAAGCCCTGGCCATCTTGGTGGGCCTCTGCTGCACTCAGCCCAGGGAGCTCCAAAGTGGATGCAGAACTCCAGATGTGGTCTCACAAGCACTCACCAATCTATCAGTCCTCCTGGTCAGCTGGACATGCACCTGCTAAGGCAGCCCAAGATGCCTTTGGCCTTATTCAAACAAAGGGCATCCAGCAGAACTCCCAGCTCCCTTTTTATAGAGATGCTTTCTAGAAACTTGGCACCTGGCCTGTATTGTGGTATGAGGGTATTCCTTGGAGGCAGGCCCTCACATTGACCTTGCTTAACTGTAAGAGTTCTGTGATAGCTCATTTCTCCAGCATGCTGAGAATATAATTCCTGCCCTACCTTCCAGTGCACTCACTGCTACCCTGCATTTGATAACATCCACGAACTTGCTGAGAACCCCATCATCCATGTTATTAATAAGGACATTAAATAATATCCAGTATTGCCTCATAGGATATGACACTTTTTATTAGGTAGCAGTCAGACTGCATAGCATCATTCCACCTTTGACCTCAATCTTCTACCCACTCTGTTGTTCATTTATCTAGTCAGAACCTCACAGATTCTACTGTAATGATATATCTGAAGACTATGCCAAAAGCCTGGCTGAAATCACGGTATACAACATCCACTGCTCTCCCCTAATCCACACTGACAGTCATTTTATCAGAGTAGGAAATCAGGTTGGTCAGTGTGATTCGTCCTCGGTAAATCCACAGTGGCTGTTGGCAGTGACCTTCTAGTCCTTCCTCTGTTCAGACATACCTTCCAGGATTTGCTACATAATTTTTCCAGGGACGGGGCGGGGGGTGACTGGCCTGAAGTTCAATGGATCCTTCTTGAAGATGGACATGAAGTTTGCTTGTTTCCAGTCATCAGTGATCTTCCCTACTAATCATAATTTTTTGATAATGACAGAGCGCAACCCTTGGTGACATCAGCCAGCTGCCCCAGCACCCCTGGATGCATAATGTTTGGTATCTTGCAAGCAGCCAAGTAGCTTAAGTGCTCCTTAGCACTCTCTTCTGCTTTGGTGGCCAGTGGTTCATCATCACACTCTCTGCTAACATGCTTAAGTAAACTGGGAGGTCTGAGGGCAAAACTTATTAGAGAAAAAAACAAGGTGAAAAAAGTAATTGGGTACCCTCAGCCTTTTCACAACCCCCACCCAATTAAGCAGCAGGTCAATGTTTTCTTCAGCATTATTTTTGTTATGGATGCACTTAACAGAAGCCCTTCATGCTGCCCTTAAAACTCTCTTAATTAGTTTCAATTCCAGATGAGTTTCTGGTTTCCTAACGCCATCACCACCTGCTCTGGCAGTGTTTCTATGTTCTTACTGGGTAGCTCACCCGTGCTTCCACTGTTTACTTTCTTTTCTGTCTGAGGTCAGTCAGAAGGATCTTGTTCATCCCTGCTGGCCTTGTGCCACACTCACTCAACTCCCTGCATAACAACATGGCGTGTTCTTGGGGTTTTGGAAGCCGTCCTTGAAGATGAACCAGCTGGGCTCTGCAGATTTGCAGGACAGTTTCAATCTTTTCTTGGCTTCCTCTTATCCACACTCAAAAAATTTTTCTCCTTGAAACTCTCCTCAGATACCTTTTTTCCTAGGCTCCTGAACATAAAATAATTCCCTGCTGGACCCTCTCTGGTTTTTCCACATCTCTTGTGGAAGTGAATGTGGAGGACTCCCCCAAACATGACACAGCGTATCAGGCGCAGTACCACCAAGCAAAGAAGTGAAAATATCTCCCCCTGATCAGCTAGATGCAGTTTTAATTATATAGTTCAATATGTGGTTTATTTTATTCCAGTAGGAGAACCCTGTTAACTCATAATACAGTCTTGTGTCTACCTCCACATCATTTTCAGCAATGTTGCTGTTCAACAAGTCAGTTCTTGCCTGTACCAATGTTAGTGATTAAAAATGCCTTATGTTTCAGAAATAGCCCAGGTTTTTTGCACATATTTGAATTTTAAAAAAAATCCAAATTAGAGATATTAAGAAATATAGTCAACAAAATGTAGGTAAAGAAGTTTAGGAAAATTCCACTTGGCAGTATAAAAATATAACAGTATTAGCCATTGGTAACTTACTTCAATGAATTCAAATGCTGCAGAAATAAAAATGTGAAATTTAGAAGGTATCACATGTATGACTGACTTAAATTCTCCTTTGTGTGGCAAAATACTCATATTAAGTCAAGCAAAACATTTCACACAAGTTTTTCATGGACAATCATTGATTGCTTGTCTTGATGCTCACTGCAGGATTGCTGATCTGATTTTCAATGTTTAAATATGCCTACAGTATAAGTCAGTAAGATCCTGGCTTTGAATATAGAAATTGATAGACTGTGGTAATCTTGTTGTTGAACAAAATGCTGGCTACCTCATCTGTAGAAAATAAGTTCCTTCCTTCCTTCCCCTTGTGCTATATTACAGGAAGTGTCTGCCCTAAAGATACACAAATTGCATCAAGGTCACGCTGCAGAACACTTTCTTGAAATTTTAATAACAACAAAATAATGGTGAATTTTTTGTGTGGTCTCTTAATTTGTTGAAGAAGCAGAACTATTTCCCCTACCATCTTCTAGAAGTTATTAGCTGGACAGACATTAAGATTTAATTCCAAATATTTTCTATTAAAAGCATCTACTATTAAAAGCAATCAACTAAAAATCTGACCATGAAAAGAGGCAATTTTAACAAGTATTACCAGCAAGGTCTATAATAAATATGTTACTTTTTGCAAGTTCTGGCCTTCCTACAATATTACACTTCTGTAAAGGAGCAAAAGATTAAAATGGAAAAGTGGAAGAAGTGCTGCTCCTCATTTCATTTTGCTGAGATCTTAAGACACTCAAATTTCAAAATTTTGAATCTTTAATCTTGTACTTGAAAAGACCTGTACAGTTTGAAGAATTAAGAAACTGGTCTTAAATCAAAATAATACAGCTGGGCAGGTTTGTACCCAGCACCATATGTCCTTTCTCTTTTGGAAGAGAAGCCAATAGTAAAGTTCCTCTGTCATATTATATAACTCAGAAACCGGATACCTAATTCAAGTGCCATTTATGTAGATAATGGACACTGGTAAAAAGGATGTTGAGACTGCAAATGGTTAGAATGAAACTTTTGTTTGTTTGTTTATTTGAGTATTTGTTTGGTTTCTCTTCTACCTTGGAGTCAATAAGACCGAGTTTACCAGGAGCACCTACTAAGCCAGCTTCCCCCTGAAGCAAACTGTACACAGCCATCCTTTTAAAGACCCAACTCATGACTGAGATAAATTAAGAGAAAAAGGCATCTGGGCATGCATTGCTTCTCACTCCTTTTCTATGGAATAGTTGAATTAATTTCTAGGGTTATTCATGTCTGTTATATTTTATTTGGTTATTATGTTCTCCACTTTCAAGATAATAGGCCATGAACAATTACAGGTTATCTATTCTGTGGCAGAAATAGCTGTAGGTTGCTTCAGACAACTGGACAACAAAATTTAGAGAATTTTGATCACATGAAAAACTTTCTCAGGCTTTATTTCAGGCCCTATTCCAAAGCAGACAGTCTGGAAGACACTTGCATGCTACCCAAGCGCCTAAAACCCCAACAAGTGTACCACAGCTTCCACTGTCTCCTCAGCAGGTATCAGGCACTTGAGCACACAGGGCCCGACCCTTAAACCACTGGGTCCAACAGGGAGCTGTATGCACAAGGCTGACTGCTGGTTTCCAGGCTCTGCTCAAAGGGTCGTTTCAGATCTTTCATTCATCTTCAAGTGCCCAACTTACTCAACAGAAAGAAATGCAAATCTTGACCGTCTGCAACCAGGCAGGCTTGCCCTACTTCCCCAATGAATGTTGTATATAGACTGTTAATTTACTGTGTCCTCTAACCCATGTTTTTTAAAAAGAGCCAAGTTAGTCGTCTGTACAGTTGACAGTCACCCCTGGCTCCCAAATGACTTTCTCCTTATAGTGCTTAATGAAAATTAAAGATCTGATTTGAGTTTGCAAATTCCATTCAGGGAACCAGATGCTTAAAAGTTATGTACAGAAACTGAGCATAAGTAAAACCAAACACCTTATTAAACAAAAATGTTTTTAAAAGGTAACACGGTAAACTTCCTCTTCAATATTTGAATAAAGAGTATTTGAACAAAAGAAAACCATAAATCAAGAAATTGGAGTTGAGAGCTACAGACAATTCAATTCTGCATTTAATATATAGATTTACAAGGAAAAGATACAGTTAAAAGCCTAGTAAAATCTCATTTAGAATTAAATTATAAAATATTGCAGTAATTTTCTTTTCCATTTCTTCTTAGCAAAGTGTATTAAATAATTACAGACCTTGTAAGAACCTGGGTCTTCCACTGAAAGCTAAGAACCACCCTCCATTTACAGATTCATGAAATATGTCACCATGAATACATTAATTTTTGTCATAATTAAATTATAGTTACTGAGCTAAATTCTGGTGGAATTCATCTGTGCTCATATGGCTTCTAATAGAAGCTTAGAATTCTTATTAAAAGAACCTAAAATGAAATGATCTCTCCATTCCATTCATGGATTTGATGTCCTTGACAGAAGTTGGCCCTAGTAACTTGCACACCACCCAAGTGAGTTTTCTGTCCATGCCAAAATTCAGCAACAAAAGAAAGTTTAGAAAGTTTACTTGTTTGATTCCAAGCCAAGCAGGAGCCAAATGTCTCCAGACACAAAAAGAATAGAGACAAAGGGAAAACTCCAGTTTCTCTTATAAACAGAAAGAGCCAATAAAAGAATAATTATTCACCAGAATTATACAAATAATTAAGCAAATAAGTACAAAGCTCTCATAACATACAACAATTTAAATACATCTTAAAATAGCCTGCCAAAATGGCATTTTTGTAACTCAACTCATGACACAGATTCCAACATCTTTCCAGCTCTCATCCGTAACAATACATGGTAGCATACTGGGGAAAAATTCTAAATCATCATTACAAGTAATCTTTAGCCCTTCATTTTCTCTAGATTTACAGGATGGATTGTGAAAAATTCTTTATAGTCTGCTACCAGATAATAACATTTCATCTTCCCTTCTATAGTGGATCACTGTAAGCTAGAAAGACACTCCCAAAATACAGTCACAATGTTTTCTTATGAAGACAAGCCTTAGGTCTTTTGTCTTCCATTGTTTAATCAGTGCTCTACAAATTATTATTTCTTCAATACAACAATGCAAAAATACACTTTTATATCAATACTATCACTATTGATTCTTATTAAATCTAAAATGATTGATGTTGTGATTGCTTTAACTGTTTTGGAAATGTGCGATGTATTTATAAATATGGTCCTTGATATATTTTTAACTGATTGGTTTTTCAGGTTATAATTGCACTTAAACACCTTATAAAATTAGAGATTTGGCTTATACCTAAGTATTTTGAAAGTAGAGTAAGATGGTTTATATGTGTGTATATAGCAACCTTCTTAGAATGCATTTACATCAGTTTTTATACATTGATTTCTTCATTTAACTATTTCCTCTCCCCAAATAAACGACTTTCACACTAAAAAAAATAAAAAGAATAAAAGGAGAGGCTATCTTAACATGCAAGCATATGAACTTTATGAGGAGCATTGTTATCTGTACTGTCAAATGATATGGTAGCAAAAAATTAATTAGGAATCACATTTTCTGAACATACACACACACACAAAAAAAAAAAAAAAAAAAGAAAGAAAGAAAGAAAAAGAAAAGTAACCAAAAAACCCCAAGTGTTGAAAGAAACTTTTATCAATCACTTGGAATGCATTTTGCTATTTGGACTATTTTAGGCACTAACAAGATTTATAATGGCAAACATGCTGGAACTTCGTGAGATTTTCTTCAAGGCTGGGAAAGAGAAACAATTACTGTAAAATACTTAAATACTTTAAGCATTTTTCAGACATGATTCTAAAAAAAAAAAAAAAAAAAAAAAAAAAAAAAAAAAAAAGACAGCCACCAAGAAACACTCAGATGCTTCTCCATTCTCAATAAGAAAACCAAACATTTTTATTTTTAAATTTACTGGGGAACTGTCAGTAGCTTGATTTACAGAATAGGCTTGATACACCAGTGTTACTAACAAGGAAACTCATCTTAATAGAAGCAAAATCAGTACAGTCAAACACTAAGTGTTTTGATAATTTATGGATATGTGCCTTCCATTAGTCTAAGTATGCCAGACCCCTGGAATAACCTAATAGCCTGGTGTTTTAAAATGAGGACAACTATTTTTAGCATTGCAGAAATGGAGCGGAATGTTCAACAATGTACTGTCAGTGGGCTTGAGAAGCATCCTCCCACGTGGAGCACGTACCCAGCCAGTGCACAGCCACCAGCAGGGGCTAAGCTTTGCCTTGAAGATAAAAATCCCACATCAATTACAGTCCATTATATGATACCTTTCTTAGCCTACTAGAATATTTCCTTGTTTCATTAAACAGGCTCATGTTAATAGTTAGGATCTTCTAATAAAATATTAGTTACATAAAAATATATTCAAAAGATATTTATTAAAACTTGCCCTGTGGATTTCCTGGGTTAGTCATGTCAAGAAGTTTCTGTTGAACATTATGACATTTTGGCTTCACTGCATCTACCAAGCCTTTCATTCCCGTTTGGTTACTGCTGAGCTACCAGCACTTTCTGAGTACTTGCTCAGTGCTACCCTTGATGCAAACTTGATCCATGTGAGCAAGAATAAGATCCTACCTTAAAATAGCCTGATGAAGAAGGGCTTGTAACAGGTAAATAGCTCATTTCCTTTGCTCTGTCCTGCTTCCACAGCAGCCGCAGTGGAGCAGATACACCATGGTTTGGCCAAGGGGATCAGGGCAGGTTAGAGGGCTCCTAAGTAACTGCTCAAGAGAAAGGCAAATAGCAATAACCCTACTGATCTTATCAGAATATTATAACATAGACTGAGTTCAGAAGGCACACAATTTTTCCTCATTCCCATCACTTCCCATTACCCATCTTTGGGACAAGACTGACTTGCCTATTCATTCAGGCAATTGGATGTAATATACTCCAAATTAAATGACACTTGAAAATCTGAGGTTTGGTGCTTCGTATTCAGACTAAGGAATCAGCAGTTGTAGGCAGCTCAGAGCATCAGAGAATATGGCCACAGGGCTCTTTACTCTAGACTGCACTCTCTCTATTTGGTATTGTTTCCTTTTTCTGCTATAAGTATGTCTCAAAAAGCATGCAACTCACACAATATCTCTCTTCAAATACATAAAGCATATCTGTATTTTAATACATAAAACATATTTTCATACATAAAGTATGTAAGCCAAAAGTTTTTTCCTATATTTTCCTCCCAAAAATTATTTCTACCCAAGAGAAAAAGCCAGAGAAGTTGTTCTTAAAAACCAAAGATGAAAGGATCACTCCATTTATTGTCCTGCAAAACTACAGCCAGGTATATTGCCTTTTTTTTTTTTTTTTTTTTTTTTTTTTTTTTTTTTTTTCCCTTGGTAATAAATTGACTGAAGTCTCTAGGACAGAGCCTCTGCTATCAGTAGGTCTTCTTTCAGCCTTTGGCAGCTACAAATGGTATTCACTGCTACTGCATGTCCTTGAAGAGGTGACAACTTAAAAATGCAGTGTAGACACAAATTAAACATAGGCTGGATAACAATCCAGTTCATTTGACCTACAACATCATACACAGAACATAAAAAAAATGCAAGTAAAATTCACTAGAACATTTCCTGTAGAGTAGAGAGAAAATGCAAATAGGCTTCTGGCTGAAAAAATTTCTCAAATATTTATAAGGTCTTATAGATGAACAGTCTAAAAAATTAAGTCTAACCAGTTGGATATTTCCGTTATCTGAAGCAACACAATTGAAAAAATTTGAAGTGATCTTATACTCATGGACAACTCATCGTTTATTGCAACTATGTTTTTTCCCTTACAGCAGATCTGTCAAAAGGAAAATTGCCTGACTTACACACCATCTATTAATTTATTGCTAATCCAACCAAAACATAGTGTTAAAGCAAATCCAAATCTTATTAAAGTTTCAACAGAACTCTAAAGTAATCTAATTGGCCTTGCTCAAATAGTATTTGAAATACAATAATTCTAGATGTATGTTAAAAAGCATTATTCAATATGAACATATTGCTGAGGTCTTTCAAAGATAATATAATATATTATGACTATTATACTTAACATAATATTTGGACCCCCAGATTTATATTAGGAATGTAAACAGCATTGGTCAACCTCTTACATCTCAGAAGCTATTTTTCATAAAATAACTATTATCATTTTCATCATCATCATCACTATCCAGTTTCACAGTTTGAAGATTCAGAAGGCAGATTCTCAGCTGGTACAAATGCAAGTTTACACTAAAAGTCAGTCCCACAGACCATTAAATACGAACTTCAATGTTTAACCAGATATGAATGTTTAACCTTCAATGTTTAACAGATATGAAATGCAAAAAAGCAATAGAAAAAGTAATCATTTTTGGTAATTAAGGAATAAATAGAACTGCATACAGACTGAAATTTGTAATCTAAGTACTGTCTTATCAGTACTTTTTCTGAAATATCATATTGTTAGTGTGCTTGTAGCTGCAAACCTCTTTTTAACCACTGATAAATAAAGCAGTTCAAGGTACAGTTTACACGTCTCCACTTACACACAGATTTGTAAGACTTTTCCAGGAAATGTCTCACCTCACTTCCACAACAGTGCTTTTTTACATTTATTGTGTTTTGGAGACATATTAAGAAGATATACCAACCACATATCTACTCCAACTCATGTAGACTAAACTGGGAATCGGGGATCAGCAGATCTACTGCCAGCACAGGAGTCCTGGAGCTACTCCCTAGAGGTAAGTCTCCATTTCCATAAATTCTGAGCACCTCTGTAGGTATTGATGACATCTCAGCCTAGTAGGGTTGTAATTTTATCTTTCAGGTCTTTTCTTAACCTCTTTGAGGCTTACTAGCTTATTTTGCATACTACACCTGGGATGCCTCACAGAAAGCAACTTGTCCACTATCCGAGGGACACAAGCTTTTTGTGTGAGTTTTTAACCATCCCCTCATTGAAGTCTAATGTTTATTTAGAGAATCAACAATACTCTGACACCCATTTCTCCAGCTGCATTCCTTTCTCATTCTTCTGTGGTTCAGCAGAAGTACTGTCAGTACAGTGTATTCTAGAGAGTGGTATTTCTTCTGGCTGTTTGACAACACTGGCAGTATAACCCTGTCACTGCAGAGAGTCATGCATTTTTCTTAATAGATCCTGAAGTCTTACCTGTTTCCAACTCATGGACTTCATACCAGAAAATAAAAATGTTCAGATGAAAGAATGGAGAAATGGCGTGGGGAAGACAAACTGGCCAAGCCACTCTTACATTACACATCCTATCTGCTTAGGTCCCCATTAATCAAAGATGATTGGCAAAATCATGCTGCTACTCTTCCATTTTCATTGCTGCCTTCACTAGCAGAGTTGCTATCATGGCAATGACTAACAAATGTCTTTTTCTCATTAAAAAAAAAAACAACAATCCCCTCCCACCCCCCAGATTTCCACTGAGACAATTTCTCTCCAATTATGCAGTGTGCTGTAATGCAGCTTACAACAAAGCTTCAAAATTTTATTAAGGAATAGCATTGTACACATGGTACACAATTCCCATCTGTTAAATAGCTTCCCACCTTTGCTCCTCCCTTGTGGCCTTGGGTGCACCTCATCAATACTGCATGGTCCACTGCACAGGGAATTTCTTTTACTCCAGGTTTGTACTACTCTGTCTGAGAAAGTCCCAAAACCTTGTTAAGTTATGGGAAGACACACTAACACAGAGTATAATGGCCACAGCCCAGAAGTCTGGCATTCTCCTTCTATACTTTTAAAGTTAATTTTCATTCTGTGAGGTGGATAGCTGAAGAATTATTTCTTGAGACATTCTTGTCAGTAGCTAGAAGTAACATGCTGTGCAACTTCCATGTGCAAAGGTAACAGGTTACAACTATTAAAGTTAATCATGAATTAATTTCTCCTGTTTAGAGCCTTATTTCAAAGTAACACCATGTTATTTTCATGTGTGTGGGACAATCAGAACTGTCATTCAGAATAGAAAGGGAGCATAGTGAAAGGCACGTTAATTCTGAAGAAAAAACGTTAGCTGACTAGCTTCTCAGTATCTGTAAAAAAAAATAAATCTGTCTTGTGTGAGATACTTGTTAAACACAAATCAAACACCTGTCACCCAGCTGGGCCACGTGTGTCACTGCTGAGCCATCTGCAGGAACACACCCCGTGCCAGTTGCTTTACTTAGTGTGGCCTGGGAACAAGAATCCATTAGACAAAAAGTCAACAGTGGAATTAGCAGCACTTTTTCTTTTAGTGCCCTTCCACTTACTTGTTTGACTTCTTGTGTTTCTATTTTTGGGAGCCTCATGCCAGAGCAACAGTGCTGACTGCTGATTAGACAAGACTTGGCCCAGCCCCAGCATGTCACATTGATTTAATCGGTTCAGACTTGAAACATGCAGTATGGATCTTAGGTGTTTATAAATACAGACTAGCAGGGAGAACTAAAAAAAAAAATAAAAATACATTCTGGTTTGGAATACCTGTGAATGATTTTACTCTACCAATAAAATGGAGTTTTTATTTCCAACAATTTGATATCTATGAATTTTAAAAAGTAATTTACATTGAATTTGGAATATAAAACCCTACAATTTTAGTGGGTTTGGGGGCAAGAAATATATTCATTGACATTAAAAATGCACATATGAGCTGGATTTATTAAAATTTTAATAATATAACTCACCCTTTATAAAAAGGGCAAAGGACACTTAGCAGGCCACAAGTCACCACAGCCAATAATATTACCTACAACCTCTGTATAACTTGTACTATGTATAAACTTTCTACTGCATGAAATGAAGATTTTTTTAAAAAATTGTGCTGGTTTTGCATTGATTGACATTTAGTGAGGAGGGTAAAAATCCAATATGCTACTCATAATAGGAGTTATTATCCAGGCAGAAAATAATCTTATATATAATTTAAGTGAAGAACAATAACAATACCCATGATTACCCTAATATAGATCAATAATACATCAGATAAAAAATCTAGTATTCTGTGAAGTTCAATACCTACTGCCTTAAAAGACAAACAAAACTAAGCAGAATGTGTCAGACAAGATGTACAATGTGGCAGTACAGTGAGAAAGTTCCTTCCTCCCCAATTAGTCCATTTCCTGCAACACACTGCTGCCAACTTTCACAGTGCAATAACGGGTACTTTTCTTAAAGCTCTGCATTCTGATGAGATGTGGAAACTTTGGAATAGCCGTTTCAAAACCTACAGTCTCCAACCCCCAAAAAACCAGAAAAGACTAAAATCTATGTACCACAGAAACCTTCCAGAAAGAATCCAATAAATACAATTTATGAGCAATTGAAGAAGGACCCTCAAGCCTCCCTCTGCCCTTTCAAGCTGTATAAGGTCCTGACTGAGGCTTCTCAAACACAGTTAAGGACCCCAGAGCCAGGCAGACTCACAGCTAGAGTATTCATGACTCTCCGATTAAAGAACAAAGGGCTGCATTTAATGACTGCATTATTTAACAACCGCATTATGTTTTACTTCCACGTTACGTAACAGGCTAACAAAGGCCTGCCCTGCATGGCACTGTGCCATGCTCTGCTTTGCTCCCAACATCCCAGACCCCTCGAAAATGAATGGTGACCTTTGGTTGCTTTGGCCACACCTCACACCACATCTCAAAGGCGGCTGCTGCACTCCAGGCCCCCATGACCAGCCACGTTCTGCTGGTTATTGCAGTTCCAATGCAAATACCAGAGGGTATATATGACCCTCACTCTTATCTCACCAGTGTCACTTGCCTGCAGGAGACCACGGCTTTGATGCCAAGCAATACAAGTAATGTCTGACTCCAAAATCACATTTGTACTCGTGTTCTACTGAGACAGACTAATCTGATTTTGAGGGAACCCATGACAGCACAAAAGACAATGCTGTAACTTTTCTCAGATGGGACTGAAGCATATTTCCTTTCCCTCAAAAAGCAATGATTCTTTAATTAAAATATGAAGTCTTTGCTCACCAACACCTACAGCAGCCACCAGCACCATTCCCTCCAGAATGGAAATAACACTCCAGCAGTGTCACTGCACGCCAGGTAATTTGATTCCACAGAGCTTTCTCTTGAGAACTGAACTGAACTGCTGTCGTTTAGCTTTAGGAATTGAAAAACCAGGAAGCTCAACAGTTCCTGGAGTTGTGAACTGCAAAATCACCTAATAAGGCAAAAATAAGTCAGCACAGCAGACAGCTCTCTGGAATCAAATTTATGATCAAAGGCTATTCAAAACACTTTCTTGTAACGCTAAGGAGAGAGCAAGAGCAAGCAGGCAAGAACCATACATGCTGAAGCAATGAAACAAGTTTTGGAAAACATAATGATCTAAAGTATACTTTCCAAGTAAGATAATTTATTTTATTTTTAAGCATATCTATGTATCACAAATCTACTGAGAACTACTATTTTCATATGCGTCAATCTCTTAAAATAAGATGTATATTTATTTTACACTAAGATATCACTGTAAACACAAAAGGAATACAAAACTTGTAGAAAATTTGTTGCTGCAATAGATGGCATCCAACTGCCTGATTTACAATCACCAGCAGTTTTCAAGCTCAAGGCTTTAAACTTAGTGGTAATAAAGTTTCCAATTGGATCACATTCTTATAGCTCACAACTCTCTTACTCTGAAGAGATTTCTGATGTCAAATATTTTTCCTATGTTACTGATTATGTTATTTTGTTTCTGTTAGAGACTCCAGAGCAAAGCAGGACAAAGATTTTTCAGAAGTTGTATAACAATTTATGTCCACACCTCATCTAAGAATATGGAAACATAATTGATTAGCAGCGATGGGAGCTCATAAATTGGACAGCAGAGAATAAAAAGACAGATAAACTGACTAAGATGGCTTTAAGCAGTACCTATCCAGTGTCTGCATGCATTTTGGAATTTTTCTCAAAGACGCTGATGAGTTACTTTGGAAATATCCTGATCCCTGTCAAGGATCTGTGCAGAACATGAAATGTGGAAGGCAATATATCCGGGGATTTTTCAAGACAGCTGCAAGGAAAAGATTGCATTACTGAAAACTCAACACCAATGCCTCCTCAGATTTGTACATTTATATGAGTGATTAATGCTCCAGAAGTGTATGCTAAACTGGCACAACAGGCCAAATATCAACAGCTCTCCTGCAAAGTCAAATATGCCCTGGAAAATTCTAGAATTTACACAGTCTAGCTAGAGCAATGGGGAAAGCAGATCAATGGTCACAAGGATGCTCACAATGATGTTTTGATTTGGATGTACATTTAACAAGTTTCCAGTTGTGGATTTCATGACACAGCTGGCTCTGAAGCTCTGACCCTGTAGTAACTCAGTATGGAGAGGAGTGTTAAAAATATCTCTGAAAGCAATTTGAAGTTAAATGCTACAATAGCATGTAATTTTTATTTTTTTTTAAATTTTAAGTGAATTTAATCGTGTTGGAAAACAAAGCACTAGGCATTTCTAAGCTATGTTTTATATTGAAAAAAAAAATCCTATAATGCAGTTGTTTTCAAACACATTTTCTCAGGTTCAGGAAGTGGTCTTGATAGCATTCATACCATAAATGGTATCTATTGCCCATTTCAAGCCTTTTACTAATTATTTCCTTACCTGTTCCAAATATAAAGAGAACCGTATTCCAAAAGGGTAATTAAATTTATCAAAAACTGAAATCATCAGTGTTTGGTTTCCAAGTCAGTTAAAACTGAAGACAGCACAGTGATATTGGACTTGAGAAAACTGAAGTTCCAGATAACCATAGGACACAGTTAAATTAAGAAAAACAACACTACAAGCAGCATTATCTATTCCAGTACTATTATCTTCTAGCTCAAAAATTATGTGAGTTCATGTACATTTTGTGGATCATCATCACAAATACATGTGCTTGAAGAAAAAGGACTAATCCTTTTACAGTCACCTGCTGAACAGTTTTATGTAAAACACAATTCATGTAAGTCTCATTTTTAATACTCGAAGTACAAATAGCACTCATACAGTTGGTAGAACTCTTGATATGTACACTTGGTTTTTTCTCTGGCCTGACTTTGATCTCCATCACATTTTACATGTGATTATACATGATCTCCATCACTATGAATTGTATACTTGAATTGTATACTATGAATCATAAGAAAGCAATAACCATACAGGTTTGGATAAAGGGGAAAGGGTAAACCCAGTCTAATTTGGTAAATCTTCTGAATATAAATCTAATTTGTGTAGAAATGAACAGTTTTTGATTTAAATAAGCACTTATTTCTCTTTTTAATCTAAACTATTTTATTAATATATTACAGGATGATCTATATAGAGTGTAGTAGCAAATGCACAGCATATTAAATATCTCACTACTTCAAGATTACATGTAAGACCAGATATTTTAAAAAGCTTACTCAATATATTTAATATTTTAGGAATAATGTTCATAATCTAGATGCAGAAAACCTAAAACATTAAAGTTATGTCATTTGAAAATCAAATATTCAAAGTGAATGTTGCCACAAGTATTTCACAAAACGCAGATTAAGAAACATAGACACATAATCTCCATCATTATGAATTGTACCATTGTATCATGAGAAAGCAATTACTATAGAGGTTTGGGTAAAGGGGAATGGACAAATCCAGTTTAATTTGGTAAATCTGAATTTTCTGAATTATCTTGCTGCCTACATCAATTTCATTTTTCAGAATGTCAGTCACTTGATAAGGAAGAAAAAAATTTTTATAATAGAAAAATTAAAAAAATATGGAAAGACTAGGAAAAGAATAAATAATTTGCCTTCCTTAGCTTGAGTCCTTTGAGCCTTACTGCCATCAGGACATTCCCAGAAGCATAAGGCCTTTCTGGCCAGCAGGACTCCTAACACACATAAGCCATAGAATCGTTATGTGCACCAACCATTAACCTAACACTGATATCTCCACAATTAAACCACATCACCAAATGCCACAGTTTCCGAACACTTAAAGGGATGTTGACTCAAACCACTTCCCTGAACAGCCTATTCCAATGCCTGATCACCCTTTTGGTGAAGAATTTTTTCCTAATATGAAATCTAAACTTCCTCTGGTGTGACTTGAGTCCATTTCCTCTTATCTTGTCACTTGCTTCCTGGGAGAAGAGACAAACACTCACTACAATCTCCTCTCACATACTTGGAGGGACTCATAAGGTCCCCAAGATGCTTAATACTGTGTATCAAAATATCCACCACCGGTGGCAGCTCATCTCTCAGAACCAGGAACTCTCCTGCTAAACTTCTCAAGTACACAGAAATTGTCTACCTCCTAAAATATATATGCCATAATGGTTGAGAAATTCACCTTGACTGTCAAGGCATCACAGATCAGCAAAAAATAACCCCATAACCCAAACAAGAGTCCATCACTCAGCATCCAGAACTTAAATAAACTTTCAATTTGGAGCTTTGTTGCCATGGCACTATAGAGCCAAAAGCAAAGAGAAGGAAAGGACTTGACTTATTTGGATGCGTGACACAAGAAATGCAGGAAAAAGAAAAATCTCAACTATACAGAGGAAAATTAAACCAGTCTTGTTCAAGTTTACAAAAAATCAATGAAGGAAAGTAAAACATGATCTATCTGTGAGAACACTGAGATCAGGTGGTTGGTGGAATTTTTACCCCCCTTATCCTCAGAAAATGTCTAACACATTTTTAAGGCTTGAGGACTTGTTCCTCTAATCATGCTTCTAAGTGGTGTGAGACTATTTGGAAAGCCTGGAAATGCAGCATAAAGAGAGAATCATAGAGTTGCTTGGGCTGAAACAGATCTTGAAAATCATCTAGTTCCTACCCCTCTGCCATTGGCAGGGATGCCATCCATTAGACCACGTTGCTCAGGACCCCATGCAACTTGACCTTAAAGGAATGGGGCCTTTACAGCAACTCTGGGCAACCTGTTCCAGTGCTTCACCACCATCCGAGTAAAGAATTTCTTCCTGACATGTTATCTAGAGCTCTCATAATTGAGTTTAAAACCATTCCCCCTTGTTCTATCATTATCTGCCCATGTAAAAGGTAGCTTTCTCTCTTTTTTTTAAGCCCCCTATACATAGTGGAAGGATCCATCACATGATATGCTTTGTGCAGAGACCCAACACAAACATATCAGGGAAGTCTGTTGCAATCCCCCAGTGGGTGAAGGGACACTATGGAAGGACCTGCACACATTCAATCTGTATGAAGTACAATGACATTATGACTTCAGTTGGGAGAATTCTGTAGGTCACACCAGCAGGAACTTTGTCTCTCAATTTCAGTAGTACAGGAACACTAGGAAACAATTAAACTTTTAAAAATAGAAACACTCTACAGTGATGTATTGACCTTGCTCAGGTTATGCCAGTGATGTGACCCTGTACAGAGCAGTGATAGGTGAAGACCATTCTTAATGGCTGAGAATCAGTTTTTGTTGTCATAATGAGTCTAACTGCTAGATCAGAATTGGTTAATTTCTGGAGCCTAGGTCATAATGTATCTTCAATCAGTCCAGTCACCTCAAACCTCCACTTCAGGGACAGATTTAATTTCTCACGCCATAACCAGCACTCTGGCTACAATCCAGTTTTACTAAATGGCTTCAGAAGCATATTCAGAGGCAATTTCACTTGCTAATCATCAAAAAGTAGGCTAACACAGTGCTTTCTTCAACACATTTCTTCTGTTCTCAGACCTTTTCCTGAACATAGCCAGAAGAAGAGAGCCTAGGGTCTCAGACACATAGGGATTCTGATTAACCACAACTTCCAGTTTTTCTTGTATCATGCTTTGACAAATACGTTGAAGAAGTGTGCCCTGAAGGCTGAGCTACAAATCAGTTCTAACTGCAGGAAAGGGATCGTGCCACTGTATTCCATCTCTTTTGATGGCCTACAAAGGAAGCAAATTTTCCTCCAAAGGAAGACTACTACCCCCTCTTATTTTAGAATTATAAACAAATAATTCAGAATTGTCTCCTCTGATAATCTCAAGAATTTGTCCTGTTGGCCCAAGTAGGTTTTACTATTTAAAAGAAAAATCTCTTAAGACAGTTTTCGGAAAAAGGATGGGGAGGAAGGAACTAGATAGGTGGACATCAAATAGACAGTCACATATGTAATGGTGCTGACTATCTACTGTGTTTTGACTTTGGGGGCCTGAGGTAGGGCTCCACAGGGTCTGTATTAGATTCTTGACTGTTTAGATTAGTCATAAGCACCATGACACTGACTTCTTTTAACCCAAAGGCAGATGAGACAACAGGCATCTTGTGGTGTGCCACCAGTTGATGAAAACCTCATTTTTTTACTTCGGCAGCTTACAAGAACTGCATCAGAAAAATCCACAAAACTGCTGAATTATGGCCAGAACATTACTCTGTTTTCTTTAGGGTGTTAAGGCTATTCTTATGTTACCCTAGAGTCATCAATCCTTAAATTCTATTCTCTGTAGTAGCCTTCAGCACATCCAACCTCTTAATTAGCAAGAGCCTC
Organism: Zosterops lateralis; assembly: GCF_965231275.1. NCBI lineage: Eukaryota > Metazoa > Chordata > Aves > Passeriformes > Zosteropidae > Zosterops > Zosterops lateralis. The sequence goes on from NC_139764.1 coordinate 84,747,830, forward strand.
CTAGAAGTCTTCACCACTTATTTGTGCACCTATTAGCCAGCAGACTGTGGCAAATCCACTGCAGCATTTAGTGAATGGGAAATAATGTTGTCAGTGACAGTATGTCTTGAAAGTGACAGAAGGCAAAGTGTCACATTTTAAGACAGATTGAACAACTTTCACACTTAAGATCCTTGAAAGTCAAGGCCATATATGAAGACTCACAGATGTCTCACCATTTATTCATATCTTGAAAATTAAGTATATGAGCATCAAGCACTGGGAGATTCTCCTGTTAAGATTCTCTCAAGTAATAAAGTCCATTGCATAGTATTATTCTATTAATGTTTTTCACTATGTCAGGTGTGTTTGGGATAATCAGTCTAAAAAACCAGGACTTCTAACAGCCAAGTTTATCTCATACTAAGGTAAACATCTAAAATAGGTCAAATGAATTGATATTGTTGCTTGTGCATAGCAACATGAGTAAAATCTATTGCTTACTTATTCTCTGAACTTTTCCCCAGGGAATGAAGTATAAGCAAAGGAGTATTGCAGTGGATAGGTTTTGGGAGAAATATCAACAGCACCTCTGTTCTTTGAAGCCTCAAACTTCAGTTAAATTTTAAAAAACCTGTAATTTAATTTTTCTTCTTCCTCTTTCTAACTAGTGACTCAGGGACACATCTGCACAGAGCTCAGAAATACACAGTGCAAAAACATAAGAAAAGCCATACTAAGCAATTTAACATCTCTGACAATAGATAACGTGTGCTGAAGACTTTAAGGGGATACAGAAACAGCAGTAGCTCCTCAGAATGCTCTCCCAGCACTGCACAGTCTGCACCTCAACACCCTGAAATGTAGATGCTTTTGCAAACAGTGCTTAGAGTGTTTTTATCACTGAATATGTTGAGTTGCAAGGCATTCATCAGAATCTTCAAGTCCAATTCCTGGCCTGCACAGAACATCCCAAGAATCCCACCCTGTGCCTGAACGTGTTGTCCAAATACTTCTTCAACTCAGACAGTTTTGGTGCTGCTCCTCCACTTCATTGTCTTTAACACTACGTACAGTGTTAGCATCCAGAACACCACATTTAAGGGAACACAGAAATAAAAGATTCTACAGCTGTATATAGTTCTCGATGCATCACCTGGGAGAGAACACATTAGCACCTTTCACAACATGAGGAAAATATTCATTCGAGCTCCAGAAAGAGTTAACACACACAGCACTGCAGTACTCCACACTCAGGCTAGCAGAAGCTGGACAGTTGATCTCAGTTTTTTCATCTAGGTATGTACAAAATACTTGGCTTCCTTTTTTTTATTTTAGAAGTTTTAAGCTTTGACAGTTTTGTATTTCAAGGTAGTTAATTTTTAATTTGCAGCAATGTTATTTTATATAGGCTGAATTAAAAGAGTGGTAATGTTCAGAAAAAGTACAATGTCTGGATATTAAATAAGATCTGACTGTTGAGATTCATGTAAACTAACAGGAGCTTTGGGATTTGGCCTGACAATGAATTTGCAAGGCACTTAGCAAAAAAACCCAAATAATATTAACCATGGAAACTGTAGTAATAATAACTTGGACTGGAAAAGCAACATAGCCTAGTAAGTTTAAAGCAAGATAACATCAGAGTAGGAGCTACAGAAAGAGCCAAGGGAAAACACAGCTTCATTCTAGATCAATCTCAATACACAATGCTTCACAATAACTCTTTCCATTAATTCACATCTCGGAGCACAGTAAAGTAAAACACTGTCTATCTGGATCAAAACAAAGGTTTTTCCAGTCAATTACAGGACTACAATTGTGGCAACAACAGATATCTACAGAAAAAATGTAACAACAGGGCAGCCATAAAGACTTCTCCTGTGGTTTTCCCAGATTCCAGCCTCTTGAAGTATAAGCAGACAGACACACTCCATAGCATTTTACTCTATTAATTTTCTAGTACATTTTCAGACTTTTCAAGTTCTGTGGTAGTGTTCAAACTGTAATACTGTAACAGGAAGAATGAGCCCTTTCTATCCTTTTTGAACTGCTATCAGATAGGTTTGATGCTGTAATTCACACATTGAAGAATAAAACAAATAATTTAATCCCTATTAATCTCTTCTGCTCCATTCAAGACTGTACAGAGAACAGAACATGACACGTTTTTTCTTAATTGTGCCTTTTTCAGATTGAAGTCCACATTGTCACACTTTAATTGGAAGATGTCTGGTGCTCCTGAGCACTCTTGACACCTTGGAATCTTTTCTGGTACTATTATATTCACACTGAGATGTGAGAACCAGAACTGTACACATCAGTCAAGTTGCAGCATAATACAGACAGATTCATTAAAAATGGTGACATTAAAATGCTTTTGCTTTGCTCGCTATTCTCTTCCTAGTAATTCCTAAATACCGTTTGTTTATTTGACTAGTGCTAAACAGTGAGTCCATGTTTTCCTTAATCTGTAATTCCAAGATCACTTTCCTGAATAGCTAGTCCGGTCCGGTCTGGCATGAAATGCCTAATGCTTCCTTTACTCTTCTCTTCATCTGCATCACTTGTCTATTGCTTTATCTGAGTTCTACACACCACTTGACAATTCAGTTCTTCAATGTTGCAAATTCCTTTGAACATCTTTGCACCCTGTTCTCCATTTTTCTACCAATATAACTTAATATCAGCAACAAATACCTTGATTTTTACTCTTAACTTTGCTAATATACATCTACCTCCCATTTTTTAAAAAATCACAATTTGAGACAGAAATAGTAAGTAAAAATAAAAGACAATTTCATAATCTTATGTCCTGTAAACCCACAGACTTTAAGCGTGACAGCAACAAGCCCTTTCCTCAGTGTTACGAGGGCTGTCTCTATACTGAAGATGCTAGATATTAGACTTACAGGCTTCCTCTAATACAGGTAAGTAGCACAAAACCCAGTAAGTGCATACAGCTGTCTTATATTGCATACTAACATTCTGAAATGAAGTGAAACTTATCCTTGAATATACCAGTAGGCTGGGATGCCTATTAGCTATTCCAAATCTTTGATTAAGAAGTCAGTGGTGTTTATCTCAAGCTCTACCAAGCAGACTGTTGAGCTCACAAGAGCTCTTATCTAAGCTTGCAGATCATAAACTGGGCAAGTGAAACAAGTGGCTTCTTATAGTTCTGTATATAATCCCCACTTCTTGGGAAAAAAACCCCCACCAAACATGCACATCAGTAGAGAATACTATGGATCTGAACAGCTCTTTCAGTGTGCTACAAAAACATGGCAGTGCAAGAAAGACATTAATGTTTAAACAGAAATGTTCTATCCTCCCATTTGTGTTCACAATTACATAGAAGCCACTGACATAATGAGCACTTCCCATGAGTTAAATCACACATCGACGAACACAAACATACCTTTTCACCAGGCAGACCTGCAACTCCATCTGGTCCTTTCACACCCATCTCACCCTACAAAACAAATTGATGAATTAAAAGCTCTACAGACTTCTGAGGTTAAGAACAACTACTCAGGTCATGTCAGACTCAATAGAAAGGCATCTTCTACCTGATTTTTTAGTAATGAAACCACTGTGAAGGAGGATGCCTTACATGTAACACTAGAATCAGCAAAACAAATGCATTTTAAACACCTGTAACATCAATTAAGTCCTTCATCAGACAAATACTTGCACATCCACATTTCCATAAAAACAAGTCCACTAATTCTAAAGGAATTCATTGCAACAGAAGACTGAAACCAAGAGGATCCATTTTCAGTTCTACACTGAGAAAGCTCAATACATAATACAGGTTTGTATAAAGTTGTGTGCCCGCAATATTTTTGAAAGACACTACTTAAATTACTCTCTCCCTCCCTTTTAACCCCTCAGAGAAACCAAACCTCAAACCATAAGCAATCTATAAGAAAATTTTAGTTTTGAGAGACAAACTATTGACTGATTAGAAGAGTTACGGAAGACCTCAGCAGTTGTAAGTTGGACCATAAGTCTTAAAAATGACATAAGAAAACATCAAACCCAGAAATTTTGCTAAATAATGTGAAGTATAAGGTTTAAAAATTTTAAAATAAAAATCATTTGGATGCCAGAGGAATACAACAAAAGCACTGAAACTATACAGTGTTCATTTAAAACAAAAAATTAGGTGTTCTACTTCTCCCAAGAAAATAACATTTTCCAGCAAGAATAACATCGTTACTCTGTCTGAAATGAAGTATTTAACCTTTCTGAAGTTGAGAAAGGAGCAATAAGATTGGCCAGAAGTACACAAAAAGAGTTGTATCAAAGTCATAAGGGTTAAAAAAATCCCTTTAAGATCATCAAGTCCAACCTTTGAGTGAACACCACCATGTCAATGAGACCATAGCACTGAGTATCATGTTCAGTTGTTTCTTGAACACCTCCAGGGAGGGTGACTCCACTACCTCCCTGGGCAACTTGTTCCAAGGACTTTTCAATGAAGAAATTCTTCCTGATGTCCAGCTTGAACCTCCTGTTGCACAGCTTGAGGCCATTTCTTCTTCATTGGCTGCCTAGCTGACCCCCACCTGCCTACAGCCTCCTGTCAGGCTCTTGTACAGAACAATAGGTAACCCCTGAGACTTCTTTTGTCCAGCCTAAATACCCCCAGCTCCCCCAGTCACTCTTCACAGGACTTGTTCGTACTGATCATGTACTCATTCCTCTCACCCAGACCATGGATAAAGATATTAAGCAGCTCTGTCCCAAAAATAGGCCGAAATCCTGTATGTGTTGCATGTTGCTATTACATGAATCCACTGGTACTGTGAGAGGTAAAGGTTACCTTATCTAATCACCCAGAGTCACTCTCTTATCTACGCATCCTCTGTTCCCTTCTGCCACTTGACAGTATTTTAATAGATCAGCACCACTTTGCTACCTTCAGTGGTGTATTTTTATACACTGTATAGTCTAAAATTACACAGCCTGCTACATGCCAGAAAGCCTTTAGCCTGTATTACTTACTAGCCAATTAACCAAGGTATGTTTACACTTCTGTTCTACTAACCGCAGACAGACTCCCCATCTTGAAGACAATTATTTTCCACTGCAAATTAGATCTGCAAGTCATGCTTCTATCTCCTAGTTGGGATTTTTATAACCACAGGCTGAAAGGTGGTAGTTTTTCATGCCTTCATGAATATATATATAAGATAATATAGGTATCTAATAGTATTCATATAAACAGTATCACAGATAAAAGTAAAAAATATAGGAAATGCATCTTTAATACTTTTTATTTTTTAATGGCATTTTCTTTTCCTTCTGCAGGCTTAAAGTCCTTCACAAAAGCGAAGGATAAGTTGCCAGGAAAGCAGCTTTGTAAGGTGGTGAACAGTAGCAGTACAAGGCTGGCATTTATAGGTTATGAGGTACACATAGTGTAACAACAGCCAAAGGTAGAACCATGAGCTGTAAGTCTACTGTCAGGATTTACTAAGGGTGATAGTGAAAATCCTTTTCAACAGAGCTTCTCATGGGCAGGCAGGTGTTTAGCCATCCCCAGAAAAGCAGAGCACCATTACATATAATGGTGACTTGGGAAGACAAATGACATCACTCCAGATGTCCCTCCACTTCCTCCTTTTTCCCACTGCTTTATATACTGAGCATGGCACCATGTGTAGGGTATGGAATATTCCTTTGGTAGTTGGGGTCACCTATCCTGGCTGTGTTCTCTTCCAACTCCTTGTAATCCCAGCCCCTCACTGGTGGGGTGGGGTAGGGAGCAGAAAAGGCCTCAACACTGTGCAAGCACTGCTTGGCTGGAAACATTCCTGCATTATCAACCCTGTTTCCAACACAAATCCAAAACACAACCTCACACTGGCTACTGTGAATAAAATGAACTCTGTTCCAACAAAACCAGGACATAACATCACCAGAAATACGCAGGTAAAAAATGTGTCTGTAAGCAGAAAAAGAAAAAATGAATTCACATTCAGAGAATATGTTAGGAGAAAGAAAACTCATCCCAAAAGCAGCATCGCTCCAGGGCTTCCCTGGTACTGTGGGAGCAGCAGGGAGTATATAGACGAGGAAGTATCATCCGTGTTACTCCCAGCAGAAGCCTCCAGCTGTGTTCTGTTCCATCCGTGCAGGAGCTCAGCCTCACCAAGGCCTGAGCTGGGTGTCTCTGGTTTAACTCCTGCACTGATTGCACTAATGCCAGTCACTGCTCCCCTCCCCCTGTTTCAGCTCTGGAATGGTCTCACTGGAGAAGTGTGACATCCCCCACACCTCTAAGCACCTCAGAGTGGAGAAGACTTGCTGCCACCATCTCCACTCCTCAGGAAGACTTAAACTTAGGACTGAGACGAATAATGGAATGGCAAATATGGTAAAAAAGACAGTAAGTCACATTTCAGCATTTTTAATAAGAAAATAAATTGTCGCCTTCCTAACGATATTTTTCCTTTTTAATTTGGTAACTTGGATGATTAGATGGTAAAACATAAGTAGGACTATCCATAAATTCCTAGGCTGGTAAGTATGAAGTCTTTCCTTCTGCTTACTGTACGATTTTACTTTACTAAGTATACTGGCAATTGCTGATTTTGTCATAACTGACAGCCAGCCACATTTTGCTCAGTTTTCTACTTTTTCTTGAATTCCAGCTTCTAGGTCCCTATCAATAACCTCAGCAACAAAGACTGGGCCAGAAAGGAACCATTCTCCAGGCTGCATAGTACAATAGAGATGCTTTAGGTGGAATCAAGTCAACTGGATTTTAAGAGGAAAGTAAGAGTAGCAGGAAAGAAAGACTAGCAAGAAAAATAGGCAGAAAGAACAGTTCAGACACTTTACTTGTTCTCCAGGAGATCTTTTTTCATATCATTCTATTACAAATATTTTCCTAGTGCAATAATACATTGCATAAACCTATCTCTACCAATCCCAAAATAGCCTTTTAAATGTCTTTTTCCTTAAGTAAAATTTAAATTAGTGAAGTTGAATAGCAACAAATTTCTCCACGGTGTGCATCAACAGGCATTTTAACATTTGAAAGCAATCTGCCTCTGGTTTTTGGTCCCTACTTCACTTACAGCATTAACCAATGACCTATTAGCACAGCTAGGATTGGTTTAATGTTAAATCAAAATATTTAATTTTGTTTAGATCTCAATATAAAGTATTTCATGGGCACTAAGTCTGCTTAAAAGAAATAAAACCAGAAAACATAGGATTTTTTTTTAGGCTCTTTGAGAGAGAAAATCAGCTTATATATTCAGCATACATGTAATCATTCCAATTACGGTCATCAATATTCTGTCTTTCTGAAGAATTTCTACATACTGAGGAGAAAACAGGACTTTTACAACATTATCAAAAGACATTTGCTAACAACAAATATGTTTGTAAGATTCTGAGTAGCTAAATATGATTCTGAAGTAGCATAAATTGCAACCAAATAGAAAACAGTAAATATCTCAGATCAGCAGAAGAGAAAATCCAACTCCACAGCAGATATCAAAATGTGTTAAAATCACAGGAGACTGCTACCTAACTTGTGTCCATTTCCAATCCGTGAAATATACTGTGCTAAGAATCAAGCTGCCATGAGAATAATATAGCATATTATTTAGGGATAGTCCAAATTGTATACTTAGTAAGTAGCAAACAATTTTGGTCTCAGCATTTTTTTAAAGTTTGAATTATTGAGAATCTAAAGAACAGGAGGTGGTCCCTTGCTGCAGAAGCTGATCTCCCAGCAAAAATATCCAGCAGAGCAAACTAATGATTTCACGGCCAAAGTATCAGAGATAATAGTTTTGAGTGAAGAACTGTCCTCATGAACTGATAATGGAAGGATAGGTATACAAACAGGAAGGTCATTCACACAAATGGCATAATTTTGATCAGTGATGCTCCTGTGCATTCAGACGTACAGCTTGCCAGAGATACATCAATATTTGCATGAATGCTTGTTCCAGTGAAAATATGGTACTTCAACTCTTTTGGGCCTGCAATATACTTTGAATTTTGGCTCAGACCTCTTCAGAGGTACTAAGATGAGCCAAAAGTACAGGAACTAAGTGGACACAGGCTAATAATTAAATTCATAATGGCTTACAAGCTATCATGCTTTATACTGGCAGTAGCTTAGATGTTCCTGAACAGTCTGACCTTAGGGAACAATGACATTAGACTGAAGAGAAGGGCAATTTTGAGGGGCTTGAATATAGCCTAATGTCAATCTGCGTAGGTAGACACTTCCTAGTCAATCCCATAGCAACAAAAAAAGACGTAAATTCAATCACACAATTAATTAAAGTGAATGGGAAATTGGAATGAGATAAAGAAAAGGATAAGAACTGTTGTGCTGAAAATGAGATAATATCAACAGAATTAGAAATTTCTCATAAAAGAAGGTAAAATATTAACATTTTCACTTGGATGCTGCAATGGCAAGGAAATTTAAATATAGTTACCTGGATGCCTATAGTAACATGATTTAGAAGCAAAAGAAACAATAAAATGAGAAGCTGAGCACAAGCAAAGGGGGAAACATACTTAGGAGCCAAACACAAGTTAGAGAAGATCTGGTTTTTTTTGTAACTGGCCAGCAAAGTTATGAAGAAGCTGCCTATTTTGTGTATAACATATTAGAAGACACTCAGCCAAGTCTGTTAGTTTCCTTTATGTAATCTGACAATAAATCATGCATCCTACATGTCTGGAATGTTCTGGAGCCTTTCAGCCTCATCAGGTCTAATTATTGATGTAACAAGGCCATCATTGAGAATGAGTGTTACTGAAAACTTACGTAAATGCAGAGCCAATGAGAAAAATGGTATTAAAATCTCAGAGAATGCTGCTTTCAGCTCCATCATGGCAGGCACTATTTAGCACAAGATTTGTTTGCTCCCAAAGGTCAGTGAGCCAATCCTGATCACAGTCATACTGTGCCCTCCATCCAACCCCCCTTCTCCTTCCCACCAAAAATGACAAAAAACCCCACCCACTGCAAAGCTAGGAAGTAACAAGTACTGGTCAACTACAAGAAAAGTTCAAATTAAGGAGCTTTCTTCCTGCTTGGTGTACCAGCCCTGACTTTAACTTGCTGATTCATTCAATTTTGTGAAAAGACATTCATAAATGTCAATACACTCTCTTTAGGTTAAACTGCGGAGTGCAGCGGGGTTCATTGACTCTTAGATCGTTCCATGCATAGAGAATCCATGGAATGAGGCTCTTGTAAAACAAGTGGGAGAACAGAACCAGAAGTGACTACAGGCACTCACATGCTTTGTTTAGAGGCACTATGCTTTATACAGTAAATACTGCTAATTGGCTGGGAGATTAAATGGTAAAAAAAATCAGACGTGTGAAGTCTGCTTTACCAATGTAAGAGCAATAATAGTCTTAACGGATCAGGTCAGGAGCAGAAGAGCAGTTTACCAAAAAACACGAGGGAACTCCCTATGCTGGTGGCATAGCCTAAAACTAAAAACTGACAGTTGTTTAATACACTCAGGATCAAAACTTTGTGATTAAGTATGAAAACTGAGAGCAGTCCCTCTAGGTTCAGCTGGACTATATAAACTAACATGACTGAACCTTTTTTTTCACCTAAAAATACAGCTTGTGTGAAAAGTGAAATATATACTGGAGGGGAGGAGTTGTGGTGGGGGGCAATATACTATCAGAGAATGTTCTTAATTTCAACCAGCTGTATAGATAAGCCTTCTCAGAACTGCACTGTTTTCAGCCAGACACTACAGTTTTAGGAGCAGCCCTGGCTGTCTTCACTATTTTATACCACATTATAAATGGTGGGCTGCAAGGTAGGATGTTGGGTTAGGATAACTCAATCCTAACCTCTGGATTAGGACATTCTAGGCATCCTCCTCTCACACTGCATTCCCTGAACTCAATTCTTATCTCACTATCTTTGTGGCAGATTTACAATAGTTTATTTAATTTGCCCCCTCTAATAGCACATGCAAAACATATTCCCAGACATGTCTTAATTCAGCATCCTCCAACAAAATTTAAGGAATGGAGTGGGAAGGGAAAACATCTGATATGTTGACCTGTTATTAGGAAATTCCAAGCTATGCGGCATAAGAATGTCATGGTAAGCATTACAGGAAAATTCAGAAAAGGCCCAGTGAAAGGACCAACTGGCCTGTCCTAGAGACTTGCCAATGGCAGATTTTTCTCTCTTCACAATTAACAAAGTTTCAGGTACAAGTGTTGTCAAAGAATATACTGAGGTCACATTTCATACCCTCGTACTGATGTTTACAAGGATGATTCCACCACATGGGATTCTGTCTGTCAGCAGTAATGTACACACATGACATGGAAAAATTCTTGTCAGACTATGTACACACCTTCTGTACAGGGCCTGGTGACAGGGCTGGGGAGGCATGTGCTTCCCAGGCAGGTAAACTGTGTTCCACAGAGTTGACGAGGTGACCCAAAAGCAGCTCTAAGATGCCTGGCAGGGAGCTCACACGCAGAGCCAGACACTGACTGATAAAGGATCCAACCTGTGTTCAGGTAGATTCCTTTAAGGAATAAAAGGATCCATATAGTTCCTATTTAAGAAAGATAAGCCACTGACAAGGATTGAAAGAGAGGATTCAATTGATATTTTACCTTTTCACCTTTCTCTCCTTTCTGGCCAGGCAAACCAGCTACTCCCGGCAATCCTGCTTCTCCCTGATATAAAAGAAATAAAAAAGTCAACACAGCAGATCTAAAATATATTTGGTTAGGTTTCCTGTCTTTGTCACAAATGCCTAACAAAGCAAATGACTCAATAAATAGGGTGCAACACCCAGGAGAAGTATTAAAAGAAAACAAACATAATGTAGATTATAATTCATTCTTAAGCAAAAATATTTATACTAAATATAATGCCTAAATACAATTCTCAGTTTTACCATGGTACTTTTTTGGGTGTATATTCAAACAATTAAACCTTACTGACATCTCTAACTTCACATTGACTAAATCCAAAATGAACTGTTTCTTAACTGGGGAAATACAGTGTAAGCACGTTACAATACTACAAACCAGTAAGATTTTTTCAAGACTGCAAAAAAACACCAAAACAACCCTAACTATTTTTATATCTAACAAGATTTAACAGCATGATGCATTAAAAAGCAACAGAAAAACTTTATACTTTATTTGGAAAGCAGTAGCATCCGTGTGTAGATTCTTGCTGCATCCCTGGAAGCGTGTATATTTTGCTGGCATGAATAGTCACTGGTGATGAAGTCGTAGCCAGTAATCTCTCCTCACGTGGGCACTATAACAAAAAGATTTTCTGGTTTTTGGTCCACTTTGGTTAACAGGTAACTTTAAGTTACCTTCCATTTTAATATTCCTGTAAAAATCATGCACAGAAAGTGGCAACAATTTCAAACAGAGAAAAAAGCTGTAAAAAAATGAATTCTAGATATTGCGATCCTTCTGTTTTAAAATCAATACTAATTAAAACTGATTTGAGTGTCCCACTTCTTTCTTCCAAAAGACAGGGGAATAAAGAGGAATCAAGTCTCTCAAAATTAGAAACAGTGAAATAGAAAATGTCCATGGGGAGAAAAAAAAAGTACGTCTCAGTCTCATCTGGTCCTCTGCCCTTCCCCTAAGTGCAAAATATAAAAGTGAATGCTAAGGAAAACTTTTTTTTTTGGTAGTTAAATACTTCTGGCATACATAGCTTGGAAACAAACAAAAAAGCCCTGAAGCCAAGATTTACCTGTCTATGACTCCTGAGAACTGAGCCAGCCTGAAGAAACACAACAGAAGAAACCAACAGAACCTGCTAAATTTCAGAAACTCTCATCAAGATGTAATGAGCTTTTTTTCCAAGCCTTCTGTCAGAGAAATTGCCACAGGATTTACTGCTCAGCATAGAAATTTGTATCCAAGTATAAATTCTTTCCCTTAAATCACTGAAATGTAGTTGTTATAATGGGTAAGGAAGTTGTGACAAAATAAATCAGAATTTGTAATGTTACTTTCAATATGAAAGTCATCAACAAGTAACATCTTAAACATAAGAGATACAAATGAAACTGATGATGCTTTTAGCTATATAGATGAATTAATGTTTAAGTGTTATTAAGAAAGCCTATTGTTGAGTTTTTTGTGTTCATATACAATTAGGGTTTGTTTTGTTCTTGCTTTTTTTTTTGCTACTGTGTTGTAACTGCTCAATAAATTGTATTTTCAAGCACCAAGTGGAATCTACAGAAATTTCATTCATTCCACTTTTTCATAAGCTTATACATTCAAGAGAAAGTCTACATTACTATCAAGAATATATTTAGAAATATATTTCAACTATTAATCCTTGTTTAAAATTGAAATTTCCCCCTGAAATTAGATAATGTTTCTTTCATGCCTCTGAGCACCAAACAGTGTTCTGCTCCTCTGTTCTTGGGCAGATTTCTCTCTCCAAGCCAGGCACACTTTCCCCTATCTCTTTGTGTATGTAATCAATCAGTCCTAAACACTCTGGGTTTTCTTGCTGACTAAAACCTTGGTGGTGATGGCACTCACTGTCCACTGTCTCAGAGGAGCCTGATCTTACAGAGTACTTATGACTAGCAGGCCAATAATTTAACACAATGTCTTTCTGAGGCTATTTGTGGTTTGTTTTTTTTTATTTAATGGGCTAGATTGGACAAAATAATTACATGTACAACTTCAAGCTGTGGTCCTACTGTCTTCCAGTTTGCACTGATTCTTGTTTATCAAAACAAGAGGGAAACGTGAACTCTTTAAACTAAATCAGTGTTTTCCCTTATGTTAAACAGTATATACACGTGCATTCTAAAGAAGAAAGTATTTCATAGAATCATCAAGGTTGGAAAAGACCTCTAGAATCAAGTCCAACCATCAACCTACCACTATAACTTGCCAATTATGTCAATTGCCAACTTGCCAATAACTTGCCAACCCATTCCTCCATTTTAGTCTATTAAAACAAAGAAAACTCAACACCATCCTATTTTCCTTCTCTTCCACTCATGCACATTTTCATGGGTTTTGTTTATATCATCTGTAAAGCCTCAAAAGATGCAACTGCTACTGAAACAGCCTCTGTTGTGTGAAACCATTCTCAAGTCATCACAGTGATTTGTTTCCTACTCTCTGAGACTTCTTGAGTTACTAATTAGACACTAATATATGTTAAGAAATGCATTTAAAAAGCACTAGCAGCACCTAGTGCCTTTTGCTGATGTTCCATTGTACCGTTAATTTAGGCCGAAAAAAACTGTACCATAACTCCAGATATGGAATTAATTTTTAGAAGGCAATTAAACTACTCCCTCTGTTGAATTTTTTACAACTCTTTAGCAAGAAACAATCAAGCAATTTCTTTTGTATTAACATTTGAATTGTAACAGATAACTTACCAAGTCTGCAGATATTTCACAACACGTATCTTCTGCTGCAAGTTGGGAATTACAATAAACTGCTATGTGGTGAAGTTCAATCTATTAAGAAATATAAAAGAAATTAATACAAGGTGTAAAAAATTATGTGTTACGGCATGCTTTTTCTATCTTGGTGTAGTAAACTTTCCCTTTGAACCACTGCATATTTCTGAAATGCTACAAAAAGACAAATCCAAAACAATTACACGGCTCCTTATTTAAGGAACAAATTATGCAGTCTATTACTTTGATGTAAATCGCATTTTAGATTTCATTTATTTTCATATAAGTTGCATTCATCTGTATTGGTTTGCTATATTACACAGGTATTTTAGCCTTGTAGACATCCTCTGCAAACCTTCTTTTCAGGAATGTAATTTTCTTCTGCTGGAAACTAAAATAAAGGTTTGATAAACTCACTATCAGATACATCTATTGCTTTGGACAGACCTTTGCCTGGACATTGCCAATAAATCACCTGAAGAGCAAAAATCACAAATTCTGTACATAAAGCTTGCGTTTCAGAGATTTTGGGTGGATTGGTGAGATGAGAAGCAAGTAAAATTCAAACTATTCTTGTCCTCATATGCCTCTTTCTGCATCAGTTTTATATCCTCTTAATCTCCCACTTGCACTTAGTATTGAGAAAACTGACCATTGGTACAGGATCCATTCTGCTGCCTCTGTCAGCTTTAATCCTTTAATGTTTTCCTGCAAACGTGGAAATCCCAACTGACAACTTTGACTCAGAATGATCCAGCTCATACCATGCAACCAGCAGAAAAAAACCTGCTCTTTCTCCTGTGCGCTATTTTGAAATGAGGAGACTGTACACACATTTCAAGTAACATTGAACTCAAGTCTTAGCAAATAAAACAAAGCAAGAGCTTGGCTCCATGAAATAAGACCTCCGAGTCCAGGCCAAAGTGCTTAGTGCCCCACAAGAATGATTCCTCCTGCAATGTTAGCTTGCAGTTACGATGTGTTATTTTCCTCTGGAACTCTACAGTGTATATAACATCGCTGAAGCTTTCTGACGGTCGCTATAAACTCCAAGGCAGATGCTTTAAACCTGGTAGCTGAATGTCAGTGTACTTAAAACAAACAGATATTTCCTGAAGATTTCAAATTACTTGCTTTCAAATTACTTTCCTCCCTGCATGAGGAAACAGAGGAGAGCATCCCTGGGACAGAAAATAGCACAGAATATTATGGATAATTCTTGCACCAAAGGCTGCAGGAAAAACACCTCTGGCCATTTTGGATAAGGGAGAGACAATTATGAACTATGTGCCTCTATTTCTTCATAGCTGAATTACTCTAGAAGACCTAAATACAGAGGTAATCCTTAATTATTTTTTGTCTTCCCTTTATCAAAGACAGACAAAGTGTAACAGACAACTGATACAAACCTATAAATAAACCTCACTAAAAATTAAAGAAAAAAAAATAGGACTGCATCTTTAAACATAGCAATAATATATCTGTAGTAATTTGGTGGTTCTTTCTCCAAATTAAATACAGAAAAGCAGACTCCTTAAACCAGGACTGAGTTTTATGCAGTTACTTTGGCAACAGCTTTGTCTTAGCAGATGCTACAGCACTGAATAATGTTTAGAGAAAAACACTTAAGGACTTCAAATTAAGAATACACTCTCTAAAATAATGACTGTGTTTGAACATTTTATCTATGCGATTCTTTACAACTGTGTTAGTAAAAGTGTGGCTAAAACATTACTTCATGTTATCTATTTGTCCTTTCATACTACTCACATCTACAGGCTTATCATCCGCAGCACGAGAAGCAATCAGTGTCCTTCCCTGCAAGTCAATGGTGAATTTTTCATCAGTCTGCTTTCTCTCAATTAAATTACAATCCAAATAGAGGGAAATGATCCCTGACTGCACGCTAATACCAAGCTTATGCCACTGCCGGTCAAACAATGGATAAATTTCTCGATTCTTAAAAATGTAGTGCAGTATATTTCCCTGAGAGGATTTGGTCATATACTCCACCACCTTTTTTCTACCATCCAGGAGGACAGAGATCTGAAAGCAAGACAAAATAAAAGAAGTGGTTATTTAAAAGTTGTAAGAAAGAAGCACATATGTAAACCATATATAACAAAAAAAATTAAACTACATACACTGGGCAAGAATTTTGTTATGGAACATTCTACTATGTAACTTGGTAAATAATTATCAACTTTAAATTATAACATGCATTTATTCTATCTTGCAGTCTAAACTTTATAGATTTTGCTAAATTTCTGTCATTCCTGCAACAAATTATCAATTATTTCAGAGCAGTCTGTATTTCATAAAAACTTTAGCTAAATCCATTAAGGAAGCATCCACTATTACATGGGGGAAAAAAGAAGGAGAAACTTTGAAGAAGTTTCAAGAAGAAGAAGAAGAAATAAACCAAAGATGACTCTAACCTCAGGTGTGTCATACTGATTTAAAACTTGCCATATATACCAACGCTCTTTCTTGGTATTTCGCCGTATACGGAACGTAGCAACTAAAGAGTATTCTTCAGGAAGCCCATTTGGAAATACTTGCCTGGAACAGGAGGGAGGAAAAAGATTTCTTGTTATTTGTATACAAAAAAGCATTTCTTTAAAGGAATGAACAGAAAGAATACCTGGTTAAAACAAGAAGCCAAACACTTACTCCTACTCATACACACTTACAGGCCTGAGCATCCAGAAGTGCTTCTTCTCAAAAGTACAATTCAGTCTCTTTATAAGAATAAATGACTCAAAGTTTAGTAATTAATTTTTGGTCTAAATTTTTTAGCATCTGTGATTAATATAAATAGGAATCTAAAAAGAAATTATGCAAAGTGAATGTCCCACATGAAAGTATTTTAAAATACATCTTTTCCCAGTTTATTGCTTGGGATACTTGAATAGGTTTTGTAGAGGATTTGTAGAATAATCCCCATCCACAGAGACTTTCAAAACACAGCTGGACCAGTCTCATAATAAACTGATCTAACTTTCAAGTTGGTCCTGCTTTGAGCAGGGATTTGATCCACTGACCTCCATGGGCAATGACTCAGACACCTTGAGTATCAGAACAGTCAGACTTTAGCAAGCTCAAAAAAAAAAAGAGGGTGTATTTTAGAACAAATGATTTACTGTTGTTTGTTTTTGTTATTCCTTTCTTACCTAAGATGTGTCAATGTCTCAAAAAAAGCCTGACCTATATCACAGAATGCACCACAACACCACTTCCATAAGCTCTTTGAAAAGTTTGTATTTCACAAAAAGTGAAATCTCTACCTCAACTCTACAGGCTTTGGTAACCATTAAACATACACTAATCCTGTACTAAATAAATTAGGATGGTACAATCAACTTATTTAATTTGAAGCTTCTGCATTTCAAATTATTTATTTTCTAAGACAGAGGTGAGAAAATTAAAACCACAGATCTCTACACAACACAGGAGTAGCAGAAGTGTTCACATTGCTGTTTGCAATCAGCTTGCCATGCTGCAAAAAGTGTTCCCTGGATCAGAGCTCAGGAAACCTGAGGACCTCCCATGCAGCAGAAACATTTCCTCCGCCGTATTTCCCACAATCATGTGAAGTAATGGCTTAGTTCTAAAAAATACTTATGGGATTATAATTTTATGGCAATGTGTTATACAGCTTTTCTTAAAAACAAAACAAAGTAAAGCAACCAACAAAGGTAGGGGCAAAGAAAGACCAAAGGACTACAGCTGATAAAACAACAGCCCCACAACACTCCTGGAAACTGTTAGGATCTCACGAAAATGCCTCCTGTGCAGAAAAGCCTAAATCCTGTCAGAGAGCTTCTTTAGGGACTAGTACCTATTTAAGTCCCTCATGTGGAAATCACGCTTCTTTGGCTTATTTCCCACAGCTGATTCTTGTTTTATCGTAGGACCAAATTGGCTGCTCTCCCACATTGTTAGTGGACCCATATGCTGTTGTACAGCTATAGACAATGGAATTTCAAAAGGCAAGGCAAAAGAGAATAGGCTTGGCTGTACTTAGACCTAGATTTCATACTTTGTATTTCAAATATAGCGTAAAGAATATATTTCATGATTTATAAAAAAAAATACCTTCACCAGGCATGAGTGTGTGACTGCAGAACAATAAACTATCTGGAGATGGGATCAGCCTTATGATTTCCTGCACCCCAAGCAGGCTAAGGAGATGGTATCTCAGGTTTTCAGCTGTAAGCTAGGCAGGATATCTGGCTGTAGGAGCATCTGATTAGCTCTCCAAAATCAATTAACTTTTTCCCAGCTAAGTTCCATATTGGGGACACTGGGTAATTCACATTAATGGACAAAGGACAGACAACTGTTGAAGAGAAATGATCAGAATTTTTCATCAAATGAAAAGAGGGCAAACCATGATTGTTACTGTAGGTCTGGAAGAGAAGCAGAAGCAGTCTTTGGGCAAGGTGGTACTATTTTCTACACACCCATACCCCCCCATCACTCCATCACTTTATAGTGTATGCCTTCCTAGACTCTCACAGCCATCTAGATTTATGGCAGTATTAAGTCTTCAAAAACTCGGTTTCTTTCAGAATTTTCTGAAATAAGTTTGGTTGTGTGAGTACACATGACATAAATTTACCTTCCTTAACTGTTTACCAAACCATTCAGGAAACAAAAGAAGAGCTAAGGTATGGGTCAGTACTACAAAATCCAGCAGGAGTTCACTCTAACTTCCCTTACCTTTGAGATGACAAAGAAAACTGTATTGAGAGAAATTAGAAAAGCAGCCAAGATCAAATTAATTCTTAAGGACATTACTGATTTCAGTGAAGTCAACTCAAGAGGCAAGATTTAAACAGAATTGGACTATGAAAAATGATAAATTCAGTTAATTTGTGAATCTAACTTAGGTAGGAAAGTACTTCTGGTAGTCGATGGATTTAACCCTGGGTTTAAAGTAGAGACAACTTAAAAATTGTATCAGGTTACTCTAAGTCCTGTCCTTCTGAGTTTTGGAAGTGTCTAGAATAGAAATTATTCTGCAACTCTGTGGGAAACCTCTTCCAGTATCTGAGCAACAAAAAGCAAAAATTTAATATACAACTACCATATACCAGAGATATAACTTAATGCAGTTAAGAAATAGTATCTTTGAGAAGAGTTGTCATTGGTACCTGTCTTGGTTTTGCAACCCAAGAGTGCCTATGTGAAGATTCCTTGGTGACCAAAACATCATTAACAGATGCTTTAAAGTATACACTTCACAGTCAACCCTTCTAGCTAGATGGTGAACATGAAAAGGAACAAAGTAATGTGATAAATACCCAGAAAATCAGCAGGCTATCTGCTACCATACACAATTTCCTATATGCTCTTGCTCTCTGAATGACTTCAAGTGACTGTAATAGAATAAAAAAGCATGCATTGAGCATTGAAGTGACTTAGATAGAGATGATTAGTAAGACACTTTAGTGATATTTAATATTATTATCATAGTATCTTCTACTCTGTAAAATAAAATAAAAATCCTCAAAAATAGGCAATGTATATACAAGCTTTAAACAACAAATATATTATGACATTTGATGACACAAATAAAAGACCAAACAGAAAAATGAACATAAAACCTCACGTTGGAACAGAAGAATAACCAAACTACAATTTCACAAAATACTGAATTTGAAATTCAGAAGTTCTTTCAATGTTTACTATACTACTTCACCTGATCACATCTACAAACATTTAAAACCTGAGAAGACTTATGAGGTATTGTGTACAGGGTGAAAACAATAAAGGAACAGCATTAATTGTCAATAAAAAATTCAAAAGCAAGTTGTTTCACAACCCAGAAAGTATACTCCAACACAGAGTATTTAACCTTTCCACACGGCACAGTATACAAGCAGTAACAAAAGGAGAGACAAAAAGGGTGAAGGAAACCTACACCAAGCTCCCCTCAAAGTCTACAAATATACACACAGCACAAACAGAGAAGATGAACTTAGGGTAGTAAATCATGGTGTCTACACCAAAAGCAGTAAGAGAGATGACAGGTTTTAAGTAATTTACAATGTTACAGAAATACGGGTAGCAACTGGTTATTACAAAAATTTATCTATCAAGACAAGACAAAAGAACTTACAAATTAACACAGACAAGCAGAGAAGGGTATATTTGGCATCTGATCTCTCAACCAGACGCCTTTTTGGACAACAGCGTCTGAACAAAATTACATTATCACACCTGGGAGCAAAAAATCTGAGGTCTTCATGAACAGAAAAGATCCTTTTCAGTAGAACAACAGTTAGGTTCTCCTATTTTTGTTTAATTCCCTTATCAAACCAGACATCCTTCCCAGACGACTGCTCAAACCTTTAAGGCTGTTAAAAAGGTGCTCTCTTCCTCTTCTATACTCAAAACACTCATGACTGCTGTGGTTTGTGCTGAATCCAAAGCTGTCCAAGCTCACTATGTGTGACTGAGGCACAGTCAATGGCTTAGGCACCTCCAGGGACATTGGCAATGTTCTGCCATCTCTATACACATTTTTGAGTCACAATGAAACTTGGGTGGGAGTCACATGCCTGTCTGCTTAAGCCATGGTGCTTCTAAGCATGCCTGGAATTTATGCCCAGACGCCAGGGGAAATCAGTTGTCCAAAATTATTCATTTTAGGTGCCACTAGGGGTTGGGTGGTGCTTGAGAGTGGGCAATTTGAATTATTCTCAGACTCAGGAGGCCAGAGTCTGATTAAATTAGACTTTAGGTGGAATTTCGATGGTTTGATTCTCTCTCTCTGTCCATGTTGTCAGTAGTATATAATAAAAAATTAAAGTTGATGAATGGAGCACTGTGTTCTCAAAGCAAAGCACACCCTTGGTGGAAACTACTGAAAACAATAGCAGGAATTGAAGCACATGAACTGAATACAGAGGTTTGAATTTATACCACCCTGGTCTGCTGGACTGAGGCCTCAGCTGGCAAATGGAGGAGACCATCAATAGCCAGCAGGAAGATCCTCAATACTACAAGGTTTTAGATTGTACATAGATATGTTACAAATCCATACATTCAAGTATTTCTTCATGTTTCACTGGTTAAAACATGAGGCAAATGCAACCAGAATGGTAATAAACACACACATTCTCACAACAACTGTGTGCCACTCTATTAAAGTATATGTATACAGAGAGTTGCAAAGACTTTTGCTGCATTCTCCTCCTTTTTGCTAGGTCAAATGTAGCCATAATTTTTCCTAAAAACAGGTGTATATTATGACTGTACATTATGAGGTTACCAGAAGAGCAGTTACAAGAATGCTGCATGAACAATACCACTGTATTTGTGCATACCTTCCACTGTTTATAAACATTAACTATAGAATAATTTTTGGCGAAATATTTCTTTATTCATTTGTTTCCTCAAAAGTTCTGCAATGTAGATAGCAACTGGAACTGCTAGTGCTAGCATACTAAAAGAAGTAATTATGAATGAATTAACTGTGTATTCACTGTGCTATAAACAGTTTTAGTTCTATCTTTATAAAGCAGCATTGAGTTACCCATATCAAATTTAGTAAGGCAATCTTTTATTTACCTTTTGTTTTTATTTTTAAAAAAAGCACTAATGGAAAAGTAGCATCTATTTTTAAATCTTATGAACTCTAATTGTTCCATATCAAATGAGAATGCACTACAGTAATGATAAACTTCCGTATTTACAAGTATCAATGAAGCCTCCAGCTTGCTGTATATCTTCTAAGAAGAGAAAGATGAGCCAACTTGCATTTCCTGAGAGTGAAGTGAGAGATGTTTAGAGTTTATGGCAAGCCATATCTTTTCCAGCTGACATATAGCATTACCTGGTATATGTCACTTGTAACATGACAATGTTACAATAATTTCGTGGCCAGAGCTCAAGGAGTTAGTTTAAAAAAAACTTTCCTGTGTTGGATAATGATTTATTTCATACTTCAGTGATGGAGACACTGAAATGTTAACTTTTTCATGTTTGCAGAGGTTTTAAACTCAGATCCGTTATGAATAAAGAAAAGCTCAGGTGGACCAAGTACAAAAAATCTTCACATGATTATCAATATTTCTACAGCAAATTGCTATATTTTTGATTCTCAGTTTTTACCTAACTTTATCGGTATAACAGAAGAACAGGAATCAACTAACCAGAACAATTCACTAATCTCTGCCTAGAAAGTGTATTTCAAATTCATTTCAAATAAAAGCTAAGAACAGCTGTCTTTTCTGTCAGAATAAGAAATAATTTCCTTCCCATCCATCTTCCTCAAATCACATTAAGATGCACTATATAGTTTTATGTTACATTAGGCCTCAAGTTGTTTTCATACGACACATTATATGATGCAACTCAAGGGAAACTATTCAGACAGCTTAAGAGTTATTAATTACTTATGGAGAGCTCAACCCACTCATGAAATGTACTGCTGAAAGCAAAGCTGCAGATTATTTTAGCATTGAGAAGAGGGATTTACCTAATATTTAATATACTTCGGCACGCCTCCGGTCTCGTTTACAGAACAGGTATAGATTAGTTGACTCTTAATATACAGGTTGTTCAGAAATTTTTTGGAGTGAATATATTGATATCAAAATTTTAAAGGGCATTTTAAAAATAATGGTTTGAAAGAGGTACAGAAATACCAAAACCATTATGCCTGTGTAAAGTACTTTTATTCTATCCTTTTATCTCCAGTAGTATTCTGTATCCTTATTTACAGGAATTATGGTGAACTCCTGCCCTTAAAAAAGTCAAAGGCCAGTCTTCCTTTGATTTTTAAAGATGTCAGACTAACTGCCTGCTTTCCGAGTTAGCCTATTTCTGTGTATTTTAAGTTTTCTGGAAAAAAGAATCAGCAGTAATAAGAACAACACAATTAAAAGCAGTAATATATAACAGGAAATACAATAAATTTCCTTCTCTTTTTCCTAAGTAGAATTCTGCTGAATTTTGATGAAGTTTTTAGAAATTTCAGGTCAACAAAGAATTTCGGAGTCTTATGTTGTAGAAGGCAGCTTTCAACACTTTTGATGGAATTACACACTTGCTGGTTTGAGCAGCATGGGGCAGAGGTATTCCAGACAGTGTTGTCCAATTCCATGATTCAGGGAAAGCAGGGAAAGAGAAGATATGCTTTCCCTTGTATGAAAGAACTAGAGACCCATGTTTTTATTTCTTTGTTCCCCATCTCTCAATTTGTTTTTCTCCGGTCATCTAAGCAAAAGAAACACTCTGAATGCAAGATCTCTGTTCAGCATAAGTAGCAGCAACATCCATCTACACGAAAATATGAAACTAACCAAGAGAAAACCACCTATTTTGAACTCAAATGATTTCCTGTTGAGAATTATGCTCTTCCTAGATATATAGGTCATTCTACTTTCCCTTTAGTACTGACATACAGAGCTTCAGACACGTGCATCCCCCATCCTCAGGTTTATAATAGGTTTCTATTTCTGTGATTCACTGTAGGGACTGAAACTACCCTGCATACATGAAAACATGGTCTTATTGTTCAGTGTGAACATCCCAGAAACCTTCAATACTTTTCCTTACTCAGAACCACTCTAGTAAATCAACTGTCCCTACAGAAAAATTTACTTAGGGTCTGACATTTCTCACGAGCAACACACACACACACACACACAAAATAATTTTTTTTCTTTGAAGATTAACAGCAGAATCCAGAAGTGTGATGATCTGTCCTTTTTTTCAGTGGGTTTGACTGTCTCCAAAGATACAGTCTTTGTTAAAAATTTAAACCTAAGACACACTTAAGAGAATGGCAGAGATTTAAATTTTCTTTAGCTCATTCAAGAATTGCATCAAGTTTTTTGGTCTTTGGATATTATGCAGAAATGCCACTTTTCTGTCCTAAATATCCTAAAATCAAATTGTGGACAACAATCATCAAGAGAAGAGGATGAGAACTTAAATACTTTCAGAGGAACTTTAGACATTTCTTTCAACATCTATCTGTTTTTTATTTTGACATTTTAGGAGCTGTTTCATAATTCACATGGTCCTTCTAGTTAGCTCCCAGAAATGAAACAAACACAACAGGTCTAGTTATTAGACTAGTCTGTTATTTGTCAGACACTAGAGTCAATGAGATACTAAGTTCTTATGCTAAATATGATTATCTACAATGGAATGAAATTATTCAGCTAATCAAGAAACCTTCTGATGATGTTAATGAAAAAAAATTACGGTAACCTCTGGCAGGCAACTGACAGAGAAAATTGCTCTGCACATGGTTTTATATGCTTCCTACCCTGAAGCAAGACCCATCATAAAGTATTAAATATTTCTATATTTAAGTGGCAGTTGTTGCCTGAAAAAGTAAAGAAAATTCAAACTACGGTAGACAATTAGTCTATTGGAGGCCATGAAGACAGAGAGAAAATGTGCTTCATATTATGGAAAGGAGAGATGACATCAGGAATTATTTTGCTTATATATCCATATAATCTTCCCTGTAGAAGGAAGAAATCAAAGTATCCATTTCTCCTCAGACATTTGTACAGATACCTAGAGACACTAACTGATCACACTGGTCTCTTTAGTTTGGTATAGAGGAGGGTGAGTCAGCTCCAGCAGAACTTCATGCTGAGAGACTCACACCCTTTTACTTCTCAGGCTGGGGTTTTGGAAGGCACCTTGTGTATTTCTGCATGACATCATGCTACCCAGCCTAAAAATGTCATTTCCATAGAACACCCAATTTCTTCCTGTTTAGTCTCCCCTCATCCCCATCCCAAACTTCTGGTAGGTTTTTACAATGAACCAATGGAAAAAGTACCAGCTAAGTGAACTGCTGATTACACTTGGAACAGGCTCTCCCTTTCCTTCCCGGGTTCATTCTGCCAAGTCCTGGACAGCCCTGGCCGATGGTAAAGGGCAAACCATCTCACAGGCCAGCGTCCCTCTGAGGAACACTGAGCACTCACAGTGAGCTCAACAGCACAGCTGGCACTGGAATGGGAGAGCTAGGGCTGCTGTTTGGAGTGCAGCTGCACCCAACTGAGGGGTGCTGTTTTTGCTAACCCCAAATAATTGTCTGGATAACTAGACTCCTCCTCTTCAGCATGCAGGACTGCCTATAAATAAACAAACTCATTCCTGGCTAAAGTTGCAAGCCGCCTGTGCTAAGAAGTGCTTGAGAAAAACGGCACAGGCATGACCAAAGGCACTAAAGCCTACAACTCTGTTAAAAAAGGCTATATCTACCTATCTTGGCTCCAGCTGATCTCCCCAAAAATGAAGGTTTAAGTAGTGAAGATTGAGTTACCAACAGAAGAGATCTAAGTAAGAAAGGTTAATGACACCAGATAGCAGGGTCAGGCCTGAAAAAGTAACTGTCAGCTGCAAGAGTGAAGCTACAGAGAGAACATACTTTTGCTTTAACACCCCCTACACACAGCATGAATAGTCCGTGCATATTTAAGCCTGGTGTTCTGCTTACACTCAGAAGGATAATTAGATAAATAATGTCCTCTTTTACAGTATATAAAAACTGTTAATATTCACAATTTTTAAGTAAATGAGTATGGAAAAGAAATTACCAAAAACCTTATTTGCGTCACATCAGAAGATGTACTAGGATTTTCAGAAACTGGAATTTATTTTTATTAGTTATTTTTTATTAAGCACTTAGACTTTCTAATTAATATCCAGTTAAAAAAAAAAAAAAACAAAAAACAACAAACACAGGAGTATGTGCAGCTTAGTCTGCACTCTCACCATTTCTCTAATAATGAGATTTTTTTGTAAACTACAAATTAAATGAGGTTAAAAATAAAGGCAGTTTAAAAATACCCACATTGCTGTCTGCTGAGTCATAACTATATTTAACAGGATGGACCAAAGACCTGTGACTTGCTAACCCTGTTACTATCAGATTCAACTGGGGAGTGCCCAGGTATTCTGTTTAAAGTTCTAGAAGAGGAACAAAAACCAAAGCTTATAAAGGGAGATGGGGTCTTTCATCTGGCTCAAGACAGATGTTTTGAGAGGATACCTCAAGCAGTGATACAGATAAGTCAATAAACACTTTATTTAGGTGAATTCTAAGCTTCACATCAAAAGAACACACCAAACCCAACTTGAAAGAACACTGAATATGACCAGGAGCCCTTCTCAGACTGGACAATTAGGCTAGGTGTCTTATATCCAGGCAAGGATGCTTGATATGCTAGGAATTCACAAACTTTCCTCAAAACTGTGGAGTGAAGGCTCCACAGCAGAAAAGCTTCGCACTAAACCAATGCATCAACTGTAGCAACTTGAGGTTAAATCATCCATGTAATCTTCATGCAAAATAACAGAAATGGAATGAACAATGATCATCTTTTTCAACAGTAACATTGAGATTAGAATCTGCATTGCTGATGAAAATTCTATTACCTAGTGTATATATCAGACTAGTAAATAAAAAGTAGAAAAGTTATAACAGTGAAGAAAATATCACTATAATCACCTATATTTTTCATTAAATAAAATGGTAACATTTAAGCACGCAATGAGATGAAAAGAATATTTTGGAAGTTGGAAAAAAGGAAGTACTTAATTCCCTCATCACCCCATTACAAAACTTGCATTTTGATGAATTCACACTTACCCTGTAATTTACATGCTTGACAATGGAATTACATACCCAATATTATGGGAAATTATATGCTTAAGGAAGAGAAACTGTTACAAGAATAGCTTATAATACAATCATTGAACCCCAGAATGGCTGAGGTTGGAAGGAACTTCTGGAGGTCATCTGTTCCAATACCCGTGCTCATGCAGGATCACCTAGAGCCAGCTGGGTAGTAGCACACATTTATTTGTGTGTTTGAACAAAATCAAAATAAACTTTTTAAAGAGATGACACTTAAACTTAATTGTGATCAAAAAAGTAAGGACGCCGTAAGAAATGTACTCTTAGGCATAAATATGAATTCGTATGAGTAGCTCTAACTTATTTTTAAGGAGAAAAAAGAAGCAAGGCTATGCTATAATTCTTTGATCTTTCAAGAATTCTAATTGGTTAATGAGTCACGACTTTCCTTTCCAAGAAATCATATCAGCTATCTTGAATCACAAAGTGTTTTCTTAGTGCTCCTAACACTTTCACAACAAACCAATCTTAAGTTTATGTAATTTCCTGGTAGCATAGTGTATCTGTCTCCACATACTAACAGTAATGCAATTATTTATAATTTTCTAAATTAAAAAAAAAAATTGTGGAAAGAAAAATAGCCTATTAAAAAAAAGAAATAATTTCAAAGTCTATGCTCCTTTTTGACTTAACAGATATCTGATGTCATTTCCTTTTCAGACATTCAAGTCATCATGTGCAACCTCATTACTAAAGTACTTCTAGAACTTCCATTTTATATTTAATCCTTTTGTAATTAATTTCCTTCTAGTGCCTCTGTCCATATGTTTATTTTTATTAGTTACTGTCTTTATAATATATTGTCCACAGTTCATATTAGAATATAAAGCCATATGATAAACATTTTAATTCTCAGCAACTTAATCTCACAGGAGATATTAAAAAAAGTAAAACAAACTACTGCTATAGAAGACTCACATCCCAAACCCCCCTGTTTCCAAATACTACTTTTACCTATAAAATGAGTGAGCATTATTTACTAATTCTGTACAAGTCACTGTCAGTCAGGTGTCCATCCTGAGCAAGAGCAATAATTTAATACTGCAATTGCACATGCTATATTTCAAAGTGCATCCACCATGGAGGGTCCTCAGTGCAAGAACTGGGCTGGAATGGCACTTCTTGCTGCAAGTCTTGGCAATCAGTTCTGTTATTTACACACTCCTGGTGAACACTATTATACTTTTTGTTTAGTTCCTTAGATTAATTTAAACTGGCATTTAACGTTTAGCATTCTGAACTGCTCATGCAAGAGACAGACCCAGTAAGAGAAAAAAAAGGTGTATAGAATCATGGTCCCTCAATAATTTTATTTGTGCTGTTACTTCTCAGGAGCGGTCCAAAGCAAACCCCACGTGCCTTAACCAATGGATATTTTTGGGATATGCGTTCAAAAGTATTTGAGTAAACCAATACTGCTCACCATAGATTATAAGCATATATATTTCTTACCAAACTCCCACAGAATAATAGACGTGCAGATTTGTTACAGTTGGAAAAGACCTTCAAGATCCTCAAGTCCAACCCAGCACTACCACCGCGTCCACAATAAACCGTGTTCTCAAGTGCTATATCCATATGCTTTTGTACACTTCTAGGGATAGGGACCTCACCACATGACTCGGCCTACAAAAAAAAAATTCCTAACAGCTAATCTAAGCAGAACTCTCAGCAGAGTTCACAAAGAAAACTGAGTAAAAGATGTAAATCAAAGCTTATCAAGGACTTCAACATTAACATTGTTATAATAATTACTAGTCTAATCCCTAAAATAAAAGATATATTATTTTCCTTATGAAAATTAGAAGTGTAATGCCATATTAAGAACCATCAATACGTAATTCAAAGCCTAAATTGTCATGCCCAATCCCAGCGTATTTTTAGGATTTTTTTTTAAATAGAATTTTGAGATACTGAGACTAGGCACACTTACTAAATCCAAAAATAACATGATCTCTAGCATGTGGGTCTGCTAATAAACCAATATCTGAACATCTTGTTTCTATAGATTACAGATTGTTTTTCAAGTTGAAGTTTATTAAATCATTCCAAGTTCTGAAATGAGTTTGTGGCATGAGAAATATTCACTTGAGACAGGCAAGACTGCAATTAGCGAACTCTGTACACTTAGGACTGAACTCAAATTGATACCCCGACCTCTAAGTAAAAAACCCAGAACTATACTGTCCATTTAAAATCAAAGAAGTATTTTTAAAATTTTGTCAAGTTATCTCCATAAACAAAAAATACTTCATAGCATGATGATAAAAACTGTAAAGAGCTAACCACATAGAAATGTTAGAGGCCAAAAAGTTTTCAGAACCAAATGAATATAAATGAAAATTAGGGTAATGAAAAAAACACCAGGCAGTTTCATTGTGAGGCAGTCCATGAACTATTTTTAGCTATAAAACCTAAAAACTCAGAGGAAAGTGGGGGAATGGTATGATATCTCTATGACATGTTTAAACAAAAAGGTTCAGTGTAAACACAGATATATCAGCACAAACATCTTTTTGTAGATGCAACTTTAGTTCAGAGGACAAAAACCTGACAGCATAGCTGAAGCAAACTAGATTACACACCATTAAATCACAAAAGCCAGAAAAAGAAAGATCTGATTTATTACATGGTTGATTGTTGTTTTGAGGTTTTTTCCAGTCTGCTGATAAATTACTTTTGAAGCATGTGGCACCATTGCTTCAGCTAGAAAAATTATATGCATTTTATAAAGACACTTGAATCCTCTCAGCTCAATCAGCAAAACTGATAAATGATCTTTCAGTCTCTATATAGAACATAATGGGGCTACAGCCTATCCTCAGCTACGTGCATTATGCCCAGTGCATATCACTGAATTCTGTATGGCTGCATATAGCATGGCTGTAGATACCCATAGCTCTTCTGGTTTTCCAAAAAACTTCATCTGTGTACTGGTTTTGCAACTGCACTTTTGTTCTAAGACTATCAAAGACTTAGATCTACATTGTCCTTCTACCCATTTTTTGACGGATTTTTGCTTCAAAAAAAGGTGGCCAAGATAAACCAAGAAAACACTGCAAAGATTTTAAAAATCAGCATATTTGGCAGGGAGTAAGAGCCTTGTAAACTTTTCTACGAGTTCCTCACACTCTGGCATTACTTAAGGCTCCTTCAGTTAACATATTGGTCAATGAAACAACCCGCTTCAGAATTTGTGCCCAAGTTTTTGAACAAGGGTCATTGAGAAGCATCTAGGTAAATATCTCCTGCTGAGTCTAGAAATCTAATAACATAATAACTTTGTCTTGCTATTGCAGTATCTATGAAAATCTACATTTTTTACATTTTGCTGTTTTAAACAAGAAAACTGAAAAATAGTCTTGGCATCCATATCAGATGAAAATAGGAAGGATTTCCCTACAGGAATATATAGCAAAAGTGAAATTGCAGATGGCGTTTTAATCGGAACACTGGGATTGTTTTCCACAGGGCAGGTTAAACCATTACAAACTGAAGAAACAGTTTCAGGGTTTGTTTCTGCTAAAGGCAATGCTGCTGGGGCTGGGGACAGCCTATCTTGCTCCCTCCCTACTGTGACTGCTGAGATGACACTGCCACAGGGATCAGCCACCAGCCTTGCTGAACAGAGAGGCTGATGCTGATGTGAAGGAAATGAGATGAGGTTGAGAGATGGAGATGGGTGGTGTGAAAGCAAGCTCCTAACTGTATTTTCTTCCAAATAATAATTTTGGCTTTGTTTATTTGGATTTGTTTATTGCCTGCCATGAGGCACATGGGATTCCACACGAACACTGCTGGTCTCCTGCACACTCTTATTGTGGAGCAGTGCTCTTAAAGTACACACCTCACAAAAGCCTCTTCCCTTTATTTACAGGAAGAACATCATCACTAGGAAAAAAAAGGAAAAGAAAGAGTCTACTTCATCCAACAGTGTTTCACCATTTCAACTGGTATGACACTGCCCCACTAAGTGCTCCACTGTCAGGGGAACACAGTACAGATCAAAGAATCCTAATTTGTTACAGTCAGTGACTTAATTAAAAAAGATTTTCTAACTCTCTGTTCCCTCACAGTATGCTTTTAATGTAAATGCTATACATTTTAAAATAAACTCTTCCCTCCTGCCACCTCTGTCTTTATCTTTGATTTTCCAATTCTTTTTGCATAGTAAATTGCAGGTTAAATTGTACAATGATTCAAACTCAGTATGGACATTAAAATCGGCATATATCAAATTTTCAGGTAGAAAACAAGCCCAAAAATGCAGAAAGACATTCACAGGTGATTATTCTTGAAGCATTGGTCAGTCATTTTACATGGTAAGAAGCCCCATTTTTCTCCTTAGCCATGAAATGAAATAACTGGTATTTATAAGGCAGGTACAACATCATTTTGTTCTTTCAAAAGTAGTCACTATGTTTTCCTTCTTTTTAATTTCTACAATAGAGTAAGTGTTGAAGTTTCTGGAAATAAACACAAAATACACTATTTCAGGATAAAAGAAAGATTGAATCACTACAGATTCTAGTCAATTACTTTAATCTGTACTACATCCAGGCTCCCACACTCAGGAATCAAATTCCAAAGGCAAGGCCTTTTTCTTGAAAATACCCTGTAACCAAAATACCAGACATTTCAGTCTCAGCATTGTTGGCTCCAACTGCTCAAATGACCTCAATTAAATACATGATATAGTAAAGGAGAGGTGTTTTCTTGCATATTATTTTGACAGACCAAAGGCTAGCAGGACTTTGTGTGAGCACAGATAAAAGCTGGTTGGAATAATTGTAACTACTGCCTCAAAACTGGGATAATACCTTTTTGCCATTTTCAGTCACACTTTAAAAGTCTTCAATGAATTTTTTTGGAAACCAGTGATTATCACATCTGTCTATTCTATATACTTTTTAAGAAATTGGTAAAAAACTTCCTAAATTGCATCTTAAAATATTTTTAAGACTGTTGAAACTAATTCTTCTGCTCGAAACAAGACTCATTTCCAAAAATAATTAAAAAATCATGCCTGTGAAGACCTTCATGAAGAGCTGAAGTTTATGAAAGGAACTCAGTATTTTTTCAGTTTGGTTGTGAGAGTGGTCTCAGCAGATACAGCCAGAGAACAGACAGCGAAGTAATGGCTGCAAAATCACATAGGTAGCTTTGGGAAAGCAAATTGCTGGCTGTGGAAAGGCTTCTAACAGTGAGCACACCTCCTCACTTGATGCCAACTGTGCTCCAGGAAAATGGAATTCTCCCCACATTTTTTCGTGATTAAGAAGGTTAGCACTAAAAAGAAACAGAAAACCCCACATAGGTATTATTTATCTCTGATTTCTGATCTTAGCAGAAAGAATCCTCCCACCTGGAATTTACTGAGGCAAGTGGGAATGGTATTTCTTCCTCCAGTAACTAGAAATCTCAAGGAGGTGAAAAACTTTCTCTGAAATATGGCCCAAGCCACAACTCTTCTGGCAGCAGTGAGTAACAACTTTGCTGTGGAGTTCATAGTCCAAATACAGTCAAAATCCAAGCTCTTTTGTAGTATCTTACAACGAAAGGGGAAGAATTCCTGAAAGAATCGTGAGAGTAATCCCAACTTGTATAACTCAGCTCGTTTAACAGCCAGCTATGATAATCTCCTCAGTAAATTAATATGGTTTGTCAAGCCAAACAAACTACAAAATAAGAAAGCTGTGACTACACCATGAAGATTTGCTAATCATGAACATCCATTTCAAAAACATTCTGAAACTGAGCCGAAACCAGCTTGTTATCTCCTTTATTGGTGCTTTCAGAAGAAGAAAAGATGGCCCACCATCAACCCAGAAAAGTGAGAATGAGGAACAACTGACGTCTGATGCATCTTTAGAAAAGAAAAGTGAAATTAATTCATCATAGAACTATTTATTCTAAGTCAACTGAAGAACAAAGATTAGCCTAAAAGGCTAGAAGTATCAAATACTGCTGGCAGGTCTAAAGGAATGCTACCAGCACAAAACCCTGTTCTCCTTTGCCAGCAAACTCTGTCCCACACTGGAATAAACTACATGGGCAGTAAAGTCTGGAGAAGAAATATGACTCTATAAGGTATTTGTTGAGATAAAACGAAACCATTGTATACTTACTATTATTCTATGATTCTGTGGTGTGATTATGACTATATAATTAGACTGTCCACCTAACTTTATACGAGTTTCTTTATGACTCAAAAGCTCAGATACACTTCTTTCCTCAGGAATAATTTCTGTTAAAGTCCACAAAGAACTTCAATAAGCAATTCACAGTTTTAATCAGGAAAGTATTACTGGCATTAAATTAATATTTTCCAGTCATTTACATAAAGCACAAAGAAAGCTATCCATCTGCTATCACAAGACAAAATATATACAGAAGTGCATCACAGAAAGAGATAAAGACCTGCAGCTGAAGTCCAACATAAATAAATGTAATCAATTTCCCAAGCTGACAGTGCATTGTAAATTATTTACAACATATAAATAGGTGAAACACTACTCCAGGTCCATTGAAAAAAACCAAAATGGCATCACAGAAGAAAAATGGCACAGCATAGCTTTGTATTACCCACACTACAACTGAATGAATGAAATGCAAGAGGAGATGTGCCAAGTTACTTGATACTTGCTAGTCAGCTTAATCAGATACTCTCAATTTCCTGCAGGATGGATAACAAACACTGTTCTGCTGCTTACTGCACACCACGTCTACTAAAATATTTTCTGAGGTAGAATGATCCCTAAAGCCATCTAATAACACAAGGGGTCTTGAACCACAAAACCTGACATAATGTAAGAGAAGTAGGTTTAAATAAAAATAATTAATTAAAAGATACTGTACATGGGTAACTGAGATAGTAAATTATAAGGTTATGATGACAGATACCCAAGGTTACAATCCTTTATTGTAACCCTACCATGTAAAAACCCAAAACCTCACTTCGTGCTCCTGACCATCTGCCCTTATTTAAAAAAAACACCCTAAAACTTCAGAAGAGTTTAAAAAGTAAAACACTTCAAACAAATTTAAAAAAAAAAACATTTGTCCAAAGCGTTAACTCAATATCAGAAAGCCATTTTATATTCAACAAACTGAAATAATTAAGAATAGAATTCATCTTTTAATTGCATTTCTGTGAAGAAAGGTTAATAAGGGATGAGCAAGATTATTGGCATGAAGAACAAGAATTTAAAAAAAAAATTCTGCTATGCTTGAATGTTATTGAAAATACTTTTAACCTTTTTATTGTTCAGAAATATATACGTATGAGGTAGTACTTACTTGCATAACAAGCTGACTGAAAATCTTATCTTGTACCTTATTATCATCAATAACATGATAATAATTTTCTGGCTAACTGTATTCATATATTAGCACTGATATGCATTTTATTAGTCATCATCTCAGTTGCTCCATCCAGCTAAATTTTTCATCCATTAGAGATGCACATTTTTAGGGGAAACTAGAAAGATCTTCTCTTTAGTTTTTTTCTTTAATGAGGATATGCAGAAGAAAATAACAGGGATGATGGGGAACGTGAGAACAAGAGACCATGAAAGCCAAGCCATCTCCCTTCCAGGTTTACCCCTAACTGAAATGCTTTAGCCCCTGACCAAGTTACACTGACAATGAAGAAAAACTAGCCATTTTTCTCTTCCTCCAAAAAGCTGATGAGATAAAATATAGGAAAAATTATATATATAGCGCAAAAAAAAAAGGCCAAACAAAAGAACCATTGTGACTTTCCCTGCAAATAGCTAGGGCTTTGTTAGGTCACAGCTATCAGCTCTGGTGTGAATTCCCCATTTTCATTCCCTTCACTTATAAACAGTTTTCGAAAGAAGAAGAAACAGACATTAGTATTATGCCTACTAAATAAAGCCAAGAAAAAAGCTTTATGTTTTTTAACCTCAACGTGACCTCTCAGACCAATTCTGAAACAACTCAGAAATTCTCAGAAATCAGTACTTTGAATCAAGAATTTTACATCAAAGTGATATGAATTTTAAATAATTCACCCTTTTGTAATTTCTAGCTTCTTTCTGTTCTATTTTTGGCACTGATTTTCTTACTGTTCCAAAATAAATTCAGCGCACAAGATGCACTTCTTAGCACTACTTAGTTTCTTATTCCCAAAGGAAAATTGCTCCACATTTTTTGTTATTGCCTTCATTTTCTACCCTTCTATAATCTCATGTTTCCATCAAATTCCCATAAATTGAAAAAAAAATTATTAATTTTTTTTAAAAGGAAAGTTTTTTTACTAAAAATCTCTCAAAATATTTTTAGTAAAGATATTTATGGGTGGTACCTACTATCACCTGCTCCTCTTCTAAAGACAATCTGGATAATACTGGAAAGGCCCTAATAAACAAGGAGAACTCTTTGTGTCAAATAATTTTGTCTAGTGAATTTTCCTTCAAAAGCTAGCGTCCAATGTATTTGAAAAAAAATATTGTGATTAGTTTAACTTTGCAGAATTATACAAGCATGAAAACTTGCACTTACAGTATTAATATATCAGAAAAACTTAGAGAACCTAAATATTCTAAATTGCTAGATAAACTCTTTCTGTAGTCACACTTCTCTCACATAGATCACTTTGTTTTGTGTCTGGGTGCCTTCAACTCTTTTCTTCCTTCCCCCTGGCCTCATGGTACTCACAGTCCCTCTGTGCTATGCCTAGGATCCAAGCAAAGGGGAAGTCCAAGGACCAGGTGTGTTTTTTTACTAGGCAAGCTGGAGCCAGACCTCTTGCAACACAAAATACCCAACCTGAAGACATGGGAATACAGTTGCTTCTCTCGTCACCACAGGAACATGCTGTACAGAAACCACAGTCCCATGACTCAGAGCACATCTCAACCAAGAAGTTCTGAGATGATCCTCTCTCTACACTGAGCACAGGGAACTTGAAACTACATTCCTAACTGCTTCTTGACATTTCCTTGTCCCTATGCAAACTTAAATCCATACAATCCAATTGTGCCTTACTCTCTTTCACTATCCTTTTGATTTTTCATGCAGTCTCTTGCTTTTCATCCCACCCTTTCCTGGAATAGGATTTTGCCTACACTGAGTGCCCACTGTTCTGTTGCTGCCAAAAAGCAAAATGTGGGTACCAGGAAAATAAAAAAATATAGCATTCAAGGAAATGGTGTTACTCTCTCTTTTTAACCTTGCCAGCAGTAGTGAGAGAGAGGACAGACAACTTCACTGAGGGAGATCAGTATAATACTTCCTGTCATACCATGAAAGTTATTTGTTTCCTTTGTTTTATAAGTATTAACATATTAACAGTAGAATTTTCAGTATTAGAAACATGATTTGAGAAAGTGCTATTCACAATTAACTTACTTACATACTCTCAGATTCTAGAAGGAAGATGCAACAAAATCAAAATGCTTCCCACAGAAAAAAAAACTGAAAAAGCCTAGAAAGAACCGTATTGCTTTCTGCAGCATTCTTTGGATATATGTTCAGTGACTCAGTTAGTAGCATTGAGTCTGAGCTCTATCTCTTAAAAGCTAAGCATGAAAGTAGTATCTTACCTTGTATCTCTAATGAGAGGTGCACTTCCCAGTTTAAAACAGATCTTTTCCCCACCACAAGATGTTTGCCTTAAAGAAAAGCTTTCTGCCAGATCAAACCCTGTAAAATAGAACACAGTATGATATGATTCAATGGAATTTAAAAACTGTAAGTAAATAATCATTTTTAGCATACTTGAATACAAACATTTTAGCATTTCTAGAATATGGACTGACAAGCTATTTTAAAAAGCAGAACTTGAAGTCACAGAAACTTTCAATATTTATTTTATTAAAACTATTCATGCAAAATTCACTTGGTAGATGACTTTAAAACCTGAAAAATTAATTTGCTAGTTCCTTTTATCATCTTAATTGATAAGAAGGTAGGATGATTGTAAAAAAATCATGGAAATTAATGTGGCTGCTGAACTTGAACCAATATTTAAGGAAAAATATGTTCTGATTTTAACATCACCTTCCTGAGAGCAGCAGCAGTTTTTCATGGTTGGGGATGGCATTCTGTCCTAACCTTTCAATTTTAAAGCCAGCTTCAGTCAGACTATGATTACATCCAGTAACCATTACCAGCTAATTAATATAGATATCCATATTAGCTTGGTCATTTACCTGATACAGCAAGACTGTCTCTGTTGATTAGTTTGAGATGACGGGCAACTTTTTTCATTAAAGGGCACACAGCACCTTCAAGAGAACACAGTTTAGTATCTATCGTAAAATGTTATCAAATTAACAGAAATTGAACAAACTATCATGGCAGTTATGGTAATTTTGACAAGAATGTTTCTTTTTGTTTCTTTAGGATATGAAAAGCAGCAGCAAACCAAATTACAAAATCTAAGTGAGAGTAGATTTTATATTACACTTCCAATAATATAAGCAGATAGAATCTGTATCACATTTTAATTCAGCTGCCTGTGGTTAAAGTTCATATAAACAATATAGCCAGAAGAAAACCATTAAATTCTTACCATGCTGTTTCCATTTACAACACTATAAAGCAGTAATATCTGCTCCAGGTTCTTTTTGTATTTCTCACTGTAATACCAGAAAATATTTTCCCCCATTCATGAATATGGAAATATTATATTTTGGGGGAAAAAAAGCCTGAAAATTAAGAAGGGGACTAAGTCTGAACCAAAGCATTTTGGTAAGCAAACAGAATGTTCTAAAATTTGGAACATGGTAATCTGAGGTTAAATCTAACTGAAACGTTAGATAAGACACTGTATTACTAGTATGCAAAATAGTAATTATTTCTTCTTACTTGCAGTAAGTCCTTTATACTCTTTTTTAATAGATATACAGGAATGTCCATAGAAATACAGAAATATGTCACTTTTGTGCAGGTGTCAGAAATAAGGCTTTCTGGTTAACAAGTTTTGCAAACAGCCCTGCTAAATCCTAAAAAAACTAGCAAATCAAAAATGACAAGTTATGATATTTGCCCTGTCAACTTATCAAGCACAGAGCTTTGTGAGCTGATGCAACTAAAAATATGTCCAAGGTGTATCTGAAGCTGCTGAGCAGTGCAGGTCAAGGCGTTTTCTGAAGCATTAGTTCAATGAAAAAAGTAAGCCATGTTCTATGATTAACCTGGAAATCATCTATATTTAAATGTTTTGTAAGAGAAACCAGACAAAATATTGGTATTGAAAATAGCTATATTTGTAATCTTAAAGCTTGTGAAATTTGTCATTCATTCTGTAGTTATGTAGAAAGTATTTTTGCCTTCAAAACTCTTAAATGCTATTAAATATATTTCAGTATTTGATCTGGATTAAGAATGGCTAATTGGAAATAACTAGTAGAAGTGAAACCATACCATATAATTCAGACATAAAGACACCTCCTGATAACATGGTTAATGAAAATTATATCAACTCTTTAAAGAATAGACAGAGCAAAACATTTTATTTCTTTTTTTATGGGGTAAGATTCATTATGTCCTCCACATGTAAAATTACAGTTACATCTAACCATTGACTACTACAAGTAACACCACAGATAAATTAGTTTGCTTCTAAGGCTCTAAGGGAATAATATTTTTTCTTTCCATTATATAGATCCATAAATACGCGGATATGCGTGTTTTTCTCTACAGATAGAGTTTCATGATAAATGAGATGAAATATATGCATGAAAAACTCTGTAAATTTCCTTTCCCTAGAAAAGATGCCAAACTGTAAAGAATATTCATGTTGTAAGTTCTGAAGTGAAATCTTTCATCATTCTTGGTTAGCAGGAAGTTTTATACAGTGAGAAAAGCATTTGCTGGAATTACACAGTAACATAGCAATTTCAGTACACCAGTTGATATATACAAACACAGCATGGGACAGAAACAGGTTCACCTTAGATACCCTTTAGTTTACAAACCTCAACCTTCAATCAAATATAGATTATTAAACTACAGAATTCTATATTCTACACTCTAAAACAATGAATGTTCTTAGGGTACATTTACATGACTATAGCTCTAAGAAATAAGCTGGAGTAAAGGAAGCCATTTATGGCTGGAGTTGCAAAAGAATGTCAGTCATAAGTGGACAGATAGTTTTCTCATATCTACATGTTTCCTAAGGGCTTTTTTACAAAAATTTTCAATAAATTTCAAGGCAGATTCTCTTTTTGGTTAAATTCTTGACAGTACTTATAAGAGCAGACAGAGTGTACTTATTGCTGAATTTACCCTAAACTGATTTAAGCTTTAGAGAGCCTGGGACACAAGTGTGCTTTTCTTTTCAGTATTAACTTACATGAGTGTTGAGCAGTGAAAGATTAGAAAGTTCGAGTCTATTCCCCACAGCCACTTTCTTCCAAGTCCAAATAAAGACTCAAGCCTTAATTTTTGTGTTATCCAGATGATAGCAATGATTCCTCACATGCCACAGACTGGACCATGGACCTATTTTTATCAGTGGCATAACAGTCACAGCACAGACAGGCCATCTAAGTGTTAGTTACTTGTTTGTATTCCACATCCCCAGAAGAACTGAAAGAGTTAGGGTGAATCTTCTATTGCATGCTGCTGATGCACTCCTCTAGTTCAGTGCTATTCCTTTTACCACAGAGCTAAGGGAAAACTCTCAAATAACACATCCAAACCCTCTCCATACCAAGACTGACAACTTTCATTACTATAGAGTGATGAAAATTCTTTCTGCAATTACAGCTTGTATAGTTAACCTCTTCCATGATTTTTAGTACTGCTAGCAGATCCTTAAATTTTCTTTAGCCTGAGACAAAATAGGCAATCTGCCCATTCAACATGTGGGCAGCTGAATGACAAGGTCTACATGAAGATATTTGTGGGGATGTAAAATCCCTGTGGGCCCCATCCACACAGGCCCAGGGGTCTTCAGAAATGCAAGGGTTGAATTAAAACTGTCAAATAAACCAAAATACATAAATCCACATAGACATGAGGTAGAAATGCAGGTTTAGTTTTAAATAAGTAGAGTGCCTTAAACAAATAAGAGCCTGTATTAGTTAGTAAGAGAAGCCCTAAAGCCTAGTTTAAAGTTCAAGTAGCATTGCCTTTTGCAAAGTTAACTAAGTTCTAGTCATAACAAAAACAATGTAGCCTTGCTAAGTATTCTTAGATAGAACAAGATAGAGTTTTATATACATAGAATCCGTGTAAGAAATTCCAGTACTTTCACACATCAATCTTAGCTTAGGATAGGTCCAGCAAGACTGTAGTAACATAGTGTTTCCACCTGATTGGTTAAAAATAGAATGAAATGCAGTGCTTTGTGAATGCTAAAGATGCTCATGGAACACAGATCACGAATGCCGTTGTTGTTGTTGCTGCTGCTACTGATAAGATGCTGCTACTCCCGCTTGGGACTTGTGAGCTTTATGCTAGAAGGCTTTCTGCATACTGGCATGGACTGTAACAACTTTGCTTTATGAGGCTGATTTTAGCAATGCAGTAAAGGACGTCTAGTTTTTCAACTACCCAGCTTTTATAGGCTTCAATGAAGACGTGCAGGAAACTTGACAGATATTCAGGAAAGAAAATAAACAAGATAAACCCTTACTGCTAATCCAGTGGGAAACCATGAACCTATTTGGCCTGTTAAAATACATTACAATAAAATTAATGAAATAGTAAGAAGAACAAGCTTACATTTATACACTAGATTGCTCTGCATGTAATAAAACAACATCTGTGGGAACTGAACTAAAAAATTCATATTCAACCAGTGATATCAACGGTGAAGTTAACTTATCATTAAATTCATGAGTTTACCTGCCCATACAAAAAATTTGGCCTGGATCTTTATAAATCAATGAGTTCTAGCTATGAGCTTATTAATATTAAATTAATCCAATAATCTTGAAAATACTAATTTATGTAGACCAAGCAGGCACATCACTGTCTTCTCTCTTACCACTAATATTAATAAGAATTTTTTGTTTGTTTTCTAATGGCATTATGAGAAAAAAAAAAAAGGGCACTGCATCTAGACATATCTGTTGCAACACTCAATGGCACGTTCCAAATTCCTGGAATGATCAGGACACCTGTTGAACCATACTGCAACTTCCATCTAGGCATCATGCTCAACTTTCCATTCCATGCAAATGAGGATAGAAGAGACTGTGGTGTGTGCTTCAGTCTCCCTCTTACAGATATTGCTCATGTGCACTTCCTGAGTGGAACTGTAACTTCCAATGGGCAGTCTTGGTTTCTCCAGATTAGTGTAACCTGTAACAACTAGATTCACTTCACAAGTACCCATGTGCTATTTATAATTAAACATCATGTTCAGGTGAAGTTTTTAGCTGCCATCTACCACCACTGACATGCACATTGCAAAGGCACTGAAGTTTCCATCAGTAACCATGGAAGACCAGTGAATGTGGCCAAACAGCAGAGCCCAACCTAATGTGTATCCACAACCTGTGTCGACTCAAGTTTCAGGCAGAAACCTATATTACCCAAGCTTTTTCTCATACTCTTACTGGAACAAGCTTCATAAACACACAGACATAGGCAGCCTCTTCAGAGCTAGCCACACACTTGTAAATATCAGCAATGATATCCAGTGAGTCCATCTCAAATGTATTCATACTGCAGATAAGCAGATCCAGCTGGCTGCTTTCAAATAAGGTCAAGAATTCAGATCTCCTACATATCTATAGCCTCAAGTATACAGGCATCAGGAAGTAAGATGCGATTTTTTTGTATTCTGTTTTTTGTAAAATAACAAATATTGTACATTAAAATTAAAATTAAAATGTATATATTAAAATGTATATATTAATTAAGACAAGGGTGGGAAGAATGAAGAGAACATGATACAGTAAAGAAGTAAACTTCAAGTCTGGTGACTATTTAGATAGTTATGAAGTAACACAACAGCATTGGCAGGTAGAAATAAGAAATCCAAGCAATCGAGTTCAAAAATTAGGATACTCATGCTAGACCCCTGGAGAACTATATTGTCCCATGAAGAAGAGTAAGTAGTGAAAAGGAGGACTTATTATTTGAGACAATCAGCACCACTTCACGAAAGGCAAGTCTTGCATGACTAACTCCATGGCCTTGTACAGTGGAGTGGCTACATCAGTGGACATGGGAAGAGCTACAAATGCCATCTGGATTTCTGCAAGGCCTTTGACATGGTCCCCACAATATCTCTGAATTGTAGAGGTTGGGATTTGATGGCTGGACTGCTTGGAGGATGAAGAGTTGGTTGGACAGTCACATCCAGAGGGAAATGTTCAAATCTTCAATGTCCAGATGGAAGTCAGTGACAAGTGGTGTCCCATTTCGGATCAATGTTATTTAATTAATTAATGATGTGGATGAAAGGATTGAGTGCACCCTCGGCACATTTGCAGATGACACCAAGCTGAGTGGTGCAGTTGGCACACCTGAAAGACAGGATGGAACCCAGAGGGAGCTAGACAAGCTTGAGAATTGGGCTCATGGGAATCCTGTGAGGTTCAACAACCTCATGGGGTGCTGGACCTGAGTCAGGGCAATGGTCAGTATCAAAGAGGCTGAGGGTTGAAAGAAATGGGAGCAGCCCTGAAAAGAATGCTTTGAGAAAAATGATGGATAATAAGATGGAGTTCAGTTGACAGTGTGTACTTACAGCCCAGAAAGCTAATCATATCCTGGGCTGCATCTAAAGCACGGCCAACAGATCAAGAGAGGTGATTCTGCCCATCAGCTCTCATGAGAGCCCCTCCACCTTGACTACTGCATCCAACTCCAGGGCCCTAGCACAAGAAAGACGTGGACCTGCTAGAACAGGTGCAAAGGAAGGCCACAAAAACAACCAGAGAGCTGGGGTATCTCTCCTGAGAGTTAGGGTTTTCAACCTGGAGAAGAGAAGGTTCCAGGGAGACCTTACTCCAGCCTTACAAGCCAGTGGGCCTGTTAGAAAGATGAGTACAGACTTTTTACCAGGACCTGTTGTGACAGGACAAGGGATAATGGTTTTAAATAAAAGAAGTTAGATTTAGACTAGACTTTACAATAATGGTGGTGAAACACTGGAATAGGTTGCCTGGAGAGGTGGTAGATGCTCCATCCGTGGAAACATTCAAGACTAGGTTGGATGGGAATATCCAGAATATGAATACATTGTATGTGAGAGTTACTGTAGAGTCATTATATTGATTTGAAGAGGTATCTAGATGTACTAAAACATTAAAGCCAAAAAGCTGAATTGATTTCCATACTCAAAATCACTCACTGTATTTGGGTTAAAGTGCCTGTCTAAAATCATGATCCATAGCCAATACTTTTCACAACATGTACCATGTCAAAAGACAAGGAAAATTCACCATGCCTGATAGTCCCAAAACTTTGTTTATACTACATTTTTCATGGTTTAGCAAGTGACTTTAAAAACAGTAATTGTAAAAGAAAGTTGAAAAAGAAGCAATGATCTGGAAATGAGACAGAATATTATTATTCTTAATATAAAGCATTCAGGAATGATCAAATTAAAACTTCACATGCCACTACAGAAAGAACTTACGTCCACACTCAAACCCCAAATATTCCCAATAATAATAAATTGACAACATGAAGAAAGTATGTTTGCAGTTAGATCAAAAATATGCCTGTGGAAAACTCCTGAACTCCCTCCCCTTGGATTTGCTATACTCTATCATGAGAAATGAGTTCTTCCTTCTAATAAGCATAACAAAACATGAGAGCTGAAAGAAATCCTCTATGTGAATCTAATGCCTACTGGCACCTTCAGAGCCTAAGGAGGACTGCTCCACGAAGATCCTGTATATGCTCCCAGCCTCTGACTCTTTCTTCAATACTGTTATTTATTTCTTACAATATTGGCCCAATGAATAAGTCACAAAGTACGCAAAGTGTATCTAGTGTGCCTACTCAGAAAACTCTCCCCTGCATATGCACACAAGTCAATCCTTGGCCTAGCATACTTCTTTTCTCTCACCACCCTCAAATTAACTCTAGTCTACCCTTTTCCATGTATTTGAAGCCACTCCTTTAGATTTGAGTAGATCAGATGAGAAATTTCAAGATGTAAATATAATAATCTCAGATCCTACCTAAATGTGTTTTGCTGGAAAAGCTTCCATTTTAGCCCAGAGAAATAAATGCTATGCATATGTTGTTGAAGGAAGGAAACCAAAAAGATCATCTAGGCAGATATTGAAGGACAAATGCTGATTTAAACAGAACTTGTACATGGGAGGGAACAAAGGCCGAAGAAAGAGTGACTGAATGCATGATATGAAAAACAACAATAAAAAAAACCCTTTAGATATTTCTCTCTTCATGAAGAAAGAATATTTAAAATTTGTAACAGATTCATCTACATACAAATTATCAAACTGAAACACTACAAGTTCGCAACACAGAGGACTCAGTTCAGCAGAACAGAGCAGATTAATA
The DNA here is from genome assembly GCF_965231275.1 of Zosterops lateralis. Taxonomy (NCBI): domain Eukaryota; kingdom Metazoa; phylum Chordata; class Aves; order Passeriformes; family Zosteropidae; genus Zosterops; species Zosterops lateralis. The sequence goes on from NC_139764.1 coordinate 84,791,423, forward strand.
AAAGATTGTCAGAAAGATCTGTACCACTTTTACCGCTGCTGGGTCCATTCTTTCCTAACTCCAGCTTGCTGGTCTGTAACTTGCATTTCTTTCTTGGATGGTAACCATCCCTACAAACCGTTGTAGGTTTTCTTTCCTGTTATCAACTGGAGTTTAACTCTGGGCTTAACTCACACACTTGCTGTTGGCAGAGCTGCTCAAGCTGGCAGCTATTGACTTGTTATTCCTCACCATCTGCCTGTACCACCACAAACTGAAGAAGCCTCTTTCAATTGCACACCCTCAGTTATTCACAGGAGAGGTTCAATCTCTCCTTTTCTTCCTAGCCATTCAGCTGGACCCATATTTGATCCATTTGTGGCAATAAGGAAAACTGCAACTTCACCGCTGGCTGTTTAGCTACAAACTTCTAATAGAATGTAATACACAGTTCAGATACACTCTTTACTTGCAGTTCAGTGTATCTGCCAAATTTTCTGTGGCTGTCTCAGCTTTTACTAAGGCATCATTTCATTTGAAAAAAAATAAAAGTGACAATGCTTCCAGGAATTTTGTTTTAACATTTTTCAATCTATATCGCTAAGGAACTTTCTGTACTCCCACCATTTTAGCACTTAAAAAACTTCCCTTCTGCAACCCACCACTTAGAAAAGACAGAATAAAACCTATTTTTCTTCTTTCAGACAGAAAGATTTTACAGCTATGATGTAGGCTTGCTCTCTCAGAGGGGTTAAGAATAATTCATCAGCAGAGCACTTAGCCTCACCGCCCTAAAAATATAAGGCAAAAAAGACTTTGACTTAAATTCTGGCTCTTCACAATGCATTATTATTACCTCAGAGCCCACACATTACACTTATTATTTATTCATTATTACTACTTAAAGTTTCCAGGGGTAGTAAAAGGATTATTTTCCTAGCCACGGATTTCTAAGTTTCTTGGGCCTGAGTTACAAATAAGTTACTGAGATTCGAAGTTGTTTTGTCTGTGTAGCTTCTATTACCTTTCATATAATTTCTGGAATGGAACAGCATTACTAAGAGTTAATTTTATTTTTGAGAAAAAAAAATCCAATTCAATTTAAATAGCAATAAACATGTTCTCCTTGCTAATAATTATAGGAAAATTATAATAAGTAAAAATTATAATAATAGTTAAAGTACTTGCTGAGGCTGAGTAATTCTAGGAAAGGGATGTTCCATATTTGACAAGCACATATGATGTGTCTTTAAGACAGAATTTACTACATTCTCGAGAGTTAATGTAGACTTTAAGTGATAACACTAGATAACGTGTGGAAATTAAGAGAAAGAAGAAAACAGAGAAATATGAGAAAATTTGCAGAAGATCGGTAACAGCTTTTAAATTAAACAATATCTTTCTATTCCTTTCCCCCATTTTCTTAGGAAAAAGGGTTTTTTTCACTGTGCGTGAAACATACGACCCTGTCTAGGGATTAAGTATAAGTGTGGTTAACATGAGCATTAGGTTGTTTAGGTCAATGTGATAACAGGTCTACTCTAATAAAGCCACATGATTTTGTTCACAAAAGCTTTTAAAACTCTGATTTATAATCTTGTTTTGTATGGTAGGAAAAAGAAAAGTACAAAACAAAACTCCTAGGAATTAAAATTACCTCCAAACACGAACCCTCCAAGCACAGGAAGCAGAAGGGTTGCTTTGGAACTGCTTCAAACTTAGTTCCTTTCAGAAAAGAGCTTTAAAACAACCTTGCATAATTTTATCTGTTCATGTAGTTTCTTTTCCACTTTTGTGGAAATACTCTTGTTATTTACTCTCATTATTTACTAAAAAAAAAAATTCAGTACTGAGAATTATGCCTTTGGTCTGCGATGGGCAAGAAAAGTGGAAGTACCTGTCTGGTCACTGACAGCCACGGAAGTAGGAACAGGAAGAAGGAAGACTGCCATACAAAGCCAAAATATGCAGGATCCAATGTACTTCATCTCCCCCTGGACACATGTGAACAAACAGCAACAAATCTGAAACAAAAATTAAGCATATTCAGAACAATCTCATCTTATTCTTCTCACCTCACCTTGTCAGAAAACTTCAAACAAGAACTTCCTAACTGTGAAGAGGAAGTTGCTAGTCACGTACAGGTGTATAATTTATCTGTTTAAGGAGCTACAAAAAGGATTTATGCCAGTTTAGAAATAGATGATAAATATACTCCTTTTTAGTTTATTTTTAATAAATCCAGAAGTAACACCTTAGAAATACTAACTTGGAGATTTTAATTGCGAAGGTAACGAATGTTCATTTCATTAGTAATTGCTAATTTTCTTTGATATTTCTCCTTAATTTTTTTTTCAATTTTCAATGTATCAGCTATACTGTTTGGTGTCACAACACTTACAGTGACTAATGAAGTAGTCCTCAAATGGAACAAAGGCAACATGCAATTATTAGAATTTAACCACAAAAGAACTCAAAATGCGGTATTTCTCCACCCTGCAAAGTGCCTAGAGCAGCCAATATTGAATTTCCAGTTTAAATCTCACAAAAGTACAGACTTCAACAACAGAAACTAGTACTGTCATTAGAGGACAAAAGCTTCCTTCTAAGCCAACTGCAACGTATAAATACACATGAATTTAATGCAACACAAAAGAAGTCTAGTATTTTTCTAATCACAATTTCTGTAAGAAAAGCAAATCACATACCTAAGATGCAATTTTTATAATTATTTTCGCAAGGCGCCTTATTCATCATCAAAGCTGTTCTGTCATGTACTGACAGCAACTACATCATGATTAACTTTTGTAGCCTTCCCACCGGCAGCAAAGCGAATACATGTTCAAATAAATTATCATTTAGTTTCCTGCACCTGCTTTACAAGCAGGCATCGGGAATTCAGTGGAGCCGCCGCTCCGGAGGTCTGGTTTTCCGAAGGGCTCTGATCACCAACAGCCACCCCTCGCTGCCGCCGCACCTCGGGCTTGGGTCCCCTCCCGCTCCAGGCGGCTCCGCTCCCCCGCACAGCCGGCGCACCGGAGCCTGCGGGGCGTCCGTGGAGCGACCCGAGCCCTCGGCAGCCCAGGCTAACTCGGCAGCGCCGGCAGCTTCGCTTCCCTCGGCTGGAGCCGCGTTTCCCGGAGGGAGGTCCAGCCCTCCGGGGGGAAGGCGAGCGGGCAGCGCCCCCGCCCCGCTGCCGGAGCCGCTCTCCGGCTCTCGCTCCGCGCCCCGGGCCCCGCTGCCCCCGCCCCGGGCTCCCCCGCCGCGCCCGCCCCGTGCCCCCGGGCCCTGCTGTGGCGTCGGGAGCCCGGGGAGCCCGGGGAGCGAGCGAGGGGCAGGAGCCCGCCACCGCTTCCCCCGCAGCCCCGGGGCCGAGCGGGGCCGGAGCGGGGCAGTCCTATTCCGCGGGGCGCTGCGGCGGCACCTGCGCCGGGCCGGCAGGTGATGGGCCCCATCGCGCCGGGACTCGGCCCGCGGCATCCCCGGGCTCTGTCTGCCCGAGAGCCGCGGGCTCTGCGGGGCCCCCTCCCCGCGGGGCACTGACCGCCCGCCCGCCCGCGCCGCGCTCACTCACCGCGCGCTCCCTCCAACCGCGGCCCGCACGCCGCAAGGTACACGGTAGGTTTTAAATGTAAATATATGCACAATCAGCATTGTGGCAACTCGCAACGGTTTAATCAGTTTTGTAAATTACTGCTCATTTAGCAGGGCTGTTTTTATTTGCATATCTTCTCATATAGCTAAAGTCACCCACTGGCATATACAATGTTCTGGTTCTGAACAGAATACTGTAGCACAGGCTGATTACAGTACGTTAAAAACTTATGGTATAGATCATGTTTATATAAGACATAGTTAATATTAGCAATGATAAACTTAAATGACAATTTTGGAAATCAAAACCAAAAACCCCTGAACAAAAACACCATAAAACAAGCCAGGAATAGTGTAGTGTGTTGTGCGTGTGCACATGAAAGATGTTTAGATAATTGACTACAAATAATGAGTGGCTTACCTTTGATTTTTTTATTGGTGTGTCCCCAGAAGCACTGGAAATGCCTGTACAGAGCTGCTGTAGTGCTGTGGAGTTGCTGGAGTGAGTCTCCAAAGAGTGGTAGAGGGGGATGCAGCTCTCTCCTTATTAGTCTCACAGTGTGACCCTCCCACTCAGTGAGCACAGAATACTCTGCAAGAAAGAACAAACAGCCACCCAGACAAAGATTTTACATAATCGTGTGTGTGTACATCCCAAGTGAGGTAACAAGGTAAGAAATGTTTGGGGTTTTTTTCTCCTTCCCCCTTCCTCTCTAAAAAGCACTCTCTTAACAGTTCCATAAATTAGACAGCCATGGTATGAATGCATGAATGAAAGAGTATCTGGTTTCTAGCTGTGAAGAACCAATTATGTACATTACTACACTGGCAGAAAATAGCTTTTATCTTTAATGTGTAAGTGTACTTTAATTTTATATGCTTTTATATACTTCATAATAAATTTAAAAATCATCCATGCAAGAAACTGAGTACACCTATTTATGGCACTGATGCTGTAATGCACAGTGAATTACAGAAATTTGTTTTGCTTTTTAAAATCTGTCATTTACAAACCTGAATGTTCTTGCACTTATAATATCATCTATCTGTGATGGAATGCTGAGACTGAGCACTGCCACTGGCTCTTATCTGAATGTGCCAAACTGCACTTTTGTCAAGTTCTCCAAGTGTGCTTGTGGCAGTTTTCTGTATTTCACTTAAAGATGTGAACCAGATAGAAGGACAGAGAGAAGTAGAATAACCAGAAACAGATATATAGAGAAGACAGAGTAGGGCTTATGTGTATATATATATATTTTATATATATATATATATATCCAAGATATATTTTACCTTTTTCTAGTTGAATAATTCTGATGGAAGAAAAAAAAGCAAGGTGGTCGTAAGAAAATTTATCAACTTAACATCAATTTAGCCAATTGGTCTTCAGATCAGAAAATATATAGGATAAACTTGCTTTTACCCCCAGCTCCCATACCCCAAATCCTCCCACCCACTCAGCAGAATTTGGAATGTGTTTCCTCATTTCAGTCAAGATAACTAGTAGCCAGGATAACCAACAAATCACATGGAAAGGCATGATTATCTTCCTGGTTTGAATTTCAAAACAGTTGTTGTTCTTCCCAACTTAGAATCATGAGAGAAAGATGAAATTGCAGCTTACGTACACATCTGCTGGGGTGTTTTATTCCACAGCTTTGCTACAGACTTGTGGTGTAACTTTAGGCAAGTCATACTTCTTGCTTGCTCAGTCTGTAAATTATAGAAAGTAAAGCTGTCTTACCTCTCAGGGTGAGGTGCAAGAGCCCAGTCCCACAGCTGACAAATCATCGGAGCACTCTTCTTCTCCTTCAGATTGTTCATTTGATAAAGGCTTCAGTGTTGAGCCCTTATTCTGTGTTTCAGAGTTGTGAGATCTTCAGTTTGTAAAAGCTCTGCTCCTAGTAAAAGGCATCATCCTTTTTTTTAATATATATATATGAGAAGAACTGCATTTCTCATTGCTCTTGCAAGTTATAAAAATTCTATTTTTTTTTTCTTCATTTTACTTGTCCTAAATACCTGGATTGATCTACCTTACATGAATATAAACAGTCTCATTAATTTCAATCAAGTATAAGCTCTGAAGTAGCTAAGCATTTTAGTTGCATAAGGATTTGCACATACAATCAATTTATTCTTTAAAGAAATATTTCTGCCTCTTGAAATTTCAGTAATGCTTCAAGGTCCAGACCCATTTCCTGTGAAGCAATAATGAAACAATTCCTAAACCAAGGATGTTGCTTCCATTGCAAAATACTGACACTACAGATGGAAAACTAACTACCTTATTTGGACCATGTCAACTTAAAAAAAAAACAACCCTTCACATCTGCATGAAAGCATTAAGTAGAAGAATTAGAAACTGCTACAACCTTCCCTGACTAACACATGCACTTCCTGTACTCTGGGCCAGATCTTCAATTAAACAGGATTATTCCAGTTCACATAAAAAATTTACAGTGATTTATACTAGTTGAGGAGCACCACATTAGGGCCTACCATCATATGAATTTATGGACAACACTGTTCACATTATTAAAAACAGTTAGAATGACTAGTGACATGAAAATTGAGAACAGGAAAAACCTGACTGTTTAAAAACCTCTGTCATGACCTCCAGAAAAACCGGCTTCTCTCTGCCTCCCATAATATAAGAAGCAAAGCCACAACACATCTGTTGTTGCCACTAACAACTTAGAAATCACAAACACTTCCTCACCTGCAGTTACTGATGCACTCCAGAGAAAATGTCTATACACTGTCTTATCTGCTTTGCAAATGGATGATATCCCATCTTGTCTTTTGCAGCAACACATTTTTCCAGCTATCTCAGAGTTTAGCTAAAGCATGCAGAAGACAGAATTAGACCTGGATCCAGGAAAGAGTCAAGGCAAACACACCAAGAAGCAGAAAGTGGAGAAATTTAAGTTTGAAGCCATACTTAGCACAGACATGCAGAGAACGTTCCATCTCCTGTGCCAAGGCAAAACTGCTCCACTGAACAGCTTTTACTACAACTGCAGTTGCAGGCAAGATGCAGGGGGAAAAGGCGAGAGAATTGGGGAGCTAAAGCACTGACTTATTTTTGTAGAAAACTTTTCTTTATTGCTAACACTCACTTTCACCCTTTATTTCTTTTTTGTCATGATCAGATAGCCAAACCAGCCACGTTGCGTAATTTGCTCTGTCTGTGCAGTGTTAACAGATTTGTCTCCATCTTATTAGACCCACATTTTAAACTGTTGGTTACAACAACACATATGCAAGAATGAAGCTGTAAACTAGGACAAAACTCTTTAAAAGCAGCAGTATCCTACTTGAAAAAAAAAAATATTGTAAAAGAAGATTAATTTGAAACGCCCCTCACCACGCAATTTCTCACTGAATGTAGTGCTCAGTATTTCTGTTCCGTTGTGTAAGCCCTTATGTGGCATTGTTTCTTGCCAGATGATCCTTTCTGCCCTCTGCAAGATTTGCTGGTCACGACAACTGCATTCCACTGAAGCAATTAAAATATAAATGCTTTTAAATACATGAGACTGAACTATGGTGAACTTAGACGAAACAGGTGGAATCCCAGCCCTGGGTAAGTTAATGGAAATTTTGACATTGATGTAAATGGAGCAAAAATGTCACTCAAAAGAGGGCACTTTGGCAAAAACTACATAAAAAGGGAATTATTTATATGCATGTGCACACATACTAAGCACTCCTAAGCAGCAAAGCCAACAGAAAAGCTGAATGTCACTTCATTTCTGCCATAGGAGACAAAAAAGCAAAAAACCCAACTGCTACTTCTTCTTCTGCATGCTTAAGCAGCACTCAGATTTTCAGTAGAGAGGCCAAAATAAGTCAAAAAATACAGACAGAATACATTATACTTTTGTGGTATTTGTTGTCTTAGCACAGGCATTTTCTTCACTCTTTGACACTTTACACACACTCTGAAAGCATCTATAAATTAGTAAAATGTGTTAATTTAAAATTTATATACTGTAAATATTGGGAAAAGGAAGGTGAATAGCAAAAAAAAGGTATCAGCAAAGTTTTAAATCCTACAAATAGGCTAGGCTGTGTAAGACCTGCAGGCTTAATGGGCAGTATTATTTCAGCTCAGAGAATACTCTGTGCCTGTTTTCTTTTAACTTCAGCAAGATGAAGCATAGATTTTTAAATTGTAACAAATATGCTGAAGAGGTCTCAAGTCTCAGTATTAGCTGATGTCTCCTACTGTTGTGTCCTTTCTAGCCAGCTAATTTGCCCAAATAGTATTTAAAAATGGAATACTACTATGATAAATAGCCCAATTTCTAGCTACATTTATGAAGAGTTTCAAATTTTTAGAAAGTAACATCTTTAAATTTGCATATGCCATACTAACTGATACATAGTGAACATCAGTTTTATCAACAGAGTACCTACAATTATATTAACACATCCAGGATTCTGAATTCATGCAGAGCTATTTATTATTATGGTATTTCAGTGCTCAATTTCAATACTGTCAAGCAGCATAAAAAAATGAAATATTAAAATGACAAGTATTTTATTTTTATTTATTGCTGAATAAATAGGCCCAATAATCTAGAAAGTCACAATAACTGCATATTTAATCTGTATCTCTGCATTCACATACTTTATTTGCCTCTCATCTAGGAGTAATATTCTCAGGGTTTAATCATTATACTTTCAAGAAAGTAGTTTTGTAGATTTATGTAAGCTTGATGTGTAAGCCTAGAGCTATCTACTTATGGTTTCTGATGTAAAAGAACCTTGAATTCAGTAGCATCTAAAAGACTGCAGCTAGAAGTAAGAAAGAAGTGCATGCAAAAAGGGAAAAAAGTTCTGGCTGTCACATGCCCTCTAAACCAGCCTACTGACCTATACATATACATATTACAGGTCAACATCCTGTATCACCCTGTATATTTATGAATTTTTGGGAGCTGAGGATTTCAGCACTAATAGAAGATGACAGTCCAAAGGGAGAACCTATCAGACCATGTTTACATGACTATTTATGTGTTTATGGACTGTGATTCAAATAAATTTTCCTGTTTACTAGGAATGCAAATTCCAATGCTACCTCATAGAAAGGCCACTATTTAAATAAATGGAAGGTTCTTAAAACAAATGTAGCCATGTAATGTATCAAGAGTAACATTTGCTTCAATCTCTAAATTGTTTATTTTTGGCACATCAAAACTGGTTTGTACACAATGGAGAGATTTAATTCTGGAGCAAGGCCAAGTGATTTAGCATGAACATGCCATTTTAATGAAGCCTGGAGTTGTTACAAACTGCTTTGGTTTCTTCCCTTTCCTGGTAAGTGGAATCCAGATAAATCTTGTTAGTAAACTACATATTTAATCTTGCCAATTAGTCATTTACTAATTGTGTTGGAACCAATTATTAATGCTGGAACCAACTATGTTCAAACAGCTTAGACAGGCAACTGTTTAGTGAGGTCATATTTTTGCATGACAAACATGTTCACATCCTGATCTCCCAGGGTAAGCACATGGCAGGAAGGAAAGGAGAGAAGGAGGGAACAAGGAAGGAAAGAAGGAATGAATGAAGGATGGATGGATCACCATTCCTAGCTCCAGTATTGATCCAGCTGATGCACGCAGACTTTGTGGAGATACATTTTTGTTGCCCTTGTAGCCCTAGAGTTAAGTTTCATTCTAAGTAAATCAGTTAGCATGTGCAATTCATTCTTCTAGACCTTTCTGGAAATGGGTTGGCAGGCTTCAGGGACCTTGGGGGGTTTTGATCCTTCCTTACAGTCCATGCCAACTTCTTCACCTCATTCCAGTGCCAGTGCTGTACTGTGTTGTACCTATCTCCAGTAGCCAAAACAAGGATATTTTTTCCCAGAAAAGTGCTTCCTTACCTCCATCTGCCCCCCGGCTCTTCCCCAGCAACATCTCGTTCTTTGTCACAGTGTATTGTTTCCAGCAATCCTTGGCTAGCTCTACCTCTATCAGTGCATGAGGCATACACATTACTTCTTTATCTTCTGGGCTTTATCTTCTTCTAAACTTTTTTGTAACAAAATTGTGTTTGCCAGTTTTTTTTTTTAGTATGAATAATCATAGCTTGACATGCTTTCAAACCTATTTATGAAGAAGTAATTCTGGTTCATGTGTTAAAACTAAAAGGTCAGATTTGTTAAAAAATAAGAACTCACAAACTGTTCTAGGACTGAGTTGCTCAAAGATTCATCAGCAGCATTGAGCTTGTCTCTCCTGTTCCAGTGTCATTCTCTTTCTCAGGACTTAGAATAGAGGTTACTTCTTTAAGAAACTGTTAATAAGTTACAGATACTTCACTGGTCCTTGGGGAACTGTAAAATTTACTTCAACAAAGGTTTTGATGACTGGAGAATAAAATTAGAAAAAAAATAGGCTAAAACAGAATACACTAAGCCTGTTGGCAGGAGTGAAAAAAAACCCCCAAATTAAACAAACAAAAATCAAAAAATCCTAACCACAGAAGGCCTGTAAGAAGAATAATATATAACCAAAAACAAGAGCTTGCATGAGGCACACATTTCTTCTTACACAGGATTTATCATTCCCACAGAATTATTTCTTGCAATCAGAACCTGGGTTTGACTGCCAAGTTAGACTAGCCTAGTTCCAAGTGACAAATCTGGCAAGCCTCCTTCAGAGTCCTCTCTAGTACTGAGCTTTACTACATAAATCAGTGGGAGTCTGAGTGTATCCCATGGCTGCTTGTGGTACATCGCAGCAAACCTCGGGAGAAGTGTTACCAGTGCACAGAGAAAGAAGCTGTCTACATCAAAGCACACTTCTGCAATTACAGCAAAACAAAGGATTACACACATTCACTTGATTTTCTGTGTTCCTGTGGTGTGAAGACCACAGAGCTAATAAACCAAAAGTAGTTTTATCACAAGTTTAAATCCAGCTTTAAACATTATCAGTTAGTTCAGGCCAAGGGAATTGTGGAAGTGAGTTATGCTCCTGTCAACACAGGTAAGCAAACAGCAAGTAGGGTGAAACCTGCATGCAAGTCGTGTGAGGAACCTGAGATTTCTAAACTTAAGGTGTAATTTCCCTTGGAAAATACAGATTCGGGGTCTGTTCTTTATAAGTGTCTCTCTTGATTTTAGAGTGACACCTTAGTTTCTGAACTGAATCTGGGCATGGTTAAAGGTTTTATAGAATCTGTGGATTTCCAACCAGTTTAAATAAACTTCATGACCAACATGGCTTTTAGATATCTGTAGATAAGGTAGTCTTATATACTTAGAAATGTTCATATTCTTTTTATGGCTGAAAGTTAACTACAAAAATGACTTACACTACTAAAACATTTTTATAATTATGTAAATTGTTCACAAAGTAAATTAGACTGATACTAATAAACTGAGTCAAATTCAATGTACAGAAGACTTCAATGAATATCCCACAAGCATTGCCTGCAACAGATGTGATTAAATAATAATTTTCAGTTACGTCTACATAAAGGCCTTCCATTTACATTTGGTCTGAAGAGTTTCTTTAACATAAACTTACCTTGGTCTATATCCTTATTTACCTTGGTGCATATCCCTTTTAAATATAATCTAACTTCATTATCTAAGAGATGATAAAAAATGTAGGTAGTATTTTGAGTGGAGAACTTCCACTCCTGTGATTTTGTCAGAGTATTAAAGATACACATTAAAATTTGTAAAAGAGCATTCTCCACTTATATTTTAGATGGTCCCAGGCAGTAGTGAGAGGTAGTCATAACTGCTCATATCCCCACCTTACTATAATTTCTCGTGTCAGAAGTTAATTCAGAATTCTGAAATACTTCTCAGTCTATGCCATTGCCATCACTTTGAGTTCAAAAACTGTCCCATCAAACTCCCCAATCCTCTGCCTTGCCTGCATGATGACAGCTGTCTCTAGACTGGAGAGACAAGGCAAGAAAAACCATACAAGGAAAAGGGACAGCAGGGAAGATCACATTTACCACATGGGAGGCTATCGCTGCTCACCTATGTAAACTAAGATATCGAAAATATTAAACATCAAATAATTTAGTGATTTACTACTCTATCGTTGAATTATTTTCCAGTATGAGAGTCAGGAGCTGAGGCCGTAAGACAAAAAGAAAGAAACAGAAGTGAAAATTAAGATACTAGGGTATCCTTTGATACAGGGTAGCCAAATAGGTTGGGCTAGATTTCTTTTCATCTGTTTGTTAATGAAACACAAGCTAACCTTGATGCAATCAGACTTATTTAGCCTTTTTCAGTATAGAGTACTATGCAAGATGGTTCTTTTTTATGATGTAATCAATTTTAGAGTCCTGTGAGTTTTTTCTGTTTATCAGTAATTGGAGACAAGAGTGAAGCATCATTATATGGTTCATTCCAGATGTGTAAGTGGGCATGGACAAAAAAACCCTATAAATCAGACTCAATTAAGGATTGGATCTCACTTTTCTGATGTAGCCAAGGGGTACATCATGATGCCTTAAGATCATTTGATGCCTTAAGAAATATTTAATCCACAATTGAGCCATAATTATGAGGAGCCATAGTTTCCCCATCTTCCCCCATATTTCGGCTTCTTTTCTCTGAAGTTAAAATATGTATTTAAATGTCTTCATAACTTTGACAGTTGAGAAGTGCATTTGACAGTGATTTACAGAAAACCTATCAGCATTAAGAACAGGAACACCACAAGTCAGGAAAAAATGAAAATAGAAGAAATACCCTCAACTATTAAAATAGCACAATGAGAAACCTCCCTGAAAATAGCTTCATCCACTTAATTTCTGCTTAAATAACACTAAAAATGTCATTATGGTTCATTTAAAAACTGAAACATTTTTAAACGTATTTTAAAAATCCTTATCTAAAAATAAGTTTTTGTCATTACTTTTCTTACTGTTTTTCCTGAAATAAACTTTCTCCCACAGGACTGATCCCTGTTCCATTAATGACCGTGACTTCTGCTGTGAGATTTGCTTATTTAACACATGGTTGTTCTCTCCTGTGCTGCTTGCAGGATGCCGCTGCTATGTAGCTCCACTCTAGGATCTCACTGGAAAGAATGAGCAAAAGAGAACTAGAAAGTCAGTGCAAGTAAAACATCTCTGGTTTTCTGCTGAACATGGGAAGTTTGGTAAGCTTTTTTTTTTTATTTAAAGTGACATTTTGAATTCACTAAGTCAGTGTATGCTTTGGCATAAACTTCATTTGGGCCAGAATGTCACACCTGCTTTCCATGACCTCCCCGTAGCAGCTAGGGCTGTGAGTTAGGATTACTGGAGATCTCACTCCAGGATTTCACTCTAAACAGAAAGTATGAGCAATGCGTCCTGTCATCCTCAGAGACAACACAATTAAGAAATAAATATACCAGAAAGAGACTGCTTACTTGGATTATGATATGCCTTTATCTGTTAAATAGCCTTAAGGTATCAGAAGTCTTATTTCTTTGTACAAATTTAGGCCATTCTCAACTCCTTCTGAATAACAAAGGTGGATTGAGGAGCTTTTTTTAAATTTCATCTGTTTTTTGCTACAAAGCACTGTGGTTTTGTGGTAGGTAGGTTTTTTTGTTTGGTTGGTTAGAATCTTTCTGGAACCATTCCTGCTCATTGACATCAATTAGCAAGTAGAATGCTTGGACGGTGGAAGCTAACACAATGGCAGAGTTACACAATCAATACCATATAAAGCAGTAATGCAGCTACACTCCTGCTACTTAGCATTTCTTTCTGTTAAATCCTAACTTTTTTTAAGCCATCCCAGTGCGTGTGAAGCTATTGTTACCTCCCTCAAAATGTTTCAACCTTCCAACATGCTGTATGCTGCTCAGTAAGGTTAGCTATTTACTCCCACAAATAAAACCTTGTATTTGATTTCACTGTATCACCTTTTTCCTGGACAATCTTAATCACCCTACAAAAATGGACATACCATTATTTCCTACTCAGTCATTTTCATGTCAACAGCAAGCTGTTCACAATGTTTTCTAGACAAGGAAAGCAAACCTTGCACTCAATGTAATGATGTTTTTCTAGCAGTAACGTGATAGTTTTACAGCAAGCCAGCTGAGCAGTCTCCAAATTTTAAGGGAATGTTCTAAGTACATGTGAGAACATTCTTTTTCTGACAACTGGGAAAACTGGAAAAGTAGAATTGAAACAAATTTTGAAGTTGCTTAGCAGTGCCTCATCTAACTTGTAACTGCTTATTTTTCAAAAATATTTGATTAGTCACCTCTATCAAGAAGGATGGTATGCTACTATCATTAAGAGCTGCTTTATGTCAGACAAAAATGTGCATTGAGACCTTGCTTGCAGACCTGCTTTACTTACAAAACCAGTCTAATTTTAGTGGCAGGCATATGAATACTCTCAAAACCCAATATAGATATATCTAGAGAACCCCGTTGTGAAGGAGAAAATAGTTAGTAGCAACAAAAATGAATGCTTTTTATTTATTTAGAAATCTGTCCTTTGCCTTTCAGGTATGTTTAAATAAAGTGTTCACATTTTCAACCCAATGGTGTAGTGTATTATTTGTTTGAATGATGCCAAAAGTCAACGCAACTAAAACCCAAATGGAATAAAACCTGATAACATCTGCCATGGCTAGGACTTCAAAGGTGATCAACGTGAAACCACACATGAACAAAGATGATAGTGAGTGTAGTAACAGTCATAATATAAATACTTACACATAGGAAAATGTTTTAAATCCACCTGTAGAATGCCAGAAAATACCACACTCTGAGTATGCTACTTAAAAGAGCACGAAAATACAAATGAACAAATTTATGAAAGATCAACAAGTGTAAGTTATGTCATATGAAACAGGGAAAAACATACATACCTGCTAGATGACATTTACATTGTAACATTATGGAGTTTACACGATGGAGGCTGTGCACAAACATGGCAAAGTTGAACTGATACCTAATGTAACAAACAAACGGAAAAGTAACTGATTACACCAGATAAGGCAGGGAGAAATTTAAGCAGTATCTACAACAGAACAATTTTACCAGTGTAAGAGTACTGGTGTGAAGTGCTACAAAAAATAGTAATCAGCAGCAGGTATTAAAGTGAGTCAGGGCTTGAAAACCTCCAAGGAGGAGGCAATATCTCTGCAGACATTCTGCTCCTCTGTTTGACTGTCCTCATGGTGAAGAGATTTCTCGTCATATCCAGTTGGACTCTCCTTTCCACCTGTGCCCAGCTGGCATCCTCGTGTACTTTTGAACCACTCTACTTCATTTTTCTCAGTGACCTTGCCCTGTGTGTAGGCTGTGATTTGGTGTCCTGAAGGCTTTTCCGTGTTAATCAAAGACCACTCCCGTGCCAAAAAACATCCTCCTGTAATAGCAAGCATGCTGACACAGAAAGCAAACTGTGTCTTCTTTGCAGAGAAGATGTATTTGCTCTACATCTTTTATTCAGCCAACATGGAAAAACCAGGAAAATGTTAGCCACAAAATGATGGTCAAAAAATTTGGCTACCAACACATCTGGGTACGTATTTTCAACTCTTCTTCACACCAGATTCCCACCAGGGTTTTTTTATTGGAGTGACTGAAAACATGCTTTGTGGGATATTTTGATGTCCTTTGCTTCTACAGGAAGTACGGCCTGTGCACGTGGTTGTTTTGGGCACTGCTCTTTCCTCTGGTTAAAACTTTGGGGACATTGTAGCAAGCAGTAACCTTAAATAGAGCAAAATTTCTGGTGGACTTGTTTAATTTGGTGACTATAAGAAAGCAAATAATAATCCAGTAAAAACAGAAGTGGAAAGGTTTTTAATATCAAAGCAAATATACACACAAAATAAATACAAGCACATAATAATTTAAGTGAATACCTGCCATACATCAGTTTACAAAACAATATGTACCTTTTTTGTACCTTTTTTTTTTTTTTTTAATGCCAAAAAAGCGGGGACAGAGTCCAGCAAATGAACTGAGCACTTTCATGACAAAGCAAAATCGTTGCTGGAATAAGGGAAGGAGAACAGTCACTAAGATCTGTAAATACATAAAAGAGATACAGGATTGTACAAACTCATATTAGTGTGTCTGTCATGTAACAAATAAGAGACCAACAGAGGATGGAAGATGAAGGTGAAAAGATCAGCAGGACCATATTTGTTATGATTTTCTATCTGTTCTGGAATTACCAAGCTGATCAGAGTTCAGAAATCGAAATTCTGTGGTTGCAAATACTAGAAAGAATGTTTAGGGTAAGTTAGTCATACATTAATAGAAAAGAATTCTTACTTGAATATATAGTGAAGAAATAGCAGAGTTTGGGTAAGCTCTAGCCGTGCATATCTACAGAAATGGAATTTTTTATGATGGCACTGAATCATGGGCTTGGATGCTTTGGAAAGCAATGGTGCCATCAATAGTGACAGGGCTTGACAAGGAAAGCAAGATTTGGAACAATCCGTTTTAGTTTTGAAAAATTTGATTTAAAACTGATTTATACTTAACTTTAAAAAGAGAAATCATTCACATATTACACACTAACTCCCGAAGTTTTTGCTATGCTGACACTTGTGCGGAAATGGGATTTCTCTCCAACTGTGGCTCTCCCGAGATCTCCGGCGACCGTCCCGCGCTGGAGAACTGCGCCGCCGGCGCCCTCTGGTGGACGAGAGCGGAAAATGCCCCGAATCGCCGAGCAAGGCCGCCGCCGCAGAAACGGGATTCTTACACCTAAAATCGCTGTGGTGTGTAATTATAGATTGATTTAAAATTGTTTATTTGAATCACCGATTAAAAATGGTGAGTTTTGATGTCACTCTTTCTCTATTAATACCATCTGTTCCCTTACCTCCTTCAATGATTATTCAACTGCAACCCAAAGAGGAAAGCAGTTCGCCTGTAGGAAATAATGAAACAGGAAGAGTACCTTAAACTAAGTCCTTGTCAAAAACATGGAAGAAAAAGTATTACTGTAACATGCATCCATCTCTGCTGTTTCCTTTCCCAGGTACATTAAGAGAACATTAAGTCTTAGTGGTAGCTTGAAGGCCTAGCATTTGTTTGGGTCTTGTAGAATGAACATTATACAAGCCAGAAGTTTCGATATGGAATCAAGACTGAGATTGCTCCTCACTATGTACATACACATGCCTGACTCTGCACAGTTGGTTTGGAATCATAGAATGGTTTTGGGTGTGAAGGGACCTTAAAGTTCATCTAGCTCTCCTCATCCTGCCATAGACAGGGACACCTTGCACTAGACCAGGTTGCTCAAAGCTCCATCCAACCTGGTCTTGGACACTGCCAGCATTGTGGCATCCACAACTTCTCTAGGAAACCTGTTCTCGTGCCAGAATCAGTTTTTTTGACTCCAAGTGTTTAAAGTTTTTGTCTCAGGTTACAGGCATATACAGAGCAGTGTTTGTTTGCATCCATGTTCACTGAAAACTAACTGATAAATGATCCACATCATTCCAGAGCATACATTTTAGATAGGACAGAAATGGCAAAAAGAAGAGTAATTTGCTCTTCTGTGAAGTCAAAACTGCAGAAGTTTTACAGAACTACTGCTATGCCACTATTGATCAAAAAGGTCTTAATGATAAAACTTCACAGCAGCCATAATCTCATGCCATTATTCTTTTAGGCTATTGCTTTGGGCTACTGCCCAAATATCCAATTCCTGGTGCAATTGCTGAGAATAATGTTTTTCTTTGCATTTTCTAAAATATTATCTTCTATCCAAATACAGTTGCCGTGTCAGTGGCATTAATCACTGATGTGTGATTAATGGTTGGAAGTGACTCTTGGCACTTTTCTTGTCCAACCTCATGCTCAAAACAGGGTCACAATGAATCCAGACCAGCTTGGTCAAGGTTTTATCACTCAAATTTTGTAAACCTTCAAGAATAGAGGTTGCAAATCCTATCTGGGCTATTTGCTCCACTGCTTAACTATCCTTACATTCCCCTCCCCCCCCCCCCCCCCCCTAATATATTCAGTCAGGTCCTCCTATTTTAATGCATGTTTACTGTCACTTCTACTGTGCCCCACTGACTCCATTGTCTGGCCAGGCTCCCTGCCAGCCTGCTGTTTGGGCCTCACAGCCATCTCTTCTATGGGCTGGACAAGCCCAGCTCCCTCTCCTCTCCACAGAAAACAGGTACTACACAGTCCAACACCCTGGTGACCCTCTGCTGAACCCACTCCAGTTTATCAGTCTGTTTCTTGAACTGAGAAAATTAGATTCATCAACTCTCTCTTTACACATGGAAGCATTAAGCCTACTTTTTCCCTGTTTTGAAATAGCAGGCAGCTTCTTGTGCTCCTGGGTATGGGCTTAAGGCCTATTTTGAGAGATGAGGCTCACCTGTTTGTACTGTTCATTATAATATAAAAATAACCTCTTCTATGCTGCTAGACAGCCCTTGATGCCCAAGATTCTTTATGCAGTCCATATGTTGGGTTTAAATAATGTAGATGGCTTTGAATCAGTCTTCTGAGCCAGAAGAAATTCACCTTTATCATGAAGATTACCCTCTAACACCATCAAACTGAAAAACCCCAGCCTTTGCTGATGTCCTAAAACAGGCATACTGAGCTGAACTATCTGAAAGATACTAAGTGAAATGACTCAAAAACTGTATGGCTTCCTATGTTGACCTTTTAGTGCCAACAGCAAACCCTTTGGAAAACAAAGAAAGCTTAACAACCTTCTCTTGCAAATCCTGTCCTTTCTGGCACTCCCATGCTTAGGGGCCTTCTGAGCTGGAGGCTGCTTTTCTGTACTAGTGCTTAATACTGCTTGACAGACCTCTCATCCATGAATTTTTCTATTAATTTTTAACATATGCATACTTGGTATTCAAAACATCCTATGTTAAGAGTATCTTTTTGTTTAAATTTTACAAAGCATTCTCTTTCTAAGCCTGCTGCTTGTAGATTTATTTTGTGCCTGTTTTCTTTTGATATGAGCATGACTAATTGTCCTCTATTCTCTGTTCCTTGTGCCAGTCAGAACCTTTAAATTCTATCACTTCTCCTTGAGCAGCACCTTTTCCAAGATGGTGATTCCAAATTACTTATTTTTTCTGTGCACAAGAAGGTACTCCTCACTTTGCTCACACTTGTCATCCCCCAAACTATCAAAAATTCTCTGCAACTTTTTGACATGGACATCAAGACAACTCACTGTCCATGGAGCATAATGATGATTACACTATGCCCTTCCCAGTAGTAAAAATACTTAGCTAAACTTAGTGCCAGCTTTTCCATTAAATTCAGGGCTCAGAATTTAATCTATTGTTTTGTTTACTTTCCATCTTGTCTCTTTGGTGCATCCTGGGAAGATCTCCATCTTCCTTCCAAGTTTATGCCTTGGTTGCAGTCTTCCCATGTACAGAAGACTAGCAGTATCTTTAACAATTTCAGACAAACATGCATAAAACAGTACTTTAGCTGTTCTAATATGATGAAGGAGTCAGTTCATTGTTTGATTAGTGCCATGATAAAAATACTGTGGAATTCTCTTTTTTTCTCTGAAAACTGCAGGCTGAAAGTTTAATGGGAAAATAACATTCACACTCATTTTTGCTGTGGGAATGTTCACATTACTTTTGTTCTTAACACTTCATGCAGAAATATAATTTACATTCAGAAAAGCTTTTAATTATTGAGTTCAGGGAAAAAAAAAGAAATTGAGAGCCTTGAAGGCTCTAATTGTTTTTACAGCCTTCTTAAAGTAAATGACCTACACTCTATGTTCTGGAGAAATTAATCACCTCTTCTGCCCTCAGACTCCTTTTTAAAAAATCTGGTTTTGTTCAAGTAAACAAACCAAGGAACCAAGAATAAAAAAAGAATCTCCATAAACATTACCATTCAGATTTTAGTAATTCATTAAAAGAAAACCATACTAAATTCTTCCATAGATTAATTCTAAATTTATGACTCAACTTCTTATTTCTATTTGTATGTTCTGACCTTTAGAGGGATGATCTCTGTTCCAAAATAAAAACTTGAAAAAATCTGAACCCTTTTACCCTTCTTCAATACTACCACAACAAGAAAATACACACACACACCTTAGTGCATAGATTAGCTATTCCTCTCCACCTTGTGACAGTTCTATGCTTTCATAAAGAGTTTACTAGTCCCAAACTATGCCAGTTTTTCTTTACATGTTAGAAAGTCACATTTTAGGGACTGGAATTTGCTAGTTTAAGTATTTCAATTATTATATATATTGATTATACAAAGTTATGTAAATTATTTATATAAATTATTTCATGGAATTTATTATAAAATTCATGTTGAGAAGGCCATGCTAAATAGACAAAAAAAGTGAACTGATGGCACAAAAAGTCTATCTTTAGCCTCCAAAAAGGTGATTCAGCCTTTGACTTGGGCTACCCAAAAGACAATGTGCCAGTGCTGATGTGTATGCTGGGAAGAACACCACTGTATATTTACCCACCTCATGTATTTTTTTCTCTAAATTCCACTAAATATTGAGGAAACCTTATTCCCAACCCAATGGGATCATCTATTTTCCTCATCATGACATCATTACCTTTTTTGAAAACTGTTTTCTTCCCTATTCTTACCCAAAATAAGAACTGAGCTGATTTAAACCAAGTTAAACTGAAATTTTCATAAGGTTCATAAAACCCTGTCCATATTTTAATGTAAATGTTCAGTCACTGATATATCAGTATAAACTACTGATATTGAAAAATGTTTTAAGGGAAAATGAAGTTTGTCTTGGTGAAAAATGATAGACTGCACTTAATCCAAGCACTCTGAAAACATAGGCATCACTGAGGATCTTGAAATAAGGTAACATTTTAGGATAAGGAAATGTGAAAGTGGCATCATGTTGTTCTTTCTATATTAAACTAGCAGTAAATGACACCCACAAGTTTGTGGGTACATCAGAAAATCAAACTCATAGAGTGAAAATTAACTATTGTTAATTAATATTGTATAATTAATTAATTAATAATTAACTATTGTTAATTAATATTGTATAATTAATTGTCATAGGTAGAAGAATTGTACAAGAAAGGCCTCGTAAAACCAGGCCTGCTCTGTTAAATTAATAGGTAGCCTGTCATTTCTTCTAAGTGCAGCTAAGTAATTTGCAAGTTCCCATGTGGTATGAGAGGTTGTTAACACAACAACCTATTCTTGGGTGAAAAACAACTAGCACCTGCATAAACAATAAGATCTGTCCCCTGAGAATCTGTAGAAAAAATATGTAAACTAAAACTACAGAGGTTTGATAGATATACTAAATACTATGTACTGACCAATGAACTAAGTGTGAATGTATTGTCCACCAATAAGATCTGACACAGTGCCTTCTGATAATACTATAAAATGTGACCTGTACAATTAAGATTTGGCTTTTCCTGCATGAAGAAAATGGAGTATTGGCTGACTTATTGCAACAATTAATGGTGTTTATGAAGAAACCCAAACCTGTGCTACTGGTTCCATAAGACTAAGGAAGCACTGAAGTACTCTGATGGAAGGGAGATGCACAACACACCAATCTCAGAAATCTAGCTTGGTCTGCAGTAGTGGTAAATGAACTACAGCATCACATCAAACAAAAGACATTTCAAGAAGTTACAGTCAATTTTATTCACAGAAGCTGAGGCACTTAAAATAAAATTGTTATTTTTCCCAATGGTTAATTTTGTGTACTTGGAGAGTACTAGGCCCAATGTCATCGGGTTTACAGGTTTTACTGGATTCAGCCACATAACATAAAAAATAATTACACCTTCAAGTATGAGGACATGACATGTTTTGTCAAATATTGCTAAACCCAGTTTCACTATCTTCTCTTCTAACATGAGAAAAAAAAAATCAAATGAGTAGAGTTAACAGGAATTTTAAAATATGGCATTGCCACTAGCCCACATGCTTTCAGGCCCCTTGAAACTTGGGGGATTACCAAATAGTGACATGAGCAGCTCAGTCAAGCAAGAAGGAGCACCTGCTCCCTATTGGTATGTACACTATCTACTTCAACTATCATTCTAATCCCTTGTCCTGGTAAAAATGAATATGGTGTCCTGTTTCATATATTTTAATTTCTATAATACCAATCATCTTCTTTTTCTGTCTTTTTACTACATGAATACTTTAGTAAAAGTAAATTCCACAAGTTATTAAGTAGCATCTAAGACATTTTCTATAGTTTGGATTTATTTCCCATATACATAAGAATTTCTATAATGATTCTTTTTAGACAAAGATTTTACTTTGTAAACAATATAATTAAAGATTATTTTAAAATTATATATTTTATTTATAACACAAAATTTTTGTAATCCTTTTTTTTGGCATTGTGCAACCATCTTGCATGGGAAAAGATAATGGTATTTAGGGAAGTCCACTGATACAGCTTTTTTTTCACACTATGGCTGCAACCACCACAATGCCTATCAGATTTTGTTGAGGAATACAGTAACAGCATTCTCAATGACTCACAAAAAATCCTCCCCTTTTTTTAAAGTACAATAAAATTTTTTAAAGAGACAGTTAATTATTAGTTGCAGTTATCAACCCCTGCTACAAAAATGCCCAGAAAACCTTTACAGAAATCACTTTTAGTACTCTTCTCCCTCTTGACTCCATACGTGATGCCCTACACAAGTACTTCTATCCACTATCACTGTTTAGTGCGTTCACTGATCTTGATGCACAGGATGGCATCCTGATGAAAAGCTTTCATTAGCAAGAGCAAAGAAGCGTGAAAGAGCACAAAACAAATTTCTGTGTGTAGGCACAAAAAGAGGCACATCCACTACTGAAGTGTAGGAGAGAACAGCACAACAGGGAGAATTACTGAGATCTTTCTATATACCATGCTAGCTTGACCCGCCTGTTGGAAACAGCGCTGATGTACAGCGCTGCAGCCAACACTAGCACTGCTGATCATGGGAACCCCAAGCACTCCATGTGGCACCACACTATCTTTCACCTTGTAGGCGATCAACAGCTTTAGTATTAATGATGCTTGCTACTTCACTGGCTGGCTCATATCACAACCATCTAGCTAGTCTCAAGCACTAAGTCTCTGCAAAAAAGTACATTTGTTCTTCTCACCTCCTCTTCTATTTGAACAGAGTGGGAATGTTTCTTCTGTGTTGGTGGCCAGTTGCTTAATTTCTTACTTCTTGACCCATGGTCTCACATTGGTTATTCTTACTGACGCACTGCCTTGTGTAATTTCGTTCTGCCCTTGCTCATTTTCACCCCATGACATAACGCTGCAATTGAGTAAAATGCAGGTAGACTTAGGGAACTAAATCCAGCCATCATAGAAGCTGTCTACAGTGACTGAGAAACACAAACGTGGCCCTGATATGCCAAGAAACATCTAACCAATGTATCCTCAAACATAGGGCTGTCAATAGACATTGTGAGTACTCAGAAATCTGATATCCAATTTATCAATGAGCACCCTTTCATATAAAGAGCTGTGTAAATACAGGCATGAAAAATGTTAGTCTTAACTTCCTCAGGAATAGTAACAACAGGTGAAATTTCCACCTCCTCACTAGAGTCAACACATAAATTGAATACCATTTTTAAGACTTATGATTATAACTTGGCTTTTGTTGGCACAATGTGTAGACAAAGGTCATTATTTGAACATTAAAAAAAATTAATAGTTTTGCTATTAAACTGGGGGTTTTTTGTATACTTGACATCTGCAGTGTCCCACTCAATGGTAAAAAAAAAAAAATTGATCCTTTGAATTTTGTTTCTAGATAATTCCTCAGATAAAGATTTTTTTTTTTTGTCTTTTGTTTTTTGTTTAAGGGATAAAATTATTTGAATTTATAAACTCTGAATTTTAGGGAATAAGAAAAAAATATTCAGAACGCTAGTGGTGACATAGTATTGAAAAAACACATTCTGATACCATAGTGGTAACATAAGGAAAATTTCCTTTGTGTCTGGACTGTACTTAAAAGTATTACTTCCATTCTGACAAAAACAGAAGTTCTTGCTTTAAACTATGAATTATGGCAATCATTTTACACACAGGGACATGACTTTTTTTACTGAAACCTTTAAAACTTTGCCCACTATCCAATTAAAACTAGGTTATCAACCATATTTACCAAAAAATAATAGATCTGACAGAATGATGGGAATTTCTTTAATATTACCATTTCCTGCAAAAATATAGGAAGATTTTAGCAAAAGACTCAAAGATTGGATTTTTCTGTTGGTGAAAACTCTATAATTTTAGGCAGTGGATTTTTTTAAAAATTCTTTCTTAAACTGTATGAACTCAGCTGTTTAGAATGAAAAAGATTTTTTCATCATGCAGGAGTACACTTACGGCTTATTTACTAGAGCAAGTTAAATATTCATGTTACCATTGAGTCAAAACAAAAATAATTGTGGTAGCATAGAGCTATAGCATTTCTTTTTTTTTAATTTTAACAGCAGCCTTAATTCTTAAGCAGTTACAGGTCTCTGATGTTTGGCATATCAATATTTTATTGGTAAAGGTGTGCTGTACAAAACATAAAAACTTTATATACTCCAAGGGCAAATTACTTCCATTCCCTCCTGGGAATAGTTTATTTTTAATGTAGTTCTTTGAGGGTTTTAATTCTTCATGGGTTCTTAGGCAATTTTGAATTACAGCATACATATTTAATAGTAATGACATCCAGAGAAATATTTTCTCTGGTGGAGATAATACACGCACGTTAATAGTAAAATACACAAAGAAAAAACCCTAAACCTCCAACAACTGAAAGGACATACACAATCTGCTTACTGACCTGTAACTAATTATATAGTATCTGCTGCTTTTCTTATCAGACTGCAAGCTCACCTGGGTTGTCATGAACTATCCACTTAGCTCATGAAGTGCACAGCCACTGCACAGCCACCTGCCTGCTGCCCCTGCCCTCACACCAAACAAGTCACAGCTGTGGCTACAAACACTTGCCCCTCTGAACGAGCGTCCCAAACAATACCACTTCTCCACCAGCAGACCCTTCCTTGCCGTGCCACAAGCTCACCTAAACTGCACCCACAACCAACCATCCAAGCACCTTGTGAATATTCCCTTCATTTTGCTTCCACCTCCACTGTTCACACAGTAACTTAATGTATGGCACAAGCTTTTGCCCCTGCAAGCAAGATTTCCCTCCATGAGCCACACAGCCCCTGCAGGTTGGGCAAGGCTGACAAGCTCTCCAGAAGCTCCTCAGCTCCATTATTGCTCTTTTCGTGAACCAGGAGCTCGCATCAGCCACACTGGCCTCACAGCACCTGGAACTTCATCGTCCCCAGGCTGAGCTCCCCTGCCCAAATCAGTCTCTTCTCACAAGGCTACAGACAAACAAGTCCGAATTTCAACCTGCTCTTACTTGGCACGAGTATGTTTTTTCTCACAGCAAATGGGATCATAGAAAACATATCTATTGTTTCAGGACATGAATGCGGCCATCCCTGCTTGCTTAGGTGTCTGAGTCCCTTGTACCAAGGCTGAGGAACCTTCAAGACTATGCACATTGATGTCCATGTGTAGAGGTTTCTGGCGCTGAGCCGCCCGGGCACCAGCAGACAGACCCCGGCACGGCAGCTCAGCCCGCACAGGGCCCGGGCTCTCCTGCAGGCAGGGCCTCTGCACCAACCGTGCGGCCACAGGGTGAGACAGCGGAGATTCAGATTAGATATTGGGGGATATGTCAGTGTTAGGGTGGGCAGGAACTGGAATAGTTTGCCTGGGGAGGTGGTGGAGTCCCCACCACTGGAGCTGTAACAAGAGGTGTCCGGGTCCGGCGCTGGGGGATGGTTCAGCGGTTCGGGGTTACGGTGTCCAGTGCCGGGTGCACGGTCGGAACGGACGATTTTAAAAGGTCTCTTCAAACCTTGACGATACCATAATTGTACGCAAGCAGCACTTAGAGCAAAGTAGAGCCTAAGACACGCGGCAGCACCTTGCGGGTGAAGGTGTCCCCTCTCTCAGGAACAGGAGCCCCGCAAGGCGCCTCCTATCCCCGCACCCCGCCCTGCCCAAGGCTGCCCGAGCACCGAGTCCCGAAGCGAGGCTTCCACCAGACCGTCATCCTGCTCCAAGTTTGGCACTACCGCGATTGGGTCGAGCATGGGGCAGAGGCACCGCGGTGCGGGGCTCCCGCACATCCCTGCGGGAGCGGGAGGGGGCCCGGCCCGCCAGCACCGCCCGCACACCACCCGGCGCCTCCGGGCAATGCAGGCCACGCAGGGAACACGGTTCAGGTACTTTTACAGCAAAACGTAACAATATAAGGATTGAAAGTGCTCCATTCATTCCTCTTCGCGCACCTTTTACCTTTCCTCAAACCCCTTCCTCCCCTCCCGCTGTCCCTCAGGCGAGAGTCCCGAGCGCGGCCCTGTCTCAGCCTCCCGGTCCCGGGGGCAAGAGGCGAGGACAGCTCCTCCTGACGGGGAGCGCGGGCGCCCCGGGCCCCGCGGGCGGTGACGTCACTCGGCGTGGGCGGTTGCCGCGGCGCCGCGCGCCCGCCCCGCATTAAGCGCCGCCTCGGGGGGGCGGCCGCGCTCCCGCTGACGGCAGCCAAGATGGCGGCGGCGGCGTCGTCGGACCTGCTGACGGGATGGTGCCTCTTCGGCCTGGCGCTGCTGGTGAGAGGCGGCTCTCCCGCCCTGCGGCGGCCCCCTCGAACATCCCCTCCCCTTCCCTGGCCCGGCTGCTACTCCTTCTTCGGCCGCTCGCTGTTCCGGTGCCGGGCGTCCCGCCCGGTCTCCTCCCCGTGCCCCCGAGCCCGCCCCGGCGGCGAGCGCTGCCCCGCGGGTGCCCCGGCCGTGGTGCCTCGGGCAGGGCCGGGCCCGGGGCGGGGAGCGGGGCTGCCTTCCCTCCCGCCCGGCCAGCCGCGCTGCTTGTTCGTGTTTTCGCGTCTTCCGCGTGTGAGCGCTGGGGGTGTTGCTCGAGCTGCTCTAAAGGAAAAGTGACTGTTGTGTGGTTAGTATAATACTGGTGCTGAGTGTTCAGGTAAAAAATGTGCTGATGCTGTGCCAGTCATCCGTACAGGGTCTGACATCAGTACCTAGTTGCTGACGTTGTTATTTTACCACTCATAAGTGTTTTCCCCCGTGTATTTCAGGCCATTCTAATTTTCTGCTGGGTTTATGTGCGCAAGTATCAGAGTCGGCGGGAAAGTGAGGTGATTTCTACCATAACAGCGATTTTCGCCTTGGCCGTTGCTCTCATCACATCAGCGCTCCTGCCCGTGGACATATTTCTGGTCTCATACATGAAAAACCCAAACGGTACATTTAAGGTATGGACTTCCAAAAGTGTTACTCGCCTCTTCAAAACAAGCACTTGTGCTGCTCTTGGGTTGTCAAAGTGTTTGAAGCCAGTGCTAATACCTGGTTTAGTGACTTGCCTTTTCTCAAAGCTGGGTGCTAGTACTGTGCATAGAACACTCATGTCTGCTATTTGAACTGGATTTCAGTTTTAGCTTCTGTTATTTCTCAGATATTCTGCTCATTTCCAAATGCTTGTTCCTTTTGTTGTGTGTAGGAGTGAATGTACTGTCCTGAAGATATAAACAAATTGCTTAAGTATTGTAGAATAAAATTTGTTGGGCTTTTGTTAAAAAATAGACTGTATTGCCCTTTTGTAATTTAGGATTATTTTGGTTATCTGTTTTGTCAGGAAAAAAAAATCTGTACAGGAACATTTAAAGATTTTTAAAGATTTACTGTGCTAATCTACCTATAATGTAAAGGCTGAATTAATAAGCATTTTGAAAGCTGCTGAAATCCTTGGTGGAGGGGAATGTAGCAGTATCTCTTCTTGGCTGATGAAGCCTTAACTGAACTACTGTATTTATAAACTGTAGGGGGTTGCTGTGCAAAATGAGTTCCTAATGAGATGAGTACTTGCTGTCATCTGTTCCAAGCATTTCTGTAAGAGATCTTCCCAATGCTTCAAATATTAATTTAATTTTCAAGAAGAGTTATTGAAGGTATTGACCCAGTGTCCTTGGGAGTGTTGTGAGTAACAAGAGGTTGAACTGGAGCACGTAGCTAACTTGAGTAACAACTTACTTGGGTTTGGAGCCTAACTGGATCTATAGTAAAAGTTATGGTGCTGGAACAAATGATAGAGTGGGAAAAAGGTAAATGCCTGCACACCAGACTGTATTCCCTTCCAGCCCTACTTCCAAAGGAAGATATATGCCTTGCCAGAGCTGTGTAATGCTTCAAAACTAGCTTGTAGCTAATACAATGCTTTTTGGCTGGTGCTTATATAAATGCAAGTTGTGAGAAGCCTTTAGAATTGAGCTGTGATGTGTTTTTTGTCATCTTTATTGCTCAGGGTTAATACAGAATAAATTAAACTGTGAATCAATATTATTTTGAAAAGCTTGTGTTTTCAGATCTTGCTTGTTTAGAATTAAAGTGAATGTCGAAGATGGAAGATCTTTCATATGTCAGGGTTCTAGCAATTCAATGAAAGTAATAGTCTTAAATACATTGAGCCTGACTATCAAGACAAATAACAATGATGCAACTAGGTCCAGCTGAAAAATGCAGTTGTAGTGGGGGCTGAGCAGAATTCCCTGTTGCAAAAACCACATTTTTGCTAATGTATACTTTGCCTGCTTAGAAACAGACCTGTGAGAACAGGTTCTCAAAGGTAGTAATGCAGTCACTACAAAATTTTAATTAAGGAAATATAAGTACTAGAAGGACTGAGAGCAAGCTTTCATGCTTGTGGTAAAGACTTTTTGTTAAGTACTTTTTTGCCTAAGGTTCTGAGGCTTCTTTGTCCTGTTCAGTTCCTAAAGTTTGTAGATATCTCTTGTGGCCTGTTGAAATACAGTTGCTCCATACTGCCTTGAAGAAGCATTCTGCTGTGTCTTTCAGTCTCAGCTGAATTGAGTTTCTAGCTTTGCAGAAATAAATGAGAGCTATTGACATTAGTGCATTTGATCCAAACACAGGTGTTGAAATTATGGTACAGAAATACTTTTGTGGCCTTCAAAGTTGAGTGAATCTGAAATCAGTCAGAACCTACAAACCTATAGGTAAAAACAGCTTTATTGGTTCAGTAATTTCATTTTAGGGGTAATGTTGAGATAGGAAGCTGACAGCATCTTAAAATGAGGGACGTGGTGTCTTGTGCAGGACCCAGAGTGGTGATCCTGATGGGTCCCTTCCAACTCAGCATTTTCTATGATTCTCTTCTGGTCTTCATGCATTGTTAAAGCTTTTAAACTGTCCATGGTAACACGTGCTTCTTTCACGCTGTTGCTTCTCAAGCAGGGTAGACTGAATTGTGTGTAGAACATTTCCTGAAGATTACTGGTCTTTATCTGGGCCATTCTTTTAAACCCAACATTTCCAGGACCCTATAAGTGATGCTGGGGTCTGAAGGACTGACTCTGGCAAGAAACCTTCATTGCTTTGGATAGGCAGAGTGAGTTAAGTCTTTAATCTTCTCAGTAACTTTTTGAGGGAGATCCAGGTAGCAGATGTGGATAATATTCTCTGTAGATAAATTAGTAGTTCATCAAAAAACCTTCCAACTGAATGATTTCAGAGCTGATGCCAAAAGAGTAGTGGCAGTTATCCAGATTCTAAGTAAGAAATTTTTTTCTGTCTGTGTGTTTTTCCTCTATCTCCCAGCTGTAGTTCCTGGTATCAGTGTTAAGAGTGATGAGAAACAAGAGTGCTCAACTTGAAAGAGGTACTACATGTGGACTTTCAGTTCATTTTTAATGTATCTGACCTTAGGGTCAACTTGTAGATACAGCTGAGGGTTTGCAGGCTTGTAGCAAACTTAGGGAGAATCACATTATACGAACAGCAGAGGTTAGATTGAAGGCTTTGATGGTTCAGAGTTCTCATGGAGAACTGTGTGTGTGTTCTGTGACAAGGGAAGGTGGTATGTCCTGGCTACAAGGATTGCCTGAACTGTAATACCCAAGCAGAGTATGTTTTTCTGAAGGCTGTGAATATTATGCTGCTTTCTGGAGGAATTCACTTTAAAGTGTGGTGTAGCCCTTTTCCATCGTGTGTTCTGAAGTGCCTTCCTTGACAAGGGTTGTATGTGCTATGCCTTTGTTAACTTGAGGTTTTGTTCATTTCAACAGAACTGTTAAGATACTGTTTATACATCTTTCCATTACTACAGTTTATTGTTTGTGGTAAAAATAGTGGCTTGTAGCATTTAGCACTTAATGGTGTATCTCACCATATTTTGAGACTTATCAAATATCACCTTGAAGTTTTTATATGAGTGAATTGTGCAGGTTTTGCGCAGTAGTTACACAGTAGAATTCACTGCAACATCTTTTCTGGAGGGTGGGATTACTTTGATTCACAGTACTCTTAAGTAGGAAGGGAGGCTTTTGGTTTAATACTAACACAAAGTTGAATATTACCTTGTAAGCGAAGCCCTGATAAGGTTCAACAGCACCGCTTAAGCTCAAAGGCTTTGGCTGTGAGCACTGTCAGTACTTTAGTTTGCTTCAAAGGACTTCAAATACATCCAGCTGCATCTGATCCATTTGATGTGAAAACTTGGACTTGCAACTAGCACATAGGAAGAGAAAACCTCACCATAGCTTAAAAACATAATATTGCTGCTGGAGCCCAAGATCTCTGGGTCTGACCTACAAGTCTCATAAATATTTAAAGCATAGCTGATGCTGTCTTGCAGCAGGAAGGCTGCTTGAAACAAGGACGCTTGCATCATTGTACTGTCTTTCTTTCCTACTATTCTAGCAGAAAGCAGTGAAGGTGATGAAACCTTTCCTTTTCTTTTTGAAATGTATGAATTCTTGCTACTATTTGGAGTTAAAAATCAGTGGCATTTCTTTTAGTCTGGTTAAGGCTGAATGTATCACAAGTTTTGGGTGTCTACATGAGGTGTTAAAAGCCAGTTATCCTCTTAATGATTCAAAGAGTAGCATCTGCTTAATGGGAGATACTTCTTGCAGACCATACAAGGATTTTGCATCTTAGGAGTGTGAGAGAGGGACAACTCATTACGTAGATGCTCAGAATACAAAACCACTAGAAATGTCCAGGGTTTTTATTTTTACAACGGTGTTAACTGAGAAGTTATTATTGACTGAGACCATGCCTCCTTCTTGAGTAAGAATTACTACTTATACAGCAATAATACTTGGCTAAAACATTGATGCTGGGCTGGCGAGGCTGAGATATGCATGTTTCTGGATGCTACTTTTCATCTGGCAGTCAAAATCCTGGCACCCTCCCATTTTGGAGGTAACATGCTAGAAGGTGTGAGATCTGGATATGGAATTTCTTCATATCTAACCATGCTATGACTCAGTCTCCAGTCTTTCACACTGCATCTTCCTTTTGTTGCCCAAGCTTTGGGAGAGCTAATCAGAAGAATGAGTGCTTCATCTACATCTGATGAAACATCACAGATACTGAAATGTGTAATACTCCATGACTTTAAGCTCTGTTAAGGGACATTTCCAGATAATGGGAGCTGGCTTCCCTGGCTACTCATGAAAGTCTTGCAGGATCCAGCAGTAACAGTAGAAATGTCAAATTTAATGGGGAAAAAAGAATGAAATTCATGGCTTTTCTCTCACCAAAAAGGGTGGAAAGTCAGATTAACTGGCAATGGTTTTATTTGGGGGAGTTATCTATACAGTTTGATTAGTACTGTTCTGTTGAAATATGTTAATATGAGTCACTAACTGGATAGATGCTGGGAGAAGGAAGACTGCTCAGTGATTAATGTGGGAGCAAGTGTTCTTTGTAACTAATTTTCCACTAATAATTAGAAAATTAATCTTCTAAGGGAGCTTTGCTTTGGATTTAGCATTTAGGTAAACTTAAAGTATCTTAAGCTGCTTTTTTATATCTTTACATGGCAACATTTTACTAGCATATGTACTTTTTACATTTGTTTTTAATGTGACTTATCTTATGAAATACTTGGGCTTAATATGGGTAATCATGCTCATTGCACATATCCTTGCAATTTGTGGCTTCCCTTGTCTCTCAGTACCATGTTTTGGTACAGGGGATATATACTTGCTAAACTGCAACAAAATGAAGTACAGCACAACAGTGCAGAATGCCTGAATTCTGCAGGTCCTAAGAGAATTTGTGGTCCCATTTTGACACCTTAAACCCTTTATTGAAGGCAGTATGAATTTTCACCTCTCTAATCTATTGAGCTTCTAAGCCATTCGTTGTATATACTGTAAGCTTGGGTGATGGAAAAGAAAGACTAGGTCTAGGGGCTGTCCAAATGAGTTCTCAGCCGAGTCCTGGATGTGCTAGTTGAGTAAATTCTTATACCTAGTGGCTTAGTATGTCACCAGAGATACTAAGACTGTCAGAGCTCTGATACTCACTAGGTAGCAGTGCCTGATTTTGGCAATACAGTGCTGCTGTCACTAGCCTTTGAAACAGCTCAGATGAACTGGTTACTGCCTTTGAGTTGCTGGTGGTGTGTGCATGTGGATCATTTGCCAGTTAGAATTAAAGATTTTGCTTTCTAGGTTGTTTAAATGTGGGGCTTTGGCAGCTGACATAATAATTATGATATATCATTAAATTGGCTTGCATTACATATTCTTTTTGTGCAGAGTGATGCAAAGTCTGTACGCTGAGGCATATGTAGGTGAAATGCACGCATTTGCAATTTGAGTTTTAGTGTAGTATAGCAGCTCACTATTTTAATATGGTGTAGTGTATGTTTCCTAGTATACTACTCTGGTCCTGTATGCAACTTAATTTGAAAAACAAAATGAAAAGCAATTATAATGTTTAAAGTTCTATGTCTCTATTTTGTTAAGAGTGCTTTTCTTTAGCTGAAGGAGAAGCAGTTCTTGGGCAGTTAAGCCGTTTGTATTTCCATTATGAGTCACCTCTTCTATGCAGTGGCTTTGCCTCTTAAACTTTGGGTTTCGCTGTTGCATTTCTTGCTTGTTCTTGGCTTTTGTGCATTTTAAATGTGTCTATTGCTTATAGGAGAAGTCTTTCTTCCAATAGCTACTTGGAATCAAGCAATGCAACAGTCCAGTTCAGTCTTGGTTTTCCCTTAGGCTTGATTAAAGTAAGCATTTTCTTAATAGTTAACATGAGAAATTAAATGTTCTGTATGTATTCTTTGCTTATTGTAATCAAGTTATTTTGTGGTACATTTTAATACAGATGTCTAGAAATTTCTTATTTAAAATGCTATTGAGTGTAAGCCTGGCAGCTTTCAAAGACTTACTGTGTACCTGACAGGTACTTCAGGTGTTGCTTCTGCCCCTTCTACTAAAATACTTTTCATCCTTTCTTTTTGCTGATTAGGTGTCAAAGTGGATGTGTATTTTTCTACTCAAATTTCAGCTGGATGATAATCTAATTTAGTTGATACAGTGAATTTTAAAAGCTTCATGTAAACTGGCCTACTGGAAGTCTTAATATAGTAAGAAAAGGGAAGGTAGTGCTGGTTTTCTGAGATAGTAGAAAAAGTGTTCATGGCAAATCATCAAGCCCATATTACAGAAGACTTTATACAGTTCTGAGAGAACTGAGATAAACCAAATGCCAAAGTGTCTTTAAGTCTTATGGGAGCAGTGTTTAAGTAGTGTGCTCATTTGCATTTTTGTATCTCCCTGTTAGTGTGTACATCTTTACAACTGAAAGGGATTGCTCTTATCAGTTTGAAGAAAAAGCTGCACAAAGAAATGAAAAAGAACTTTGACAGTACTGGATATTTACTGGATATTTTCTTTTTTTATTATTGTTTTCACCAATTCAGTTATGTTTGCGTGTTCTCTAGCTTTTAAAGAATTCTCCTTCTGCATAACTACTTTCTTGATCTTGGCCACATATAGATTGCATCCCACAAAACTAAAACAATTCTGAAATATGTTTTAACTGTACTGGTAGCGTTGGACCATTGTATTCAATCCCTGAGTTTGTCTGCCAGCCCTTATGTAATAAAATATTTAGCTTCCCTAAACCAATAGTTCCTCTCTTGGAGGAGAAGGAATAGGCACAAGAACTTGACTTCATCCAGTTTCCAACATAGTTAAGAGTTGTGTTTTCACTTTCATTGCTTCTATTCTCTGGACCATTCCCCAGGACTGAGTACTGCAGTTACTTTTACCCTTGTTCAAGTAAGGGATATAAATGCTCTTGGAATTTGACTTGTAAAATTAGATACTGCTAGTCAAATATTCATGTAATTCAATTCTTGGTCAAACAAAAAAGTGAAGTCTCTTCCTTTTGAAAAAGGAGATAATAGCTTAAACTGATGTAATAATGAATAAAAATAAAAGTTAATGAATTATATGTAACTGTGCATAATAAAAAGTTTTTTCTTATTCTTATGTCTAAGTATTGTTGCATCTGTATATGCAGATTTTAAACACAGCTGTTCTGTGATGGAAATATTGTGTACATTGTGTACTTTGTCCAACTGTGTGGCCCATGGCACAAGAAAGCTGTTCAAACATGGCCACAAACACAGTCAGAGATCTGGAACACCTCTCCTGTGAAGACAGTCTGAAAGAGTTGGGGTTGTTCAGTGTGGAGAAGAGAAGGTTCTGGGGAGATGTTGTTGCAGCCTGTCAGTATAGAGAGCTTATAAGAAAGATGTAGAAACAATTTTTACTAGGGCCTCTAGACACACAAGAAAATGCAACAGCTTTAAACCGAGAGTGAAGGTTTAGCTATAAAGAAGAAATTTATGATGAGGTTGATGGTTCTCTGGAACAAGGTTCCCAGAGGAGTTATGGATGCCCATTGCTGGAAGCATTCCAAGGTCAGGTTGAATGGGGCTTTGAGCAATCTGACCTCATGAAAGGTGTTCCTGCTCGTGGCAAGAGGGAAGGACTAGGGGATCTTCGAAGGTCCCTTTCAACCCATTCTATGATTATCTGCAGAGACTCTTAAAATATACTGTGGGAATTACCAGAACATACACGGGAGCTACCAAAACTAGTTAATGTTCCTTTGAGTCTAAACCCTTCCTTTTGTGAAATTGTTCTGTGCTTGTTGTTTGCCCGATGATTTCCACTGTTGCTAGCACTCTAGCATGGAATTCTTTAGAAGAAGCGTTTTTATCTATCTCCCTCTATTTGTATTCTTTAATGGTTGGTTCTCATGTAGTTTTATTTAATTGCATTTGATAATAAATGCTTCTATCTTTTATTGCTAGGCCTGGGCTGATGGTAATGTTTCAAGGCAAATTGAAGACACTGTACTTTATGGATATTACAGTAAGTATTTTAGCTTTTTTCTTTTTTCTTTTTTAAATAATAAAACCTTTAAGTGAAGTCACAAAGTTTTTAGAGAACATTCTGGGTTATCCATTTTTGGTTAAATGTGAGTCTTATACTTGGTACCCTTCAAAGAATATCTATCTTCAGGACTGCCCCCCTATAAATGCAAATATACTGAAGTCAGTTCATGAAAAGGCTAATGGTTTGTGTTATATAATCTGTGGTTCACATTTTTCCTGTGTGTGTATTTTGTGGTCCCTTAAGGGAAATGTGGTTTTGCTGTAGCTTTTATGGCACTTAACATATGCAGCAGTGTGAAACTTGTCTGCCATGTATAAAGTTCATGCAACCGTGAGTGCAACACTTTTAAGTGTTCAGATTCAGCAACTACCATGTTCCAAGTAACAGTTACTGTGGAGGAGTTGAGTTCATTCAAAAGTGGTAATCCTAAGTAGAACTGAAATTAAAAAAGAGTGACTGAAATAAAATAATTCTTCACCAAACCTCTGCATAGTCTGATATCAGTTTTTTAGTGGTCCTTATGACACTTATGAGAAGTTTCGCCAGTGGTGGATTTATGTAATGTGTACAGAAGTGTGCTCAGCACAGTTTCAGTGAAATGCTTGTTTGAGTTAAACTCAGAGGTGGTTGCCTGCTTTTGGACACATCTCCAAAGACATCAAGTTTTTTCTCTTTGAATATTGTGGTTCTTTTGAATATATTTTTCAGATCAGGAAATTATTTCAAATAATGGACATATTTTGTTAAATTGCATATTAATTATTGCCTGCCAGTGATAGTGACAAACTAGAATAGGCTTCACTTGGCATAAAAATGAATAAAGTCAAAAGTAGTAAGAAGACTTCTCTGTTTTCAAAAAGGAACTTTAAACACAGATTTTTCACTTTATAATAGTGGAATTGGTTTGTATTTGCTTTCTATTCTTTGTAGCTTGCCAAAGTTTCATTTAACAGACCAAATATTTCACAGCTCATAAGGGAGAATAATCTTCAAGCTCTTCTGTGG
This sequence comes from Zosterops lateralis, assembly GCF_965231275.1. Taxonomy (NCBI): domain Eukaryota; kingdom Metazoa; phylum Chordata; class Aves; order Passeriformes; family Zosteropidae; genus Zosterops; species Zosterops lateralis. The sequence goes on from NC_139764.1 coordinate 84,827,301, forward strand.
ACTGTTTGCTATGGATTTGTGAGACTGATTGATTGATTAATTTCAGTAAGGTGTTTTGGACTAGCTGAATGTTTTGGTAAATCTTGAATTAATTTTTAAAAAAGATTTTTTGAAATAGATTTAAATTGGGAAAACTGCTTTTGTTTTTGGCCTTCTTGGACAGGTCTACTTGAAATACTGTAGAACAAACATCTTATTTCATAGCATATCCTCCAGATGGTGGTAGAGATTTAAGCATAGTGTTAAAATATTTTTCTTTTGTCATCTTAATTTGAGTAGGTACACTTTTTCATAACTAGTTTTATAACTAGAGCTACATTGAAGTGAACAATAATACTTTTCAGAAGTCTCCAAAAATCATATATAAAAGCACAACACCTCTCCTACATCATCCAGTTTCCTCTTGCTGTTGCCCAGCATAGTGACATAACAGCTGAGAAGAAGAAAGTTAAGCAACTCTTCCATTGTAATACTATTCAACTTTTTTTTTTGCTATCTTCCCAGCAAGGTATTTGATCATGCTTTTTTGTTGTTGTTGTTTTTAACAGACAGGATGAGCATAAGTGAACTACCCTTTTTGTTCTTAAGAATGTGAATACCAATATTTTCTTGTGGCTTCTGAAAATGGAAGGATAACTATACAGATGTCACTTGACTCCTGTAGTTGTATCGACAATTTATGGTATTAATAATTGGTCACATAGGTCATTGTCCTTCAATCCAAGTCACCTGTAATTGTAGCAAGGATGTGGAGACTGTAATTTACTGATATTTTAGATATATTAATCATTACTTTGCTACCTGCATTGCTTTTAACTGATAAAGCTCTAACTAAATATAGAAAAGCTTTTTTGGCTTTTTTTGCATAGTTATTAGCCCCCATGAAAAATGTTACTTCTCATATCCACCTGTTTTTTTTGGCTAGACTGATACAAAAGTAGAATGGGTTTGTATTGTTAGAATGGTAAATGAAGTACCTCTGAGAGTGAAGCTTGAAATAACTGTATCTTGAAGTGAGATTTCAGCAGCCTAAAAGCTTTTCTTAGGAAACCAGTCTAATAATTGCTTTGTAGCCATAGTGGCTTAGTGTGTCACTGTTTTTAAACCCAGCTGTAATAGGACATGCCACACAGTACTTTAGTGATTGAACAATGATCAATGATCGGCAAATGCTCTAAAAAACCATGTCAGTTTGTTTGGAAGGAAAACTATTTTCAGAAAGTGTTATAATTGAAAACTATCCAACACAGTTTTCTTTGTATCACAGAGAATGAGGTTAAAACAATTGACAGTAACCTGAAAGTGTGTTTTGTAGTTCTTCCTCTAGTAAGTAAATACTACCTGTTGGTCACCTTGATGAAGTGTGTCACAGTGTCCTTTGATAAAAATTTGTGAATGGTGAAAGGATACTATTGGTAGATTCTAATCTTGTGAGATAGACCGAGATTTTGACCTGCCTGTGTTAGATGACTCCCAGCTGCAGCAAGGGCTGTCTGCTAAATTTTATGGGATCTCTTCACATGTGCTTTGAAGTCTGTGCTAAATTTTGGATTTTCCATTTCCTTTTTAAGTCAGCAATATTAAGGTGATTCCTAGGTTAAAGTTTTTAAGTAAGAATTTATCCAAAAGGGTAAGTGGTATTACTTGGATGATTTTTATATGGAATTTTGTCTGCTTGCTACAAATGTTTGATAAGTCATTGACATTGAATCATTGATACAAGAATTTGGGCTTCTAGGAATTAAGTGCAAGTCAAATATGACTTAGTGTTTTCGTAGTGTGGTTCTAGGAGTAGCCATTCTAAGTACTATCTATGAGAGATCCATAGCTGTATTTGACAAATACTGTGGAGTTACATCTACAGAAACACTTCCCTAATTAGTATAATTTTTCTGGGAGCAGTTTGCTAGAACATAAATGGAAAGTCTGTCTGCATTGAAACTTACTGTGGTGAATTGCTTCAAACAAGTGTGACTTAAATTTTGTTACTGCTTTGTGTTTGTTACTGCTTTGTATTCTGTAACTTCCACTTGGGAATACAACAGATATCTTCTTTCAGTCTTGAAGAACTATTTTAAAACTATTTTAAAACATTTTTCATGGGTTGTAAGAATAATATATTTGGGAACAAAGACTGATCATAAGTTTCTTGAAGTAGCTTGTGATTTCTCAGCAGAAAAAGTGAGGGAGTATGTAACAAATCCTTTTAAGCAACTTAGTAATTTTGGTGTTATGTAATGCCCTTGTATATGATACCATCTGGAAGCCTCTTATAGGGTCTTAAAAGGATTTGAGGGAATATTGATCTTGAATAGTCAGGTTGAAACCTTTCCAGTTGTTCTAGAAGAAAAAAACCCCAACAAGTCAAAACGTAATAAAGGGACCATTATGGTTGTTACTTGAAGATTACTATGAGGTGTAACTTTCTCATACTTAAGGTGTCTTTGTGTTGACATGGTGGAAATCAGAAGAAGGAGTAACTTCAGAGTTGCCTCTAAGGAACAGCTTTACAACAGACAAACTTTTAAACTTTTCAAAGGAGTTCTTGCTGAAGATTCCTTAGGCTGTGGCAGGAAACACTGCTGTACTGGCCCTATGGTGAAGTACACTCCACTGATAGTGCTTCAAGCTTCAGATGCAACCCAGAAAAATGTTTTGAAACAAAAGTTGAACCTCTGAACTAGAAGCAGTCCCTGAAAGCTGAGACAATGTTTTATGCCACAAGGTCACAGGGGAGTTAGGGGGAAGGGAATATCTTTGTCACTCTGTTGACTGGCCGTTGGCTGCTGCAAGACCTTTGCTTTTGAAGGTTAGCTTTTGAGGGAATAAACAGCCCTTTTATTGGGTAGGACAGTAGACAATTAGAGTCTTGCCCTCAGGTAACTAAATTTTATGGGCTGATGAAAGGTGCTGCATTTCCTTTTGCATGAGTTCTGAAAATTAAAATTCAAAAACCAGATGATCAGTTTCTTGTCTTTCTGATATGCACTTGGGCAAATCTGTTAAAGTTACATAGAACCATAAAATCTGTGTTGGAGAGGACTTAAGATCCTTGAGTCCCACCTCTGTCCCTGTGCAGAACACCCAAATAATCACACCATGTAAATGTAAAGAATCACACACATGGGAGAATTGACCTGAGAACACTTGTGAACTTCCCTAGGGAGCTTGTTCCAGTGCGCAACCACTCTCTGGAAGAAGTACCTCTTTCTAATATCCAGCCTAAACTTCCCCTGACACAACTTCAGGCCATTCCCTCATGTACTGTCACTGTCACTACAGAGAAGAGATCAGTATCTGCCCCTCAAGAGGAAATTTTAACTGCAGTGAGGTCTCCCTTCAGTCTCCTCCAGGCTGAATAGGGCAAGTGACCTCAGCCTCTCCTCATCTGGCTTCTGTAGTAAAATAGCAAGCACCCTCTTTTGCTTCACCTATGTGAGTTACAAACTTCATTTTCAATTCTAACTAAAAAATCCTCACAGGCAGTTTAAAACCACCTGACACGTAAGCGAAAAGATCTGTCTTGCAATGTTTTTCTTGGGAAAAGCAAATCCAGAGCTGCCTTTTTTTTCTGTGGTATTCCTGTAAAATTACTGTGACAACCAAGTTTTTCAACAGAGAAAAGTGCAGATTTTAAGTGTAGATTGGAGTTTATACTACTGCATATTTATAATACTGCGTGCAATACTTGAAGATCTGTTTAATTTGTGATTCTCTAGCAGTTTAGTGACAGCACATTACATGAGTTTAAAGGTTGGATCTGCAGTTTTTTTCCAACCATAATGATTCTTTGTAAATGAAGTTACTCATACAGTTTGTAGTCTTTTTAATCAATGTGTTTCTTCCTTTATCCCCTTGGAAGAAACATGGATCACAATCTCATTATGTAATGAGCTAATAAAGGCATATCTCATGAGTGAAGTATGCTGAATTCAGTGTAGTATAACTTGGAAGTGAGGATTTTTTGTGCTTGTGGTAACCTCTATGGGCTAATTATTCTGATCTCGGACTAATGATGTGTGTAACTTGCCTGGTTTACTGGCCCATTGTGGTGTGGATTTAGAGCTAGTCTAAAAAAACAGATTGTGGATTAGACAGGCTTGATTTCTGAAAGCACTCACAATATTGAAGTAGTATGACTACTGTTCTAGAATGTCTGGGAAGGTTTCTTTTTAGAGTTTGAGTCTTCAAGGTGTTTTTACAGTCCTGAATGTTTTGCTCTTGGCAAACATGAGAGTTCATAAACAGAACTTTTCTCCTCTTGCACTGCCATACTAACTCAGTACACTAAACAGTAGATACTTTTTAACACTGAAATATTTTTCCAAAGAATGAATTCTATTTAGGTATAATTAGTGATTCATAATCAGATTCTAGGTGTTGATACTTCATTTGGCTTCTATACCGACTTTAGGAAAAAATGCTGAGGTAGATTTCTTTGGAGCACGTGGGCACTGTGAGGAGTGCCCTAGTCAAGATAAGAGGTCACAGACTTAAAGTTGGGAATGAATGTATTCATGGAAAGGTGTTAATTACATATATATGTCTATATGGAAAGGTGTTAATTAGTGATGCAGAATGGGGCCAAGATGAAAAAATGCCAAAGATTACAGGATCACATAAGTACCTTTACTTATTCCTTCAAAGGTGCAATTTTTTGTTGGCACAAGCAGTCTTGGTTGGTAGCACTTCTGACATTTTGAAGGCTTAGTAAGTTATTCCAGGATACTTTTCTTGTGGGGTGCAAGCACTGTAACACACTGCTTCACAGTTTTTAGTTTTCTAATGGACTTCTGCAATGTTCATAGTATAAGATAACATGTTCTAAAGAGTGTTCAACTTATAATACAGAGAGCTGAAGGTTTAAACTTTGAATTCTCTACCTGAAATTGGTCGTCTTTTCATACCATTGCCTAATCAGTCCAATTGATTTTGATCAGCTGTCATAATGTTTTCAAAACTTGACAGTATTTGTCAAGACATGTGTTGAGCTTTACGTTATGGTCACTTGTGCAAAGTGACATGACAGTATGACTGTTTTGGTTTAGCATCTACTCAGTTAAATATCTGTTGTAATCTCCAATTAGTACTTCTTCTAAAAAGGGAGCATAAACTGGTGCTACTATATTGCTACAGCTTGTTTTGTTTTGTGAATTAAGGTCAGTAACAACCATGTCTTTAATCTGTGATGTTCTTAGGTTAATAGCAGAAGCTGATGCTGAGTCCAGTGATCAAAATATCTTTAAATTAGTTTCATTTGATATAGTTTTTTTTTAACAACCTATTATTGGGTGACTTAGCTTGCTTTTATTCACTATGCATTAGGCTAGTGTGCTAGTATTGTATATCACTTGCATACAATTGATTACTTTTAGTCTTTTGGTGTTGCCGAGTTGAAGATGGATCTGAAATCCTTGGTTTGGAAGGGTTCACTTTAAAGTCCTTTGGAGTTCACAAAACAGTAATAGTTTGTATGCTGGCTGGTGAATTTTACTAGCTTTTCAATGTTTGAAATTAAGAGCTAGAAAGAGAGGAAATTAATGTTTTATTCTTTCCTTTGAATTACTGTGTAGTAAATTAAGTGCCAATGTAACTGTCTCTTCATTGAATTCTTCTTCCTAGCTCTGTACTCGATCATTCTGTTCTGCGTCTTTCTGTGGATTCCCTTTGTCTATTTCTATTATGAGGAGAAGGAAGATGATGTTGGCAACACATGTGCAGTAAGTTCATTCTAGCAAATGCACCAAGCAATGAAAAGACAAATGAAGATAGCCAAAATATGAAAGCAAGAATGATTTTTTTTTTTTTTAACTCAGAAATGGTATTAGTATTGTGATATTTAAGTCTATTAGTGTAGTTCCATAAAGATCCTGGAGCAGCTCTTAGTAAGACATAATCTGATATTGTCTAGTCTAAGTGCTATGGTCTCACATATAATGTAACTTTAGTGAGATAAGTAATGTCCGTATTTTCATAAATCCTTTAAATTTATGTTAAAGTTTAAAAAACTTTATAAAAATTCTTTTGAGCAAGGTTTCATACACAGAAGTTGAAACTTCTTATGTGAGACTTTTCATAGAATAAAACCCATATATAGTGACAGCTTCTAAAGCAGAGAATTGGAAGATGGTTCTGATTCTGAAATAGGTACTCAAATTTAGTACTAGTCTTTCTACTGTGGTAGAAGCATTTTTTTCTTGAAGTAGGCAGTAGTAATTTACCTGAAGCTAACATGTTTACTTTTGTAATGCACTGATTTGAGACCTCCCAGGGAATACAGTAACTGCATGCCAATAAGGTGCAAATGAAAATACTTTTCTAAAAAATCTTCTAATCAATTAATCATGACTTTTTTCCCCTTCAGTTTAGTTGTAACCTTAACATAAGAAGACTTTTAATAATAGCCATAATATAAAGTATTAGTAGTAAGTATTTTCTTTGAGTGTATTTGCACTGAATATATCCAGGCTTCCAGCCACAGCTGCTCAAGTGCAGAGCTTATGATGGAAGCAGAATTCCATGCCATTGTTCACAGTTCTCAAGCTATGAGACTCTTCAAGAATGTATACTTTATGGCTTATATATAAAATTATTCATGCTTTTTATGGAGGTTTTTTGTAGAATACCTATTATGCTAAGTATACTTTTTCATAATTTGCACAAATCCCTTTATATTCATTTTATGTCATTGTATTAACTTTCTCTTCAATATTCAGCAGGTTAAAACTGCACTCAAATACACTCTGGGATTCATCACAATTTGTGCTGTTCTTCTGTTAATTGGGTAAGTATTTATATGGAGCACTGTTCTATGCAAGATTTATTTATCAGAGTTCTGTTCTGTGCTTCTAAGAGCTAAATTATGATGCACTCAATCTATATAATCAACATTAGCTTAATCACTAATAGAGTTTAAGTATCTTGAGAATTATGTACCTGAAAAGTAAGAGTTTAATGGGAAGATAAAATGGTTTTCTTAATTGTGGAGGTACTTGTGCTTCCAAGCTGACTGAACATGCAGTGAGAATTATATCAAGGACATGGTGGCTTTGACACAACTACATCAGTGCTGTTTAACAGGGAGTAAAAAATTTCATGTTCATTTGGACATGAAATTTGTCCATGTTCAAATTTTGTCCATTTGAACATGGACAAAAACTATTTGTCCATGTTCATCAAATAGCTTTTTGCCTTTCTCAAGTGCTTTTTCTGAAATGGACATTGTAAAACGGCCTTTTAGGAAAATGATTAGATGTTATGTGCTTTACTTTCCATAATGGAAATGTTGTCTGAAGAATATAAGTGTAGTGTGGGGTTATACTTGAGTTAATTGTGCCTTGTTTGATAAAGCTTTTGCTGACATTTGTGTAAAAGGCAAATGTTACTGAAGTGAGTAAGCTGTTTGCAGCAAGTGCTGTTGTTCTGAAGCTCCAAGTAGTAGCAGAAAATCGATTTCAGATCACCACTAAGCATGACATGCACACCAATACTGAATCTTTCTAACGTCTGCTGTATCATAAGCTTTTTAGCATTTTGACTGCAGCAATAAAGTTGGTAAAAATTGCAAAGTGTATGCTAAAATGATCCATATCAAAGTACTGGAGCATGAAGTAGACACTGGAGTGAAATTAATGCTTCCAGTTTTATTCCATCTTACTGAAATATTGTTTTAGTTTTGATAAAAGTTAAAGGTATATTTCTATCAAGTCTCATGTCCTTTTAAGTAAAAGTAAGGTATTTGCTCTTATAAGAGATTGTAGGAGTTTATTACCTTAATCATTATCTAGAAAAATAACTAAAATTTTTGGCAAAAGCTGTTTCTGACAGTTAGTTCACATCCTAGGTATAGATAGATGTATAATACATCCAGTTTAGAAATCTTGGTAGTGTGTCTAATAGGTGTCAGCTGAATACTCAGTAGCTGTAAGCATGTTCGTTCCTCTCTCCTAGTAAGATAGAAAAGGGAAATTCTTCTATTTCCCCTTTAAGTGAGACTGCAAGAGCCCTTTCAAGGGGAAAAGGCTTGGTTTTAGAGGCAACTGAGGTGACTGTGCTGAAGAAAAATGTGAACTCTATTTCTACTATAGTTATATATAGATTAAGTGGCAGTGCTTATGTGTATGCTTTTTCTGAAGAAGTTACCTGTCTTAGTCAGCTGTTCTCATAGCAAGGGCAGGGAGTGGTCACAGCAAGTGACCAGTGTGACAGGGAAGAGAAACATGTTGGAGCTGAAGCTTCTGTATGAGTGCTTTGACTGAATGTGGTAGTGAAGACTAGTCTTGCAGTAGTGAGGGATTCTCTCACTGGTAATTAGGATCTGTGTTAAAATAGTCTGGAATTTTATGTACTGGGTTTAACTCTAGGTGTCTAGGCTTAACGGACTAGAGTGCTCCTGCACACAGTTTATGGGAGTGAGAGAGGTTGGAATATTTCCTGTGAAGTGCCTAACAAATAGTCTTTCTTCCTGTGCTTTCTTGACTAGTGTCTCATAGGCAGACAGCCTCTGTTCTGATTGGTTTAGGAAGTAATATATGATTACAACGGGTCAATAAATAGTTTTAAAGGTCAACATAAGAAGGTTTTTGCCTCTTTTCTGGTCAGCTATCCTCAAATGAATTACAAAAGCTATGTTAAGCTCAAAGTTTAAGTGTCTTATTCTTACCAGGATATTGCCCTTGCTCTACTAGAGATCATTATGACTATTTTGAGAAACAAATCTGTTTTGTTCCACATAATCTTGGAGGTTTTTCTGACTTGATAACACAGCTCAGTGAGCAGGATGTTATTGTCCAAAGTGTTATCAGGAGTAGTATTTGTACCTCTTACTTTACTTGTATCTTACAAAACAGTTGTCCAGCAAAAATGTGCATGTGTGTAACACTTAAATCCTCTGCACACAAATAACTTGTTGCAGAGTACCATTAAAAGCAAAGTATAGGGCAAATTTATACTGGTGTACTGGTATACAAAGTTTTACTTGTCATTCCTTTCCCTTCCCATAAGTTATGTACTTTCTCTAAATGTTATGTGCTTGTCAAGGGGCTTGAGATGCTGCAAACTACATTAAGGCACCCTTAAGTAGTCTAGCATGAAACAAAATGGTTGTTTTTGAGGCTAATGAATGTTTGGTTCCAAAATGCATGCTTCCATGTATGTGTTTGGAATTAAATTGGTTACCTTAAATTTTTTAGAACTATTAGCTCTTAAAAAGCTATGAATATATCTAATTATCCTATAAATAGTTATGCAAATTATATCGCAGCAGAACTCACTTAAGGAAATGAGTCTAAATCTGGTGTGTTGGAAAATAATTTCCTAAGGATGACAGTTAATGATACTCTTTGATTTAAGGATAAACTTTACCCATCTACACTTGTGTATTAGCCCTGCCAAAAGTGAATAGTTTTAAACTGCTTGTCTTGTATTTACTTGCCTTGTTCTGCAGCTTAGATATTGATCAAGATTTTAATCATAATTTACTCAGGATGTGTTTCAAACAGCATAGCAATTTGCTTCTATTCTTAAAATTACCACAGTTAATAATTTGATTTGTGTCCAGAACTCCAAGTATCAGACATCACAGCTAAACTGTTTTGTTTGCTTTCATTACCTAAATTTAAAACTTGTGTGTTCCTTTCTGGGCCTTTCAAGTGCATGGAACTTGAGCAGGAGCAGAATCAGATGCCCATCTCCTTCAGTCGGGGTTTATCTGAGTACTAATTGAAAAGTATAATGTATTCAGTAGCCCCTGCTCTGATTAGTGTCCTTTAATATGGTGGTTGTGGGTAGTTCCAGAAAAAAAAAAAATCCTATTGTGCTCAGGGGGCAAAAAAGCAAGCAAGTTATAAATATCCTAAAATGTTCTTCTATCTTGTTTGCTCCCTGCATGTGGTCCACAAATGGCAAATCCATAGTGGTAGTAAAATAAAACGGACTTGAGCTCAGTTACGTTCTCAGTCTCCTCTTTTAACCATTATTATACAGTTATTTCTTTCTATCATTTGTAAGTAAAGATATTGCCTCACTTGGCTTTAATACCTGTGTCTTTATTTTGTCTGGATGCTGTTTTACAGAAAGAATTACTACTAGAGGCAGATACAAGAACTAAATCCTAAGTCAACAAGCATGTGTTAACTTAAGCAAATGCTAGTGCTCAGTCTGCCTCTTGCACAGTCAAGAAGCTTTTTTTAGAAATTAAAATCTCGACTTTTAAAATGTCAACTTTTTTTTGGCAGAATATCACTTTGGTTTTGATGTGATGATTATATGTGCACACAGTTGGTTTAGCCCTAACCTTTGAAACAAAAGTGTATGTTTTGTACCTTAAGACTGCTCCTGGACTATTCATATTTGTTTGGGAGTTCAAGCAGGGATCTAATTATGTAGTCTTTGTCATACAAGTCCAAATGATACTTGTGAATGTTCTTTATGGACTTCGGTTTGAGTTCTTTCATTCTTTGCCTGAAGTGTTTCCCTTCAAATCTGTCTTCCTTATGACTTGTAGACATTCTATTTCATGTCTCAAAGCTATGGTTTGTGGTTTTTTGGTATTTAGAAAAACAGAGGTACTGTTTTTCTAGCTATTACAAACTCAACTGTTTTGTCTGTAGTGGTGCTGAAGAGTTATTCTTTTAGTTGACTTTAGATGATGAGCCTTACAGCAGGAAGCTTTCAGCTAGGGGACTGTTTTACCTGACATTGCTCTCTGAGCATTCTTTGTTGTCTGCTTATTGGAAGAACAAAAAACTTCTCTGCAGCTCAGTTCTCTGGGCCAACTACAGAACAAAGAATGGAATGGAGCAGATGCATTTAATTGTATTAATGGAAGCTAAATGTGTCCCTTTATATTTTAATACTTTGAGAAATCATTATTTTATTTTGGCTTTTAGAAGTGCATAATTATAAGAGAATTTGTCTCAATTGATGCTTAAAGTTTATTTGCTCTTTTGCATATGAATCAAATCAGGATAGTAAATCATTTGTCTTTTAATGATACTTGAGTGTAAGGTCCTTGCCTCTTTTAGGACTGGTAAATAGAAAATCATTTGTTCATTGACTTCAGACCTGACTACACACACTGACATGTACTCTGCTGATCTAAATGCAGCATTTGAGGGGAATGTGAATGAAGTGGAATGCTGCCTTTTCTTCAGGAGTTAATAGATTTATATTTTCTCAATTAGGAAGTAGAATTCCTATTTTGCACTAATTAGGGTAAGAAAGATTTTTTTTTTTTTCCTGTATTACAGTGCTTTTGTTCCTTTGGATATTCCCAACAAGAAGAATTCTACTGAGTGGGAGAAAGTGAAGCTCCTGTTTGAAGAATTTGGAAGTAGTCGTAAGTTTGATATTTCTTCTGAGCTTTCCACAAGTTGCTACTCTGCTAACTTCTGCCACTTGTTCACTGACTGATCAAGATAAATAATTTCCTTGATAGCAGATTTGTAACTTTTCTCTGACTGCTTACCTACAGTAATTTACAATAAGATTGTTCTTCTGTTCTCAGAAAAACAAAAATTAGATTAATCTTTAAAAGTAGACACTGCCAACATCTCCTGTCTGGACTTCAAATACAAATCCCCATTTGAGAGCAAGGACTGCAGTGTTGTCTGCTGATATTTATGGTGGGGTGGGGGGGTACTTTCTTCCACAGTCTTCACTTAACTCAGCTCTTAAATGCTGCTTGGATGCTAAAATTCACTGACTTTGAGGGTATGATGAGTATCATGTCGTGACAGGCTTCAGTCATTGGCCTAATGAAATGCAGTACTGCTGTTCACTGTAAAAATGAGATGAGTGGTTCTGTCTATTTAGACAGGCAAGTCCTGTGGGTGTTACAACTTCTCTTTGCTCTTAATACTGATCTCTTCTAAAATTCTCTGCATTTGTTATATTTTAGACTAGAGCTGTTTGAAAAGGCCAAACTCCAAGGAATAGTATTTAACACTTAGGTGATGTAGTTCGTGTGCTTAGCTACGATATGTTTTCAGGGTAAAGGTGTGAAGGAAGTGTTTTATAGGTGAGCTAAGACAGACTTGATGTCGCTTCTCAAATGTATTCAAAAAAGGGTAACTAAAAATGGTCTAACAAACATTCATCCCTGCACATAAGTACTCTAATATAAGCCATCCAGAATGCACATGAAAGTTGTGCAAGTTAACACAGTGTCCTGGGTTGACAGTGCTCTCTATCCCATAATCCCATATCGTGGACTCCCTTGTTATGTCTAAGAGGTGTTCCGTCCCCTTTAGGGGGGGCGGGCACTGGCCTCCTGGCTGGCTCCGCTGCTGCTTTGGCTTTGGCTTCTGCTTCTAGGCGCTTGCTGTCTTGCAATTTTCTGCTAGTTTCTTGCCCTTTCGTTCTTTTGGGTTTTTTTCTTCCTTTCTTTCTGCCGCCTCTGTGCTCTGTTTGTTTTTTTTTTTTTTCTTCCTTTTTCCTCTTCTCCCTTCCCCCCCCCCCCCCCCCCCTTTAAGATTTAGGACCGGCACCCGGAGCTGATCTGGCTGGAGGAGTCCGAGGAGGATCGCCGGGGCTTGTAAAAGAAGCTGCGCGCCCTTCCCCTCACAGTAACCTGAGCTTTTTCTGTTCTTTTTTTCCCTTGTGTCGGGGAGTGTTTATTCATTTGTTAATAAACCGGTTTTTTCCACTTTGTGCTCAAGAGATTCCTTCCCAAACCCAGGGTTGGGGGAGGGGTGGTAGAGGTTTTGTTATTAGGGGATTCCTTGAAGGTTCTCCCCTAATTCAACCCAAACCAGAACATAATTTTGGTGCGTTGGCCCGGGAACCCGAGTCAAAGAAAGTGGAAAAAACCTTAATAATAATACTGGTGATTCTAATTGTTTGGTGGGTGTATCAGGATGCTTTTTTCTGGACTCGTAATGGCAGTCGGGGTGAAAGCCTGTCAATATTTCTGGTCCCTAGGGTTTTTTGAGGTTTTATTACCTCTGTGGTGTCTAGGGTTATTTCCTTACCCGGAGATAGCTTTAGCATTTCTTCTAATGCGTAACTTATGTTGCCGTGGGGCACTAACCAGAATATTGACCGGGCTCGGATTGTTTGTGATTGTTTACAAGAAGGTTGTAAATATGTTTGATGATTCGTTGTTATGGTTGGGCACTCAGTTTGTTAGGGGAGAAGCAGGGGAAGAGGTTTTTCAGCCTCTGCTTTCCCTCTTCTCCTTTGAATTGTTTATATCTTTATTAGGAAATGTTCAGTTTCCCCTGAGTGTCAAAGAGACCATCTTTCTGACATTTAATTTAATAAGCATTCTCTATATTGTCTGCAGTTTATATAAATTGAAAGCTGAGATTTCCAAAGGGGCTAATGAGACTTCTGAGTTACCAGCAAACCCAAGTAGGAGAAATCTTGAGTGGAGTGGGAAATGGGAAGATATGGGCCAAATTTTAAAGGAATTTTCCGACCCTATAGCCTGGGACTTTCCATCTGAACAAATTCAGAACCCAGCCGAGGTGGCTAAGTATTTGAAAGAGAGGTGCCAGGGTAATACCAAGGAGAAAAGGATTATTACAGTGAGCTGGGCCCTGGCACATGTTTATCGCACTCTCTTAGATACTGAAGGGCAGCAGACAGAAAACAGGGAACAGGGAGATAAGCTAGTTACTATCCCAATTACTCAGGCTGCAGCTAGTATCCCAGGCTCCAGGCCAGCAGTTGAATCAGACAGCAGGGCTCAACCGAGGGCTGTTGCTGCTAATAGAAGAGGCGGAAAGTGTACAACTAAGACCGATCGCAAGGTGGAGGATGATGATGATAATCCAGGAGAAGGACCTTCACCAAAATCAGAAACTACATCGAGGGGTGTAGATTCTGGAGCCAATATTGATTCATTTTCCCTAAAGGACCTTCGAGGCCTGAGAAAAGATTACAGACGACAACCTGATGAATCTATAATAAGTTGGTTAGTCCGCCTTTGGGATGCTGCAGGGGAGGCTACAGTTCTGGATGGCACTGAAGCGAGGCATTTGGGATCTCTGTCGCTAGACCCTGTTATTGATCAGGGCATGATGAGGGAGGCTAGCCCTCACAGCCTCTGGGAACGGATTCTGGACGGTGTAGCACAAAGATACCTGTGTGCAGATGATCTTTATTTGCAGCAGACACAGTGGAGGACCATAGAACAGGGGATCCAACGTCTGAGAGAGATGGCAGTAGCAGAGCTCATTTTTTCAGATGACGTAACAACTAGGAATCCAGACCTGGTAGCATGTACCCCTGTAATGTGGAGGAAACTTGTGCGACTTGGGCCATCTGAATACGCCTCTGCCCTAGCAATAATGAAGCGAGAGGAGACAGATGAGACTGTGCTCGATATGGCGAAAAAGCTTCGAGCATATGCTGATGCTGTACATGGCCCAACTCATGCCAGAATTGCAGCTGTGGAAACACGACTGCAGAAATTAGAGGACAAAATAGAGGAGAATCATAGGAAACTCAGGGAAGAGATTAAGGAGGACTTCCTCCAAATCTCGGCTGTGCAAATTAGAGGCCCTGGTATCCAACGCAGGCGCTCCTTTGATGGGGAGAGAAGGTACACCCCACGAGCTGAGTCATGGTTCTTTTTGCGTGAATCTGGAGAGAACATGAGGAGATGGGATGGAAAGCCCACTGCTGCTCTGGCACAACGGGTACGTAATTTGAAGGAAGGTAGGATTCAAAGAGGAAGTCTCAATAAACAGAGAGCAGCTCCAGTTATTCGCAGCCAGGATGTCAAGTATGATGTCGATGATGACATGTCCGATCCCCTTGAAGGAACCTCTAAGACATATACCCCAGGGAAGAAGGATAACCATGCTTAGAGGGGCCCTGCCTCTAGCCAGGTAGAGGTTAGGGAAAATCGGGTATTTTGGACTGTGTGGGTTCGTTGGCCTGGCACATTGAAGCCACAAGACTATAAGGCTTTGGTTGACACCGGCTCGCAGTGTACCTTGATCCCCTCGAGATGTGTAGGGGCAGAATCGATTTCTATTGCTGGTGTGACTGGGGGATCACAGGACTATACATTGGTGGAGGCAGATGTGAGCCTGACTAAGAATGAGTGGAAGAAACACCCTATTGCGACCGGCCCAGAGGCCCCATGCATCTTGGGCATAGATTACCTCCGGAGTGGGTATTTTAAAGACCCGAAAGGGTTCAGGTGGGCCTTTGGAGTAGCGACTGTGATGGCAGAAAGTATTCGACAGTTGAACACCTTGCCTGGACTGTCCGAGAACCCGATCACCGTAGGACTTATGAAGGGAGAAGAACAAGTAGTACCAATTGCCACTTCAATAGTGCATCGGCGGCAATACAGAACCACTCGAGATGCTGTGATCCCCATCCATAAGATGATTCGAGAGCTGGAAAGCCAAGGGGTGGTCAGCAAAACCCACTCACCCTTTAATAGCCCCATCTGGCCGGTGCGGAAATCTGATGGAGAATGGAGATTGACTGTGGATTATCGTGCCTTGAATGAAGTGACTCCACCTCTGAGTGCAGCCGTACCAGACATGCTGGAACTGCAGTATGAGCTGGAGTCCAAGGCAGCGAAGTGGTACGCCACTATCGATATTGCAAACGCATTCTTCTCTATTCCTCTGGCAGCCGAATGCCGGCCTCAGTTCGCCTTCACATGGAGGGGAGTGCAGTACACCTGGAACAGACTGCCCCAGGGGTGGAAACACAGCCCCACCATCTGCCATGGGCTGATCCAGGCCACACTAGAAAAGGATAAGGCCCCAGAACATCTACAATATATTGATGATATCATTGTGTGGGGAGACACAGCAACAGAGGTGTTCGAAAAGGGAGAGAAAATCATCCAAATTCTCCTGGAAGCCGGCTTTGCTGTTAAGAAAAGTAAAGTTAAGGGACCTGCTCGAGAGATCCAGTTCCTAGGAGTGAAGTGGCAAGATGGACGGCGTCAGATTCCTACGGACGTTATTAACAAAATTACAGCTATGTCCCCTCCAACGGATAAGAAGGAAACACAAGCTTTCTTAGGTGCTATAGGTTTCTGGAGGATGCACATTCCGGAATACAGTCAGATTGTGAGGCCCCTTCATCTGGTTACCCGCAAGAAGAACGATTTCTATTGGGGTCCTGAGCAGCAGCAAGCTTTCACCCAGATCAAGCAGGAGATTGCTCATGCTGTAGCCCTCGGCCCAGTCAGAACGGGACCAGATGTGAAGAATGTGCTCTACTCTGCAGCTGGGAGTCATGGTCTGTCCTGGAGCCTTTGGCAAAAGGTACCTGGTGAGACCCGAGGCCGACCACTGGGATTTTGGAGTCGGAGCTACAGGGGGTCTGAAGATAACTACACCCCA
Organism: Zosterops lateralis; assembly: GCF_965231275.1. Classification (NCBI taxonomy): domain Eukaryota; kingdom Metazoa; phylum Chordata; class Aves; order Passeriformes; family Zosteropidae; genus Zosterops; species Zosterops lateralis. The sequence goes on from NC_139764.1 coordinate 84,843,623, forward strand.
ACGGAAAAGGAAATCTTGGCCGCCTATGAGGGAATCCAAGCTGCTTCAGAGGTGATCGGTACGGAAGCACCACTGCTCCTGGCACCCCGACTACCAGTGCTAGGGTGGATGTTTAGAGGAAAGGTTCCCTCCACCCACCATGCCACCAGCGCTACCTGGAGCAAGTGGATTGCCCTCATTACACAACGCGCCCGAGTTGGGAAACTGAATCGCCCTGGAATTTTGGAAGTAATCACGAACTGGCCTGAAGGTGAAAGTTTCAGCGTCGCAGATGAAGAACAAGAACCAGTGACTCGGGTTGAGGAAGCTCCGCCATACAACCAACTGCCGGCAGAGGAAGCATGTTATGCTTTATTCACCGATGGTTCCTGCCGCGTCATAGGGATGAGTCGGAGGTGGAAAGCAGCTGTCTGGAGCCCCACACGACTGGTCGCAGAGGCCACTGAAGGAGAGGGTGGATCCAGTCAATTTGCTGAACTCAAAGCCATTCAACTGGCCCTAGATATTGCAGAAAGAGAGAAATGGCCAAGGCTCTATCTGTATACTGATTCTTGGATGGTAGCCAACGCTCTGTGGGGATGGCTGAAGAAATGGGAAGAGGCCAACTGGCAGCGTAGAGGAAAACCCATTTGGGCTGCTGAAGAGTGGAAAGATATTGCTGCCCGGTTAGAGAAACTACCTGTGAAAATTCGCCATGTAAATGCCCATGTCCCCAGAAGTAAAGCTAATGAGGAGCAGCAAAACAATCAGCGGGTAGATCAAGCTGCAAAAATAGGAGAGTTGAAGATAGACCTAGACTGGGAGCACAAGGGAGAGTTGTTCCTAGCACGATGGGTCCATGATGCCTCAGGTCACCAAGGTAGGGATGCCACCTATAAGTGGGCACGAGACCGAGGGGTGGATCTAACCATGGACAGCATTTCTCAGGTTATCCATGACTGTGAGACGTGCGCTGCCATTAAACAAGCCAAGCGGATGAAGCCCCTCTGGTATGGAGGGCGGTGGTCTAAGTACAAGTATGGGGAGGCCTGGCAGATTGATTACATCACACTGCCTCAAACCCGCCAAGGCAAGCGCCATGTGCTGACCATGGTAGAAGCCACCACGGGATGGTTGGAAACCTACCCTGTGTCTCATGCTACAGCCCGCAATACTATTCTGGGCCTTGAAAAGCAGGTCCTTTGGAGGCACGGTACTCCCGAGAGAATTGAGTCAGACAACGGGACTCATTTTAAAAATAATCTTATTAAAACCTGGGCGAGGGAACATGGCATTGAATGGGTGTACCATATCCCCTACCATGCACCAGCTGCAGGTAAAGTGGAGAGGTACAATGGGTTGTTAAAAACCACCCTGAAAGCATTGGGTGGGGGGTCCTTAAAAAACTGGGAACAGCATTTAGCGAAGGCCACCTGGCTAGTTAACACCCGAGGTTCTACCAACCGAGCGGGTCCTGCTCAGTCTCAGCTCCTTAATATAGTAGATGGAGATAAAGCTCCAGTGGCCCATGTTAGAGGTTTGTTGGGAAAGACAGTATGGATCAACCCTGCCTCGAGTACAGGCAAACCCATCCGTGGAATTGTCTCTGCTCAAGGACCAGGTTATACGTGGTGGATAATGCAGAAAGATGGAACAACACGATGTGTACCTCAGGGAGATCTGAATGTGGGGTGAAACAGAAGGAAACGTGTAAGTGTCAAAGGTTTGAGCAAGTAAGATGAATGGAAATGTGTAAGTGTCAAGGGGCTGAGTAAGTGAGATGGAAGTTTTTTTTTTTTATTGTGTGTCCACGATATGGGATAAGGGGTGGAATGTCCTGGGTTGACAGTGCTCTCTATCCCATAATCCCATATCGTGGACTCCCTTGTTATGTCTAAGAGGTGTTCCGTCCCCTTTAGGGGGGGCGGGCACTGGCCTCCTGGCTGGCTCCGCTGCTGCTTTGGCTTTGGCTTTGGCTTCTGCTTCTAGGCGCTTGCTGTCTTGCAATTTTCTGCTAGTTTCTTGCCCTTTCGTTCTTTTGGTTTTTTTTCCTTCCTTTCTTTCTGCCGCCTCTGTGCTCTGTTTGTTTTTTTTTTTTTTCTTCCTTTTTCCTCTTCTCCCTTCCCCCCCCCCCCCCCCCCTTTAAGATTTAGGACCGGCACCCGGAGCTGATCTGGCTGGAGGAGTCCGAGGAGGATCGCCGGGGCTTGTAAAAGAAGCTGCGCGCCCTTCCCCTCACAGTAACCTGAGCTTTTTCTGTTCTTTTTTTCCCTTGTGTCGGGGAGTGTTTATTCATTTGTTAATAAACCGGTTTTTTCCACTTTGTGCTCAAGAGATTCCTTCCCAAACCCAGGGTTGGGGGAGGGGTGGTAGAGGTTTTGTTATTAGGGGATTCCTTGAAGGTTCTCCCCTAATTCAACCCAAACCAGAACACACAGCACCCAGGAGAAGTCAAAAATAAGTCTTGAGGAGGTATTAGACAGCTATGGGAGTAAGTTCATTAGTGGTTTTTCAGCCATTTTGGTGAGTGTAACTTCTGTGAGCTTGTAATAAAGATAGGAGTCTGTCCTGGATCCTGCAATTGGGATAAAGATCTGCCAAAAAGTTCTTCTATGTAAATTTTTTATCTGAGTTATAATTGGTAACTATGTTTACTCTTTTTCTTCTTTCTCATGAACTTAAATCTTTCTGGAAACTAATTTAGAAAAGTGTCCTTATACATCTACTGTATTTTCAACATGTTCTTGGCTTTTTTATTTTTTTTTTTTTGCAGATGGCTTGACTGCACTTTCATTTTCCATTAGTTCCTTGACTGTGATTGGAATGCTGGCAGCTATCACTTACACAGTAAGTTGTTACGCGAAGTTCTCAGATTTTTACTTTCATGATACTTGTGGTTATCTCTGGTGGTACCTGTGTGGAAAACTTGTCATCCTAAAAAGATTCAGCAGTGTCTTTAGCTCTGGATTTTCATGGTTTGAAACATTCATTCTGAGTTCTAACTTTTTGCTGCAGGTTTAAGGACCAGTGTTTAAGTACTGAGCACAGATCAGACTTAATTTTGATGTGTTTATGCAAGGAGATGTCTCATTACTTATGACTTGTAACACTGTCACTGACTTTTCTTGCTCTTAAGCCTTTTTCTCCACCCTGATGTAGAGAATTACACGTTGCACTTTTTTTTTTCATTGAACTGTAGCATACCCTAGAGTTGATACGGAGCTAAAGTACTTCAGCTCTTTCTGAGAGGAATTTAGAAGGGTTCATTCTGTAACCAGTTGTTAATGGTATGATTAAAGTTCTGTTAATTCAACTGCTTGACTCTTGCTTTTACATACCAAGAAAAGGAGGTGTTTTAACTTACTAGCTTTGGACAACATTTAATGTTTGTGGTCATTTGCTTTCCCAATCTGTTCTGTTTATTCATTCAGTTAATAATCAGTGTGCTTGTAATGCTACGTGTCTTAATTTGTCATCAAGGTAAAATTTTGCAGCAAAGAAGGAGCTTAAAAGCTTAAGATAACTGACTGATAACAAAGCTTTTAAGTTTCTGAGAAAATTGTTTTTCTGACAGATTTTAATATTTATATTGTTTTCTTTAATCTTTATAATGTTTTCTTCCATAGGAGCCTGGCTCTAATGTAGTTGCTCCCGTGTAGCTTTGCTAGTGGATTTTAAGTGCCTTTGCAGCAGCATCTTATGCAGTAAATTATTTTGAAGCATTGGTACCCAAGGAGGTGTCTGTTTCAGGCAAACTATAAATGTATAAAATTTGAACAAGGATTTAACAAAGAGGGAAGGGGGTAAGGTGCTTGTGAAATTCTACCTTTAGACTCTTAAATGAGTGACAAGTATAGCTAATGATTTTCTGTCTCTCTGGCTGGTGTCAGTTACAGCAGAATTATGGAAGGCAGTTCAGTACAGGTTTGCAGATATGTCAGAACCCTGACATCAGGTGGCCATCAGGGTCTGTGCAGTAGGTAGGAGAGCAATTGGGTGGATCAGCTAGTGGGCATCTTAGGTGAGCTGAATTGCTCTCGGACCCATTGACTAAGGGATAAATTTTATTCATCCTGACCAAGATGATAAAATTTATTACTTTAAGCCTTTCCTTAAAGTGGCATGGGTCATTAAATTATTCAGGTTATCTTGCTGACACCTGGATCATGTGATGGTCAAAAATGATCTGGACTTCTACTTAGCCTGTAATAACATGCTAGATTTTAATTAGTTTCCCTTAATTGTAGAAGAAAAGATTAATTTCTTGTTCAACTACATTACATTGCTGAAGAGCACGTATAGTGTTCTTTTAACCATGAGACTAACAAAAGAAAAAACTCATTAGCTGGGAGACTATCATCAGTGTTTTGTTCAAACAACCAAGTATGGTTTTTATAACTGTTAGCAAACATCTAAAATGTGAGCTAGTGAAAATACAGCAACTTTATTCCTAACTGAAATGTAAACAATTTACAACAAAAACCTTAGCAGATGTGGTGCTTTGTGGTATGGTTTAGTGGGCATGGTGGTATTCCATCAAAAGTTGGGCTTGATGATCTTGGAGGTCTTTTCCAACCTAAATGATTATATGGTTTTTGGAATTTTTTCAATTTACTGTTAATATTTCCTACTTCCAATGTTATTGCCTTTTTATTTTTGAACCAAGACTGGTTGTAGGCACCATTCAGCTGATTATCACAGTATGCTTCTGCTCTCAACACTAGTGGAACCTGGAAATCCCTGTTCGATAACTTCAGTGTTCTGTGTTGTCTGTGTTTTCTCAGTTTAAGAAAATACCTAAATCTTCAGTATTGTTGAGTGATAGATAAAGTGAAACACCAAGCATGAGAACTAGTTTTATCTGAATGTCTTAATTACTAAGATTTTTGGGCTAATTCTTTGCTTTGTAAACTTCAGCTGAGTTGTCTTTGCAAATGCCTGGAGTGTAAAATTGATTTCCTTTATTTTTAACTCCTGTATTTCATCCTTCTGGAACTATCTGTTCTGTTTTACAGTAGGTGTTAAGGGAGAGTGGGAGAAATGGAGCTGTTTTACAGAAGTTTGGGGAGTGAGCTCACGCGGGAGTGGGTTATCTACGTCTGATGTGAGGTTTATGTCATTGTTTGAAGGCAGTTGTAGAATCTTAGGCTGAAACAGTGAGCTGGCTTTGATATATGGGTGGGCTGAGGTACAAATGTGTCACAGACAGTGAAAAACATCTATGAGAAGGTCTTTTCTCAAAGTTGAACAGTGTTTTCTTTATGCTCTAGAGCTTTCATAACACCTTTCCCACCAGCAGTGATGGTCAGGCTTCCATATTTAAGCTATTTTCACCTGCAACAGTGTGGGCTGGACTTGTCTCAGTGGTATGGTGTAATGCAAAAATTGCTTCAGTAATGAAAAGTTTTGTAAACTTTAAAACAACTTTTTTGTTTTGTAAACAAAAGTTTTGTTGTACTTTCCTAAACCACAGGGAGAGGTTGGCTCAGAGTGCAGTCTGTCTTTACCAGTTTGGATTACTCTACTTGCTCTATTTCAGAGGAGAACATGATTCTGGAAGGAGTAACTTGGTAGTTTCCCATGTCTGTGTTCTGGAGTGGGGTTTTTTTTTTGCTGTATTAGTCTTATATTAAAAAAATCATCTCTAAATGAGAGTGCACAGATGATCTGTAGGGTGTTGTTTATAATGTTTGCTGCTGACTTTGGACATCTCACAAGTAAGTAGTTAGGCTCCTATGTTTTTCAGGCAGTGTTCTGCTGCCTATCAAATTGTTTATCCCAGTTTCCAAAGGTGGGAGATCTTTGTGTTTAGTCATCAAACCACTCTTTGATCATTGGTGTTAGCTGTTGTTTTTAAGCACAGAAAGAGAATATTGTTATATAAGAGTGAACACTAGAACAAGGACACCTATTTCAAAATTTTCCACAAGTTCTTAGTAGTTGATGATGGAAAAAAGAATAGATGGGGACACCATGTGTGCTATCAGAGTTCCTGTGTCTCTGGATGCAGTTGATCTCAGATCTGTGGTCAGTGAAGAATTGAGGATTTGTAGTATAGACATAACAAACTTTTTGATTTTCCCCTGACTCCTGCATATCCTCAGCCTGTTTCAGTGCCATAGTTGCTATTGTATTGTTAAAGGGAAACTAAGAACTGGTGTATCTAGTCTTCTATGTACTCATTCACAGTAAAGAAAAAAAAAATCTATGCTAAATGCTTATATAATAATGGTTGTATCATAATAAGTAATATGTTACCAAATCCCATCATACCTAATTAAAAATAGCTTTACACTGAATGTCTACTATAACACAAAACACTAAAAATAAATAGGAATGCTGTGACTGCAGTTGACTGATTTCATCTTAAAATGTTATTTATAGAAGAAACCATGAAAAAGATGAATCAAGTGATTTTATTAAAGTCCCTGGCAGTGCAATTTATCCATTCTACAATTAGTTAAACGTATGTTAGCAGTATTGCTTTGTGTGGCCTTCAGCATGACAAATTAGATTATGGCTGCTCTAAAATTGAATTTCTGTGTTATGGTAATATACAATACTGTGAGAAGTTGGAGGAGAAAGGCTTTGGCACTGTCAGCAGGTAGCCTTGAATTTGAGTAGCAATAGAGAGGAAAAGCTCACTTCAGCATGTGTGTGCTTTTGTAGGCTTCCTTCATGAAAGCATATCCTCCTGCTTTCACAGGAGGAGGGATACAGCAAGGTGGTGTTATTGAGGTTGTAAATGTCTGCAGTTTAAATTATGGAACTAACAAATTTACCCCAAGGACTAATCTAGCTAAACTGTATTTTTTAAGGATCAATCCCATGTTCAGGGCCTTTCGAGGCCCTGATTGGTTTAATATATTACTCTGAAGTAGATAGTTAATGCAATGAAGAACAGAATGCTTACCAGATCATACTGTGTTGTAGCACTTGATATGTTGGAGTCTGGGGGGTGAAGGTGACAGTTGAGGGACAACACAAATTGAAGCATCGTGCTGGGCCAGAGTTGTGGATGACTGAGCACTTGTGTTACTGACTATGATAGACATGTAGGTAACACTACAGTTCAGTGGGTTGTTATTATCTTAGATTGCTGGCTTCCATTTTCTATGGCTTCAAACATCAAAATCACAGTAAATTTGATCAAGTGATACAGAGAAGAGCTTTTCTTTCCATATGAGGGAAAATACAGAGTTTTGCTTTTGACTTGTGAGCTTTTCCCCAGCATCTGAATGGGGTAAGATTAAATACACTGTTAAAACTGAAATTGCCAAAGAAATAAAACTTCTTTGGTGTGAAAAGTTCCTGATCTCCTCAATTTCTGTGAAATATTAGTTAAAAGCTTTGGGAAGTATTAGTAATAAATACTGATCCCAGAAGTATCTCATCTCTTAAGGTAAATCACTGGGGGGAGGGGGGGGTATTAGCATGGAAATTACCAGCTTAAGGAGTTAGTGCAAAAGTTGCTTTTCCAAGAAAAGGAGAGTGAGAACTTTTAACTAGTCTTATTGATCTTAATACAGAAGATTGTGTATGTTTTTGGTACCTACTAAAACGCAATAATTATTATAAGAATTAGATTTTAATTCAAGTTCTATGTTTAAGATGTATCTTCAGTAGTCAAAAGCTAGTATTTGATTAAAGGAGCAAATTAAATGTTTTATGATATTTCTTAAGTTCAAATAGAAAATGATGTGCAAGGAAGAGGATTAAGGAGTAAAGGAGTATTTAGATGATTTTAACTCCACACTTTAAATGGAACATAAATTGATTTGTTCTGTTTAATTTTCCGTGTGGTGGTATTTGGGACAGTCCTGCAGAAAGTGGCAACAGTGTTTTCTCTGGGCTATAAAGATGTCTGGCTGTGAGCTGTGTGGTTTTTGAGTCAGGACTTTTTTCCAGTAGTGTTGGCATTCTACAGGAAAAACAGAGCTTCTCTAACACTTGATTGCAAAGCAAGATCAGAGGTATTTTGGAAAATAGACTAGACATTTTGGAAGTAGTATATAAGGATCATCTAGAGCAGACATTGCCAAAGAAACAAAAAATCAATTAGATGTGTGGTCAAGCAAAGTGTTTTTCAACAGCATGACTTCCTTCTTCTAATTGTATATAACAGTTTAAGTGAGTGCAGTTGCTATATTGTATTCATATTGCTACAGTACCATTTTTAAACAATTCAAAATTCTGGAAGAAAGTTTTTGGACAGATATGCATAGCACTTAATTCTGAAGCTTCAAATTTTTTTTCTGAACACTTGAGCCAATCTGTTTTCAGAGTAGTATATCTCATGCCAGCCTTCAGCTATTCACACACTACTGTATTGACATAACATGCTAATAACATCTCTTGTTGGCGATGTGGCTTCACAGTGTTTGGAAAATGTATGTCTAGCCCACATTGAGCCTCTCCCATAAGATCCTCATAGAGAAGCTTGTGAAATAGGGGCTGGATAAGCAGATAGTGAAGTGAATTAAAAATTGGCTGAATATCTAGGCCCACTGGATCAGTGGCATATGGTCTAGTTTGAGGGCAGTCACTTGTGGTATATGCCAGGGATTGATACTGGTTCCAGTCCTCTTCAACTTTTTTATTAATGATCAAGATAATGGGGGAGAACCCTCAGCAAACTTGCAGGTGACACAGAACTCCAAGAGTACCCTCTGCAGTTTATATTGGAGCTATCCAGAAGGACCTTGTTAGGCCAGAGAAGTGGGCTGACAGGAGCAGAATCAAATTCTGCAAGGGAACATGCAAAGCTGAGGGGGAAAGAGTATGGAGCCGGGAAAGAGTGTGTTCACTGGTACCTAGAAATGGAACCAGAGGCAGAGGGCACAAGCTGAACCACTGGGAAGGTGACTGACCACTGGCACCAGTTGCTTAGAGAGATTGTGGAGTCTGTTCCTTGCAAATTATTCAGGAGCCATATCTTCGTGGTCCTGGACAAGCAGCTCTAGGGGACCCTGCTTAGGCAGAGGTTGGACCAGATAACCCTCCAGAGTCACTCCAACCTCAGGCATTCTGTGCAGTCTATCTGCAGGGTTTACAGTGGTACCAATGGGCTGCACTGTATTATACTTCATGGTGTGGTTTCTTCTCTTTAAGCTTGGGTGTAGCCTATGAAACAGTTGAGGTGATGATGAGTGACAAGAAGATTGGTTCTTTATTGGATTAATTTTTTTCCATAATACTGGTTTTACTGTTATAACCTAATTTTGCTCATTTTTGACAACTATTTATTCCATCACAGCTGTTAATTTGTGGAAAAAAAGAAAATATTTATTAGAGATTCTTACTGTGATTTATTCACCTCAGTACATCTAGTGTTTTAAAAAGTACAGTTGCCACTTTGTTGAAAAAACTATGCAATATCAGAAAATAAGTTATGTTTTAATAACTTCTAGCTTGTGCAAGACTGTTCTGTGTCAGAAGATAGTAATAACTTTCAAGTACTTTGATAGGTGGCAATTTTTAGAAGCTCATTGGGTAAATGAAAGGGAGACTGCTAATTCAGAGTAGGGGAACAACCAAACTTTTAATACCTATTCTTAGTGTAAGTAATAGGAATTTCTTCTGTAATTTCATAACTGTGCGACTTGGTTGCACAAAAAGCAAAGTTGCTTCCTTCTGTAAATGGATGTAACGATATAAAAGCTGCAGTTATGTTTCTTTTGACTGACTTTGAGCTGATACTTTTTAGCATGTTTTTTTTAGAATATACTAAAACTTTATCCTTGCCGAATACACCGAAGAGGAATCTTTTCTTGATTTTAATTGACAGTTTGGAAGACCAGAAAAGGACAAAAAAGATCTACCTAGGAAATGTATATGCTAAATTTTAAACTTTTTAAGGGGAAATAATAAAATAGTGTAGATGAATAATGTAAATGAAGTCTGCAAATGTTCACATGATACATTAATATTACTGGCAAGAGCATAAACATAGATTTCGTTTTCTCCAGTATATGCAATGTTTAAATGAGCTGCATTATTTAGACCTATGTCTTGATATATCTCAATTCTCAACATAATCCTTAATTGGTAGTTGCTTTTCTATTTTCAAGCTTTATCACAAAGTCTACTTTTCTTGCATTTTTTAATGTAATGTACTGAAGTACAATGCTTGATACTTAAAATTGTTTTGTAAGACATGTGAACAAGTCATCTTCAGGGGGCTCTGCAAATCCATGACCTTGATGATTTATACTGACAGATTTCTATGTCTATAAATATGGAATAGTAACAAGAAAATGATAAATTAGGCCTGCAGTGCTATGCTTGTTTTGATGGGGGAGAGTTTGAAACAGTTTCACAGATGATGTAGTTTGCATCTATTCTTTCATTAATGTATTTTGCATTGAAATGGTTCTACATGGCCTTAGGTATTAGAACAGTAGTTGTTGTCAGTTCCAGATTGCTATTTGAATTCAAGACAGAATAATGAGTTACTCATATAACGATAGGCAGATTAATTTTTGAGTGATCTTGTGCATCTCATTCAGCATGTCCTTGAAAGGATGATTATAATTGGCTTTGTAATTTTTCCAAACATTTAATAAACATTATTTGATTTCTTATGGAACTATAAAATGCTCTTTTTTCCTCTGTCCTGAAAGAGGAAATGTTAAAAAGCTTAACTTGTCTACTCACAAATGTGATGGCCTTTTCACACCTAATTTTTGTCCAGATTATGATTTACTTTTCTGCAGTTGACATTAACAACTAAAGAGCCTAAAATCTTTTAGAATCTGTCTAACCTTAAAAGCACTTATTCACTAGTGATATTCTTTTAAGCAGATGTCAAACAGCTATTGAGAAACTGAGATGTTAGCATTCATCATCATTACTATTTAATCACTTCAGTGCAAATTCTGAAATAGTAAAGAAATGTAATTCTTTCATTAGGTTCACATCTCTGTGAAGTAGTAAATAACCAAAATAACAAACCAATTTGATGGCTGTTTTAACAGCCTGATTCCTACTACACTCTTGAAGAACTGTAGATATTAAAGTGGAGGATAAATGATAGCTTTCTACTTTAAAATTTTAGAATTGGAAAGCAGATTCATTGTTTGGTTGTTAATGCTTTTCTAGGCCTGATGGAGCAGTATAGAAGGTGACAGCTAGGCAGAATAATTATGGTCAGTGTTATAACTGTAGTTAACTCTTTCATAGATGTTTTATCCAGGAAGCACAAGTTCACAGTGCATAGTAGAGCAGCTGTAGTATAGAGGGTGTTGTATTTGGTTTCTGTATCTTAGAAACCTTGACAGTGTTTTTTTGTCCACTTAAACATCGACAAATAAAGAGTCTTTATGGGGGAGAGAAAACATTGTTATGAGAAATAAAGGTGAACATATAGCAGGATACCGTAGGGATGAAGAATAGAGAAATGGAAAAAAGTGATTAGTGCAAGATTCATGTTGTGTACTGCAGATTATGCAATAATTGCCATAGTGAACCTACCTGTTCTGTTTGGTCAGTCTCTTCCATGCTTTGAGGTGTTTTTTTACAACAATGTTATAAAAAAGGTGGTGCTCTCTTAGCGACTGAAGATTGGATGCTAAAATTTTGTATGAAAAATTTTACACATTGAATGATTTTTTGAAGCTGTATGGCATGAGATTTTTAGAGGAAGCAAATAGCCAACTGTCCATGACAGAGCTTGCCGTCTTCAGATGCATTTAGTAGGCCTTTTTCTTTACCCCTTGTAATTTAAAGGAAGATGTATGAGCTGCTGTCACTATTTGCTGTGCTTAATGCTGTTCTGGAAATAAGATTCTTGAATTCCAATTTTTATTTTTGAATGATAGTATGAGTAGGTAGTCAGAGATGGAGACATGGCTTTAGAAAACAGCAGATGATGAGTCCTTGTAGGGTCAGATTACTTTTCAGGAGAGCTGTGCAGTCAAGCTGCACAAGAAGGTACAATTTCAATCAAGGTGGAGTCCTAGTTCCTCTTACACAAACTCAGTGTTGCTAGTGTTGGTGTGACACCTGAAAGTGCACCTCCCTTGAGGCTGTTTAACTGGACTGACCAACATGCTCAATCAGAAGCAATACTGGCAAGGATGCCTTGTATCCATATGAAACTGTTCAATGTAAGCAACTGAATTGTGTCAATTGTTGTGAAACATAAATGTATCCTGTGACTTCCCTCATGGTTAGCATAATTCAAGTAAAAGCTAATTAGGCTACTAGTATATAAAATTGTATTTTATAATGAAATAGTTCTTTAAATTGAGGGCTTTTTTTAATTGGGACATTTGTATTGAAGAAAATTATCTCATACTTGACTGTATTTGTTAAGTACTGCATATATTAAAGTAGTTTAGCTGTTTCTAACTTTAATAGATGCATTTTGGTCAGTTTAATTGGTAGAACTGAACATTTTGTCTTTCATGGTCACACTTCGAGGTGAAGTATTGAAATATGCTGTTGTAAGAAAATAGGAATTTGAATATTTGTATCTTTAAAGCTGAGAGTGTTTCTTTTATACAGTGGTTATAAGAATTCTCTTTTTAATTTGGCTTTTTTATGTGACTTCGCTAGAGGGCACTGCTGTGCAAGAAATGCTTGTCAATATTTATTTCTACACTTCTTGCCCAAGACTAGATATGCATCTTTCAAAAACCTCAGTGATAACTCCTTTAAAACCACATGCATGATACATAGACCTCTGATAATATATAGAGTAGGAAGTCATTCTGATATGCTACACAACTACTTTTTGATAATTTATTCAAATCACAAGTTTATTTCTTAAATATCTTTAAGCAGAAAAAGTTAACTCAGCTTTATTTTTAGTTCTGGCTGTGCACCAAGCTGATGAGAAAAAAATTACTTGTTCTGTTTGATCTCTAACAAGGAGAGGTTATCCTGTTTAAACCACAGGTTAATCATTTGACCATATCTTGTTAGCTGAACATAGCAGATTAGGAAATGAAACATAATCAACTTCCAGTTAAGTTATAATGCCCGATGGCTTCAGGATTTTTGTCGTAAGTGTTCAGCTTTAAGTCATTCACCTTTATTTTGAAGTAATTTACTATATTAATTTTAATGTGGTTTGCTGTCTTCCTCTCAGCTGATCTATGTGCTTATGGCTGATGTGGTTGATGATTAGATGTTCCTGCCTTAATGCTCCCTTTAGGGAGTAACTCTTTCTTAGTTTATGCAATTTAGAAATCTTACACTAGAAGTTATGGTTTCCAGTGGAAAACCTTTCTGGATCTTTTTAATACTCAGGAGTTTATCCCTGAAGTAGTTGCTTATTGCAACAGCTTCAGTAAAACATAATTTTCAACTTGTTGCAACTTAACTTATGTTCTGCTTTCTGTTTCTGAGTGACTATTATTAACCTAGCAGGCGACTAATAAGAAAAAGACTTCCCTTGTCTGGCCATGGGTTATGTGAGTTCGGCAAATCTCAACTGTTGTAACATGCTGAGTCTGCAAGAGACTAAGAATCAGAACAGCAACTCTTCCTTCTAGGAATCTTAACTGTGAATGACACAAGCGTGGCTGAATCTGCTGCAGGATGAGCAGGAAAGGCACCTGGGAGAAGCAAAGATTAAGCAAATTAGAAACTGCTCATGTAATTTCTCATAAGTTATTTAATGCTCTGTCTGGAGCTGGAGTTTATTTGGGCTCAGTAGCATGCTCAGAGAACAGGTAGAGCATCCTTCTCACTGCTCTTTGCAGTGCCAACTGATACTGCATAAAGATACTGATCTATTTGTTGCATTCATGAAAGTTACAGATTCCTGCTTTAGATGGATTTATTTTCAAATTACTGTCTCAGACTGAAGTATCACTTCCATGAGAAGACAGGAGTCTCAAAAGCTTTAGACTGTTCTAATAGGGTTGGGAAGCTGGGATTTCTGTTGCAGTGTCGTTCTGTGGTTTTGCCCTTATCCTTTAGTGTAGAAGGCTGTATACTTCAAAAAGTCTGTAAGTACAAACTTGATCCTTCCAGAGATGCCTGTGGACAAAAACTCAAATGAGAACAAGACAGCTGCTCATGGATGATGCTTCTCACTTGTAGTTAATAAGTAGTAAGCTCTTAGGATTTGCCTTTCCAGCCCTTAAGCTAAATGATACTAGTGATCTCTTGTGTTAAGCTCTTCCAGTGATTCAGGAGAAGGGAGACTTCTCTAAAATAAGTTGGTTTAGCTATAAATTTAGATTTTCTGCTCAAAAATGTGGTCTCAATGAAGCTGATCCAGCATCCAAATAAGAGCAGAGATATTCTGAGACCTTAGAGATCTATCCTTGCAACAAATGTTATCAGATACCAGCCTGAACAGTTAGTGTTTAGTTCCAGACTCAGATCATTTTGAAGAACCTATGTTATAAAATTGCATGTGTATTGTAGTTGACTATTACATTTGGATGTCTAGTTTTACGCTTTGGTACAGTGTCTCTTATTTGACTTAACACTTCTAGACAAGAAAAATTATCTAAAAATAAGTCCTGGAATCTCTTGTTTCAGTGGTATAAATATGTCAAGAATTAATTACTTGTTTTATATAAATTCATGTACATAGATTAACTTGTGTTAACTGCTTTAAAGGCTCTTTTGTTATGTTTTGATTCATATTCCAAACTTTGAACCCACAGTTTGTTTCAGTACTAAGCCCTCTCTTGGCTATAGTGTACATCTTTGGTTTGTTTTCCTTTGCTATCTTCAATACACTGTTTGCTTGTTAAGTTGCAGATGCCTAAAATAATAGCCCTTGAATAATTTAACACTTGTACTAACCCAGGGGATTAGAACTTTGTCCAGGGTAGCCTTGAACTTCTGTATCAGCCTGAAGGAAAATGCAGCCCTGAAAATGAGCTAATACAGCTTCTGTTCAGACCTGTGACACATCACATGATATGACTCATTTCTCTGTCCTTCTTTCTATATTTTGTCATCTTGAAGGACCAATGTGTGCTTTCCCCACACTGATGATGAGAGCCTTACTTGCATAATCATCTTACTATTGGCATCTTCTGTATTCAGGGAAGGACCTTAGACAGAATCACCAGAGCAAGCTTGATATTCAAGTATGTAGTACACATTTTCAAAAACAGCAAAACAATACAGCACTTTGAAAGTTGTATTTTTCTTTGTAGAAACTTTTAGTCTAAGCTTTAAAGCCTGGATTTTATTTCATAATTGTTTCATAGAGTGAATAGTTGATGTGTTAATTGATATGTTAGCTATTTGAAGAACCGGTGGAAAACTCCGATGTTGAAATCCAATTACTTCTAAGCTCAGGCTTGTAAAACTGTTTAGGCACATTGTCATACTAATCTCTTATGTGTTTCTGCAAAGTGATACTGGCTAGAAATGTTTTGGGTTCCAGAGAGGGACCTCAGATAAATTGCCGCCTACACTCTAGTTTATGATGTTGTTTGGTGTTCACAAGTCCCCTGAATTCTGTAGTTATGCTACTAGCTGACCTGAGTGAGCTCTTCAGGGTCAGTATGGGCCCAGTATTATTTAGTCCTCATAAATGATCTGGGTGACGGGCTTCAGTAATAATAGTTTGACAAATATGTCAAACTGGGAGAAGTAGAGCAAAGAGCCACCATTCAGACATTGACAGATGGAAAGGTGGAGCCAACAAGAATGACGTCAGGTTTAGCAGATATTAAGGTAGTTTCTTGCAGTGGGTTGGTTCCAAGCAACAGTTAGTGCTTGGGTCTGATCAGCTAGGAGATGGTTCTGCTGGAAATAACCTGGAAGTCCTAGAGGCAGCAAGCTGAGCATGATGCAGGAGTGTGCCTTGCAGCGGGAAATACAATGTCCAGACCTTGCCTCAGCAAGAGCATGGATGTTTTCATTGTACTTGGCACTTCCAAAGCCTGGAAGTTCTGTCTGGTTTTGGTCCCCTAGTTTATGAAACAGGTAAACTGTAGAGGCTCCAATTAAGGCTTGTGGAAATTATTACTATTATTATTATTATGGAGGGCAACTATAAATAAAAGCTGAAGGAATTTTTTGTTTGGCCTAGAGAAGTGACTTGTTGGGAGAGTGCTTTTTACAGAATTACAGAATCAGCTAGATTGGAAAAGACCTTTGAGACCAAGTTCAACCTATGATCTAACACCACCCTGTCAACTAGACTGTAGCACCAAGTGCCATATCCAAGTCTTCCCTTAAACATGTCCAGGGATAGTCACTCCACCACCACCCTGGGCAGGCTGTTCCAATGCCCAGTCACCCTTTCTGTGAAGAACTTCTTCCTTATGTCCAACCTAAATCTCTCCTGGTGCAGCTTAAGATGGTGTCCTCTTGTCCTATTGCTGGTTGTCTGGGAGAAGAGACTGACCCCCACCTGGCTGCAGCCTCCTATCAGGGAGTTGTAGAGAGGGATAAGGTCTCCCCTGAGAGCCTTTTCTCCAGGCTGAACAACCCCAGCTCCCCCAGCTGCTCCTCACAGCACTTGTGCTCCTTCACCAGACTTGCTCTCCAGCACCTCAACATCCTTCCTAAATTGAGGACCCAGAACTGGACACAGCACTTAAGGTGCAGCCTCACCAGTGCTGAGTACAGAGGGAGAATGACCACCCTGGTCCTGCTGGTCACACTGTTGCTGACACAGGCCAGGATGCCACTGGCCTTCTTGGCCACCAGGGCACCCTCTGGCTCATGTTCAGCTGCTGTCACCAGCACCCCCAGGTCCTTTCTGGCCACTGTCCAGTCACTCTGTCCCAGCCTGTAGTGCTGCAGGGGTTTGTTGTGGCCAAAGTGACACTTGGTCCTGTTGAACCTCATATCCTTGGACTGGGCCC
The DNA here is from genome assembly GCF_965231275.1 of Zosterops lateralis. Lineage (NCBI taxonomy): Eukaryota > Metazoa > Chordata > Aves > Passeriformes > Zosteropidae > Zosterops > Zosterops lateralis. The sequence goes on from NC_139764.1 coordinate 84,860,395, forward strand.
ATCAATCCAACCTGTCCAGGTCCCTCTGCAGAGCCCTCCTATCTTCCAGCAGATGAACACTCTCCCCCAGCTTACTGTCATCTGCAAATTTGCTAATGGTAGACTCAATCCTCTCACCCAGTTCATCAAAAAAGACATTGAACAGGACTGGGTACAGCACTGATCCATGGAGGGCACCAATAGTGACTGGCTGCCAACTGGATGCAGCACCATTCACCGCCACTCTCTAGGCCCAGCCATCCAGCCAGTTCATAAACCAGCAAAGAGTGCTCCTGTACAAGCTGTAGGCTGCCAGCTTTTCCAAGAGAGTGCTGTGGGATTTGGTGTTGAAGACTTTGCTGAAGTCCAGGTAGACAATATCTGCAGCCTCATGTAGGTGGCAAAGCAGCTTATTATTATCAAAGGAGATAGTCTAAAGGGAGAGCTGACACACATTTATGGACAGTTGTCAAGTCCAGGCTGAGTTATGGCATATTCAAAAATACATTCAAAAAACAGGCAATGCCTTGCTCTGGCTTCAGTGCATGAGAGACTTTAGTATGTTGAAGTAGGTTTCTAAGCAGGTCAAGTTGTGTCTTCCATGCAGAATACTCATGATATGACAGCATGTATGGTGACATTTTTAACACACCAGCATTTGTGTTAAATCTATTCTCAGTAGGAAATGTAAAGCTTGCTTGAAGGAGGGAGTGATATTTCTGTGAACATCTAGAAAACTGCTTTTCAAACTTCTGGAAGTATTTAAAAGACTTGTAGATGTGGCCCTTAGGGACATGGTAGTGGTGGACTTGGCAGTATTAGGTTACTGGTTGAACTGGATAATATTAGAGTTCTTTTTCAACCTAAACAATTCTCTGTTAGCAAGTGTTCAGATATCAAAGACACTAGTAAAATTGTGTGTGTTAATTGCTGAGGGAGAAAAGAACCTTCCTGCTGAGCTCTGCACCAAGAACAACATATCATCCACAATAAACAAATTCCAAGCTTAAAGCTGATGTCTCTAAACTGCCTGGAGAAGCATCTGATCTTGGCCTTGATCTTCAAGAATCATAGGGTAACAGAGAGCAAGTAGTGCTATTTTCTTGTTGTTTACCTTGCCTCAAATGTGTTTGTTTTTGTTAGTGGAAAGCTTAGGGACCTTGCATTGGAAAAATCTGGGTGTACTGTTCATGTAGAAGCTGGCAAAACACTTTGAGTGACAGAATTTATAATGAGGAATAAATTCCAGCAAAATTTATGAATTTGAATGGGTATCTAAGCAGTCCTCGAATGTAACCGAGTTCAGTTGTTCACATAACTTTTGCTGCCTTTTTACTGCAGAATTTTGGTTTTAGTAAATGAGTTACTTTCAACCCAATTTTGTTTTAAAAGCAACTTGAAGACTACTGGCTGCAAAGAACTTTTGTGTACTTTGCTTCTAAAACTACTAATGTTCAATATCTAGAAATTTCTGTATTGTACAAAATGTTGATTTTTGACCCAAAGTGAGAAACTTAAAGTTTCTGGAAGTTACTTGATTTATTTAAAAAAAGGGTTAGTTTGATAAATCATCAGTGTGCTGTTCTTATATGAAGTCTTAATGCATGTTTGAGTGGTCATGAGACACTTAAGTACCACTGGAGTGATGTAGGATGCTGGAATTTGCATGGCAGATTTGTTATGTTTTGCTCAAAAAGGGAAAGGAATTGGTTCCCTCAGTAAAAGTATGCAGATGGGATAAAAAACACTCAGTAGTGATACCTCATAGCTACAACATAGAGCAGCCTTATCAGATGAAAATACATGACAGAAAATTTGAGTATGTTTGTTTCCTTTTTATTTAAGGCTTATGGTATGTCAGCTTTGCCCCTAAACTTGATTAAGGGGACTACCAGTGCATCTTATGAACGTTTAGAGAACACTGAAGATATTGAAGAAGTGGAACAACATTTACTGAGGATTAAATCAAAGGTAAGGTCTTCATTGTTCTCATTTCCTTAATGACTTTTTTTGTCCTTGCTTACTAGTTCATACTCATGCTGTAGCATTTTTATTCCAGAAAGGATAGCAAGTCAGAAATGAGTAGCTTGCAATTATTTGAGTTACTTTGAAACACATGTGGCCACTTGTGTAGCAGTGATTACATTTATCAGTCCTGCAGTTGTAGTTAGTTCTGTCTAGCCTAATAAGTGTTAACAAATGAAATTTAAACTTCTCCAGGCCTGCTTGGGTGGAAGAGAAGCTTTGTAGATATTAACCTCACTTTGTCTGCTACCGGAAATGGCATCCAGTTTGACGACTTACTCAATGCAGTGTAGTTAACACTGGATACTTGCCACATAGAGCTGTCATGATTTAGATTCATCAATCTATTAATCATCTTTATGAATAAGTAACAGCTCAGTTAATGTACCTTGCTGTTACAAGTAATTTCTTTATGAGAAGCATATATATGGAAAGCTGTTCTGAGTCCTAAATATCCCTAGGATGCGAACACCATCTGTAAACCCGTGATGGTTTTGCAGCTAATGCTGTGCCTTATATAAGCAAGACTTTGAACAATCTTTGAGTGCAAGCCAAAGGAGGGTAAGATTTCTTTGCATACAGGATGACAGGGGAAAATCTCCTACCTCTTTTTTCAACCCATTTCAGATAATGGCTTGACCAGTGTTTTCACAGCCTTGATTGGGAAAAGTGACATGGAGGTGCCTTGCTTCCATCCTGGTAGCCCATCCATGCTGTTGTATGCTCTGTGATGATAGACCTCAGAGATACTGAAGCAGTTCCAACAATCTTCGCTGGATATTTGGCTTACCTCTACACAGTGTGGGCACCTTCAGTGTTGTAGATACTTTGGTGGATAAAGAAATCTAAAAAATAGTCTGTTTAAATTATCATGTTTTGGTTTTGCATAAAGTACTACAGCACCCAAGGCATCCCTTACTGAAATCAATATGAGAAAAATGAGGAATCTGTGACAAATGGATCATTACTTATTATAAAAGACCTTGTTGGATTATGATAACTTGCATGCAACTGGTCTTCTTGTTCAGTCTGGCTAAACTATAGGTTCAAACAGTAGAAAGTTCTTAGTTTATCTTTGTATTGTAATATGACCTTTTAGTGCAAACTAATTTTTCTTGGTTTATGGATTGTGGTCAGCATGTGGCCTCATTCTGAAATGGAAACATTAGTTCTTCAGTTATATGTGCATTAAGTTGTGAAGAAAGTGTTACTGAGAGTACTATACAGTCAAAACTAGAAGTATGAAGGTATGCTACTGAGATTCCATATATAGTGTGTTCTTGTACATCTGGTAGGTTTATTTCATTAGTCTTAAATACTTGGCACTTGAACTTGCAGATTGGGAGCTTGAACTGTTGTCAAAAACCACTTTTTAAGTCAGAGGTGCTGTACAGGGTATAGTACATATGTTCCTATTAAAAGTATATTGTAATCTCCAGTTTAGGTGTTATGTATTCCTGTAATGTGATCGTAGTCTTTTTTATAAATTTATTTAAGTTTTTAAACTTCACTGGTATAAAGTGTTATTATTTACAGGAAGGAGCTGTTAAAATAAGAGGAAAATTAATAAGGGATTTCAGAACTTTAAAATATAGTTTTAGTGCATTTCCTACTATAAAACAATCTTTTTTCCGTGAGTTTGTATGAGTTTGTAATACACAAGCATTAATGTTAGGAACAATTTTGGCTCAGCTGCCTAGTGCCCATTTTGTTTCTTTTGCTTATAGCAAGTAACTGAGATTTGTGAGGATGTGCTCCTCACTTTATAGCAGAGTGTAATGGTTCCTGCTCAGTGCTTAAAGGCTCAAAATTAAAATATGTTCTTAAGCATATTAACAAATTATCTGGTACATTTAACTAATTTTTGGGGTAATGCTACGTCTTATCTGACCTATGTTTCTTGCTCAAGAAACATAGCTGAGTATCAAGTGAGTATCAGTGCCAAGCTGGATATATAGGCCTAATTGTGGAATTTAATGGAAAATGACCTGAAAATCACCATGTTCAACCTTCCACACAAGATATGGACCACTTTCAGATTAGATCAGGTTATTTAGATCATGACTGTGCTTTTAAACCATTTCTAGCCATGGAGACTATCTACTCTGTTAAAGTTTTTGAACATTTTCATTGCGAAAAGTGGTTTTTGCCACCTAATAGGATTTCTTGTTGCAGCTTGTGACTTTTGCGCTTCATCCTCTTGATATTCATAGAAATTATACATGCGTGAATTATATACTAGAAATTCTTTAGAGTTGTTGTAAATAATTTAAGTAGCTGTCAAGTCTATTTTCTTCATTTGGTGACTCTTGATCTTTTACACTCTTTTTGTAATCAGTGCAGAGATGGTCGTCCTCTGTCATCAAGGGATAGACGAACTTTACAACAACTAGAAGAGAGATTAAGGACACTTCGAAGGAGAGAGAGGCATCTGGAGTCTATTGAGAAAAGCTGGTGGACAAAGTTCTGTGAAGCTCTTCGACCTCTAAAGGTAAAACCTCTCACTTTTTGATACTTAAATTGAAATAACTTCCAGCTTCCTTCTTCCGTCGTAAATCACAGGTCAAGTTTATCAATTACCACCTTGAATATCAACTGCTTTTTTTAAATTTACTCCAGTACTACACAGTGATAGCCTTATAGTGAGCTCCCAGCTGTTGGAAAACCTTTTACATTGTTTCAGCTCTGACTAGGATTAAAAATGAACAAATCCTTGCTGATACACTTTAGTGCTACTGCCATAAAAAGCTGAATAGCTTACTTTTTCAATCAAACATATTAAAATGAGAAGAGAAGGAATAATTCTACAGCTGCCAGTTAGCTTAGGTTAATCTAAATTACATGTATCCAGCAGAAATGAGACTCTTTGATAATATATGCATTTGGAACAAGCATCTTGCCAAGGAATTACTTGATAAATAGTAAGCTAGCTGAGTAGAACCTAATGTCATGATACTTAACCAAAGCAAAGGAAGTGGTTACTGGGGAAAGGCTTTTATCTTGGTCTCTTTGATCTTAGGACTTTGATTTTCAGTGGATACCTGGTTTTGAAACGCATACTTTTATGAACGGTATTGCCATATAAAATATTTCTTGCCAACTAGATGTAGGAAGAAATTTCAGCATTACTTTCAACTGTAGGCTGCTCTTGGAAAAGCTGGGGAGAGGTAGGGTGGGTTGTAAACAATTTCTTGTCATTGCTGCTGTTAATGCTGAGTGCTGAAGGCAATGGGCTGAAATTGCAGCTGAACAACAGTTTTCAGGGTGCAATTCTTAGTGGAGTTATCTTGCTATGTTACATTATAAATACAGACTGAGCTTGAAAGGACAAATATCCCTAACTATTCATGTTAACAGTTTGGAGGCTTCCTTTTGATAAAAAAAAAAAAAAATACTTAATACAGCTTTTATATTAAGTATTAAGCTTCTGTAACTTTTCACATAAAGCTCAAATTTGAGAAATGTGTTGGCCATATATTTTGTCTCTGGGACTTTAACAGTTCATTATGTTCTCACAGGAAAGGATATGATATCGTTACTCACAGCTTATCACTACAGTCTGGATGGTATTCCAGTGTCTCCTTGTTTTCATGGTTTGAAAGCTTTGTATTCTCTCAGTAACCGTGACAGTCACTGTGAGTTGTTGACTCATGAATCACAGACCAAGGCAAAGTTGCAGGTGGATAATTTTTCCTGACAGATTTTTCTTAGACTATGGTTGTGCTATGAAGCATGTCATGGAGCTTGTTTACTTTGACTAGAGCTGTCCTGTGAAGGTGGTAATGTCTGTAACTTAATTACATGTTAACTCTTGCAAAACTGTTTTACTGCTGCTTCAAGAGCATTTGGGGCGTCTTTAGAGATATATAACTTGTCAGTTGTTCAACTGGGCTTTAAGAAAAGGTGAAAATCTGTTCAATATCCATATGTAGTACTTCTGTTCAGTGTAGAAGTGCAGAAAGTATCTTGGGGCTTTGCATACTGTTTTACAGCATCTTCACCTTCAATGCCTTTGATTTGGATATTGTTCAAATATGTGGCCTCTTCTCAGACTTCAGGAAAAATTCTGTTTCTTGTGAAGCAAGGGTAGAGAATCCTTTTTCTGCTTTGTATTTGAGATGGTCAACTTGTGGGAGTTTAAGGCTCTTATTGGGACTAACAGAATAGAATAACATGTTCAGGAATTAAACTTAGCCTTCAAGGTCTTTTACAGTGTTAGCTTGGGGTCTACATTCAAACTTCTGTTACCATATTGTCTTTTTATAGTATCCTCAAGTGTTCTTGCTTTGTTTTATTACTAAGTATCTGTTAGCATGTGATTTGTTGTTAAACAAAGGCAAAACTTTTTTTCTTTAAATGAGACGATTGTTTTACTCAAAGCTAACTCAAAGATGAAGCTGTTAGTTTTTTCAATTCAGTCAAAAGCTGCACATCTTAAGATCTCAGGGAATTGAGTATTGGCCAACATGGGTTTTCAGTAATGCTGAATTAGTCTATTTTCTTTCTACAAAATGTAACATTTCCTGCTTCTCATTTTTTATGGTTTCTTACACTTTCATCTGATACTCTCATCGACAAGAGAAATGTGGTATGCTATGAGTTTTTAAAAATTATTTAGGGAAAACAACCTCCAGAGTACATAGCTATGTTTGTTCAATATGTGAACAAGACTAGGAAGTCTGCTCAACAATAATAAATTGGCAGTATTGCGTCTGTATTTTCATGGTATACTTCACAGCTGTTGGGAACAAAATGGAGATGCCAAAGGTAATATAAGAAAATCAAATGCTCTGATTTGAGATCTGAATGAACAGAGATCCCCACTCTTTCTTACCAAGACTCAGCTCCTTTTGTCCTGACTCTAGAGTGGCACAGAGGGGAATAGGGAGTTGCCATCAGTCCATAACGCCTCTACTTTACTGTTGCTTCCTCTTCACGCTTTGTTTTTATTCCAGTATGAGTGGATTCCATGAGCTGTAGTTCCTGTCAGATGCACACGTGGGATCTTTGTAGGCTGCAGCTTCCTTTAGAAAATATCCTCTTGTTTTGATGTGGGATTCTCCATGGGCTAAGATGTTATCTGTTCCAGCATAGTCCTCTTAACAGGGTGGGGTAGAAATGTCAGCTCCATTCTCTGGAGCAGCACCTCTTTTGCTGAGTTTGGTGTCTGCCTATAGGGTGAATATTAGCAATTTTTGGAAGTTATTCTTGAGGCTTTTTAAACAAGTACCAACTGTTTGTGGATCATTTCTGCTCAGAGTAAATTAAGTCTGAAATTCCATTATTATCTTAGTAACACTTCAGAATTATCCATAGATGAAATAATTTAACTTGGCTGATGTGGGAGCAGGGATAGAAGGCAAGCCTCCAACACTAACATTTCTAAATGTTAGATGTCACCTCAGAAGACAAGCATATTCCAGAGGAGATACAAATACCTGTCTAGTGGCCATAGCTGGAAGAAGGTAGTGAGGAACTGAGATTCAGACTCTTGGCCTCCATTGGTTTTGAATATCTATTTCCCATACAGCTAATACCTAATAGGAATTTTCTGTGGAGAGGTGAAGTCTTAGTACATTTAATTATGTGGAAATGCAAAACTTAATACCTTGGTATAGGTCTCTAAATCTATATCTAATAAGACCTATATAATTTGAGCTGTTTTATAAGGGATGTTTTAATATTGTGTTAGAGTTTGCAGATGGGGGTTTATCTTATTTAATGAACAATACTAGCATTGTATCTCTGAGTGTCTTTAATGAGCAGCTGTAATAAAGTTCTTAATCTTTTCATCATGAGTGTGTGCCAGGTTTTGAGGCTAGTAAAACTGTGAAACTCCCTTATTTATGTGGAAGTCCATGCATTATGTTCCTGCATATAGAATTTTGAAATAACTGTCTCGGTCTCAGGTCTAGCAATCTGAAAACATTGTTTTTGGGAGTTCAGTGTGCTTAGCTGACTGTATTCCATGACTAGGATTTCTAGAAAAATACACTGAAACTGTTGGAACTGTAACTGGATGGCTTTCCTATCTGGGCTCTCTTCTGTGTCATCCCCTAAACTCCCCAGGGAAAAGATTGTGAGGGAGAAAACCTGTCAGAAGGAGAGAGAATAGTTTCCTGAACTAGCTGATAACCCAGGGAAAACCATAGGAGGTGTTCTGGTTGAGGCAGCTTGGAGAATCAATTCCTGGCTCAAGTACTGTATTTGGTAGGCATAATAAAAACACTTTTCTGTGTTTTAATGAAGACCTGGCATTTGGGCTTGGTTGAGTTTTCATCACTCCCAAGTGACTTGGTCATTGTACATTTCAGAATAGTGCTACAGCAGGGAGCTTTTACTCAGGAAGGGTGAAATCTTCCTTGTAACCTGTGCACAGGTTGCCTGCTGTTGGAAGGTGAGCACAGAGACACCAATCTCTAATTGTTATATTAAATTAATTAAATGTTAGTTTAATAATAAAATTAAACTCAATTAAACCTAAATGCATGTACATTTAGAAAGTTAAGGCTTTCCACATAATATAGGGAGTACAAGTCGTGAATTCTGCTAAATGCTGTGTTCATTACATGTAATATGTCATCTCTTTTCTTAAAATCACATTTGACATCGAGGTAGATTTGTGTATTACACTAGAGCATGTGATGTCCTTTACAAACTATGTTTAACATGGTAAAAGTTTTGTGAGCACTTCTCTCAAGTATTTACTGAAAAGTTAACGTTTCAAGTGTCTTTAAGCTCTGAAGTGCTCCAAGACCATTAGTTTGTTATTGAAATGAAGGCAAGTGTTCACTTCTTGCAAACACTTTCAGTTAAATTGTTTTAAATTTTTAATTGCAGATTGTGTGGGGAGTATTCTTCATCCTTGTGGCATTGCTCTTCACTGTGTCTCTGTTCTTGTCAAAGTAAGTACATTTCAGCATTTTTCTTGACCATTTAAGCTACCTAGTTTCTGCTCTAATATAAAAATTGGGGTGGTTTGCCTCAGCCCCCTTATTTTCAATGTTACATTTCTGTCAATAGAGCTGCACGTGTCATTATAATAGTGTATATTGAAATGGAGCAAAATGTACCAAAACAAACTGAAGAAAGACCCCGTTTAAGGGGAAAGCAATTCTGATTCAGCAGAGAAATTAGGCATACATGTTCAGGAAATTTAATTCAGATTACAGAAGTACTCTGCTTGCTTGAATGAATCCTATTGCATGTACTTCTTTGACTGGGTAACAGGTGCTTAAAATCTTGCAGTAAATGACATGTTTAATCCCTTTTGATGTGCATTACATTGGATTGGTTTCATGGTGTTGAAAGTAACGCAGCCAGCTGCAAATCTGGTAGATTTCAATGTGGATTGACACTAACCAGAGGTCTCAAATGTTAGCATTTTTCATCCTTCAGATTGGGAAGATAAGGTTTATGACCCAAACTAGAGAAAAGCAAAAATGCTGAGGAGATGCAGAAATCAATGTATTTTTCAAAGAACAAGTGCAGTGAGTGTGATAAAGCAAAGCATGTGTCTGTGTAGATGTTAGACAGCTGTCAGTCTCTGGGATTAGTTCAGTTTGTTTTTTTCTTTAGAGCTGCCCTTTAAAAATTAAACTAAAGATAAAACTCCGGGAGAGCCACAGTACTTACAGTTGTTCTAATTACTGCAGTTTGGACAAAGCTCTGCATTCAGCTGGCTTCGACTCAGGATTTATAATTCTAGGAACTAATCTGACCAATCCATTGAATATGCTGTTACCAGTTCTTCAAAGAGTAAGTAAAGAAGTGGTGATATACATATGTAAGGATGCCCTTCTGTTTTCTTTTAAACTTCTGCCCAAGTAATTCATTAAAACAACATTGTCTAAATGTGTGTTCAGTAAAAGCAAGGCAACTTCCTTAATAATTTTTAGTTGTTAGTTACTGATATGAAAACCTTGGGTGAATGGAATCTAGTTTGGGCAAGGAAGATGGTGCTTGAAACTGATTTTGATATGATGAGAATAGTGGCAACACAAAATGACAGCATTTGTAGTTATTATGGACAGAATAGAAGCAACTTTGTCCCATTTTCTACATACATTCTGGTTGGTGTACTGGATATCTCAGGCCTTTTTAGTGAAGTAAATGCAATTTTTCACTTTTTCGTATACAGCACATTGAAAAATATGCTACATTGGGTGTGTTATAGTAAGGCATTAGTCTTGGAAGCAATCCCAACATAAAAACATACATCAGTTAAGTTCAGTAGAGTTGGAAGGCAACAAGTACACATACAAATTTGAGTTGGTCATGAGTAAAGTGAGAAAAAGAAAAGATGTAATATTAAGCTAATGCTTATTCTCACCCAGTTGAGTTATTCCTATCTTCTTGGTATAATGGGTCAGCATAATGCGTTGCTCCCCCATGGCTTTTAAAACTATTGAACATCTAAGCTTGTAGCTCACTGAGAAAAGTAGTGTTCAGTGTTGGGGCTTTAACAGTTAACAATGCTTACAGAAAGATATAAAGGACACAGTAACCTTGAAACTGCTAAGTTAAGCAGGAGCTGAGAAAAGACACATGGAGGTTGCATCTAAGCCCAATTAATAATGCTTACAGAAAGATATAAAGGACACAGTAACCTTGAAACTGCTAGCTAGATAACAGTTATGCAAAGTTAAGCAGGAGTTGAGAAAAGACATATGGAGGTAGCATCTAAGCAGCATCAAAAAAAACCCGCAAACAGGAAACTTTGCTAGGTGAATGCCAACCAATCAATAGTAGAGCTTTATGCATGCTTGCCTCGTGCAAAATGTTTATAGCAAATAGGAAAATGCGTGATCGCGTGGACGGAAGCAAAAAACTGTATAAGAGTCCACACGGACGCAACAATAAACGGAGCATTAGCCTACTCATCATATTGATGTGTCTCGCTTCCTCACCTTCGGCTGCGGCAGTTCAGCAGCGATATTATCTCAAGATTTTATTAATGTAAATATAAAAATCAAGTTTTGTATGCAGATACGATTAGAAAAATAGTTGCAAATGTGCAGTCCTAAAATAATTGTTGCCACTGTGGACTTGTCATTCTGTGGGCACGTTTAAAATAATTAAGTATTTCTTGGTCTAAAAATGTATAACACTTAAAAATTAAGACATGTCTTAAATTAATAAAAATGCTTAGTGCTTTCCCAAACTGTCTAAGCTCTATTAGCAGCAAGCTATGTTAGCTATATTTGGAGTCAGCTATATAAAACTTTAAAATAGGACTCTGACTACCTGAGATATAAGCTATAGAAGTAAAAGCTACTTAGTTTTGAGTGGGAGAAGAGCTTTTTTCCTTGTCTTTTTAACTGCTTGTGCTCTTGTTTTAGGTTTTTCCACTTGATTATATTCTTATCACAACCATTGTTATGTATTTTATCTTCACTTCAATGGCAGGGATTCGAAATATGGGAATATGGTTCTTCTGGACAAGGGTAAATATAACCTGAGAGTTTAGTTTCTAATACTCAGATATTTAACAAATACGTGCTCTTGAATATATTTAATATTTTTGTATTGCTTCATGAATATGGGATGTTGCCAATAGCATTGTCTGTATGCCTAATACAGTGTTAAAAACCTATTGTAGAATTTGCACTGCTTTTGGAAGGTGTTTTATTTTACCAAGTTATCAGACTTTGCCAAGTCATCAAAACTGATGTTTTAATTTGAGCAATAGTCAACTGACTCCTTCAAGGTTTAATCAGTGTCCCTTTGGCTTCTGACTTCTCTAAGTTAAAGCCATATTATTGGTATATTTGAAGTATTGGTCAATTTTATGGTCAAAATCCGTAATGTGGCATGCAGTCAGAGGTTCTTGAATTACCATCTGTGTGACAAGAGTGTTTAGATTCTTAAGAAAGAAGACAGTGCAGTGGTGATAGGGCTATCTAAATATTATGCAAATAATACATTACTGTATTCAAGCAGCTTTGTATCCTATAGCATGACATTCATGCCTCTGATCCTTGATTAAATATTTCCCTGCTAATGTGCCTACTTTCCCTTTAAAATTGTCACCTTTTCACGTGGTGACACTCCAAAATTGTGAACAGTGACCATCAGTCTTTGCATTAAGTTGTTAGATGAGTTGATGGTTTTGGTGCTGTCGTTTCCCCCTCAGCTGCCAGCTTCTTTACCCTAGCATGGTACTCAGGTTGAACCCTTGGGAATAAAAGTAGAGTGGTGTCTACAGGGCATCAAGGAGGGATCTTGTTCCCTGCAATGCTAACTGGACAAGATGCTACCATATGATGTGCCATTTTCCTCAGAGCCTGGGAGTGCTCTCTCATAACTCCATCCTCTGTTTCTAGATCTAATTAGGTATATAGTGATAGATGGCACCCCACTTTGAGCAAAGGACACAATATTCTTCAATAAACTAATGCACAGTTTGCTATAGGTGTGTGTGACAGGCAATTTAAACTAAATGCTAGCATATAAATGTTTTGGGCCATTAATACAAATAGAACTTAATTTGGTTAAATAGCTGTGCTTTGAAAATCTGCTTTGAACCACTGGAATTAAGTTGCCAGAAGATAATTGTAGCAACCTCCCACTTCTGGCAGTAGAATTAAAACTTATTTGAACTAAAGAGATTTTTTAATGCCTTCAGAAAAAAGAGATTTCATTGTGTTAATATTCTTTTTCTGATTTTAGCTTTATAAAATCAGACGAGGAAAAACTCGACCTCAAGCACTCTTATTTCTCTGTATGATACTCCTGTTGATAGTTCTTCATACAAGTTACATGATTTACAGTCTTGCCCCACAGTATGTAATGTATGGAAGCCAGAAATACCTGGTGCAGGTGAGATGCATTTTTTTTGTTTCAATTTTATTTTCTGCATTAAAAATGTACTGTTCACAGAACCTTTGAAAGTCAGACACATTTTCAGTTTTTGAAGCTACTTTGGTAGGCAGTTTTTTAAATACTAGTAGGTCTCTTGGTAATACACAAGCCAGAATTGGATTGCACTATGTATTACACAACTTAATTTCTAGGTCATCTCAAGACTTTGTGAAACTGATATTTGTTCTACTTTCTGTTACGACAGCAACTGGCTTCCACTACATTTTGTAATGGCCTGCTTAGATTGCTGAGTGACTGTTGTGAGAATTATTTTGAATATGTAGGGCTTTGTACAGAATGAAATCAATACTTGATTTACAAGTTGATGATTTTTCTGTGCATATTTATGAGGAAAGAGAAAGAAAAGTTGGTACAGTAGAAAATAATAATCTGAATGGAGCTAAATGTGTGCAGATTAACCACTTTTCAGGCACTTTGGACTGTCCAACTTCGTGCAACTCCATGCAGTTCTTGCACTGTAAAATCTACAGAATTAAGCAGTTAAAATTTAGTCTTTGTTTTTGCTTTTCTGTGTATTTCAAGGTTTTGATTTTTTAAGTGTTTCATCTTTTGTATCTGAAGAATTAAATTATTGTATTACATCTTAGTTTGAGTGGCAGCCTGCATATTTATGGGGAAGTTCAAAGTTACATATCAGAAGCATCTTGAGAGGTTTCATTGGTGGCTGTTTATTAAGGTCTGGTATCTTACAGGGGTAGATTTCATTAGATTTGATCTTGCAAATATAGACAACTAACCAGGTCATGAACTGGCTGCTTATTCAGGCCCAGTGAAATCAAGATCCCTTGGTTGGTATTTGATATTTAAGTTTCACAAAGACAAAACAGTTGAGCTGGAGTGGTTGAAAGAAAGTATGTAAATGAGATTGCAGTGATAGGATGCTGCTTTGAGCTTTTGGAATCACTCTTCATTTCTCTAGGAGTCTGTTCCTCTTGGAGGAGAACTCACCTGCTTTAAAAATGAAACACCTGCTCACTTCCTTCAGCTGCAACTATTTAGTAGTTTTGTAACTTATTACCATCAATTCTTAGTTTAAACAGTGACTACTTGGGGCAAAAGAATTACAAGGAGATATTGAAATTGCAGTACCATTAAATAGGCTAAGGAAGAGGAACTTGCTCAACTTAAAAGTGTTGGTGTGATAGGACTGTCACTGCAGGAAATAAAGGTCTCTGTAAATGCTACTTTACTGCTATATTTACATTTGAATTATCTGGTAATGGGCAATTGGTCATCCTGATAGCAATCCGAGCACAGTAATAGAATCACTGTAGGGGATTTGAATATTTAGTATTTAGGAAGTGTAATGCCTTTTATTAGATTTTTATGCTAAATATAGTTAACACAAAATAAATGTGTATAAATTGGCTCCACTTGTCAGAATTAGGGTAGTAGCAGCATGAAAGTAGGATGAAAGTCAGTTTAGGGGCATTTACATAGAACTTCTGGCATGGTTACTTACTGTTTATGTGGCAAGAACATCATATAGCTGTATCTGAATTAGTTGTGAGCTCAAGTCCCTGCAAATGACAGTTTGGGGTTTTTTTTTTATGTTGTAGAATGATTGTATGCCTCCTATTACACTGCAGAACCAATGTGGGTGTAAGAGTGGGAAGAACAATTCCATTAAGGGTCCTGCTGAACTAGTCTTTAGGCCTTACAGTAGGGAATCCTTTGTGATAAAGTTTGTAGATAGAATGGAAGATTTGAAGAGAAAAACAAGTGTTGAAGGCTGCGGCTAGCAGTTTGTTTTGCTTTATGAATAAAATAAAACGTGTGTATATTAAGGGAGACAGAAGGATTAAGACTTAAAAACACTTGCATGTTAGCTGTTTGTGACAAGAAGTATCTGAAGTTAAATGCTTTATTTCTAAGAAAAATGGGTCGAGAATAGAGCACAGCAGTAGGAAGGCTCTTGTCATTCTTGCAGCTATTGCAATATAATCCTGGTCAGCACTGCAAGAAGGATTAGCTGGAATGCTTGAGTAAAGCTGTAACTTTCTGTTTAAAGGATGAAAAAAATGTTCTGGTCAAGATAGCCATCCTGAGTCCTTCAGCTTATGTCTCATTTCAAAGAGCTATGTTTAAAGTGCATAATCTAATTTGAGTAGAAATTGATTTTATTGTTAAAATAACATAAGACATAAAGAATAAGCTGATAATTACATCTGGCTTCTCTGGCATACCAAATAGATAAAAGGTTTTATGAAAACATCCTCTCAGAGTATTTCACGATGTACCAGAAACATTTTCTATCTTGGACTGCCTTGGTAACTGGATGTTAAATTTTGATGTTTTGAAGTGAGGAGAGATGGAGTCTGGGAATGAACAGAAGCAAGATATTTTTCTGTGGATGTAGGAATGAAGAGGTTCTTAATTTGAATTGGTGATTATGGATTTAGGAATGTCCAGGAACATAACCAGGAGCAGGGCAAGTCGACATAGCAGGCTTCCTGATGAGGAGAACCGTATGTACCAGCTCACTTTGACAGTTCAGGTTTTCATTGTGCTCTCACACTACAGTTGATTCCATCCTTTAGAATAACGATACTGGTAACCAACAGTGTGTAAGAACCAAACAATAAATGAGCATTATTCCAGGAAAGCTTAGTGGATTGGTGGGCTGATGAACATGTGTATGACAGTCTGGTGGCTCATAGACTGTGTAAAAGGAGTCCTTCCCCCTTTGCTTTGCTCTACAGTAATTCCAAATCTAGTAATGTGTCAAACTAAATTATCACAGTCTATAGTAATGCATGGAATAAGTTAGATTCCTGTTTGAATCTTGAACTGTTTCCTTTGGAGACTGTAACTCTTGGCAAGAGCGTTTAATTTGGAAGTGCTGGTAACTCTTCCTTTTAACTGAATATGTATATAAAAGTGGAGCTTTTGTGAGGCAATTAACATTAACTAGACCTGGGCTACCTGCTTTATTAACTCTGAGCACTGGTGTGTTCAGTGCATGTGACCCCAATTCATTAAGTGTCTTCAGCTGTGGTGTCTGTAGGAAACTTTTGAAAATTTCTTCTGGATATTGTGCCCATACCAACCAAATTGCTCTGTAGGAATTTGTTCAATTTCAATAGCTTTTCAGACACCAAGGATAGCTTGGTTTCACCTCTTGAAGCAATTTATTGTATGTGTTTATCAGCAATGAGTCTTTTCATAACCTTTCACAAAGCAAGAATTGTATCCACCTCCAGGCCACCTTTTTAGCTTTCTGGCAAAAGCCTAACTTTGCCCATACGTAAGGTGTAATTCCTATTTCTGTTCAATAAGACCAAGGGTTATTTTGCCTTTGTCTGAAAGAAAGACAACTGCTTGCTGATATTTGTACCCAGTGGACCTTTAAGACTTGATTGAGCCAGACAGGAACTGAAAAGCCAGTACTTGCCATAAGCAGCATGGATACTTTTCCCTGGTAGGGGACCAAAACAGCAGCCATCACTTTCTTTCTTCAGTCATCACTTGGATAATTTGGAGGAGTGGAGTAAATTGCAGAACCAGAGTGTCTCCTTTGTCAGCAGCAGGACTCCAGAAGTACCATCCCTTAGATGGCTAAATGTGGAAACAGATCTTTTCAAGTTCTTGATATTTAACATAGGCAGAAACCAATCATGTAGGTGTAACAGGCTGTATCCTAACCCTTTATATAATAGCTTGCTATTTTCTGAAGTGTCCAAAATGTGTCAGCTCTTGAAGCACACATACTGACTTACTGTCCATGGTTTTGTCTCGTGCTTGGCCTTGATGCATCCTGCTTTCAGCCTTGGAGTAGATGGGATAACAGAACACTAAAATTTTACTCTGCCAATACTTCTACTAAAAGTCTTAAGTTATAGGAACGTTCATGGAGAACAGTGATATAACACCTGGAAAAAAGCATAGATGTTGTCAGAGAAAGCCCATAGGTCTAGCTATTGTTGTATTTAAAATCCTGTTAATATGTTAAAGTGAGTGAAGATAAGGAAGACAGAACTTTAAAATGGCTATGTTGTGATTGTTTTGTGCTTTTTATGTGCCCCATGGGATTTTACAAGGTGTGATACTGTTCTTTTGAAAGCAGTGCTTGCTATGACTGAGCAGTGTAAGCTGGAAGTGACAGCCAGCTGGAATGCATTCTGGAGATGGGAAGCTGCTCAATGTGCACTGAATAACTGAAATTTCATGTGTTCTGTTTTTACCCTGTTGTTTCTGTCTACACATTCTCTTTTGTTCCTGATCCCTGTGACTAAGTCATATTCCTTTTAGATTTGTTTTTTAAGG
The DNA here is from genome assembly GCF_965231275.1 of Zosterops lateralis. Taxonomy (NCBI): domain Eukaryota; kingdom Metazoa; phylum Chordata; class Aves; order Passeriformes; family Zosteropidae; genus Zosterops; species Zosterops lateralis. The sequence goes on from NC_139764.1 coordinate 84,877,549, forward strand.
CAATCTCTCCACTTTCATGGTCTTGCATGAAGCAAAATTACTGCACGTACAAATTGCTGCTTTTTTTTAGATAGACACTGAGTTGTTTCTCTTGATTGTTCAGAGTGAAAACTGGATTTGCTTAATATTGATAAACTTTCTCAATTAAGTTTTTAGAGCTTAATTATATGTGCTAGCCTTGTACTGATGGCTGGTATGTTTTAAGGAACTTCTTTCCATCTGAAGAAAAGGTGTTGTCTTACTGATTTCTTTAGAGGGTTTTCTGTCTAGGAAATCATGAGAGTGCAAGTAAATACAGTAGGTGTGGACCCTTTAAAGTGAATCAGAGTATTAAAAAATCAATATAGTGCAAAGGATTTACATTGAACTCTGCTAAAAATATTCATTGATTGTTCAAAAATGTGGAACACAGAATTCATGTTCCCTGAAAGGGTCAGTTTTCCAAAGATTTGCAATGTTTAAGCAGGTACCTTTGGGTTTTCAATAGTTCACTTAAGCTTAATTTTTCTTCTTCCACTCTGGTAGTTGAAGTATGTTGTGTGCTACCATCTGGCTTTTTTAGACTAGAAATATACTGTATTCATTATCATTATCAATCCTAATATTTCTGTGGTGTCTTCACTATCAAAGTTGATTTTCAAATTAATTTTATGCACAGTTAAAAGGTTTAATTTCAGAACTCAAGTATATTTTTCACAAGTCTTCAGAAAGAGCACAAGCTATTAATTTTTTTGTTAATGAAGTCATACTTAGAAATGTTCATATTTTACTGCTTACAGCTTACTCTGAATATGCTGTATAAAAATACTTTTGAATATTCTAAGAGATATACTTGGGGTTTTTTTAATTAATTAACTGAAAAATATATTTGGTTTCTGTGCTGTCGTTGTCTATGGAAGACCACTGCTGGTAAACTAATGTACTAATTTTCATATTTATAATACAGAGTAATAAGACAATTGGTCAGCCAAGCAATGTGACACTTGTGTCTAAAGACTGTGATGCAGATGCACCTGAAGGTAAGATAAATTTGTTTCTTGTATTTCCAGTGTGATAGGTGCATACTTAGCTGTAATAAGCAGCTTAATCTGTCTTCATGGCTTTCATTTGCCTAAAATGAAGCTTTGAGGTATAGTTAAAGCTTACTTTATTCATTTAAAAGAATGACTATTTTTAGTAGAAACCATGGGTAACAAAACATTCCAGTTAACTTTAAAGTCTCACACTTTTCTTTAATGTGTATGTAGAAGATCTTAAAAATAACCCCAGCTGGTGAATAGCTAACATTGAAAGTGCACTTCACTGTGTATATTTATCATACAAACATCTAGACAAGTATTCCATTTGGTCTCTCAGTGTACTCAGGAAAACTAAGGTCTGAGCTTCTCAGTGGAACTTGAGATTCTCCATGGAAACTTACAGATAAGAGAACTACATAATTTTTAATGAGATGTAAATGTGGGCTCTTCCATGAGCAACAATACCAGCAGAACTAGAAATCTTAGACTATTTTTCTCTAATTTTCTTAGAGTTATGCTGGAAATTTTAGGGAATGATCAGTTTTCTCAGCTGTATTGCTAAATGTCCCCTTTTTGACAGTTATTTGGGCAGAAGATGTATTATGGATATTCTGGAGTTAAGTAGTGACTAGCAAGCAGATGGATAATGCTGGAATGTTCCTTGAGTTTGCATCTATGCAGGCCTTACTGTTGAGTGGGTTTTTTTTGTTTGTTTGTTTGTATTTTTTGTTTGGTTTGTTTGTTTGTTTTTTTGTTTTTGTTTTGGTTTTTGTTTTATTTTTTTTTTTTTTTTGGGAGAGAGAGAGAGACTGGTAACATTTTATTTAGTGGTTATTCCTCTGTGAAACTTGAGTAAGGCTGTGAATGAGTTTTAGCCTGGTTTCATTAAAAAACTAAGCTAATTGAAATCATGCTGATTTTATTTTTTGCAGTCTTATTTTACACTTCCTTTCCCTCTGTACAAACAGTTTTTTCACAGCTTGAATTGCAGAAATGGTTGAAATACTGATAGTACTCTTTTTAAGGTCCCAATCATATTGATTGCTAACACTGATCTCAGCGTAAGATTTATAGCCTTCAGAATTGTCCAGATTTTTTCAAACCCAAGCCTTCAATTGTTCTTATTCTGGCCAACTTTCAGCTCCTCTGTAAGAACAGCAGTCGCACTGTGTGCGCATTTCTATCCTTATGAAAATGCTTGATAGTGTTAGTTAATTGATAGAAAAGATATATAGTTGTCCTGTATTCTCCTCTTACTATCTTAATATTCTGTAAAACCTGCTGCTAGAAGTTCTTAATAGCCACTTGGTTCTTATCTACTTTTGTTATTGGAAAATATAAAATTTTTGTACTAGTAGGGGTAACTGGACCGTTAGTTCTTTGTTCCTAGTCTGTCAAGCCAGATCTCTTCTGGAAGGCAGTTCCCTGTGGGACTACACAAGACAGAGTGAGACAGATTTAATTGACATAGCTAGTTTGATAACCAGGGTGCCATGGCAGGAACAAACACATCTCTGGGATTACAAGAAGATGGGATTAAACCGGTTTATGGGAATAAGAGAGGTTCAATCAACCCCCTACGAGAAAGATGTTGTAAAATGCATGAGTTGTTTGTATGATCTTTTAACCTAATTATTGTAGTAGAAATTATTAACTTTCCTGAGATGGTATATAATCTTTTGGAAAACCTCAGTAAAATGAATTCTGATCACTGAATCAGTCTTCCTGTCTCTCCATCAATTGCTGATAATTTGCTTGTATTTATGCTTATCTTTAAATTGAGTATGTGTGTTAGTCTCATTCCTGGTGGTTCATAGCATTTCCCAAGGGTGATAGATTTTTTTTTTTCTCCCTATTTTCCCCCATACTTCAAATCATTCATCCATTTTTTTGATTGCTGTTTTTAGACTTAATGCAGTTTCAAGTATTTAGATATTTTGTTCAATTCATGTTTAAGCTGCTCTGTTTTTGTGATTAAAATTAGAAACTGGCAAAATTTAGAAGAGGAAATGTTGCCTTTCAAAATGAGATTGCTTTTGTCCAAGTTGTACAGATCTTTTTTTCTTATAAGCAGCTTCTTGACTTGGCCAGTATCTCTGAAAGCAGAATGTACTCACTGGCATTGGTAAGTTTGTTAGTCTTGACCTTTGTGAGAGAAATTAAAATAGTCTGATTTCCTCAGACTTTGCTTAATTATAGAAACTGGGATTGGATTTAAATAAACTTACTCAATTCCACCCATTCTTGAATTTTTTTAATACTTTACATTATTTTCGTTCTTATTTACTTTGATCAATGGAAACAATATGCTGATCCTTAAAAGTAGTCTTCTGATGTACTGAACACAAGTTGGTCTGTAAATGATGGCGTTGGTTTGTCATCATCATCATGTTGTGGTGGCTGTCTCCAAGTCATGGTCTCTTTTCTTAATGGAAAAGAGATGGAGAAGATATTGATATACTGTCCTGTGCTAAACTAGTATGAGTAGAAGATGGATGGATATTTCTTAAATTGGGATATCAGTGTGATCAAAAGGCTTAAGTGGAGTTATATTAACTGTAGATGATACATTCAGGCCATTCATGTGTTTCTATAAATGAAAGAAAAGATTATTTTGTAATAATCAACTTAAAGAAAAAGTTGCATTAGTGAAAATGCTTTAATGATAGTTTCATCCAGTCAGTTTTAGAAACTGGAAATGTAATCCTTACCTTGGAATAACTGCCAATTTTAATAGCCGTTTTAACAAAACTAATGAAACAAAGCAGATGCTACTCTTTTTTGTGATCAGACAGAGCATCCTGACAAGTCAGATTTATTTCAAAGGTAGGAACTAAAGTTCTAAATACAATTTCTCTTGCTTTTAAGGATATTAGACATGGGCAGAAATAGATGCAAATAACTTTAGGATAAAGGTTGGTCACGTACTTGCAGTTTGAATTACATTCTTTGGTACTAGGGTTTTATGTAAACCCGTGAAGTGTAACTAAATGGACACATTGATTTGTTTTCTCAATTAATTTTGTTCCATTTAAATTGATTTACTTCTAACAGGTGTTTTTCCTTAAACATAAAACAAGCAATGACCTCTTAATGGCTGTGCTGATAAATAAGTTTATAGCATTCAGTTGTCTTATTAAATGCTCAGATATTGGAGATATGATCTCTACTTACTGTTACTAAGTAAATTATTTTTTTCTTTCTGAGATGGTAGAAGAGACTTGATCAGGTTGTAATGGCTAATGCTTCAGGCTTTATTGGGCAGTGTGTCCTGTAGATATGTTCAAAATAATGTTTGGTTTGGTCCAAAAGACAATTTTACTTCCTGGAGAAACACAAGGCAGTTAAAATGCAATCTTACAAAAAACACATTCTCAAATATTTATAGTTTGATATTAATTCGTAGGGTTTTAACATTGATATCTGCTTTCATTCAGCAAAGCTTGTCTCTATTTACTCCTGAAGTGCAGGAGGTAAATCGGTTTTATACTCAGATAAGGGCCATAATAGTGTAACTACAGGAAACAGAATAGAAGACAAAAAATAATAGAGCAGGGTACATCTTATAAGTCAAAGCACTTTTTTTTAGTTAAACATCTTGCACAAAAAGTTTGTGTTCTGGTTAACTTAAAAAGCTTTTAAAGTAGTCTTTCGGGGGCAGCAAGTTTAGTACATTTGTTATAGGCAAAACAAGCTTAGTTTTCAGTGGTCAGTAGAGTTGGGCAAAAGTATCATTTGATGACTGTTTTCAAGGGCTAATGACGGCTGAAATTGGGTCTGCACTTCAGTTGAGTATAAGGTAAAGCAAAGAAGTTCAATTATGTGATTAAGACTCTTGTAGCAGAATTAATGTGTTGAAAACTTAGTATAGGTTTAGCTTAACAGGTTAATGAGATTTAATGTAAATGAGCGATGACTCAGCTGCAAGCCTGAACTATGAGATCAGATAAACACTATCTGCCTCTTTCTAGATTAAAAGATCTAGTTTTTAGGCATCACTCACTTTAAATGCATAACTTGCTCTGAATCCCCCTTAGATTCTCTTACTTCACTGAGGAAATGAGCCTTGCCCAAGGCCTGTTACATGCTGGGTGCAGTTCATCTGCTAGGTCTTTTTCACAGACCTGTGCTGACTTGGAACTACATGTGAAGTGTGAAAGAAAAAAGAATCTCATTTCTAAGGCTTTGAAATGAGATCTTACTGTGCTAAATTATCTGTGCTGCCTTCTAAGATGCACTTACTAGCTAGAAGGCAAAAAGTTCAGGACCTCAGGCTTTATTTTTGCTTGAAAAAAGACTAGATATAGACATTACTCAAGCTGGAGGCCCAAATACAAATGCCAAAACAGGAGCATATTCTGTTTCTCTTCTAGAGAAATGCAGGAGACGTGCAAAGGGAAACCGCAAACGAGTTGCTCAGAATCCTCAATATTAGTAAATTTGTATGAAGAGTTGTATGACTCTAGGCTATCACTTCCAAACTGTTGTTCTAAATTAATTAATTTGAAAAGCTACAAAATGTTTTACATAAAGTAAGGATATTGGTGAGTACTTTCCATTTTCCTGTTGTTTTGTGAATGACCTTACTAGTACTTTACCCTGAATCTATACTTACACCTAACACTTTTGAAGTCTTCTGTAACCATAAGAACTCCATGTAGATAAACACGGTGTGTGTGTGAGCACAGAAAGCCCTGTTTGGCACCTGTAAACAATGTGAGCAGCTGAGAGTGCTGTAAATGTCTTTTTGCACTACATTTTTCACTGACATGCAGGTGTAGATTCATCAATTCCCGCAATTACTTTTCCTAAAGGAGGAGGTTTTGATAAGAGTGAAAATAATAGGTTATGCTGTCTGCTGCTTCCTTTGTAGAGTTTTGCATCTGTGCTCATCCTTAGAGTATTGCCTTTGATGTTTATCACTGGCTATATATTTATAATAAGAATTGTTTGCCTCTAGTTACTTAAAAATAAGGCTTTCAAGGGAGACTCAGAAAATGCCTCTTGAAGAACTTCAAGTTTAAGGTGGCAGTTCAAAAGCCTGAGATAACATTTATGGCTTGTTTTTAAACCAATGTGGCCAGTGCTTGTAATGAACCTGAATTATGCACCATGTTTCAAAGAATCTCTACTTTCAACAAAAACACTGAGAACACTTTTTCCATCAGCAGGCTGACTCAATGGTTTATTGCTTCTTTGTACAAACTGGGCATTATCTCTTTGGGATTAAAGTGGTTTCAGATTTAGCTTTTGGCTGGCTAATGCTGTACTCTTTCACTTATACATGGACTTGTAGCATTAGTATTTTCCTCACTTGAAGATACTTAATAAACATTAAAATCAAGTCATCCTTTAAACTTGTGAAAAATGAGATTTGAGATTAACAGGTTTAGCTCTTCAAATCTCATTAAATGTTTTTCACCTAGTCTGGTAATACATGCAAATCTTGGCACCCTCACAGATTCTCTGTAACCAAAGTGAAATAGAAACCTTATAGCTGGATGAAATTTTACATTATAATGCCATAACTTTGCTAGGATGAACTCCAAATCTAAAATGGCCAAAAAAGGACTGATAGGCTTTGTGAGCATGTAGAGGAAAGTAGTGAAATTTTTTGCTATGTTTAGCTAAAGTTTGTTCGTGCTTGGTTGTAAGATCCAGAACCTCTTATCTACAACTAAATCCTTCATTCATATGTAAATGCAAATCCTGTTCCTACATGTCACTTCATTTAAATTTGACTGTTGTGGAAAAAATGTGACACCCAGATCACTCAATAGGACATTATTTTTTATTATTTAGCATTTAGAAACTTTGATTAGTGACTTTTTTTTCTTCTTCTGGCACACAGTCTTGGAGGATCTTAAACTGGAAGCCTCCTTAAAGCTGTGTGAGCACTGATGGGACATAAAAATTCTCAAGCCATTTAATGTAAACATTCATAATAGGTAATTATCATAAAGAAATTTTGTGACTGCTGCAGTTGTTCATGTACTGTAAAATAACTGCAAATAGCAATTGGTTATCCGGACTTGTAACTTTTGTTACAAAATCAGATCTGACTATTTGTTATAAAACCAGACTGATTGACATCAATTACATCTTTTTTTCTGTCTGTCTAGTGTTATATCAGGTTGTGTTTGATTTGCAGATAGATCATAAGAAGTATCGTACACAACTTACCTGTAGCTTAAAGCACTGACAAAATCAGAGTTTGCTTTGTAAATGACTTGCCCCAGATAGCTTTTACAGTCTCCTCATTAATTCCTGGTTTCCAGGTTTCTGACTCCTCCTTAGCCTGCTAAATCTTTTCCTTTGTCAGGTTTTGATTCCAAGCCTACTGAGCAGCTTCTGCTGAATAAGGTAGCTTTTTGGACTAGACTTTATCTGGATAGCCTTTTGGTCTCTGCAGGTTTAATTTAGGGTGCCACTCATTACCACTTCCAGTTAAGCAGAAAAATCCTTCACCAAAGCCAGACAACTGGGATGAAAGAGCAGGCAGCTTTTTTTGCTTGTATGTTAGAACTAGATTTTAGAAGGTTTTAGATAGCTGCAAACTGTTGTTTAATATCTGAGTGATTTGATACTCATGCTTCTGTAGTGCACTGTAGTACTTTAAAATGCTGTCAGCTTGAAGTGTTGGAAGCTTACTGATTCACATCTCTAAGTGGGGAGTTATTGTAGCTACATACAACCAGTTGGGAAATATTTGCACATCGCTGCGGTATGTGGATAGTATGTCTTCCAATATGCTTTTCAGTCTGATAAGGGATCAAAGGTGTAATTTTATTGCAAAGTTAACCTTGAAGCAAGTGGCACTAAAGCTGTTTTTACTTCCATTATTGTGAAAGCTGACTGAGGGATGAATTGAAATTTAAGCAATTTCTGGGAGAAGTTAGCTGAGAGATAAGTGGTATGGGATGCCACAGCCCAAAAGTTGAAAAGCTTTGTTTAGGAGATTAATTTTAGCTTGTGAAACCAGAGAAGTAGCAGCAGCGGAGGGGCTGGATTGTCAAGTGCAAAGACAGGCTCAACAGCTGAATGAGGCTACTATTAATTCTGTGTGTATATATATCACAGCAAAGAAGAATATGGAATAAGTGGGGATATGCTCAAATAGTATGTAAAAAAAAAAAAAAACCACTTGTAGAAACTAATGAGTCAGGGGCAATTAAGAACATAATTATTCTTTGCTGTTTAGACAACAAGGGAAGAAAGAAATCCTGTATTTGTGGCCAGGACAGCTGTTGCTGCCATTCCATGAATCTGTTTCCGGAGAAAGGTGGAAGTGAGATGTGAAATACAATCTTTAACATAAATTTCTGTGGACTTTGGAAGCACTTGAGTGACCTTAACACTATGAAATACTGGTCAAGATGTTAGATTGTGAGATGACAGGTACAAAACGGGGAGATTTTTAATATACCTGTAATATCCTCCTGTAGAGACTCCTGAAGCTTGCTTTGTCTCAACAATTTGATCTGTGCCCAAAGCCATACCTAGAACCTTCAAGCAGCAGCTACTTTTTTGCAACACTGCTTTTGATTTGTTGGCAGAAGGGGTCTGAAATTTTGCAGTGCTTAGATGTTCAAGCACAGAAAGTATGCAGCTTTTCCTTTGGAAGTAATTTTGTGTGTATTTCAAGTAAAACTAGGTTCTACTTGAAACTGGGAATGTAGGTTTTATTTGTCTTTGGATAACATTCACACTTTGCAGTTTCCCATCCAAAACTACCACTGTTATTTAGATTTGTGTTGTCTCAATATCTACCTTCATATAATGATTTTGTGCACACACAGGACCTAAGAAGTAGTCTGGTCCAATGCCCAGGAGAGGGCATGTAGAGCAGGTTGCTTACATCCATCCAGCTGTGAATGTCTGAGGGACAGCCTGCTCCAATATTTACTTATGCTGATTGCCTCTCCTACTATTTAATAGGCATATTTCTTGATGTAGCTCTGTCATCTGTTGTCCTGTTATTATGCAGGTCTAGGAAGAATCTCATTTAATACTTTGTAAGCCCCCACTAGATAGCAGAGGCAGCAGTAGGACTCACCTGCAAATACCTTTACTTCAAGCTGAAAGAATACATCTTCATTGTCTGAAGTGTGCTGTAAGCTGTTCCAGTGCTCCTCCAGTAGATTTTGTTCAATAAGTCAATGATGCTTTTGTACTGGGCGACCCAAAATGGCACCATTGCAGATGCAGTTTGTCACAGGGGAAGAATTGATCACTTTCGTTGACTTCACTCACTGCATTCCAGATAGTGAAGCCTGATATTCAGTTACATTTCTGAGTTATAGATGAACACCAGTAACTACGTTTTTTGTTCCTCTACTGGGAGATGAGTTTGCTTTCTCCACAGTTGCATTATATCTGGTCAACCCTCAGCCCACACTATTGCATGGTGTCATTTTGTTCCTGGTACAGGGCCTCTGTCTCCATTAAACTTTGAGGACTGTTTCAAGGGGCTTGAAACCTTTCCTAAATCTGACCATCTAGTGTGTTGGACCTCTTCTCTTTATTTCTCCCCAGTTTGATCTGTGGATTTACAGAGGGTATAATCTGTTTCATTGTCTAGTTGATTAATGAAGAGGCAAAACAAGTGTACAGTATTGACTTTCAAATAATGCCGATGTTTATAAATTACATTGTTCACAACAATTTGTAACTCTTCCCTAAGAAACTATTTCCTTCTACACGCTTTTGTGAAAGCTCACCGTGTTTTGAGATGCATAAAAGGCAGACTTCATAAGTAAGTTCTCATAATTTGAGTTTTCAGTGCACAAAATCATGTTTTAGGCTTTAATACTTGGCTTTGAACAGAATTATTCATTGTAATTCATCATAAACTAGCTAATTCACCTCCTGGAAGAAGCCTTAACTTCAAAATATTACATTAAGTGTTTCTTACCATAATGAAAAACTTCATCAGTGGACTCAAACCAAAAAAAATAGTTGACTCTTCTGGTGGTAATGACTATTAATACTTGTCATTCTTTTTTTTTTTTTTTTTTTTTTTTTTTTTATCTTGAATCTTGGCTGTTTGGCTTTGTTCCATGGTCAGCACTACGTATGTACATAGAATATGTTGTATTTTTTAAATGGTGGCAGGTACCTATTGGAGGTGTGGTAGCTTTCCATATGTACTTCTGTTCCACATAATTAAGATACATCTAGTATTCACATTGATCATTCTGGATAACAAGTAGCTATCTTAATTCAGGCTATTAATTAAAACATACTCTAAATTGAGTCATATGGAGGAATCGGTTGATGAAAAATGTCATGTCAGCCTATTAAGTAACATTAATTCAGAAACAATAGGTAAAATTTAGTTATCTGCTCTTGTGACACTGTGTAGAAATATTCTCGCAAGGTCAAACTATTCCAAAATATTTATCATCATCTATTTAATCCAATTATTATAAAGAGCCATCTGAAAATCTTCTTGTTGTTTTTTAATTCAAGTAGCCAGCTGGAGAGCTGCAGATGGTATTGACAATATTATTTGCAGTTATGAAGCATCTTCACTTCACTGATGTTGCTTACTTTGATGGCTGCTAAAAGTGAGCTATGTAACTATGTAAGTGGTGTATCTCTCTCAGATTTAGAAGGCAGGAAATCTTTACTTCAACTGCACCTGGGGAATATTTCCAAACCTGGGGTCTGAACTGAAGGACAAACATGCAGTTTCTGGGTAGCTTACTTTTTCTAGTGTTCAACATGCTTGTACACCAGTTCCTGTTCTGGCATGGGCTTTAGGTAGTGTTTGAAACATTGTAAGCATAGTATTAAAAAAAAAAAAAAAGAGGAAATTTTATTTTATGTTATCATGAACTCAGTGTGTGCTCTTGCATGCATTTGAGAGATCAATGAACTAGCTCGTGTGTCCTGCTGGCCATCCTCTAGCATGATCCCTTGAATGCCACAGGTTCAGTGTCCTATACAAGCCTTTATGCTCCCTGTTTGCATGTTGAAAATTCCTTGGAAATTTGATTCTTAATTTTAAAACCTACCAGTTAGAAATGAAGAAGAATACAGCCACATTAGAAAATATTCAAAGTTCATTCTTTAGAAGAGTCAGGTTTAACCAGTACTGTCAGGTCTTGTGTACAAATAAGGTTTCTGTTACCTGAATTGCAAAAGGCCCAGTATATGTTGAAGGTTTTTTGCATATGTGTAATTGACTTTTGGCTTTTTACAAAGCTTACATAATCCTGGTAGAGACACTTTTTTCGTTGTCCTGAAATGTGTTTTAATCCAGAATCTGCTTTGTATGGCTGCAGTTTATCTGAAATGAGAGGTGAGTTCCCTTTTGGACAAGATTCTAGTTAATAATTGACACATCTTCATGAGAAATTGTTCCCAGTAGTAATGGGGTTACCTGTGTAACTTGTAGCTTCATGTTAACCTGTCACAGTCACTGTCCCATAACTAGTGTCCCTTTTGTATATCTTCTTGGTACAAGAGAGCAATGTAATTGTTCTGCAGAGCTAAATACTCTCCATAACTGCTAAAATATTATCCTACTCTGTGGTATTTAGCTGATTTTTTGGTTGTTCTGTGTTGATCAGTACTGTTTCCTTTCAATTTAGATCAGTGTATTGTCACTCGGACGTACCTCTTTCTTCATAAATTCTGGTTCTTCAGTGCGGCCTATTACTTTGGGAACTGGGCATTCATTGCAGTAAGTACTTGTATTTTGGAGACCTCTGAATCAAGTTGGATAATTTACAGTAGTTGTCATTGCATCATTTGCATCACCACACAATAATTTGTTCTGCTTATATTGCTTTTACATGCCACTGATCTGAATAACAGTAACACTTTGTACTTTAAATTTGCAGGTCTTCTTAATTGGATTAATTGTTTCATGCTGCAAAGGCAAGAAATCAGTCATTGAAGGTGAAGTAGATGATGACGATTCAGATATGAGTGATGATGAACTGTCTGCTTATTACCATTGACAGCCTTTTGCCTTCAAGATGAAAAAATGTAAAATTATGTTGAGAGTCATGCCCACATGGAACTCTTATCCAGATAAGCATCTTTGCACCTGTAAAAAGAAATGAGGGTACTCACTTAAAGGGATAAAAGCCCTGAATATCGCTTTGAGTATCACTGTTAAATGAGAACAGATGTTGAAGCTGACTTTGAATAATATATAGAAAATATTGTTTTATGATTAAACATATATGTAACCTTCTGATGTATAATTTGGTGAACTGTTGTAACTATTTCATAATTCACAATGCTTTTCTCTTAACTTAGGTTTTCTTAAATACTTTCATGCTTAACTTGTACGACTTTTTTATTCATAAATACAACTAGCTAAAATCCTGCAAAACAGTGCAAATATTGCAGGAAATATTTGGATGAAGTTTACACTCAGAAGGACTTGACTTCACTTTTGCATTAGTTTTGCTGGGATTTCTATATAAAGCTATAGTTAACAAGAAACTTTCTAATAAAGTATGCCAAAATATTATTTAAATGGTGAGTTTCCAGTCTGTGAAAAATAATTCATCTTCATACTGTGATATCCACTGAGTTACCATGGAAATCCTCAGGTAACTGTGAGGTGTTGCTCTCCCAAAGGAAATCATAGTGTATATTACAGTATTCAGCACTGTTGCAGTGTTTTAGTACAGTTCAGTTCTGAAACTTCCAGGTGCCTGATCTAGTCATAACCAATGGAATAATTAAGATGTGATTAATTTTTAACTTATTTTTGTCTTTAATGCAAATTGTCTAGTTTAGTTCTTTCAATATTTAAAATAAATGTTGTCAATTTGTTTACAAGCCAATATGTTTATATAAACACAGTTCAGAAATATTTTTGTCATTTGTGTTGTCTTTTAAATTAATCCTATTTTAGCTATATAATCACTGAGCTATATTTCTGAGGATGAAAAAAATCTTCACATATATTGTCGCAGTTAGAGACATGAAAGAACCACACTCACCTGTCCCATTGAAGTGAGGAAAAGAAGGGCAGTTTATTATGATTTAGGGGTTTTATAGTATTAGGAATTTGGTCGAGGATTGGCAGATGAGAGGAACACCTCTCTGACCCCAGTGGTCAATTCAGAAGTCCATCACCGAGAGGAATGAAAACAATCTACATTGTTTTGAGAGTCTCCAAAGGAAAATGTGTAAACAATCATCAGAAGGCTAAGGATTAGGGCGACAAAATATCCTTTGACAGACTCTGAAAGAGAAAATGTTTACAAGGACAGGTTAAGCTTCTAGTGCTACCTGAGGGGCATTATAGTCTATGCAAGCACCTGAAAATGTGATTAGGTAGTGTTTTTTATAAGACTAATTGTTAAATAGCTATTAGAATGTAGGGTAGTTATTAATATTATGTCCCGCTTTCATGTTTGCAAACGCTGAAGTTATTTCAAGAACAATCTGCCTCTTTCTGCAGTATTTCAGAACAGCAGACTCTCAGGAACTTCGGAATTCTAATTTAGTTTCGGTATTGGAAAAGATCTTAAGTGAGTTGTGAGTTAGTGGAGGAACACAGGGAACTGATGTTTGGACTATAGGAACAAAAAACCTGATGTCTTTTAACAAGCCTTCTGTGCCAGCTACTCCAGTGATACAAATGTTGATGTGGCAATGTGGAAGAATCACACACAGAATAAGCTGAGTTGGAAGGGACTCACATGGATCATTGAGTCCCTTCCTGGTGTTGTAGGTGGATCATAAGCTGAAAATATGCAGTCAAGTCTGCTCAACTAATATCAATCTGTTTGCTACCAATGTGACATTTGAAAGGACAGAAATGTATAAAAACACTAGAGTAGATAATGAAATTTGACTAGGCAGTCTGAGCTGTCTGACTAGAATTAGCTGAATATTATTTAAACATGACTACTGGGGAAACTTGCAAGGAATTAGTTATAAGAAGTTCAAGAAATTCAGACAGAAGGTGGAATGCGATGTCGACTGTCTGGGAGCTGCATCCAGAGCATAACAAGAAGTCGGAGTATTTTTGGAGTATAGTTCTAGATGCCCTGGTGGAAAACTTACATGAGCAAATTTAAATACTTTAAATACTTTAAATAAAGTTAACTGCTCAGATGTCCTTCTTTGTGGGTTTTATTCATTTGTCATTTTCAGTTTTAATCAAAAATTGTCACTTCCTTCTTACAGGTTTGTCTGTAACACTTCTTTGCAGAGTTATATCAATTCTGCCCTGGGGACATCATCTGGGGAAGATTGTTGGGAAGGGTGTTGGTTTTGTGCCATGTAGCTGCTTCATGCTATGTGCAGGCCTAGGGGATCACTGGCCAAGATGCCTGGCCAGTGCCTAGGTACATTTTGTTATAGGTCTCTCCTGTTTCTAGCATTTCCTTAATTTCCAGGAATTTCTTCCCAGTTCAGTTCTGTTTCCCATTTCAATAGTCTATATGCAGTAATACAACAATCTGCCTTTGAAATGATGACTTTGTCTTTTTAATTGGAGAACTCAGTAAGTACCAGGTTTTTTTAATCCAGGTATTAATCAGATTTATAAGCAGCCAATTGTTAATTGCAGCTATCAAGAAGCAGGTTTCACTAGGAGAGTTCAAAAGTTACTTCAGACATCTGCTGTCACCCTCTGTCACAGAAGCAGTAAATAACTGCCAGCATTCATAATTGGAATTATTCGTCACCTGCCACATCCTGACTAAAATTTTTCAGGAGTTCAATGAACCATTTGACTGACAAGGTTTTAAAAGATTTTCCACACACTAATGTAATTGTAATGAATATACACTCAAGAATTCATCTCTAAATACTTCATGTGATGGAAACTTGACTTTTTTAGCTGTACTGTGCCTTTAAAATGAACTAGAGGTGTTTTTGAAGTTTACTGTGTGAACTCTGTTTTTCTACATCGATTATCACCCAGTCAAGAAACCTAGCAGTGAAGTTTAAGGCAGCTGGGACTTAAAATACTTGGCTTTGATCAATGATTTTGCAGGATCTTCCAAAAAACAGAACTTCCAGTATATTTTTGTCCTAGTTGCCTCATGTGCAGTCTTAAATACTTGGAGTTAGAACAATTAATTTTTATCTACAAAGTTATTGCTGTAGCAGCACATCTCACTCACTTAGCTGTTAAATACGAAATGATAGTCCAGTTTTCTGCAGTTTTGGGAACAAATTTGAACTTTGCAGTCATGATACAGTAGTGTTCTTCTGCCTTGCAAGCAAACATTTAATATATTCAATTGAGTATTTAGTGATTTTTTTTTCTGGACTAAAGTCACTAAAATACATTAGAATTGTTTCACTGCTTTCTTTAAATGAGTGATATTTCAAATCCATCTCTGAAGTGTGAGTTTTCAAAACTTCTGTAGTGATGTTGTCAGAGCTGCCTTAAGTTACCTTTGTTGTTGCACTTCTCCAGTTGGCTTCTACCATGTCGGAGGCTCATGAACATGTAGAAACTAGAGAGCCTTAAGTTTTGCTGACGTGTCAAATTAATCAAGATCACTAGGAATATGTCAGATAGAATTCAGCAACATGTGCCAAATAAGTGCTCAAATAAGTGCTCATTTTGCTGCTTGGACTACAGTGATTGGTAGTTTATCCAGAGTTCCGGGTCATAACTATGATAAAGCTGCTTGTTCCTTATCTGAAGCTGAGTATGTGCTGCAGATTTCCTGCTGATTGGCAGAAACAAGTGAAAAGCATTTCCTGGTAAAGATGAAAAGAAATATCTGCTAACTTTTTTTGTATTTTCCACTTTAATTTCAGGAAAATGATTGCAGGGTAGACTTGAGATTTTTTGCACTGAAAATTAAAATCTACTTCTGGGTAGAGTGTACCTGTACAAGAACCATGCTGCAAAGGATGGTAATTGCATGCTCAGAAAATGTGACTATTTAAGCTGAAAGCTAATGAACCTTTTCAATGCTTATGATTTGCTTCTGAATAATCAGTATAGACATAACTATGCTGTTTCTTTGAGAGGTCTTCTACTGCCTAGAAACTGCATTTCTTGGGGTTTCAGCTGTTATTTGACTTTATCAACACAAGTTTGAGTTGGACAGTTGAGTTGGCCTACAACAGAGTTTTGAAAAGCATTACCCCCTTGTAGAAACTATGATGTGGTTTATCCTAAAATAATGCTAAATACTGTTATGCGTAGCAGAGGTACAGTTGAAGTGTTTAAGGTAGCTGGTGAAGTGTAGAAGGTAACGTCTTTCTAGTTCGTAAGCAGATATTCAGCCCTTACGACTGCGCTGATAAAGTTCTGAGCAGGGGCAGAGAAATAAAGCCTTGCTTCTGAGATAAAGCAGAGGAAAAAAGATTTTAAAATTTAAAATTATCTAAAATAATTTGAAATACTCAGGCTGTAACATTTTTCAGGATCTTAGGTTAAAGATTATAGATTATAGTTCATATTGAATATGCTTTTTATACTAGCGTAGATCTGTTCTCTTGTAACCTTCTGCAAGGTTATTTTTCTTGCAGATAAAGCAAAGAAATGAAATTGAGAATCACTATCTCTTCTCTTGCAAATGTGTATTTTGAATGTACTTCTCAAAAGAAATAAAAGCCTTGTTTTGATTGTGGCAAGATATGATTTTCTATTAATACTCCAAACCAAATTCTGCTTCTAAATTAAGACACTTGCCAATTCTGGATAATTAAATGGATCAGAAATTCTTCAGCTATAGTGAGCTGTGGTTGTTACAAAAATTATCTGGAAGTTGGGCTATTTTTAACTTCCTTCTATTCAGAGAAGTTGCATGAGTGATAGCACTTCAGTCAAATTTATAGCTGTAAAGAGGGTTATTTCTTTTAAATAAACAGACAGTTTAAGCACATTTAACAACCTGTATTTATAGCTTTCTTCCAGATTTACCTCTAGAAGTGTGGTGTCTTTGGGGAGTAAGATAGAAGAATTTTGGTTTGTAGAGTGCTAGTAATAGTTGTGGACCATGGATGTGGTAAGTTTTGTGATCCTCCTGTACTGGGTCCGTTTTTTGTATGTTATAAACATCTGTGGTTTTTTCACATAGAAAATAATGCAGGTTGCCTATAAAACAAAACAGCTTATTTTTTTTGAGCATTTTTGCAGGACAATTTCAAAATCCTTACCACGAGAATCTGAAAGTCTTGCATAAAAATGGAGATTGTGAGACATTCAAAGTAAATGTGAAGCTGAACAAGTGTGTAGTTCCTACTGAAATTCCAGTCTGGATATGGTGCTTTTCACCAAAATGTGTGGAACTTCCTGCAAGGAAGTAAAATATAGATTGAGTTAATACCTTTGCTTTGCTAAGCTGCCTAAATGTTAATCATGCCATTACCACTTGTAGTAAGTATATTTCTTCAACCAAGAGTACTTCAGAGTTAGGACAGCAAGGACTTAGCATGAGTGTCTATGATATTTCTCACACACATAAGCCCCTTCCCAAGCTTACAGCCTATGGACTTACCACTTTATTAGGCTTTTGAAAGAGTGTCCTCAGACTAAAATATTTGATTCTGACACTTAGTATATAATTTGAAGGTACCATTTGCATCCTAAGTTAAGAGTTACAGAATCATTTAGAAAATTTGGAGAAGACTTTTAAGACGATTGGGTCCAACACTAAATCTAACACTGGTAAGTCCACTAGTAAACCATGTCCCTAAGCACCACATTTACATGTTTTTGAATTCTCTGAGTTTTACTTAGTCTTCTTTAAACTTTTAAGTTAGAAAAACGCAAATCTACATTCTTACTGTTTGCTACCCTTACAATCTTTCCAAATAAAAATGGTAAGATGCTGTTGACAAGTATATCTGATTTGCATGGAATATACTTTTGGAATGGGCTAATGAAGAAAACTTCAGTTTACTGTAAAGAAAAGTGTTTAGGTCTATCTTGAGGTGAAAAGTCATGAATATGGAACAACTTTTTTTTTTTTTTTTAAACTTGAAAGGTAATTTCTTAACAATGGACATATCTTTCTAGTGCATGGAGAAAAAAGAAATCACAACTGGAAAATAGGAACTCCAGAGGTATCCTCCTTTTCCCAGCAATGAGGCAGCTACTTTATTTTTTCAGAAATTCGTATCAAATATGATTTTTTTTAATTTCCTTGTCTAGAAAGATAATGCCTTTTACATTGGGCAGAGACTGGTGTCAGGATTATTTTAGGGTGTGATTTTCAAAAATTTTGAGTGGAGCTCCTACTGAAAACGTCAAGGGTTTCAGATCCTAGGGAATTTGGAACACGCTGCTTTGTGCTAGAAGTACTTAAAGAAAATATAGACCCAACTATTTTCCTTTCTGTTAATGAAGGAATTAAATATATTAAAAACATGCCTTTAATGGATAGAGTTGAAAATGTTTTAGGTATTTGAAATTACATTTCTGAAAAGTTTATACTTGACTAATTCAGTTATTGTAGAACAGGTTTCAGACTTACCTGGTCTTGTCCCTGGTCCTGAGAGGCAGCAGAAGGGTATTGTCAGAATTGATTGTGGATCAATTGTAATCTTTCCTGAACTGTCTTTGAGCATAGAGTTAAGTCTTAATAATAGAGAATGTTTGGGGTTTTTTTTCTGGATGCTGTTTTTAATCTCTGACTTTTAGTCCTGTGCTGTTCAGAGCTTGTCCAAATGGTACGTAACAATATTCTGGAAGGAACTGACAGCTCTAGGAAGCAATTGTTCATAGAAAAGACAAAGGTTGAGGGAAAAGACTCTTATATGTGCTAGAGCCACAGAACTTAAAGCTTGACCACAGAGGTCCACACTTCAGACAGTCTGATATCTAACAGCTCAATATTGCTTTGCTCTAGGCTAATTTGCATTGTAAGGAGTCTTAATGCTGCAAGGTGTAAGCAAAGCTGAGTGCTGAGAAAGGAGCTTCCTGGTTACAGGTGTGCAGGACCTAAACCTGATGTGTAGGATTCTAAATTTTGATCTGTAAAAAGGCTTTCATTGCCGACAGAGAATCAGGTCCCCAGGCTTGAAAAAAGCTGTGTAGGAACACAGTCCAACCTAAGAGTACATTCATTGCTCATCCAGCTATGTTGTCCTGCTGAACAAAAGGTTTTTCATGCTGTGGAACCAGTGCTACCATGTGATGTGTGTGGAACCAGCACTGATGTGCAAGGCTTGCTGAGCAGATAAATGGTGCCAGTTCCAAGTGGTAACAGTACAAATCCACATCCTACCAACAGGAGTCCTGTCTTCTGGAGATGAAGCATGTCTATTTTTTGTTTCAGAAAAAGCTGAAGATCAGCATCCTGACAAGCTGGCATCCTCCTACAGTGGAGCAAGGAGCTGTTTTAATACCTTTCAACTGTTTCCACAGATTTCCGGTGCCACTGTAGAAATCATGTGAGGATGGTTCTGTCTCATCCTCTTAGCTATGTGTGAACAGGCCCTGTTTTGACAGGCTTGCTGGATGTGTGTTCACAGTTCCCAGTAAGGCTCCCAGGTCCCATGCCAAAGACACAGCGAAGAGTACGTCATTCAGATTTGGCAAATCTATCATTGGGCTGGATGAATAATGTGGAGAAGGGCTGCTCTTCACGCATGTGAATTTCTGTCTTAAGGAATGTACTGAAATAGAAATGTTTTCGTATTAGTGTCCTGTTTTAGGCTGATGCCTGAAAAAAATCTTGGTAGCAGCAACTCTGAGCTGTCTGATACGATGGGGATATTTTGAATTGCAGAGCTCATCTCATAAAAAACATAGCATATCGCTCCTGATGGTGTTACTTCTAATCTTATTCCATGTGTTTCTGATGGGCCTTATTTAAATTTACCTATTCCATTTAAATTAAATATAGGACTTAACTCACTATTCTCCAATAACAAATTTTTAAGCTTTTCCATTTAAGATTTTCCATTTGTTTTTCAGCCTGTATTTTAAAACACCTTTTCAGGACTCTAATCCAGTCCTGTGGGCAAATGATGTTTAAATGCCTTGAGAAATCCACTCATTCTATGTAATAACATTGCAAACTTTATCCTTCATTTAAATAATCTGGTTATTTAGTTGAATTCTTCTAAGTCATGATCCTCTCATGACTAAAAGAAATTGTATGTTCTGGCTGTACCTGGTGCCCTATTGTTGCTTTCTGTGTATTGTTTGGATTCTTTCCAAAACCATTCCTGGTGAGTCTTTTGCAGATCCTGAGCTCTTTAACTGCAAAGATTATGCTGCTAGTTGGCAGATGTACATTTTAAAATTTCCCTTACATTTCATCACAGCTCTTACAGCATCATCATTTTTTGAAATATGCCAGTACCCCTGAATCTGTAGTGCTCCTGTGTGAGTTTTATAACGTTGCGATTATAAAACTTTATGTGTTGGCTTTGACTGTTTAAATTGCATGGATGAGAGCTGTTCTCCATACTGTAATGGATTCAGCTACCTGTTCTTGTTCCTGTTGTGCTGAAGAGGATCCTGCTCTGTAGTCACATACAGTGGCAGTCATCAATATGAAGTAAAAAAATAGAAGCTCTCTAATGTGCTCACCTCAGGAGTTTGTCAGATTGTCCCCGAAGTTGCCCAGTTCCAGCAAGCTGTAGCCAGTTTTTAACTGTCCTTAAAGTACTTCTAGTTCTTTGTTGTAGTGTTATTCTCTTCCAAGAGCAAGTAATGAGTCATATTGTTTGCATCTTATGTGTTCATGTAGTTAGTTCCTAGTTATGAAAAACGCTCTTCCAGAGCAATGAAGTTTAATTTTAAAAAGTTCCTAGGGTGGAAATGGTAGTGCCAGAGTATTAAAATAACTTTTGTTATTTCTCATCTTGCCCCAGAGATAGGAATGTGAAGCATAATTCTCATAATGTGGACACTTCTGTAACATAAATAAAATGGGTGGTTTGGAATAGCATATAAAGTTCAGTGTAAATTATGTTGTATTTATACAGAATTCTCAGAAGTGACAGCTATTAAAAAAGAGAGTTCTCACTCTTGAATCAGTTTTTTAACTAGTGAAATACAAAAGTATATATGCAGTAGTGAAACAGTGGCTGTTTGTATTAAGAATAATCATACACTGTCCCTTAGGTAAGGAAGCAATATGATGAGCATGAAACTGAGTCATGCTGAACTGCTTTAGTAGCTTACTGCCAAAAGGGACTCTCTCTGCATATTCCTGCAGCGTGTAGTGCTTGCTTAATCTGTTTGTGAGCTCACTCGGTTTGTTACTGTAATAGCAGAACTAAACAGCAGCTAGGGAGGGATGGAGGGAGAACTACAGCATGAGTGGGATGGGGTGATGATCTGGGGAATGATAGTGACTGACTTCAGGACAGCCAGCAAGTGATCACATTGTAAGGCTCTTGAAGAAAGATTTTTTTTTTTTCCATCTGTGTAAGACTCCACAAGGACAACTGTAAGAACTAAGCTGCTCTATCAAAAAAAATGTCCATATAAGGACTGCAGACTTGGATATGAAGGTGGATGTGATGCTGTTTTAGCCACGCTGGAGGTCACTTGTCTAGCTAAGGGAGACCTATGTCCTAGGGAAGTCTGGTTGCCAGGGGCTTCTTTTCTTGCCCCTTCTCTTTCTCTACCTCTGCCTGTCATCATGCCATCATCTTACATAATTGATAATTGATTAGCAGTACTTCTGTACTGCTAATATATGGTGTCTTTTTTTTTTTTTTAATCTTTTTTGAATGTTTTGCCATACCGTGAGTTGAAGTAAAAGTGGTCTAAATGGCAAGTTGGTAACATGACAGTTTTCACCCAAAGATGCAGCAGATCTCTGCAATGCCTTGGCTATGCCCAGCTCTCTTCCATGTTGTCCAGGTATCCAGAGAGCAACAGACTTGGATGGACTAAGGAACAGCTGTCACCTGTAGAGAGAGAAGCCAAATGTTTTTGACAGGTCACCACAAAGGGGATTTAGAGTTGTGCTGAAGCATTGCAGTGCACACTTGATCCTTGAGGGTCTACAAGGAACTGATGAGATAGATGAGTTGACTGACTTGCCATCACCTGCCAGTCCCTTAGACTGCAAGTGTGTTTGCACTGTTGGAGCAGGTGGGTTCAGAACTCATTATAGAGTAAGTCAGGCTCAATTACATGCCTAAAAAGGGAGCTCAGACTCATCTTTGAAACAAAACTAAAAGAGAAGGGCTTTAATTACAGTAAAAGATAAACCTGTGAACATCAAAAAATGGGGAAGGACTCCTCTGTGACTCAGGGATCTCAACATGCATTGCCTAAGGCTATCAGAGGACTTCCTACAATTTTGTTGTGCCAGTCTTCACTGAAAGGGTCAGTTAGCTAACTCCTGTGTGCTGGTGGCTGAAAGATTTAATACAGCGATGAAAAGGTAAAATTTAGCTTTGTATAAAGATGGGACATACTAAGAGGGTACTTCCATAAGATACTACCAGTTGGGCTAAGCGTGTTGAACTTTGTCCTAAAATTGACCAGATTCCTCTGCTGCTGCCTGCTCAAAACCTGTCCCATCTCCCTGCCCGCCACCCCCCCCCAAAAAAAAAAAAAAAAAAAAAAAAAAAAAAGGCTGATGAGATGATACTCTTTCAGCTCTTTTGGGTAAGTCAGTGATGATGTGTCACAACAGTGAAAAAAAGAGCAAGATGAGTGTTTCTTTCACTTGTAGAGCTGAAAGTAGTATTCAGAAAAAGCCAGCCCCATCAGCTTCCAAGAAGAAATAGTTGAATAGGTACCTGTAAGCTTCCCAGCAGATAAGCAATAATTGCCACAGATTTACTGAAATCAGTTTTCTACCCTGAGAAAGGTATGGACATTGTGGACAGGGAGAGGCATTTTGACAGTCTTGACAGTGTTTTGATAAGCATATCAGGAAACCCCCCAGAGCCAAAATGCAGAAATGATTGGAGAATTGCACTCAAGAGGTGTTAATTGATCATTAATAAACCTAGAAAAATGTATTAGCTTGGGTATTTCCATCTTCCCTGTATTCAGTGTTATAGTAACTATGATTGGACCAGGTTGATGAAAGGCAAAATAGACTTAATAAACCTGCAAATAGATTAAATTTGAGGAGGAATGCAGGCACTGTAGAAGAAAAGAATTAATTTTTAAGAGTTCTGCGACATGACAGAAATGGTTGATGTGACCAGAAGGAGCCAAAATAAAAGAGCAAATGGCTACTGGGTCTAGCTTAGAAATTTCTCTGAAAATTACTATCCATTGCAAGATGAACAAGTACAGTTTGTGGCTACAGGTTTTTTTTTTTTTTTACTCTCATCAAATTTATGAGAACACATAAATGGGTATCTGACCTTCAAGAACTGCAAAATCATTTTTCCACTTAAAAATGTTAAGACTTGACCAGGAGGGATACATCCTGCTGCTCTGGGTATGGCCTTTAAGAAGCCTGAGAGCAAATCAGATCAAATTCTTAGGAGGGTAGCAGAAATGATTAGGTGTCAACACATAACTTGGAGGCACAGGCTCGATGAACTAGAATAACTGTTTTAATAGCAAGAACTGTGAACTTTTGGAGCTTGTTTAGGAAGGTTATGGAGTTTGTCATGCAAATCTCTGTCTGACCTGTTCTTATGCTTTTTTTAGAAGGAAGGTGCCTGTCTCAAGACACTGCAAAATCCTGCATTATGCTTCCAAACGCTGTTAAAGACAGGCTTGCAAACATGCTAACCAGCACACATTAGAGCCCATCTCTCTAATTAACATCTGTCTTGTGAAAGTCTCTTCTTCATGCTTCTAACCTGCTGTTCAAGATTTTCAAGGTAGTCTCTCTGTTACTCCTTACAGGTGAGAGTATAAAGGTGTATTGGTTTGGCAAAGCCTGGTTTTAGGTAGCAGGGGGCTAAAAAGATTGTTCCTCTGGGAAGCTGCTGGAAGCTTCCACCATGTCCAGAGCCAATGGCTGATGGCTCTGAGGATGGGCATGCTGCTGGCCAAGGCTGGGCCAGTGAGAGACACTGATAATGCCTCTGTGATTACATATTTAGGAAGAAAATCTAAACAAAAGTCAGAGGGTTTGCTTCCAGTCAGAGAAGAGGAGAAAGTGAGAACATGTGACGGAAACAACATGGAGACACCAAGGTCAGTGGAGAAGGAGGGGCAGGAACTGCTCCAGGCGCCAGAGCTGAGATTCCCCTACAGGCTGTGGTGATCCACAGGGGATGCAGAGATCCACCCATAGCCCCTGGGCGAGGTGCCCAGCTGGAGCAGGTGGATGGCTGTGATCCATTGGGAGACCCAGTGGAGAGAGAGGGCCCTGCTGCCAGGCTGGAGCAGCCTGTCCTTGGAGGACTGTCCACCGTGGAAAGAGAGACTCACATCAGGTTTGGGAGGACTGTGTGCCCGTGGGAGAGACTCACATTGCACCAGGTGCAGTTTGGCTGCTGCTCCTGGGAGTGGACCCATGCTAGAGAAGTTCACAGAGTAGTCTCCTGTGGGAGGGACCCACGGCCTCACAGGGGAAGGACTCTTCTCCCAGAGCAGCGGAAGAAAATCTTGGTGATGAACTGATCAAACCCTCCCATGCCCTGTTTCCCTGTGCTGTCAGTGGGAAAGGAGGAGGGGCTGGGAGGAAAAGGTGTTTACTTCCCATTATCCTCCTCTGACTCTATTAGTAATAAATTTCACTTTGCAAAAGTTAAACCTGTTTTGCCCTTGAAATATTTTTCCTGGTCCTTATCTCAATCATGAAGCCTTTGTTAGCTATTTTTTTCCCCCTCTTGTGCCCAGCTGTGGCAGGGGAGGGTGAGTGAGTGACCCTTGTGGGTGACTGGTGCTGGGCCAGTGTCAAACCACAACAAAAGGAAAGTGGAGGCAGGAGTGCTAGACTGTAATTTATAGCACAGTGGTATTTTCATGGGCATTTAAAGCATTTATAGGTGCATAGGTTATGTATGTTTCAGAGGTTGAATTCACACCTTCACTGAAAGAAGTGGCCCATCTGACATTAATTCCCCATTTTACTGGTTTATTCAACAAGAAATTTATCTTTTTTTTCATATATTGTCAAGAAGATGAAGAAGCAGATGAAGAAAAGATTGCAACTGTGACTTCCACTGATTTCTCTTTAAGAAGGAAAAGAAAGGCAGAATATCCACTGCTGGTGACTGCCAATATAAATTGGGGCAAAAATAAAACTTTCAAAAGCTGTAAATAAATTTCAGTGACAAAAAAATCACTCATGGAAGCAGGCTGTTTTGTGATAGAATTTCTGAAAGTTAAGCAACTAATGTAGAGCAAATCAAAATGTGATAATGTGCTGCACTTAAGTGGTGTACAATCCCCCTCCCTCCCCATCCCCCTGTTAAATAGCACTCGTGTCCCTGTTTTTACATTAGAACACTGATAGTAAAAGCTATTTAGTTAAGACAGCAAAAAGATGTTATCCACAGAACCAAGTGTACAAGAAAAGTATAGAAAAATGCTGTGGAAGAAAATGCAACTGATTTAATGACTTATTCTTGACAGGTTAAACATTCATCTTCACTGTCTGTGTATTGCTTGAAAATAGACTTAATTATATGTTCCAGTCTTTTCTTTGGAATTGAGTTCAAGCTATTTTATGATTTTTTTGACTCCTTGTTGTTACCCCTGTGAAAGGCAGATAATGACATTTTCCATCTTTTCTGGAACTTCTTTTCAGGCCTCTGATTTTCATCTGTTCTAATGCAGAAGAATAGGTAAAGAATTCAGTGAGATTTGTAGTGTGGGTCACACCAAATATTTTTCTAGGCCAGAATTCTGAAAACTCAGATGACGATAATTATGTGGTGTGATACTTTCTGAAACATCTCAATATTCACTGATTCAGTTGGGTCTTGCCTTTCCTCTCCTTTTCCACACAGAATTTTTGCCTTTTTTCTCTTTCTTTGGGCTTCCTCTTGTGACTCTCACGTACTGAAATTTTTTTGTGGTTATTATCAAGAAACAACGTGTCTCACTTTATCCTAGGCTTTCTCATTTGAGTCTTTTACACTTGGTAATTTGAACCCATTTTTATTTCATGTACTCACTTTTTTCATGTTTCAGGCTGCTGAACAGCTCATGAATTCTTGTCCTTTGTCTGCTAAAGGATTCTTTTTTTGTTTTCTTCCTGTATTTTTTCTATCATTCTGTAGGAACTGGAAAAATCTCCCCACACCCCACCATATCCTTGTCTCCTAGCTATCCTAACCAGCAACTTTGTATTGAAAGCTATGCTCTTAGAAATCTGTGCTCTTCCTTTGTTGCCTAACTAAACATGCATTAGTATAATTCCACAGTAATATTAGTATAAAGCCACTTGTGTACAACTTTGCTTCTTACTGTCATCTTTTTAACTAACTTTTCTAATTTATATGAATGAACTATAGGAAAATATTTTTCTTCTCTCCAGTTTGGAAGAGGCGGTCCACTATTTTTTACTCTAAAATACTGATGAAGAATCCTTATTGTACTGTACTGTTTCCACAATGGAGATCTAGGTACTAAAATATTACTATGTTGAGCACTTCAGAATTTTTCATTAGGTATTAAAAAACCCCAAAACCTTGACTTGTCTGATCTTCATGGTTTGATGCTCTTAAGTAGTCCTTGTATCATGATGAAGGGCTCAGGTTTTTGATTTTTCTTTTATTTCCCTTCATGTTCTCTAGTTTTGTTGGTTTGGACACAATGCCAATCCAATGTAGCTGTTTGATATTTAATTGATTTACAGGCTAGACAGATTCATCTACTTCTTAGACATGAGTAATAGTAATTGGAGGAAGATGCATGGTGATATCAGTTGGGTATCATCACCATCCATAGGTGAAGACCTTACCTAGAAGATTTGTGTTTGGCTTTCCTTTTGGTTTTACTTTCACTGTAGCCTTGTTCTCAGCTACCTCAGTTTTGTGCTGTCTTTCAGGCTGGTGGCAGTCTTAGTCAGCATTTCAGCCTCTGCTGTCTGAAGTTACTCAACTGTATCAAAGCCAATAGCTCTTGAAGGAGAGGTGTACACTGTCCTGTTTCAGCAGTGCCCATGGCCTCTGATGGTAAATACCAGGCTTGCTGGCGTACCTGCAGTGGGCTGAGCAGGGCCAGCAGCTGAGCACTCACCCAGCTGCCTGCCCACTCTCTTCCCCCACAGCAGGGTGGAGGAGAGAATCAGAAGAGTAAAACCAGGAAAACTTTTGACTTGAGATAAAGACAGTTTAATAAGTGAAATAATCTGCACACCCAAGCAAATCAAAATAAGACTTTATTCACTGCTTCCTATCAGCAGACAGATGTTCAGGCACTTCCTGGAGAGCAGAGCTCCATCATGTGTAATGGTTACTTGGAAAGACAAAAGTCATAACCAGGACTGTCTTGATTCCTGCTACCTCCTGCTACTTACTTTGCCCAAGTTTTTATTGTTAATCAAAATTTCATATGGCATGGAATATCCCTTTGATCAGCTAGGGTCAGCTGTCCTGTCTGTCTCTTCACAAATTCCTGTCTCACCCCCATCCTACTCAGTGCAAATATGGCATAACACAGGCACAGCAAGAGGGGGTAATCTGTGCTCTTCTAGCCACAAATCCAAATAATAGTGTACTTCAGGTCCAAATTGGAAAAGTAATCTATTTGTATTATTTATTTCTGAAATTAATGATAAAAGTGACATGTTCATTCTGAGAGGTCTGATACCTGTGAAGGACACAAAGGGGCTGGTGTTGGTGCAAGCATATTTACCTGGCTGTCAATAGAATGTACTGTGCAATGTCTGGGTGATAAAACTTGTGCTGGCAGCAAAGCATCCCTTGGCCATTTCACATGTAGGGTGAGACAGCTGGTGTTTGAACTTCTGAGCTTCTCTGGGGTCAGGCTCCAAGAACTTTTGAGGCTTACAGGAGCCTTTTAACTGGTGGGTTGTTTGTTTGGTTTTTTTTTTTTGGTTTTTTTTTTTTGTTGGTTTTTTTTTTTTTTTTTTTTTTGTTTTGTTTTTTTTTTTTTTTGTTGTTTTTTTTTTTTTTTTTTTTTTTTTTTTTTTTGTTTTTTGTTTTTTATATTTCTGTATTGTAATTTTTTTGCTGCATGATGTCTGACTGCTAAAAGGATGGACAAAAAGTGCTTCTCCCTTTACCCTTCCACAGTTACACAGTTGTGCTGTGCTTAGAGAACTGCTGAGGAAGTGGGAGAAATCTGAGGATAAGACTGGCCATGTCTGCTGTATCCTGGCTGAATTAATTTATTACTTTATAATGCTGACACAAATACTTTCCCTTTTGCCCTAGGTTGCTGTGGCTAAAATCATTTTATATGTCTTACAGTGTGTCAGGTTCTGAAACTGTTTCCCATGGGCACCCTAAGATTTCAGTAAGAAATGATATGTTGTATATGACTGACTTTGCCACAATTTATGGATACCTGCCTTGATCCTAATTAGAAAGCAAGGCCAGCTGTGTGTTCCATTCTTAACTTACTATCCCTATTCACTTTGTAAGGATCTAAAGTATGTAATTCAAGCCTCTGTAAATCCACACCAGGTAGTGGGTGATAGAATGCTGAAATATAATGACTTAATTCTCTGGACTGCACCATTAAGGGTTTTACTAGTTTGTGAAGAAATAGGTGAGTGGCCACATCCTTTTGTTGCAGCTCCCAGCACTAATTTCAGAGCATCATTTGCTGAAGGGTCAGGACCAACAACACAGAAATTAAATACCAGACAAAATGAAGCCTGTTTTGCCAACAGCCTGACCATTCCTGTGTCTCAAGTGCTGCTCAGTGCTGCAGAGCAATTTAACTCTGCTCTGAGTTGCTAAAGTGATGAGGGGTGGAAAACAGTACTTGTCACACTTTCCTTCTACTTGTTTGGAATTTTATCACTGCAAATGAAGATCCAATATTCCTCTCAAAGCCATAGCATATACACAGCACTTTCTTTATCATTTCTCTTCCTTGAGCCATTTGAAGTATTTGTGCAGGATGACTAATAATATTCTCATTAAATTTTCCTTATTGTCCAATGAAGATTCACTCTGAAGGCTAGTACTAGTTGCTTTGTTTCAAGGGATGTTATAACTAAAATTTTTGCTCTCAGGTGAAATACATTATACTGAAGAGCTGTCAAATGTGCTCAGTTCCTGTTACTGCAGGAATTCATGAGCAGCAGACAACTATTTTATAATTCTAAACCCCTTTCATTTCTTTTTGTAATCCCATTTTATTTAAGGAGGAAGCAAGCTAATGTTTTGACTCCAGAAAATATTATCTGAATGGTCAGGAAAACAGGCCTGTTTCATTTAAGTGTAATGACAATACAAAATTATCACCATGAAAAGAGAAAATAAGCCTGGCTTTTGTGTCTCCTGAGTGTCAGTTCTTTTCCTGAATGCTCTGCTCTGATTCAAAGATTCACATTGATCTTAAAATGTCATCCAGCATTATTCTACACAGAGTTTGTGCAGGAATGTGCTGCAAATGAAATGCAACTAACTCCCAGCAGCTGTTTCTGCTCTAGTTTCTAGATGAAGTAAACCCCACCTCCTCCTCTTCATAGAACTAGGAAATCAAATGTGCTTGAGCTCATATGTATACACTGGGCTTTGGACAAAGCTTTGAAGTATGAAGAGTGTGGAATAATTGTATTCTCTAGCCAATTTCAAATCCATTTGGGAAGGGATGTTGTACATCACAACACCAGAAATCATCAGAACATCTGTAATTGAAGATAATTTTCCTTGATCTTCTAACAGGAAAATAGT
This sequence comes from Zosterops lateralis, assembly GCF_965231275.1. Taxonomy (NCBI): domain Eukaryota; kingdom Metazoa; phylum Chordata; class Aves; order Passeriformes; family Zosteropidae; genus Zosterops; species Zosterops lateralis. The sequence continues at coordinate 84,907,230 of NC_139764.1, forward strand.
GTAGCAATTTCACTGGCTGTAAAGCTTCAGTTTTCAAAAAGATAGAGACAAAGATCACGGCATTTGCAAAAGAGTACAGAAAACTGAAACACTAATGATTGAAGTGGCCATATGACTGAAGGCCCACAGAAATGTGTAAGAGACTGGGACACTTTTCATATGAGAAAGGACTGAGAGAGCTGTGACTGCCCAGCCTGGAGAAGAGAAGGCTCAGGGAGATCTCATCAATGTATAGAAATACCTGAAGGGAGGCTGCAAAAGAACATAGGGAGGCCCTTTCCAGTGCTGCCCAGTGGCGAGACCAGAGACAGTGGGAATAAACTGGAATTTACATTTTTTAATGTATCCCATCCTTTTCTACATAGCAGTAAGGCTCTTGAAAACTCCTTTCTTTTGTCTGCTCACATTCTCTGTCAGTTGTCACTTTTGGCTTGATTCATCATCTGTTGAGTCTCATATTTTATCATTTACTTGAGATACATGGTCTCCTTAGGTGCTAATGTCTTTGTGCTCAAAGTCAATCTTCCCTTACTGACCTTGATGAAATAAGTGAGGAATCCATGGCTTGGTGTCAAGTGATCATGACAAGTGCCTTTATGCTTGTGTGTGCCTATAATAGCATTTATGTGTGTGTGCAGACATATGCATGTATTCATTTTTCTGTTAGCCATTACAAATGCTTCATGTTGGCCTGAATGCCCCTACAACCTTCCTGTCCTCATCTCATTCCAAATTTGTACTCTTCACCTTAACTAGATTTACTCAGTAGTTGACAGTAAGTGGTAGGAATGAGAGCACTCTTTTTAATGGCTTTGTTAAATGTCAGCAATAATGGAGTTCAATCATGATCTACATCTCTTGGGGTTCCTGTAGCACAGACAAATGGTTTCAGCTCCAATATTGCTCAGTTTTACACCGTTGGGACTTGTATTTTCAAGTAGAAATTAAGCAGAAGCCTCCATATATTTGCTCATTACTAAATGACACATTAGATATTTCAATGCTTTTTTTCTTCCCTTCTTCACATCCTTTGTTGTTAAAGATTATCCTAGGCTTTAGATTGAAATATTAATGATACAGTTGGGGTTTTAAGGTATTCAGAAGAAGCAATACAAAAATGCGGTACTTTGCAAAAATCTATTTGTAACAGCTCCTTAGAAGCCATGTGTGAGAGCACTATTATCATGCTGAAGAACTCCACCTGAATACTGATTTAAAAATTCACCCCAGGACTTCCTTTTCTATTGAGAGGACCATTTCAGTCTAAACTACTGCTGAGATAAAGAAAAAAAGAATAGCTAGCTTTGCTTTTCTATCACAGGTTTGGCTCATTGTGCCTACAGCCATAATTCATATCTCCATCATTGCAGCAGAACTTCTGAATGTTAAGAGTAGCATTGACTTTGGGGAACTAATCCTTCTTTATACTGAATACCACATGAGACTTTAGGAGGCTTGGATTTTTTTTTTTTTTTTTTTTTTTTTTTTTTTTTTTTTTTTTTTTTTTTTTTTTATTGCAATAAGTGGTATGTATATAATAAATTCATCAGTTCTCTTTTCAAAAGACTATTCGAGCGCTTGCAAGGATCAAGCTACACTAAATGAACCAAGATTTCCTTTTATAGCCTTAGTAGTTTATGCAGTCATGTCTCCTTCCCTGCCCCAATGGCAATGAAACAGGCCAAAAAAAGTGAAGATTAGCTATATCTAGAGTTGCAGATGGTCTTGTTTGCAAGTAAAAATGGTAACTTTTGTCAATGAATCACAGAATATGCTGAGGTGGAAGAGACCCACAAGGATTATTGACTCCAACTTCTGGCTCTGTACAGGACCATCCTCATGAGTCATACCCTGTGCCTGAGAGCACTGACCAAATGCTTCTTGAGCTTTGTCAGGCTGGTTTTGTGACCACTGCCCTTGGGAGCCTGTTCAGTGCCCAGCCACCCTCTGGGGGAAGAACCTTACCTTGATATCCAACCTAAATCTTCCCTGAAACAAGTTTAGGCCATTCCCTTGGGTCCTGTTTTCTCTTGGGTCACTACAGAGAAGAGATCAGTGCCTGCCCCTCCTCTTACCCTCCTGAGGAAGTTGTAACTGCAGTGAGGTCTCCCCTCAGTCTCCTCTCCTCCAGGCTGAACAGACCCAGTGCCCTCAGCTGCCCCTCACACAGCTTCCCCTCAAGGGTCTTCACCATCTTCATTGCCCTCCTTTGGACACTCTCTAATAGTTCATGTCTTTTTTACCCTGTGGCAGCCAAACCTGCCCCCAGCACTGGAGGTGAGGCTGCCCCAGTGCAGAGCAGAGCGGGACAATCCCCTCCCTTGCCCGGCTGGTGATGCTGGGCCTGATGTACCCCAGGACAGGGTTGGCCCTCCTGGCTGCCAGGAGGACCCTGGCATGAAAAGGGATATACCTTATATGTAATAAACATTTCCTATAAGGGTTATTTAAAAAGTGTATGTTCTCTTTTTGTTGCTTTTCAAAAGGGTACCAAAGGCCACTGCAAATTATGTGGAACCTTTAAATTCTGGTGCTGATAATTTCAAAAATTCAGGACCTCTGCTGAATAACTTTTAACAGCTACTTTTAGCAGGACTTTTCTGAATTGGCAGTAATCCAACTCATCGACTCATGATCTTAGAAAGTGCTATGGATGATTTGTCTAATGGCCCAGCATAGTGCTGCAAAGAAGAGTAAATCACAGCATGAGAGACTTGGATGTGTGACCAATGTGTTTTGTTCACTGGGTCAGGAAGTAATTAGAGGGAAGATTCAAGCCCTGGCACACAACTCAGGCTATCCCAAGGAAGAAAAGTAATGCCACCACTATAAGCTCTCAACCTTTGAATGCTTCCTCCTTGTCCCCTAATCTCATCTACATAAAGTCTAGCATTAACTGCAGCATCTGTAGGAGTCATTCCTACTCACAAGTACAAAAGCAGAAAGATATGAAGCATTTGCACATCCTGTTCTCTTATGTCTTAAGTCCTCCATCTCCCTTTTCTGTCTTAATGTTTCGTTTACTGACATACAAAAGAAAATAAAATTCTTTGATTGTCTGCATGAGTGTAAACTTTTAGGAATACCTGGATAGCCCAGGTAAGGAAGGTGCCAGAAAGAAAATTGCTTTTGATTAAGTATATATTTTTTTCAATAAAATAGAAATTTTTCCTATCTGTACAGAATTATAAAAAAATGATAAAACCCTTTTTCTATGAGGGTTGTTTTCTTACTTTTTGGATGCTATATTAGACCATATACCTGAATAGGAAAGGGAATGAGAAAGGTCTTTCTGTCACTTAAAACTTATGTGAGAATATTAAATGGCTTTTAGGCTGTTAGACAAAAGAATAATTTAGAACTATAAGAACTTAATAATTTAGGAACTATAAAACTTATCCAACAGCAATAAATAAAAAACTTACTTGGATAAACATTTTAGAAGATGGCTGTACCATTTTTTAAATAGTTTGTAGGAATAAATTAAATGCAGTGTTAACTTTACAAATCCATTAATGTGTTAAGCCTAAAACAGGAGGTACAATCCACAAGTGGAATTTTTAAAATTCAAGTGTATGGTGTTCTAAAAGAAGAGCCATGTTCTTAGAGCTACTCACAATGTGGAATAGAAGTCTGATATTGATCCAGGAGAACCTATCCGGTCCTTGACTGCCAGAAGTAGAGGAACTAATGGCATAGTAAATGTTTTCCTTCTTTTACCTGAGCATGGAGAGGTTGCCCGTTATATTTTGTCAAGTTTCCCACAAGGAAAGTTTGCCTCTGCATCCAAGAAAAGAAAGAATAGAGCATGCGGTGTCAAATTCTTTCCTTCAAGACTTCTTCCTCATCACTTCTCTTTCTGGATGCTATTTGTTCCATCCAGGCTAATCAGGAGCTCTAGTCATGGCTGCTCTGCGCTGGTGAGACACCATCGAATCCTCTACATAGAGCAGCTGAGAACTGAACTTCCTTGATGGCCATCTCTCTTCATTTCCCTTACACTTGCTTAGACCTCCAACTTCCTTTCCAGACCCAGTTCTTCTTGATTTCTAGGGAGAAATGGTATGCCATGTTGTTTTTTTTTCCTTCTCCTCTTAAAGACAAATGGCATTAAATGCCATGTATTTGCATTTGGGATGCATATTCTTGCTTTCTCTGTTGTTCAGATAGGAAAAGGTCAATTTTTTATTGAACTTGTTTACTCAGTGAGTGTGCTCTATCGGAACTCTTCTGCCTCTTTTGTTACTAGTGCCATCCTTTCTGTTGATGCAGAGATGTTTCCCGAGTAACTGGTTTTGTGCAGGGGTAGAGAATAAAGTGTTCATTGTCTTCCATTTCCTAAGAGGCCTACCTCTTGGCAATAAATACTGTAAAGCTGGACTGGCTTCTTGCAGATCTGTTGTTTCAAGTGTGTGAAGGCTTTTCCAGAATCATCTGTCCATGAAGTTTTTGCTCTCCATAGTTGTATCCTTATGGTAGTTAAGCAACCAAGTAGGCTTTTGGCATAGCTATCAGTTACTCAGTCCTGTGTTAGGTCTCAGTAAATTTTGTGTGGTGAGTCCATGGTTGTTTCTGTTTGGAAAACCAACCTTGTTTACTCAATTTACTGTCTTCTTATCATACAGTTCCTCATAATATGAAGGATAGGTTTGATTCCAGGTAGTCTTTCTCTCCCAGCTCTATGTTACAGTAGTTCAGTAAGGAAAATTGGAATGTTTCCTATCCTGCCTATGTATGTTGTTTTACCCTTATCCACTGAGGTGAGGCTGCAGTGAGAGAACAAATTCATATCTTCCTTTTCTTGATGTCATTGATACCTCAGTGAGCCTGTCTTCTCAGGGCTTTATTTCATTTTGCACTTTTTCCGAACAAAATCTTAATGAAATTTGCTTCAAGATGTTTATTGCTTCCTGGAGATTGTAATAGAACCTCTGAAATGCTGTGCTAAAATGACTTGCTATTATAAAGTGAGATGATGCTGGCATTGTTTCATGGATAGCACAGATTTGAATTATGACAGCACATTCTCAGTAAATGGTTTTCAATTCTTAACATGCTTCACTTGACATTATTTTTGTCATCTAAATTAGAAATAATTAAACCCAGAGAAAATTCTTTTTCATTCAAGATCTCAGTATATTTCCCTAGTCTTCCCTCACTTGCACTTCATCTAGAGCTGGAAACCACCCATAAAAGAATGAGTGAAGTGTGGAAAACTGATTCCACAGAGCTCTTAAGGATGACTTTCATGCTGAGGTTTTTAAGAAATAGAAAACTATTTGCTGTCTCTTTAGCAATCAGATAAATCCTGTAGAGTCTGGGTACCCTGTTGTGGGTACGTCAAAAAGATTATGTACTCACATGCTCCTCCAAGTGCTTCAGTGTAGCCCTTAGCTCCCACTAATATCCACAGAATATCCATTAGGCTTGCAGCCACTGAACCTGACTCTGCAACTAAATTTTACTCATCATTGCCTAAACTCTGGTACCTTCAAATCACTTAGTCTCTATAATATAACAGTACTGGCAGAATTGACAAGATAGATATTTGCTTTTGGAACACAGAAGTCCCAATACACATTTAGATGTCATTTAACATGATTAAGTGTATATTTTTGCCCCCCTTCTTCTTTTAGAGACCATTGATTTAAGCATCAAGGACTATGAAGTTTTTCCACCATTCCTTAAGTTTCATTGTCTTGTAATAAATCCACTTTGTACATACTACTTAAAAATTCATTAAGTGAAAGACAGAAAACAGGAGAGGCTGGGGCTGTACAGGCCAGTAGTTAGAGTACCTGCTAGGGAAGCAAAACAACATCATTTGATTTCCTGCTCCAATGAACACTTAATATAAAATACTGAAATATTCATTGGTTACTGGAAATGGTATCTGACCACATAAGAAGTAACATGAAGTTAAAATGAAGGCAATCCTACAACAAGCCTGAGGGAAAAAAAAGGTCCAGCATCTGACATAGTGTATAATTAGCTGGTTGTTAGGAAGTATTGAAAGAAAACTTGCCAACAATACTATTGAGAAATGTTTTTATGGGCTTTTATCAGGGGCTGAAAATAATGCATATTAGTTATAACATAAGGTATATAACATTCTGTTCTATTAGGCCTGATGGGACCATACAAAATATAAATACAAACAAAAACCCTACAAACAAACTAAAAAATGACAAAAAACCCCCAACAAATCATTCAGAATAGCTTGGTCAGTACCAGAACTAAAAAAGTGACTCTGCATATTAAATAGCAGATTAAATATTCAAAGAGGAATAGTGACATTTTCAGTGTGCCATGAAGTGATGGTCACTAAGCTAATTTATTTTTGTGGGGAATTTGTTATACTGAACATTAATATTTTGCTCCATAAAGTACAGGACAGCAGGCAATATATTATAGTGAAGTAGAGAAGTCCAGGCTTTCTGTGAGGGCTGCATAGGTGTTAACTCATAAAAATGTGTTGCTCAGTGCAATCCAAGTCCTAATAATGAAGTGGGTATTCAGTTATTGGGAGTGGTGATACCAAGTGGTAGAAAGCTGTAGATGGATGGGCATGTCACAGAAACTGCCACCAAAACTGCCATTAGATGGAAACCTTTGTTGGTACCTTCAGCTGAAAGGTCAAATCCTAAGTGGACAAAGAAATTAATCTGATGTTTCTTTCTCTCCTGCTGATAGTAATTAGTCTCATAGATCTTTTCTGCCTCTTTACTGATCTGAGGTGTTTGCACTCTGCAGCATTTTAAAAAGTTTGCATCCCTGTAAATTGTCATACATTTGGAGCACGGGTAGGTGGTGCATGGCAAGGCGAGCAGCTCAGTGTGCACTTCTGCCAATCAAACACATCTCCTACTTTTTTGTCAGTGCAAAATACTGGCTGCAATTTTGATCGTCTCTAAAAAACTTGGTAGGAGTATTTTCAATAGTACAGGTAGTTACCCTTTAGACATTACCCTCTTCTTTGAAAGCAAAGTAATCATTAACTTCACGTATTCCTCTTTGCCAATAGTCTCTAAAAGTTTTAAAACAAAAGTACTTGTCTGACAGTGTTTGATTATATCATATAAGCATGTCTGAAGCTATGTCTTTTCATTACTTTTTTAGCATTCTGTATTCAGGTAATTATTATTTGTTGAGAAATAATTTATTTGGGGTTTTCTTAATATCTGATTAAGTGATATAGAGGTAATGATCTAGTCTGTCATCCCAGTAAAATTTGGTTATAAGATTAGCTTGTGTTTAGTTACCATGGTGATAAGATTTTTTTAATATAGCTTTGTTCTTTTCCTCTTTTATTCTTTTAATAAGCAAATGTAAGCTTTGAGACTTTTCTTAAGCCTTCACATGAAGAAAAAATTGGTGTATAAAATGTTCATAAATTCCAAATGAAATACTGTATCATTGAGGTCAAGAAGAAATATTTGCGGATGTATCTTTTCTCATATTTGTAATAGCCTCTTTTAAAGCTATTGATCTAGGCAATATATCTCTAAAAAAAGTGCAGAAATAGGCAATTCAAAAAAAATATGGTGATTTTGGCTTCCTCTTTCAAATACCTTCTAAAGAACAAAAGAAATTCTTTGTTCTTTAGAAGGTATTTGAAAATATACATTCAAATTCCCTCTCCAACTGCTGAGGGATTACCAAATCATAGAATCATAATTGATTAATAATTAAACTTCCCATGGACATGTATTGATAAAATCACAATAACGACAAATTTTCCAGAACCGAGTATTCTGTGCAAAACTGTAAGGACCACAGAATGTGTGCTGGAGGAAAACTTAAGGGGTTGTCTTATCTATTTTCTGCTTCAAGGGTGAGTTAGATTATTTCCTAGAGATGTTTCCTTTTTTCATTCTTGATGGTCCATAGCCAAACCTCCACAATTTCTTATGGATAAAAAGAAATTGATGAACTACACGAAAATTCTTGAAACTCAAATATGGTAACCTAGGATTTATATTCTTTATCTTTGTGGGCATGTCACGGAAGTCAAACTGATTGTAAATTTCTGCAACAAATCCTGTGCTACATAACCGAACCTCTGTAGCAACTGCATGAAAAGAGGTTCTCAGAGACACCATCACTTTTGTGACAGTATTAGGGAGAAGAGAGAGAAAGAAGGGGAACTACTGATGGACACAAGTGTAGGAGTCTTCTATCAGAGAGAAGTAGTATTTTCTGTAAGACAATGCTCCTACAGTCAAGACTACCTCTCTAATGAAGCTAGAGAAAATTTGACTATATCTTTACTCTGTAACTTGATTACAAGATCCAAAGATGACAAGATTAAGGCAAATTCAAGTTAAATTTTGAGTCTTCATGCATTTTAAACCTGAAGACATATACAGTACTACCAATGATGAATAAATTAACTGGAGCTCTTCAGGAGGATTCAAGAGCAAGATGCACAGCATGTAGGTGGTGAGTGGTGTGGACAAAAATAGGAAATGACAGGCAATTTAAATTGCAGAAGTAAAAATATTTAATTGAATTTTCGTGATTTGAATAACCTGTCACTGAATGCTGAGGCCTGGACTTTGGTGCAGAAAAAAATATTTCAGGTAGAAATGAAAGCTGATCTGTTTTTTAGGGCAAGGACCAGAACTTTGGTCCAATAAAGAGATACCTTACACTTAAATTCCTGTGTGTGTACAGCTTTTTTTGTTTTGATTTTTGTTTTCCTATTATCTTAGATTTTTTTTAAAAAAAAGGCAGCTAGAAAGTTCTTCTTAAGGTAATATTTAAAAACACCAACTGTCCTTTTTTTTTCAGAACAGACATAGAAACATTACAGATAACACATTTTTTTCCAACTTTGAAACATTTCATTTAATTTCGAAAATGTTTTTTGTCATGTTTTCTTATATTTAAAAAAATATTGAAATTGTGTTTACAGTTTAATTGTTTCTTTAAACTTTGCAATGACTGACTTGTCAGCTCTATCTGGTTCAATTCTTGTATTTTTCCTAAAGTAGTATAAATGGGAGACATTTAAATATTCAATTTATTTATTTTGTTGTCTAAAATAATATCCTAGATTTCTGGAACCCTGGAAGCAGCTATTTTTTCACACCTGTGCATTGCAATCCTGTAGCTCTGGCTGTAAATTCTGTCTTTCAGGAACATAATGTGTTGCACGGATGCAGAAACCCACCTGTAATCTTTGCAAGCATGATTTTTTAATAACCCTTAATCCTACCTGGTAGGAAGACTAGATTCCAAAGGGAAAGTCGCTTTGGCTATGCCATGGAGATGGCCAAGAAATTCCCATGCATGTCAGAACCTCTTAGTTGAGAGACTCAAAGGCAACAACTATTAATTTTTGAGTTCAGACAAGGAACAGACTTTGGATGTGAGTCCAAATGTGCTAAGTTCCTCCTTACCAGGCTTGGAGTTGCACTATGGAGATGTTTTGGCCTGCGCTAACCTGCAATGAAATCTAAGGTGTCTAATCCAGCCATGAGGAAGTGTTCACTCTGTTGACCACATCAGAAACAGACTGACTCAAAACTTTCAAAATTCCAGTAGTGGGGACACATGTTCTCAGCACCAAATCATTAAAATTCTACACATTTGAACTGTAGGTGTTCTACAAATCCATCCTGCTGCATAGAGCTTCTTTTCAATGAAGATACATTCTGCCAAATCTCTGTTTCTGTCTGTTCTGTTTACTTACTGTTAAAGGAGGAATGAACACAGTAGGTATGATTCCTTTCTCCCAGTCATTTTTATTAGGACTAACCATTTTTCAGGTGTTCCATTAGGAGTAAATCACAGCACCCCTGACTGCCTGAATACTGTGGCAGACATTTAACAGCAAAACCTCATCTCATCCTTTAGGATTTAACCTTGCCACAACCACTTAGCACTTAAGATAAGAAGAAGAGAAAATTGTTTAAAATTAACCACATTCAAAATACATTAAGTCATCTTTATTGTGATACAAAGGAAACAAAAGGGAGACAGTGCTCCAGATTTTTCCTGTTATTCACTGAATTTTTTTTGTCTCCTGTTGCATTTGGCCAAGTGGAAAAATGGCACTGTGATAAATTAGTCCCTTAATGGATTTATTAGGACACTAATCAGATGTTTGAAGTGTACTTTATTAGCACAACTTTAATGATTGAGCCCCTTAGCAAGAAGGAAATAATACAAGTATTATTCTGTTACCAAGCTTGCTTTCATCTTGCAAGCACAGGGAAAGCATTCTTCAGAAAAATTTGCCTGCTTTTTCTCTGATTTCTCATGAATTTTGTCACACAAAGGGTGAAGCAGTTTAATTTGTTTCTAGTTCCTAATTCAAGTACTGCATATAGCAATGTCACTAGCAATCCATAGCACTCTGCTGTAAAAAATGGACTCCCATTCTGCTTTAAAAATGTCCTGAGGCTGGGACCAAATATGAGACTGTAATTATTTGGGACCTCTTTATCTCCTTACTAGCTCCTCCTAGTGTGAGAAGTACTGGCTCTTCCCCTTTCTTTGTATTTTCTGGTAAAGGCAAAACCTCCTTTTTATTTTTCTTAAAGGAAAAGAAAAATAAACAAACAAAAAACAACAACAGTCTCCTCTCCTTGAAGTACCTGGGGAAGAAAAAAGGTATTTTGCTGCTGCAGCCTGTTTCAAATGGGAACCCTAAGAAGGGAAGAGATGTGTCTTTCTCCTGAACAGCTTGGGCCATGAACTCAGGGAACACACTTGGGAGTGTAGGGCAGGATGGGCTGAGAGAACCTGCATGAGGACCCTGCATTTTATGCTCTCCATAGAAATATGTTGTTGGTGAGAATACACTTGTTAACAGACGTATTAAAATCTTTTTCCTTCTCTAGATGAATTTTATACTAATAGTTATTTACTTTTATTGTGTCCTAATAAGGTTTTGTGTCTACAGGAGGTGCACAGTGGAAGAAAGGGCATAATTTCAAGTCTTTGGCCTGCTGAAGACCCTGCCCCAATACTGTGAAGTCCCCTCTATGACCCCAGTTCTGAAGGAGGAAGAACTTACTTACTTACTTACTTACTTAAAGAAAGTATCTCCTTTTTTCAATCCAATCTGCATATTTTTTGTTGGTATTCAGAAACTTAGGTTTGGAGCTTTTGTCCTAGCTCTTGTGCACATCCAGTAAGAGCTGATTATTTCTTAGAAAACAGCAGAGAATGTAAAAGACCTTTTTGCAATAGCAACAATCTTTCCATTTCAGTTTGTGTTTTCGGAATCCTCAAACCACCAAGTAAGACAAGACTTTTGTAGCCAGAGGACAGAATGAGCCACAGAAGTTATTTTTGTCTTAAGTGGTAAGTAGAAGTGAAAACACTTTGCTTATCCTGCTAACATAAAACTTGAGTTTATGTCAGCAGAGCAGGACTGAAGTTCACTGTACAGTACCATGGGAACCCATATGAAAACTATGAGAACTTCTTTCAAACACTGACATCCAGACCTTGTGTGAACCTAATTCTAAGCTCCCTTGCACTGGGAGCTGTGTTTGAACCTGTGAGGATTTATGTGTGCTGCCTTTGGCTTTCTGCCTGAGCTGCTTGCCCTCTCAAGTCTTTGAGTGAGAATGTGCATAAGCAGCTAAAAGAAAAGAAAAGCTGCACCCTCAAGGTTACAGGGATCAGAGGGATATACTGCTGCCTGTAATGGGGGCTTGTGCTGGAAACTTTGGTAACAATTTCTCATCCAACTTAAACCAGAATTATTGATTTCCACTGTTTGAGGTTGTACCTTCCCAAAGGGAAGTAGAGACGACCCTACATGGTTGAGCCAAGGTCCCGGCTCACCCAGCACACACACTGCTTTGGCACTGAAGGTGTCTGGAAACTTGCAGAAAGCAGAATAGGACTCACCTGTTTAATACGCTGCCAGGACTCAGAAAATTATGACATGAGGTTGGTACTGAGTTACTAATGATCATACATTTAGATGTGTTAGAACACATTCAGATACATGCTCTCTCATTATCCTTTTGACCTTTCTCCTTTGTAGCCCATTTTCAAGCTTCTCCCTGTAAGCAGAATGGTCAGAAATATAAAGTGTGTTTGTTGGGGTTTTTTGTTGTTGTTTTTGTTTGCTTTGGTTTGGTTGTTGGGGTTTTTTTGTTTGGTTGGTTTGGTTGGGTTTTTTTGGTTTTTTGTTTTCCCCCTGGCTTTGCTTTTAAAACCTAATTTAAATTACTAGTGATGTTCTGATGTCTTCACCAGACAATAACAAATCTAAAGTTTTAAGATAAAGCTCCATGAATAAAATCTATGAACTGGCAACACCAAAAATTGGATACAAATGTTGTAGTTTAGTCTTATTTTAGATGTGATTTGTACGGATGTCCAATGTAATTCTTATGTCTATAATCTTGGTTCCTCTTAATTTACTGCTTAGCAAGTGATTATCCCAGTAATTCCTGGGCTTTAATATCTGTAATAAAATAATGTTTAATTTCTCTGAGATGTTCTTTGTCTCCAGTAAGTGTGGCCAAAGTTTTCTCCATAGAAAAGCAGCTCAATCAGTAGAGATTTTTGTACATAAGTAACAGACTGTAGTTAGAATTTAAAATTATTGATTTTCAGGGTGAATTATTATTTGAAGATTTATGCTTAGAGCCATGCATTCAGTGTTTATATCTGATGCCAAGTTGCAGGAAAATACTCCTGACAATGTTTTCCTTGTGCCCTGTACTGACTGATTGAAATTTACAGCTGACCTCCCTGACAATAATTCTGTCAGAGGATCAGTCCTTCAGGCAAATTGCCAGCTCAGACATGAAAGTCAGAAATGGAAGGATGCAGAAAGCCTTTTCCTTTAAAACTGTAGAGATGTAAATTTTCCCTGACAAAGCTGGCATTGTAGGCTTCTACTGCAGCTTTCTCCTTTGTCATTTTTCTTCCAACTGAGGAGGGGAAAATGATACTTTTCTTCTTCCAAAGCATGTCCAATCATACTCAAATGCAGTTGTATTAAATGCCAAGGACTCATTACTGTTCTTGAAAATTTGTCTCTGTAATGGAAATTTGTGGCCTCTGAGAAAGTTTCAGTTAGTTCCCCATTCCAGGTATCAAAATTATTTCAAAATGTCAAAATAGAAGAGTTTCATTATGAATTAATCTAAGGGAAAGATTATTTTCATTGTGGGGTTTTACTGGTAGGTCAGAGCCCTTAAGAGCTTTATGGCTATCAAGTACAGTGTACTGTAAAAAAATCCCAGTGATTCATTAGGACACAGCTTTTCATTAACAAATTGATACATGGGACAATTTCACAGACTTTATGTTGCTAAAGGTGCTTTTTTTAAGCTGGAAAATATGTTCAGCCATGATTCTATGTTCTGCCTTATGATTCACTTACAGTGTAATTAACAAATTTACTTCTCTACCCCAGTTCTGTACCCAGACTGTTGCTGTGTCCTGTAAAATAACTACTGTGTATCAAAGATCAAGAAAATGAATCCAGAATTTAATGAATAATTAACATACAGATTTAATAGGTAAAGTGCCTTGGAAACCCCAGGGCTGAAAAGTACTATGGAGAAGTACTACTCTGACAGTTAGGGTGAATTTATCTTAAACGTAGACATGATCTCAGTTCAATTCCTGCTTCTTTTGGACTCTTCCCAAGTAGTTACAGGTAATTTATTTAGACTCAGGTCTTTGTGTCTGGTCCCTGTAATAGACCACTGCCCTCATGAAGGTGTTTTTCACAGAAGCAGTCAGGAAGATGAAATACAATCCCTTAGAAAGGCCAAAAAGCTAACAGAAAACTCCCCCAAGCAAGAAGCAGCAGATGATCCATTCAAATTTATTTTTATTTTTTGCCAAAAGGGAAGACATTATACATGCATACATATGTATATGGAACTAAGAATTTATTGCTATGCTGGTGAATATTTTTAAAGTCTAACCAAAATACACCAAACATTTATTATTACTCCAGTTGCAGGAATACCAACACTCATTGTCCATATTGTTTGAAAAAGTTAAAAATAATGCTTCTTTAACACACTTACATAAGAAAAGCTTACAAATATGGATCTTTTTCTTTGGGTATCATGCTTATCTTTCCAATGCAGCTTGGCCAATGCAGGCTGACAGCTTCCTGCCTCCTGGAGCAGAGGGGCAGAACGTGCAGTGACAAAGTGCCAGCATCCTGCTGTCTTCAGCAGGAGGAGAGTGATAGTCATGGTGGGGCTTTCTTCTCCTCAGCGGTTTCCTTCTCCTGAGCTGCCAACTGCAGCCTGGCAGCGACCCCCAGCCACACAGAAATGGCTATGGTTTGTCAGGCAGTGGCTGGGGGACAGAAGCTGTGTGTGTCACCTCCTTCCCAGCAGGGCCATCACCAGGGCTGAAGCTGGGGAGGCAGCAGTCCCTGGCCTCAGCCCAGGGCCTAAACCAGCAACACTGATCAGGTTCTTCTTCTTTCTCTCTAGTTAGCTTTTCACTAGTAGACTTGGAACTGAGCCACAGATTTGTGATTAATTCAGGTTTTGCTGATCTAAGCTCATACTTCTGGCCAGTCTCTTGTTTGGCAGCAGCAATGTTTATTTCATTGTCTGATTTAAATACTGTCAAGACTTGCTTGAAGAGCATAAGCACTGCTTAGGTAGTTCAAAATATATGGCAAGAGATATCCATAAGATAAAATCTAAAGATGATGTTTCTAACATGAACAGTTCAGCTCCTGTCACCTCAAAATAAAAGTTGCTTACAGGTAGTGATTATGTCCTTCCTCTAGGGAAAACTTCAGTGGAGTCCAAAACTCATCAGGAAGTTTTCATTTGGTGCAACAAAATGGGTGCAATACAGGGAGTCAGGCTGGACAGGAGGCCACTGAAATGGCTGGTGAGCCTCAAAGCCTCACCTGTGCTTGCAGCAGGTCATGTGAGGGAAAGACCTTGGTTATCTTTGAGCTTTGCTGTCACAGTGTAGGAAGGTGAGGTACCAAGATGCTGCTCTGTGCACTGGGCCTGATGAGAAGCATTGGCCAGTGCTACCCCTGAGAGTACAACTCCAGGAACACTATTTGAGATATGTAATAAACATCAGAAATCACAAACCTGAATCAATGGAAATCAGTCAAAGGGATCTATCTATCTATCTATTTATCTATCTATCTATCTATCTATCTACCTACCTACCTACCTACCTACCTATCGTGTGTAAAAGAACCTCCATCCATGTTTCTTGATCTAGAGGATATTAAGTTCATAAACTACATGTATTTTGGTACAGACTTCAATCCACAGTTTTATGTGACCAAATAAAAATTGTTTAAAATTATGGTTTTCATAATTTTCTCTTATGAAAAGAGAGAATTTAATTTATTGATTTTTCTTCATTGTTTATCTTGCTAGAGCAGATTAATCACTTTGGTAACTGGTAGAATGTTCTGAGCCCTTAAATTCTGCATTTTGAGTGGAAAAAATTACACTGATGGATATAAAAATAAAAGTGAAACCTGAACAATCAAATGAGATTTAATAACAAAACTTGCTCATTTTCCTGTGCAAATAATTCTATTGACTTTTGCAAGACTACTATGAAGTGAAACTAGTAATTATAGCTGTCAATTTCTAAAGGATTAATCTTTTCCTCCAACAGAGAACTGTCCTTTCTCCTCCTGTGTTATACAGTTAAATAACATCCATTTCTAATAGATTGTTTTTTCTGCAAAGGATTATTTCTGACTTACTTGTACACTTAGAAGAGTATTCTAATATTAAGGGTAGGTTTAGGTGAAACATTAGAAAGAAAATCTTTCTGGGTGGAGGGTGGGGCACTAGAAAAAGTTGCTCAAAGAAGTTGTGGATGAAAGTCTTCAAGGCCAGGTTGGATGGGGCTTTGAGCAACCTGGTCTAGTGGAAGGTGTCCCTGCCCGATGTGGTAGTGCATGGAGGACTTTAACACTTAGCCACCATTTGCATGGCATGTTTTCTTAAGTTTATTGTAAGTTTGATTGTCATATGGTTTGTTCCATGTACCCCTCTCCCAGTTTTACCCTGTTGGTTTCTCCCCGTTCAGTTATCTATCAATCTATGTTATATAACCCTCTGGTCCTGCCAGTCACTCTGGGGCCTCACCCCACGCCTGGAATGTTCCAGGAGAGGCTTCAGGTGGTTGGTCAGGATCCAGGGGTCCCCCTCCCAGTTTCATCTGTTTGGTTGTTGTCTGTGATTGTCACTCCCTGAGCCACTCCCTGATCTATCCTCATTTGTCCCTTGCTCTACCCTCCCCTGAGATCCTCCTCCCTTTAAAAGTTGGAGCATCCAGGTGCTTGGGGTCTCTCCTGAGGCACGACCATGGGTGCAGGAATAAATCTCAGTTGTCTGTCTCCAAGAGTCCCGTTCCTCATTTCTACTGCACCATAGCTGAGGCTCTGCTCTCCTGGCTGCAAGACCCCGGTGTTGCCGTGGTGCCAGGGCTGGCCGGGGCGAGCAGTAGGGAGGCAACCACGACAGCCCGTGGCAGGGGCTGGGGACTAGACAGTCTGTAAGGTCCCTTCCCACCCAAAGCATTCTGCTGTGTTCTGTTCACAGCACTCATCCTCTGGCTTACACACTGACGGTCTGTCCCAGCTTCTTAAGATAGTACCATGACAGATGTCTGAGCTCTGTAAGACTGCCCCCTTGTAAATGCTATTTCTGTCCCTTGTTGCTTACAGCTATTCCATAACTACGTCTTTTGTGATTTTGAACTTCTGTTGTTAAAGAAAGGAGAAACAAATTAACCAGACAACTACAGACCCTGATGTCCAGACTCAACCATGTGTCACACTTTAGGAGTAATTCTGATGAAAAATATAATTGAAAAGTTGGAGGTGAAAAGGGGTAAAATCTAAAATTATGTAGATTAGGTCACACTGGCAGCAGTAGGGGCTGTGTTGGGGCTCCTGTGAGGAGAGACTGGAGCTGCTGGACAAAATTAGGCCTGCAGCCAACGTGCTGATGCCTTGAGGAAAACATATTTAAGAAAGGGCAAAAAGTGCCTGAGGGAAAGGAGGAGGGAAGACAAGGTCAGAGGAAGAGGAGGTGCTCATGGCAGAGCCCTCCGTACTGAGGGCTCCATCCAGGCCCTTGCCAAAGCAGGTGGATATGGCCTAAAGTAGCTGCAACCCATGCAAAGCCCACGCTGGAGCAGAAAAACAGTGGCAAGGAAAGAGTAGCTAAGAGGAGCTGTTAGGGTCTGACCCCAAACATCATTCCCTGTCTCCCTGTGTGGCTCAGGGTGAAGGAAAGGTGGAAAATTTGAGGGGGAAGGAGGTAACTGTAGATGTGGTGTCAGCCTGGGAATGGGGGAGAGGGGGATAGGGAAAGGGTGTTGTTCTAATGGCCTGACCTTCTCCCCTGTCCTGCTGACTGGGAGGGAAGAAGGAGGGTGAGAAGCTGGGGGGAGGTTTGGCTTAGTCCAGTCTAATCCACCACACAGATTAATCTCATACCTTCTTTCATAATACTTTCTTACCTTTAATAGCTGGAGTCAGAACTTGACATCCTGCAAAATCTCTGTTAATCTTACCTCCCCATCAGTTTGTCATGACCACATGTAGAAATCCAGTTTGAATTCTGAGCAGTGAAGAGGTTTATGAGACTTTTTTCACAGAATCATAGGACGGCTGAGGTTGAAAGGTACCTCTGGAGGTCATCTGGTCCAACATCTCTGCTCAAGCCTCCTAGAGCTGCTTGCCCAGCACTGTATGCAGAAAACTTTTGAATATTTCCAAGTATGAGGAGATGCCAAAACATCATTGGGCAACTTGCTTGGTCACTCAAAGGAGATTTTTTTCCTTATATCCAGACAGTACCTCCTGCGTTTCATTTTGTGCCTCTTGCCTCTGGTCCTGTCTCCATAGAAAAGAGCCTGGCTCATCTTCTGTACACCCTTCCTTCAGACATTCATATTCATTGATGAGATTCCCTTCTGAGGCTCCTCTTCTCCAGGCTGAACATGCACAGCTCTGTGCTTTTCCTCACAGAGGAGCTGTTCCAGTCCCTTTATCATCTTTACAACCCTTGGCTAGACTTTCCATTATATCTCTCATATGAAGGGCAGCCCACAAGTGGACTCAGTATCTCAGGAGTTGCATCACCTGTGCTGAGTGGAGTGGGAGGATCACCTCCAAGGTAGCACTCCTAATGCCTCTCAGATGTCACCAGCCTTCTTTGCCACAAGGGCAAAGGGTTTGTGCTGGCTGGTGTTCAGTAAGGCGTCCACCACACCCTCCAGAGCCTTTTCTGGAAGGTGGTTTTCTTGCTGGTGGTTTTCCAGCATTCACTGGTACCTGGAACTGTTTCTTCCCAGCTGGAAGATTTTGTATCTCCCTTTGTTCTTCATGTGGTGAGCTCTGTCAGCCCATTTCTCCTGCCTGCTTGGGTCCTTCTGGATGACAGATCAAACCTTTTGAACTTCTTTTATGGAAAGAAAGAGGATCAAGCTGTTGGAGCATTTAAAGTAGGCAGTTTTCACTGGAGAGAGAACTCTCCACTAGCCACAGACGGCACAAATTGCACTTGAAGTTCAGTTAGATGAGGTTTAGAAAGTTTTGTTAGGAATTTTTTTTTGCCTTGGAGTAACAAAGTAGTTTTTGTTCATGCTGGTTATCAAAAGAATAAAACATTCATCTGGCAAAGGGTCTGTATCACAATTTGCCCAATTGATTCAGAGAGCTTAAATGAGAAACTCAGATCTTAACTTTACAGAAATGCAGCCAGGAAAAATGTAGACCTGAGAACCAAACCTGATGTGAGTTGCATACTAAGTATGCTGAAACATAAGTCACCTTGTCTTCTGGAATAAGCTGGCAACTTTAGTTAAAGACAAGAAACCAATATATTTGTGTTTGATTTTGTAAGAATTGTTTGCATATGGGAAATTGCAAAGGGAATATTGACATGGCAACAAATTAATGTGTTGACACCAGCTTGGTGAAGACAATTTCCATAATTAATAATTTAATTCTTAAATTAACACATTTGGTAGACAAATTAAAATGAAAAACTATGCAAAATAAAGTGGTTTTTAAGAGGTTTTCTATCATTAATGCTCCTGTACATTATGAGTTCTTTCTGCTAGAACATGTTAAGGTAAAATAGGAAGCCACATCTAGACACTGAATGGTAAATTAGGTCCTTGATTCCCGCAGTGTTTGCAGTAACTTTATTCTGCACCGTCAGTGATAAATCCATCTGGTGTAACTGATGTTCCGTGAGCCCTGTCTAACCCCATTCTAGTTGGAGCACAGCAGAGGAAGAGCCTCCTCTTAATCTGAAGGAGCATACTAGGTCTTGTAAGTAAATCTGCATAGCCAAAGCAGCTACAGGGTGGTGACAGATTGGACATGGAGGCAGCTCTGAGGTGCTGAACGAACAGTGTAGAGGTGACTTAATCCAAGCTCCTGGTTTAGGTAATTGAATGCTGTCTTAAAGGGGTGAAATGCTTCAGGATGGACAAGACTCTGTAGTGGAGATAACTCCACTGACAAAGGTAAATTAGAGTCCTACATAGTCATGGTTTGTGCTGATTTTATTTTCAGAGGCAATCTCAAGGTGGTTTAGCTGAGCCCTTTGTTGATGTCAACAGCATGCTTGCAAGTAATAGTTATTTCAGCTTTAACATCTGTAGTCTGGAGTTTCATGTAGTGAGTTAGAAATATGTAGAAGAAACATGATAATCTACGGTGGTGGAAGTACTATCACAGATCTGTACAGTAGGAGTGATATTTCTGGATTTACGAGACAAAATCAGAAATTATCTGCCTAAGTTTAAATGGGGGGATTTTTATCTTCGTAATATCTCTTAGGCTAGGCATATTACAACCTTGTTTTATACCATTTTTAAATTAGATCACTGCTTGCAGTAGAATTTTAGAATTTACTTGTTCAGAGTCTAGCAGAAGGGTGTGAGACAATCAAAGCAGAATAGCATTCATTTGAAGAATGGTCCTTGAGTCTCTTGTATTCTCCTTTATCATGGGAACATATACACCAGCAGGGATAACTTTGTTATTACAGGTAGTGGGCCAAATTAAAAAGGTCAGGTCTAAAGGTTGCAGTGTAAATAAATCAGATTCTGTAGGAGTAAAGAAGAAATAAAAGGAATAGCAGCTCAGTCTCCCTTGCATCCATTTGCATTCACCTCTCTTTTAAGCTCGGTGAAGCTGGGTTTTAATGAACCAAGCACTCTGGTTTTAAAACACTAATGTAAACTCTTCCAGGTTTCATTAGCAGAGCCAGCAAAGTATTAATTTTTAAATGGGATGTTCTGTGTGAGGAAGATTTCTGCCAAAATGTATCTTAAAGTCCTACTTAAGATGGAAATCTAAACAAGGTGCCAAAGGAAAAAAAAATGAAATAGAATTATCAGCTAAATTTTACTAGACAAGATTATATAATGAAGACTGTAATATTATATTACAGTGGAGTTCTACTCTAAGAATTACTCATAAAACACTAAAAACATTTATTGGTCTCAATTATGCATATCTGAAACCATTTTATGGAGCTCTTCATTTAGCCATAGTTTTCAAATGAGTAAGATCGAACAGATGCATTAACTCCCTTGTCCACTTCCCAAGCCTTTATTCCACCATTAGGTTTGCTAAACTGAAGTCTTCTGTGCTTATTCTGCAAGCCTCCTCTCAGAGGATGGATTCAGAGTTGGATATGGGCACCTCTCAGTCTGCACAAGGGCTTAGATAGCAACAGCAGTGCCAGCATGACACATGTGGGTTGTCCCCATGTTTTGTCTCCTCCACTGTTGGTTTGTCACAGGCTGTTTGCTCTGAGTCATTGCAGAGTTTAAGAAATGGGATGGCTGTTTAAAACTAATTTGAAATTTAATGGCCACCATGACAGGGATTAACTTAAAGCAACTGGTATATTCTTGAGTATACAGAGGATCACATTTAGGAAGGCATTCAGTGTTTTGACAGAAGATGAATTTTCCCCCATACCTAGACAATCACATCTTGCAGTTTAAGTCACCAGTTTGCCCTTGTTTTAATTACAATAAAGAATTTTCTTGCTGGTTCTTTTATGAAGATCACTATATCCAATTCAGTTAAAAAATTTCCTAACAGTTTATAATTTGTAGCCATCTGCCAGTGGCCTGATAATGCATAATGACTATTTTTTGTTCTCGGGCATTAATACCTTACTCTGAAGTATCTTTCTCCTATTGCCATATAAGTCATTATAATTTACCCTACATCCATTATGCTTTAATTACCTTATCATCTGTGCAGATTATGGTTCAGTATTAAAAATAAAATGGGAGATTCACAATGTTTGTCAGAAGCAAGTGCCCTTTTTGCATCTTTACCTGCTGTTTATGTTTGCTCCAAATTAGGCTGAGGTTCATAATTGGAAAAATGAAAGAGGCTGTATGGACTGAAAAGCAATTTGGTGCACAGAAACACATGGAATAAAGAATGCTTTCTTATGAGACATTTTTAGGGTTTGCCTTTTTGTGTACCTGTAATTATTTATACTAATTATAACTAAAATATCTCTCCTTACATGCACATAAGACTGGCAATTAGACATGACCTCCAAACCCAGAAATTTGTAAGAAACAAGTTAGAATTAGAATGCTGAATCCAGGTCTGCATTTGTCCTGGAGCAAAGGCATTGCTCTCTCTCTCTCCACTATGCAGAAGCACAATTTCAATTTAAAGCAAAGGAATTGGCTCTTCTAGTTATGTGCTATCTAGTTATATCATCAGAGGGCATGCTTAAAACCCCCTTTCGGTTGAATTTAAGCCAGATCCTTAGCTGGACAAATAGCCTTGTCTCTGAATCCTACAGTGCTATGTTTACATACCAGCTGAAGCTCTTGATGGATTATGAGCAATTTAAAATATCTAGTTACCTAAAATACAGAGTGGTGGCCCCTCTGTGGTATGGAAAGAGTCCTGTTGGTTGGGAGTCCTTCTCTCTTACTTCTGGATGGAAGACTTCCCTGTCTCCTCATTCCTCTGTTTCCACTCTTTCCTTGGGAAGGCATCTCACCCTGAAGATTTAGGCTTGTGTCCCTATCTGGTCAAAGAGTCAAGACCAACAGCATTTTAGTAGAACGTCCTAGCAAAATTCCTGCCATGTAATTTTGAATTATGCATAGAAATATGCCTGAAAGACCTTAAAGACCTAGAAATAAAATACACACTTCCAAGACAATATTAGTATAGGAGGTAATATAAAATCTGTTCGTTAATTGGAGGTCTCCAGGGCCAGATACGGAAAAGTGCTGCCTCACAGAGGGTGAAACCAGTTTTATAACTTTAGAAAGTTATATACAGTTTTGTAACTTTAGAAGATTAACATAATTGTCAAGAATTCCCAATTAGAAGCACAACTAATGAGTTACTTCCTTCACTTGGTTCCACCTCTTGTAGAATCCCCGCTTTCTTGCTACTAGCTGTACTAGCTGTTCTTTGTTTATGAGAAAGTGTCTTGAGAGGCTGGTTTCAACCTTGGTTCATAGAGGAGGCAGGAGAGGAGCCTTTGGAATCTGTTTTGTCTTTCTGCCTGTCAGGGTAGGAAAAGTACTGGAGTTACCTAGGAAGTATATAACTACAAAAGTAGTCTACCAAGCTACAAATATGTCTGAAGGAAATATAATAGCAAAAATCATTTTGGCATCACTGCCAAGCAACAAAGAAGAATCTGCAGAAGGATATTCTTTATTACTTTATTTAGAAAACTAAGTCAAAGTAACTAAGGTAACATAGATAAAACTTTTTCCTTTTTTTTTTTTTCTTCCTTTGCGCAGTGGCAGACAGTACCAAAATTATGTGTGTTATTCAAGGTAATGCTCTATTTGTGTGGTCTCATTAGTAACTTTCATTCAACTTTAGTTGATGGGGTAGAGATGTGAAAGAAATATGGTAATGTCAAGAAGTTAAATTATTTTTTTCCCTGCAACACATGGAAACAGTCTTTGCCCTCCCAAGTCCTACACTTGAGGGGATGGATAGGTGTTAATTTTAAAATCTTGCCTGCTCCATATGCTGTTCACTTCATGCTATGACAGTAACTGCTTTAAAGTGCATGCTCACTGTGTCATTGCTTACCACATTGTTGCATCATTACTCTTCTAATCCTGTATGTTTTGACCACTGGTTTGTTTTCTATTTTATCTGTCACATGAGTTCTCATGGATTGGAATGGGCTAGATGTATCTTGAGGCAAATGGGATACAGGAAAGCCAGAATCATATAATTTTAGACAGATACCTTATGAAACAAGGACACATTGTCTGTGGCAAAGGACTGAGGCAGGCCTGTGACATGAAGCTCCAGTTTTGATTGCCAATGGAATATTTTGGAGAGGAGTAGGATTGCTCGTAGAGTTTGTGACAAATCCTACAGTTGTGCATAATGGCATATTTCTGGTAATGTTCTTGGCTACAAGGCTGTTACTCTCATAAAATAATAGATTTGTAAGTACTTCAAGGTCTGAGGGATCATGTTACATGGATGGAACAGTTTGTTTGACTGTAATGATTGGAAAAGCTTCATAGTCAAAAGAAATACCTGTTAGCCTTTACCAGACTACCTAGAATGCTTCACATGGTCATGTAAAATTAAACTTTTCTTGTAATATTATATGGTGAGGAGAAGTATCATGTGATAGGCCAGCAGCGGGAGTTATGCATTAACTTCAGATCTGCTGTACTACTAAGTGTCTCAGTTACAAAAACCCACAAATGTATTTGTTTAATTAAAGATTGAAGTTTGTACATACTATGGTCATGAGACATAAATGTTTTTAAAATCATGTATTCCCACCCCACTATTCGAGGTTATATGTATAGAGTAACCTTCTGAAGTGCAGTAAAGGCAAATCCAAATTGGCTCTGCAAGAGCCAGCTGGGATCTAGAAACCGTGTATCTCTTTTTTTTGCACAATGCACATCCAAGCTGAGACTGCCTGTTGATTTAGATAAAGTATCAGATGGCTTATTCTATCTTCAGTTCTTGGTTGGATGTCCATATTATATTTAAATTGTACCATATAGGATGACAACCTTTTTCTTCCTTGGTGCAGGGATCTTTGCATCACTCTTCACAGATGAAAGAAAGTAAAATGTTTTTTATGTCTATGCATTGAGTAATGTTAGTCTGACCTGGATTACTAGGGAATAGATTCCAATCTCTTTTAAAATGAAAAAAAAGATTTCCTGAAAGATGCTTCTACTTTTATCCCATCATATATATCTGACATTGATTCATCTTATTTTTTAGGTATTTATGAGGTATGATGATATAGGCGATATTGAGTATTAAAAAAAGCTTATATTTTTCCTTGGATTATATGTCTCTGTATTGTGTATTGTATCTTGTTTGGATTGGATCCAATTGGATATTGGATCACACTTTAGGTGAGGCACCTGTTACTGAGTGCCAGTTTGAAAGAAAGTAGACTTTAAGGAGTACTATAATAACCAGACCCTAAAAATGTTCTAAGAGACTAAGTAATTTACTGAAGAACAAACAATTGTCAGAATTATAAACATACAATTAATATAAATTACAATATTCCATGACAGTCCTAAAATACCATTTCCTGAGGACAAATGAGTAAAATGAGAAGGTAAGTTTATGACTAGTTGCTTGGGCAAGATTAAATAAATTAATTATAAAGAATAGAAACATATCTTTTATGATCCTGACTTACACACAGCCCTGTCTCTTCCTAAAAAGATAAATAACCACAAAAACCCCTCCACAAACTTTCCTCTTAAAATATTCACCAGTATCAAGAATTTGCCTCACCAATGACTTTGTAAGACTGAGTGTACTGAACACTTTTGAAAACAGTATGCTGGAGATAATAGAAGAGTGACTCAGTGCTTTGGCACACTCCTGAAAATGTGAACAGTTGGGACCCCAGCTATCAGCAACAGATGGGGAGTGCTCAAGCTTTGAATGTTCAGTAGGAGACCACAGTAATTCTGTCAGCATGCCAAGGAAAACATCAAGTTGTAAGAAACAATTATTAGATTTGTGGTCTTCTAGGCTCTTTAATCCTTAAACTTGGTATTCAATGCTCTCTCTCCTTCATGTACACCTGATTATTGGGCCTTTATGATCTTTTCTTAGGAAAATCAGTGGCAAAACTCACACCAGAATGAGAAGTACCTCTCAATTTCCTACCTCCTTTAAGGATATCAACTTATGTTTTCTTGTTTGGAGATTGGCTGAGGATGTTTCATGTGGAAGTTGCAAAGTGTATAGACAGTTTATTATTGACAATATTAAAATCATTTTACATGGCTGGTGATACTTTTCTCACAGCACAGTTTATGAAAGTCTCCAGCAGTTTCATTTATAATTTTCCCATGTCTACCAAGCTGTGTGCTGAACATCCCATCTCCCTGTTGGGCCACAAGAATGGGTAACAATGTGGAAAAAACTACAGTGATTTTTCTGTTCTACAGACATTCAGCTTTTCTATCACCATGCCAGCCTAAGAGAGTAAATACTGAGGCCATCATCCAGGGATGATCAAGGCACATTTGACAGCCAGCCAGGCAGGGACCACACTGTGCTTATGCTGGTGACTCGCATAAAGCATCAGTCAGGGAGGAGAGGCTGAGGTGATGGTTCTGACACCTTTTGGACAAGACTTGTCATTTGATGTTGCATGTGGCTGCAATACTGAATCCTTGTTTTCTCTTGGATAATCATTTTGCAGCACCCAGGGTAGGATTTTATGGGCACTATTCTGTTTTCTGTATGTAAACCTTGCCCCTGAGCCATCAACCATTGAATCAACTGTTTCAAGGCTTCATTAGCCCTGGAGGTGTAACTGCAAGTTATGTTTTTCAAAACATAAACAGCTGTGACAGGTGCAGCTCACCCATGAGGTAGAGCCTTGCAGTGCTGCTTATTACAAGGCTACCCAAAGTGTTTGGTGGCATCCAGACGATTGCAAGATACCAGTTTTCACTAACAGAACACACAGTGTGTGAGTAGTCAACTGGAGATAAAAAAGGCAGGATTCAGCTCAGATTTTTGGAAACCTAATCAGTACAGCTAAGAAAGTTTAAAATGCAATTTATCTAACCAAATTCAGATGTCTAAGTGATTTAAACTAACCACTGACTCTACTGGATAGATCTCCCATGACAGATCCCTTGGACACCATGTGTACCTGTAGACACTTGAGTACACATGTAAAGGTGGGGGTTTTAGTCTGATGTCTGTTCACACTTTGCCTTTCTGGGTCATGTACTGTTAGAGTACAGAGAGTAGAACAGAGATTAACCTTTATCAAAAAAAATAAAGACTTTTAAGCTAGAACTATTTTTCCTAAGCTTATTTTTCAGTGTCAGATTTAGAACATCCTGTGTCCTGTGAAATTTCATGTTTTGTAAAGGCATGTCCTTTAGTGGGCACTGTCAGAAGACCAAGCAAAAGTAGTATTTCTGACTAATTGTTTAACTGTATGTGTTTAGAATCTTTAACTTAAATTGGAAAATTCTGAATATAAACTTAACTATTAGAGCAAGCAAGCATTCATTTCAACTTGTGAAATTAGCAGCAAAAATAAGGCTGCATTTGAGAAGCATACATGTATAATAGCTAAATATTTACCTTTATATAATTAGGCATAGCATCCTAATAACTAATCATTGTTATTTTTTCCAATTGGTATTTTGGAAAAATATATTAGAGAATATATTCTAATTAACAATATAGAGAACAATAACTTTTAGTCTCATTGGTTTGTTGGTTAAGTGCTCCAACTGTCAGGAATGTGTTTGTACTCAGCTCCAAAATCTACCACAAACCACCGTAGTGAGCATTCTGGATATTGTGTTCCCCTTGTGATGGGCAGAGGGAGCACTACAAGCTATGTCTGCCTCCCTCCCTGCACAGACATGCGCAGAGACATGAAATAGTTTTTCCCTTGAAGAGCATGTGATAAATAGTCATGACAGCAGTCAAAGGAAGGAAGATATTTTTAACTTTTGCTCAGGCACACAGCCTAAGCAATCTTGTGCAAGATAATGGAGAAAATCTGTGGTGGAATGGGAAAATTACTTTTGATACCCTGAGTCACAGCTCAAGGCCTTGCCAAGAACATGCTTTCCCTTCAGGGAAAGTATCCTCTTTTTCCATAAGAATACTTGTCCTGTAAAAGTAGGATGATGTCAGTTCCCTGTTGCTTTTTAATATTCCTGCCATTATGCCACTGTTGGTCAGACAAAGAATATCAGGTAAATAAAACCACCTCCACATGTCAGTAATGTACTCTTTTATTAATCATACTGAAGGTAATTATTTTAAAAGAAATCTGAGGCGGTGGAGTTTTCTAGCTTTTTAACTGTGTGGAAAAAAAAAAAAAAAAAAAAAAGTATTAATTCCAGCACAGAAAAAAAGTTAAGTAAAGGATAAAAATGATCTGAAATCTATGTATTCCACAAGGAATGAGAAAAATAAGCAAGAACTTTTCCAGTCTGTTAACGAGACTGTGGGAGGTAAAAAATATCAATAAAGAGTCCAAAAGAGCTTATCTAAGCAATGATCTAATGAGTTCCTATTTCATAGCATGAGATTTTTTCTTTTAAGGGGGCATAGTCAAATAAATAATCTTAGGCATGATCTTGTTTTAAGGTCATTCTGATTTTGTAGAAATATCCCTAGTTATGCAAGCATTATTCTGTTCCTAAAATATTTCACTTTAGGAGAAATATGATAAGATAGTAATTGCTTATAGGCTGTTATGTCCTTATTTCCCCCAGTGTTTGTGCAGGAGCCAAGAAGTCTTTCCATATGCTTTTTTTCCCCCCCTCAATTAATCTTACTAATTTCGTTATGATGAAACCAAATCAATTGCTTGTAATCAACTGGGAATTAAATGCAATTCAAATTTTAGTAATTTAAGTGGGCCACAGAGCTCTTTCTGAAGTTGAACTGATAAAGAAAGAGAGGAGCGTTTCATCCAGATACAGTTAGGTCTCCAAAGTTTCTTGTTTCAGAAATATAAGATCGGTGATTATACTTTGATTTTCCTTTGTTTAGGGATTGCTACTGACATCTACCTAGCACCTGGAGCTGAAGTTCCACTTCTTTTCCCTAATAATTTCCCTCTGTCTCTCCTTTTCCCTCTCCCTCTCTTCTTCTCTTCTTCCCTTTCTTTTCTTCCTCACTCTCTTTTGTTTAGCCAGTGCTTCCAAAGACCAGAATCCTAATTTGCAACAAAGGGAAGGGACAAAAAAAAAGTGGCCTAGAGAAAATATTGTTTCCATTCCAGTTCTGGACCCTACTGCATAAACAGATATGATTATTTCCGAAATCAGCTGCCAGTAGTTCCATATGCAGCTCTGTCTGCTTCCATCATCACTGCGTCATGAAAATCAGTCAGGGGCTGCTTGTACACTGCCCACAGAGTGAATATAAATGAACAGCAAAAATGGCTCAGCCACTCTTGGGGAAGGTCAGCCCCATGTTGAAAAGGAAGAACTTCTTCTTGTGCTACCAGAAGTGAGAGGTTTCTGGAAATGAAGTAAGGAGCAAGAGCCTGGTAGGAGCTCTGTTGTAGCTGAAGGAGGAACAGTGCAAATGCAGTTACCAGATTTGTGGCAAGGCAGAGCAGAAATGGTCCGACGTGAACCTTACTCGGTCTCAGTAACACCTATAGCCTGCAGGCCCAAAAGTGCTCCCAGAGGTGCTCAGAGCCCAGAGGGATGGCTGAGATGTCGTGAGTGAGAACATGAGTCCTGTTTACATGAATGATGTAATGCACACGGTTGGTGCTCTGCTCCTTCTTAAACTGACAAGTTGTACCCACAGAAGTAAATAGGAGATGCAGATGGTTGCCTTGAGCTACCCTAACTGATCAGCAGGAACCTGCAGAGCTTTCCTGGCAGGAATATACAGAACATATCAACTTGCAAGTGGTGGCAAATCAATAGGAATCCTATCGTTGTCATTTGTGTGTGAAATCTTAAATTTCATGGTACCTTAAGTCACAGTTATGTGTCACATTAACCTACCTTTGAGAAAGCAGCAAGTTTCAATGAGTTAGAGGTGTCTTTAAATGGAAAAATCTATCTTATAGTTGGTCAGCTATTAATCTGAACAGAGTTTAAGACTTTCAGACTTGTTGATTCATATATCAAAAGCAGGGCTGCAATGTAAAGGTTTATGGCTAAAGGCAAGGTAGGTTAATTACTAACCAATGGGCTGAATCCTAAGTGCTCTGCAATGTGATTTAAGATTTAAGTTTTATATAATGGTGATTAATTAATGCACAGTGTGGATTAAGACCAGGTAAAGGAGGGAAAAATGCTGGTGGAACAATAAAGATGATAATTTACTGTGGTTATATAGAAACATTCTGTTCTGTTTTTCTGAAGTGCCCAATAAGTCCCTGAGAACCAGGGACTTTTTGTAAGTAAACATACCATTATTTCTACTGCCATTTGATGCATATGGCATATTTTCCAAGGTGTTTCAAGATAAGCCTATAAACATGAACTGTCTTCCTCAACCAGCTCTTAATTATAACAGATTTCTAACTGCAGCCTGTTAACTTATATATGTATCTTTAGATTTCAAGGTCTTTCTTACAGAAGTATATTTGCCCCAGATTCTGCACAATGATCTCTGGATAAAATTAACAGTATTCTTAGTGGAAATAAATTCTCATTTTCAGACCAAGAAGGGATTTTACTGCTGGTAATATCTTTCAAATAACTTTTTATTTCTTCATGAGCTTTCAACCAAAATGTCCTTCCTCTGCTCAGATGAGGCTGTGGGAAATATAAAATGGCTGTAAATTCTGATGTTTAGTATTCAGTTTCGCCAGACTAATTGATTCACGATACAGATTCCCTTCCCTTCCCTTCCCTTCCCTTCCCTTCCCTTCCCTTCCCTTCCCTTCCCTTCCCTTCCCTTCCCTTCCCTTCCCTTCCCTTCCTCCCTACAAAGCTATAGGTCTGGACGGAAGCAGAGCAGGAGCAAGGACAGGGAAGCCACTGCCAGCCCGCAGAGACAATGGACTAAGCTCTGTGATGCTGCTCCAGCCTGGTTGTGTTAGCAGAGAAGGAATTGACCCTTGAAGACTATACTGCCTATTAAAATAATTTTAATATTACCCTCTGTTCTTCAACACCACTTTATAAGCAGCATGTTTGTTCCTACCATTCCACTTTTAAATATCCTTGGGGTTTTTTTCAAAACAAATGCTGACTTTAACAAGGATTCCTTATCTTGACAGCATCTGCATCAGACCACTGCCTAATTGTGAGGCCAGGCTAGTGGAACTGTAGGAACAGCACAATCAGAGGTCATTAACCCAGCAGGAAAATCATTTGCCTCATTGGCTGTGGGTGAGAATAAATTGGTGAGATAGTGAACACAGATTGTCCCTTGTGAGTGGCTGAAGATGACCATTTCCAAAGAATTGCCAGCAGGTTGGAGGAAGGCATTAAAAAAATGATTGACTGACACAGGCTTAATTTATAGAAACAACAAATGATCATTTCAGTGCATGCCATAAGGAAGGTATTTTCTAGCGCAGCTTTGGATTCAATGCCTACATTGTGATTTTTTTTATTCTTATGAAGGCAATATCCATAAACATTGATGGAACATATCTGGTGATTTCAGAGCAATAACTGCAATCTTGGCTGAAAATTTGCATCTTCTACTGCAGCTGAAATCTTGAGTAGCCATCAATAAATCAATGCAAAAAAGGCCCTAAATTACTGTAGTTATCTATAACTATTTCTTTCTGACTGCAGTCTAATCTATATTGAGAATATAAATAATGGCTTTTATGCTTTATGTGAGAACCTCTCTTTTCTGAATTTAAGAAATATGATATACAAACACAAGTTAGATGAAGTAAGGCTGTAACTCATATTCTATGCAGGGTTGCTTTATATTGAACAGTCATTGAACTCCTGGTCATTTAAATTCAAAGTGAATACAGTGCACACCATTTTCCTTGGGATGTCATTCCCCAGCCAAATAGATGTCAGTGTCAGAGATATTTGCTGATTACTTGATTTTTTTGCCACCTAATTGGATTCCATTCCTCCTAATTATACAGACTTCTACTATTCTAAAGGATTAATTTTCATTTAAAGAATGTATATGGGCATTATTAGCATTTTTTTTAAAAAATAAGCTATTCTGTGCCAGTTTCAAGTGGTTGTTCTTCTCAGTCTATAAAGACAAATTAAAAATGTCATGCCAAATATCTGCAATATTTGAGAAAAGAACTGTTGACAGTATTGACTGTAGCAGTAGAATGTCTCACAAACTTCCAAAAAGAAAAAAAATACAAATTCCAGATTTTTAAAGAAACTTTGTTCCATCACTCTTAACCACCTTTAACCACATTTTCACTCCTCAGTGCTTCAAAACTGACATCCTATGCAATTTTATCTGGGAACCATTTGATTTCTATGTTTAGAGGAGAATCAGGGGGCCTACACAGGGGACCCATTTCCTACCTTTATGTCAATTCACAGCCCATGATGTCTCCTGAAGCCCATTGCTTTTTTCTTATGACATGTTGGTATGTCTTGAGTATTAATTTTCCTATTAGAAGTTGCATTCAGCATACCTGGTGGAGTGTGTGCCTGGGGAGGTCATCTAGTTCCACAGGGCATGGCTGCATCTAGAAACACCACAGTGCCCCAAAACTGCAGCCAGCTGGAGCAGCCTGATCCTTAGATGTGTCCAAGAAAGGGTGGGAGCTGACAGAGGCAGGAGATACATGATAATTCACCTGAGAACTTGCATGAGGACACATCTGAGGAAACACAGAAGGAGAGGTGCAGAAGGGGACACTTGCTGGGAACACAGCTGGAGTTTTTCTCTTGGAAAGGAGTGCTCTGTGACTGGGGAGGGTGGCTCTGAGGGGACAGTGGCCATGGGTGGCCCATGCCAGAGCAGGGACACTCCTGAGGGGGTCGAGTCATGGGTAAGCTCTGGATGAGCAGAAGGGCAATCAGAAGACAATGAGTAAGAAGAAAGGAGGGGCAGAGAGAAGCCATTACATCCAGACTCCAACCTCCTGCTCCATCCATCCCCTCAGCCGAGGGCTTAGGAAGGCTGGAGTGGAAGCATACTGAAAATAAGGGAGATGGGATGAGTAAGGGTGGAGGGGAGCTGCTGAAGGGAGAAGGGAGGAGAAGTTTTGGGCTGAAGCTGAGCCTGGTAAAAAGAGAAGAAAACTGTTTCCACTGGTACACTGTCTTTTATTTATTCATCTAAGTCTCTGAATCACTAGATAAAAGTTTATGTACGTTGCCACTATAGTAAGCTAGGTTCAACTTTATGGCTTGAGATTGTTTGCCTGCTTTGGTAAGGCCCAGCAGCACAGGGGCTCAGCCTCACCATGGTCTGGGCTGGTGTTGTGGTTTAAACTCTGAACTGGTGCTGGTGCTGCTCTCTCCCTGCTCCAGCTCCCAGTGGCCCCTCCCCAGTCACTGCCTGCCAAACACTGCCCTTTGTGTGGGGGGACTGGGGGCCACTGCCAAACGGCCAGTCCAGGAGGAGGAAAACAGGCAAATCCAGAACTAAGGGGGAAAAGCCCCACTGGAGGATCACGCTCCTCCCACTGAGGATGGCAGCCTGCTGGTGGTTTGTCGTGATGTCTCCTGTCCCTACTGCTCAAGGGGCAGGAAGCTGTCAGTCTGCATTCACCAAACTACATTGGAAGAACAAGCACGATACCCATCCAGGAAAAGAGGGTCTGCACTTTTAGGTTTTCCTGTATAACAATTTTAGGGGTATTAAATGGGCTTTTTAAAAGTCACTTTGAACAATAAATGTTGGTACTCCTAAAACTGGGCTAATGGTAATTGCTGTATTTTTATTTGACTGGTAAAGCACTCACCAACTTAGCAGTACATTTTTAACTCCTTAAATATAGTTTCTTTTCCTTTCACACTTTAAAATTTTGAGAATAGTGAAGGAGGGCAGATAATAGGCAGACTTCCTGCTAGCATATTATTCAGGTGGGGCTCTGATGAACAGAGGTCCACTTTTTCAGCTTGCATGTCTCCTGCAAGTCTGGGCTTTAGAGGCAGAATTGTCCTTTGTTTCACTGGACCTTGTCCAGACTGCTACTTCTTTAAACAGCCAACTAAAGGATGTCCCCATGGAAATGCAGGACTGGAAAAGACCTTACCGAATTATCCAGCATAATCCTCTCTTCTAAAGCAGCAAAAAGATTCAGAGATGACTATCAGAGGCATCAAAAGCTTTGAAAGACAGCATTTCTACAACCTTCCTATGTGACATTTCACTCTCTGTGTCCATTAAAAAGTTTATCATAACAGTCAGGATAATTTTTGCCTTTGAAATTTATTTATCTCTTTGTCCAGGTTTTCTGGACTGTGGGCAGCTCTGACAGCAACAGCGCACTAGCTCCAGTACAGATCAGTTGCCGAATTCCAAACATCTTGAAAATGTAGGCACAAGACCATGTTACAATGGATTTACAATTCACTGCTCCTGCCCAAACAAGAATGCATTTAGTTACACTCTAATTTAGCAGTGCGGATTCCTAATTTACCTGTGCAGATTTCTAACCCAGACCCCACTGACCCTCTCTGTCTCTCTCGCTCGGTGTTCCCTACCTGCCCTGCTCCTTACGTGCGTATTTAAATTGAGATCCTGACCATATTTTTCACTGCCCGTGCTTCCTTTTACCCCATTTCACTTCCCATTTCCCTTTCTTTCGCTCACTTAAACCCCTCTGACCTCTGTAGGCACATCTTCTTTCTCACCCTGTGAGGAGCGCCCCTCACAGAGAGAGAGGCCTCTGCCTGCCCAGGCCGGCCCCACACCGCGGGCATGGGGGGACACTGCTCGGGATGGGGGGACACTGCTCGGGATGGGGGGACACGCCTCGGGATGGGGGACACTGCTCGGGATGGGGGGACACTCCTCGGGATGGGGGGACACTGCTCGGGATGGGGGGGACACTCCTCGGGATGGGGGGACACTGCTCGGGATGGGGGGACACTCCTCGGGATGGGGGGACACTCCTCGGGATGGGGGTGTTATAAATGCAATGGCAAATATCGGATAAATAAAAGACAATTTATTAATAACAAAATATCAAGCACAAGAAAAATGAGAAAGCCACAAAAATAGGAAATGGTCAGCGCCGCGCTGGGTGGATAGGGGTCCGCACCGGGGTACAAGACTCCCAAATCCACGCCGATGCAGCTTTCAGTCCAGCATTTTATAGGGTTTTTCTGCCCTTAGGCAGTCCAGGTGTCCAGGATGGGCTGAATAGTCCGAATTTCTTTTCGATGGCCTTCCCGGATCTCGTCAGGTCTCATTGTCTCATTCCGGGAAAAACTCTTTCTTATGTCAATTTCATGTGTTAGTCTTATGTTGATTTCATTTTGCTTGTTTCGCCGGAGAGTTGATGAGATCGCCAGCGGGTTGATGAGATTGGCATCGTCTTCACGAAGGAATTTCTTCCTTGCATTGGCAAGGAAGTGATTCTTATCGAGGTTGGCCAGTGTCTTTGTCTAGCTTGATGATGTTCATCCTGTCTTTCAACTGAGACTGGCAGGCTGGGGGGGAAACGATTAGCCCTATACTGGATTTCACAATTTTATTAACCTTATTCCTTATTACACATCAGGTTATTATTTTATACCCGAATTTTTACCCAAAATTTATCACAGGGAGACACTCCTCGGGATGGGGGGGACACTCCTCGGGATGGGGGACACTCCTCGGGATCGGCAGGACCCCAGGGGCAGCTCAGGGATCCTTTCCCTTGGAGAGGGAGAGGCTTAGAACGCTGGCAGAGGAAGGAGTCAGGCTCGGCCAGAGGGCGAAATCCAAGGCCTTTACTACAGTCCCCACAAGGACACAGTAACCGGCCGGGTCTCCTCCAGCTCAGCCCCAGCGACAGGGAAGGACAGCAATTTATAGACAGGGGAATGTACAGAGGGAGGGACCGAACCTTCAACCAATAAAGGACAATGTAGGCGTGGGAAAGGGCAGGAAGGACTGTCCTGGGATCCAATGGGGGAGTAAGGGAGGGCAGTTCCCCTCTTCCTCTCCTCTCACTCGACGCCCTTCCACAAACTGTCTAGAGGCAGGGGAGGGCGAGCGAATGACAGACAGGATTCAGGGCTGGAGGCTGGGAATGATACATTGGGATTGACAGGAAAAGGGGAAGGGATAACCTGGGGGAATAACATTCTTTAAAACTAGAGAGGAGGGAAAGGAGCAAACATAACTTAACAGAACACAACCGCCCTGCTCTTGCAGCCAAGCCTGGAGTGCCAGGTCTCACACCTGCTGCTCTTGGTGCCCGAGCGGCTGCTGAGCATCGCTTTGGAGTGGCCCATGTAGCACTGCTGTTTGTGATCGAGGTAATATTTCTTCAGCCTTTTTAGAAGAATGTGTATCAAGACAGTTTCTAAGTCCTTGCTAAAGCAAGATACATTATATCTACTGCTTCCCTTTAATCCATTATGCCAATTATATTGGCAGACAAGGACATTAGATAGGTTTGAAATCATCAGTTCTTAACACGCTCAAGTGAGCTGTCTTTTATCATCTTACTGTCTTCTGCTGCTTTTGAATTGATTGTTTAAGAGTTTGCTCCAGAATTTTTCTGGGAATTGAAGTCAAGTGCTCTGTAATTCTCTTGATCCTTCCCTTACCCCCTCTGCCCACACAACCCACACCTTCCCATTTTCAAAGATTCCCATTTCTAGTCCTTTGGGACTTCTGTGGTTAAAACTAGGTAGACTTCTGATAATATTCTTAAAGCCAAAGGGATGAAAATGGTTTGAATTAGGATTCCTTTTCCCTAGTGCTTGTGGTGAATATCGTAAGACTCTGCTGAACTGAATACATTTATTTACTAAATATTGAACCTCTTTTTTTGGCTTACTTTCCTG
The DNA here is from genome assembly GCF_965231275.1 of Zosterops lateralis. Classification (NCBI taxonomy): domain Eukaryota; kingdom Metazoa; phylum Chordata; class Aves; order Passeriformes; family Zosteropidae; genus Zosterops; species Zosterops lateralis. Next base: position 84,943,143 of record NC_139764.1, read on the forward strand.
CTGGTTAACTTTTATTTTGTTAAGCCTCAACAAACTAATTTTGGGAGGAGTGAAGCCCAGAATACAAACATTTTCTGCATCACTTGTTATTGTTCTTTTTTCCTGTTTCTTTCACTTTTTTAGAGCAAGGGAATTCCTTAAATATTTGTTGAAATGTATTTTTCTCATAGAAGAAATACATCCTGTTTGACAGACTGTAATCTTCTTCATCCTTCCTCCTTCTTACATGCCTAAATCAAAACAGAGAAACAATCCCTTAGAGATGCCTAAGACCTTACATTTGAATGAGGCAAGTGTCTAAATGTCTGGATTAAGAAAGAATTATACAAACATGGGGGGAAAGATATTGTGTTGAGATTAGAAGCAGCATTGTCTGTTAGGCATAACACTGGCTTCATGCCTTTTTAACACTAACTTTAGATCTCCTCTGTGATTAGACTGCTTCCATCTTTGTACCTTTTAAACTAGCATCTCTCATAAGCATAAAATCCATGTACATACTTTGATTACTTCAGTCATACACCTGGAGGAGGGCTGAAGTAGTGCCAAAAATAATCTTTCAAGTGAAGAGCAAAAGCGCCTTGTATGAGTCAGAAAAGATTTTTGTAGGAACTACTATTCCTTTAAAATATCAATTTATATTTATGTAGCACTTTCCACTGAAATAACTCCATATTTTTGGAAGTGTTGGTTGACTGTGCTGTGGTGAATCCTAAGAACTAGGAGGGAAACACCTAAAGTTTAGATCAGGAGAATCAAGAAAAGAGCATGAATCACTTACCTAATGTTACACAGAAAGTCTCTGATGAACCAAGATTAAAAAACAGGTTTCCAGCTCACTTTGTCTTGTTAGCTTTTCCCAATATAAATAACTGCTTAGAGTAAAATTACCTTTTTTGAAATGTAGTTAACTGCTTTGATCTAATCGTATTAGGAAAGTCAATAATAATATTAAAAAAGAAATCTCTTTAGTACCCATCTGTTGCAACTTCCTTTCAAAGACCTGTTCTACAGAGAAGCTTCATGGGGCATGCAAGATTCCTTTCTTTTAATTAGAACATTAATATTCCCACTGTTTCCTTAGCTTCTGAGGCTAATGTTAATTCATCCCCCTCCAGTCACTTGGCAAAGACTGTGACGACAGTATCAGGATGGGGTTCTTTATGCAGGGCTTTCCGAGTGACAAAACATAAGGCTGTGTTGTTATACCTGTCAGTTTTTTGTTTTGTTTTGTTTTTTGTATAGCAGTACCCATGCAGACAAACTTCACGTTATCTCTGTACCACAGCAGGATTCATTTGCTTTGCTCCTTCACTCCCCTGAGCATAATTTTCCTGTATTTTGAACTGAAGCGAATTATGTAATGAAAGTGTGTTTAAAATGGTTGCAATATAACAAAAAGTTTACCTTTCCTAATAATAACAACAATAATAACAACAATAAAAAAGCCTTACCAATAAGATGTTGCTTAGCAACATGACACGTGGATCTGAAGGGACTGCTGGAGTCCATTGGAATTTACAAGAGGTCTGCAGATGAGTGATAGAGCCACCCTAGCTGGCAGCTCTGGAAAAAAAAGATGACGAAACCCCAAAAATACTGATAGGAGAGGGTGGAATGAACTTCACAATGAGAGGGATAATTTAATACAACAAAAGAAAAGAAATAGCAGAAGAAAAAAAGAAAGTGAAGGGAAAAAAGCAAGCTAGAATAAAAATATATATATATGTATTAGGACTCCATTCAAGCAGTTGCTCTGGCCAGAAAAGATGGTTAATGTTCATCCCTAAACAACTGCAAGAAATAATTCCATGTGGTAAGTGTGAAGTGACATGAATGGGAAGATTTGGGTATGTGCATTTGCAGAACCCAAAGTGCAGTGATCCCTGTACTTTTTCACTCACACTTTAGCTGTAGTTCACTCACTGCTAGCTGTGTCCCAGCTCTACTGCTTAGGATGGGAAGAGCATAGCAGGAGTAAGACAGTGTAGGGACTGTTCCTCCATGCTCTGTAAATTTGGTGTGCTTGAATATTCATACTTTTTGAATAAACATGAAAAGGCCATCTCAGTAACTGTTAGTGTGTGCACCTTTGGGATCACCAGTCAGCCATCACATGCTTTAAATTGATACATGACTTCCAGGTTTTCAACTCCAGTTTAGACGTCTTCAGCCGCCAAGTGTGTCTGAGCTGAGCCAGGTGTATGTTAGAGTGAGTGTGGCAGTAAAAAGCATGTTTTCATTTCCCAGCATTTGAACTGGCTTGTGCTGTGTCTCTCACAGGATCCAGTATTCCCTTTCCATAATCCTTTGCAGTTTATACTCAGAATTTCTATGTATGAAAATGTGCAAATTGATAATTGTTAATATACTTTTCTTTTAGTACTTCTTACCTGAGGGCTTTCAAAATGCTTTAGAGTTTTAATGGAAAAGAATATGCATTGTGCCCAGATTCTGCTTACTCTTATGTCCCTTCATAAATGTGTGGTGGTGCCAGATTTACCCCACAGCATCTGAACACAGGATGTAAGCTGCTGTGTCTGCACGGATAGCTTTGAATGTGCAGGAACACAATACATAGCAATGGCTTCTCTCTTTTCCCCTGGAAGATTGTCACCTCAGGAGTACAATGTGGCAACTCTAACAAAAGCAGGGTAGCTATTCAAAATGCACTAATAATCTTTTGGGAAGCGATCAAAAAACTGTATGAAGGGTTGTCTGACTTCAAGAAGTGTACAAATTATGTATTTGACTTCAGATGATTAATTATAGCAATTCATTTTGTACTACAAGGGAGAGACATTTTAAATCACATTTTTTATAATTTTTAAAACTGAAATTGATATATTATTTTGACATGATTCATTATTTAGGTACCGATATAAATTTACAATTTTTTTCTATTTGAGAGATAATACTAAGTGTCTTTGCATTCATATGTTGTTAGCTACTGCATAAACATGTGAAAGTGAAAAAAAGGGACTTTCCATTCAAAGCCACTAAACACCTCTAGGTCAATGCCATGTTCCACTAGTTATCTCAGTAAATGTGGGACTTAAATGCAGTAAGTGCTTTCTAAAGAATTTTTTAAATCTGAACAGATATTATTGAGTACTTTCCACATTGAATGTAGTGAAAATACATGCAGTACCAGTCTTGAGAAAAAGGAAGAGAAGATAATCTTACCAATTGCTATGCTGGTTAATCAAGATCTGTTAAACAGATCTAAACTTAGATGTGTTGGATATAATATTTGAATGTCATAACCTATTGTTTCCTCCTTGAATATTCTCTCCTGGTAGGCTTTGGTTGTGATGTTTCTGCCTGTGATTAAAGCTTTCAGCTGTGCCTGGGTGGCTGGAACCGTATGGGCTGAGGTCAGCAGGCCTTCTAAAACCATCCTATGTTTTTACTGAATGTCATCTGTGGTAGTACAATGTATTTGACATCAGTATTCAGGAATTTCTCATTGATACAGAGCACTGTGTATTCAGTAATGCATGTTATCAGTGTTGGCCCTAAAGACTTCTCCTAATGCTAAGTCAAGTTCAGTGTCCTGGTCCCTGCTTGGCCTTCTTCCCCAGATTCTGATCTCAGTTTCTAAGGTTATGTCAGCATTGCATAGCAGAACTCAGCACTGTGGTTTCACAGCTTGCACCAAAGCAGCTAACAGAGAGGTGGAAAACAGATGTGGCAATAGGGCAGTGTGTCCAAGATGACAGACTTCAGGACCAGCAGAGGTCCTTAGACTGGCATGGATGCATATGAGCTCCTGCAGAGAGAGACTTCACTACTTTGGGCAAATGGGCATAGTCTAAAACATCTCCTGCCAGTCTGGAAAGACCAGTTTATTAGTACCCTTACTCAGGTACAAGTGAACCCAGTAACCCGTCTGTTCAGTGGGTGAAGGTTTCTTAGAGTTTGCTTTGAACAAAATCTATTAGGAATAAGGAATCACCTTTATATCAACTGCTTTAATGCTGTCAGTTTTTCAGAGAAAGTACATGGCGTGTATATTTTTCTCAACAAAACAACTTCCAAAATCTGGCAATCTGGGAGTCTGTGTTTCCTGTCTCTCTATGTAGAGAAATCAAGGGAGTAGACACTTCAACCTTGACCAACATTTCTTTTGTCACCTCATGTACTGGTGGCTGGTACTAAATTCTGCGATAGCAAGAACAGGATAGGCACTTCTGTGGAGCCAACTGCTTGCAGGCAGCTCAGCTGTGTCAAGCCTGGCTGCTTCCTGCTTGTGTATGCAGCTTCTGGGGTTGGTTTCACTACTGGTATCATTGAGATTGATGATGTACTGTGAGATAACTTCTGTTCTCTTGCTTAAAAACAGCTTGTGTGACATAATGTCTATGGCCATTTTACCTAGCACTTACCAGTTTTTAAAGGGTGGCAGCTGTCATCTCATGCTAGCTAGAATGGTTTATTTCACAGTTTATTGCATTTCTGGTCAGATTTGAAGAGATGAGGGGATAGAATGTCCTTCCTTTTTCTGGTCCTCTATTTTCTTTTCCCCTTGCTATACTAATTTAAGTGCCAAATACAGTGCCCTTCTCTTCAAATGCCAGTGTAAATTTGCTACAGCCTAGGTCTGACACTCTCTACCTCTTTGGGCTGTGTCAATGCCAAGAACTGTCATCTCTGCCTGTTGCATACATTGTGTTAGTTTCTCAAAAGCCTTTAAGATAGATAAATGGAAGAATTTGTGTAGGTGTTTTGTTGGGTTTTTTATTTGGTTGTTGGGTGGTTTTTTTTAATCTCAGCTGTCACCTCCTTGTTAGAAATGTTCTGTTCTTGGTCTTGAGGGAGCTCTTAAATCCAGATATGGTGGGTGGCCCAGATGGTGCCTCAGCTGAAGAAGGAGGTCTTGAATAGAGTGAAATATAATACTCAGCAGTGTACAGACCACTGCTGCGTCTCTCAGGCGTTAAGGCATTAGCCACCTCAGAACAAATCAGTAAATGTACAGAATTGCTGAGGAGAGGGCAGAGAGTACATAATTGGCATCAACTGTGTTATCAGGGCATACTTCAGATAACAGTTTTCAAAAGACATATGAGAAAATGGCCTACTTAAAAAAGACATGAGAAAAAAAAATCCAAAACCAGGCTTGTGCCCATTTCTGGTGGTTATTCAAGTGGAAATTTAAAGATCCCTCAGTGCTTTCTGAGGAAAAAGAAAATACAGCTTTTCTGGCCTGTACTCCATCATCCAATAAAAGTGACTTTTAAGTTAAAGACTTTGTGTGAGTTACTGCCAGACCTACAGTAGCTATTGCAATTGCCAAAAGAGGCATTTACAATGCTGGTATCTTACTTATTCCCATGAATCCCCTTGAGATGAAGACAGCACACCACATAACCCTAGTCTTTATTGGAAAATACATTTATAGATACACAGTTTTATGTAGTAATTCCGTTTTGTCCCCCACTGTGACACTCAACCTCTCCTTGTCATATCAGTCTCCTGTAGGAGTAGATAGAGATGTTTCTCTGCTGCTTTCTGTACTCAGAGAAATGTTGTATCTATCACCAGAGCTTCTGATAACCCAAAAACCAAACTGAAAGGAATTCTTCTGTCCAAGAAATGACAGTGGTATCCCAATAACTTCAAATGGTTGAAATTAATTTCTCATGAAATATAGCTCTTATTTTTTTACTGTCCATTCATTTCCTAAGCTTTCTAAGATTTCATAGATTAAGTAACATTTATCAAAAAACTTGATAAGAATTCTTTAATGCATTGTGAAACAGGTAGATAAGGACACTTCTCTCTTTTTTTTTCTCTTTGGGCTAAAAATGGAGAAATAGAATTAAATGCTCTTGTATTTTTACATTACTTTCAGACTGTACTGGATAACATCCAGCCTGTGCAGGACTATCATAATACTTACACAAGAGCACATGTGAGTAGAGCAAGTACAGCTCTGTGTCCCTTTCACCCCTCTAACTGTTAATGTGGCTAATGAAAGTATCTTCAGTGAAAATGAGGAGGATATTCTCAAGATGACAAGAGACCTGAATGAAAACTTTGCTATTTAGTCTTGAATTTTCCCCATTTTCCTTTGAAAATCAGTGATGTTAAGGACTGAAAACACTCAGGTTTGTAAATGTTTCTTTATTCCCTGTTTTATGTGGCAGATAACACTCGATGCAGTTTCCAAAGGAGCTGCTTACAGAGCTGGTATCTGGTATATGAAAATCCCGTGGGCTGGTTTGTGATGAAGGCTGCATTGTCAGCTGTGGGCAGCATTCCTGACTGGGCTTCAAGAGTTTGCACCCTGTACTTGCAGCACTCAACACAATCATCAACCCCTCTAACCTTGCATCGTGTCAGCTGTCATCAGCTGGGACACCGGGGAAAGCTGGGGGTGAGCTTGGAGATTACAGTGAAAATTGAGACTGAGGTGGGAGACTGGATTGGGAAACCTAGTGAACCCAGCATGAAAAGGAGAAATGTGAGGAAAAATGTGTCTTCAGGTAACCTGCTTGTGAAGGAAGAGCTAATTGGCTTCTCCTGTGTTTTTGAACAAGCTGGTGGCAAGCTTGGTACTACCTGGCCCAAAAGCAATTGTGCCAAAGGCACTTCTAACAATTTATGTATATGAAGTATGGATGAAATCCTAGGATCAATGCCTGATATATTTACTAGTGCAGACAAAATATGAAATGATGCTAACTGACTACTGCAATCAGTTGCCCACTTCAGGCTGCTGTGTTTTTTGCATTACATAATAGTTTCCCTCTTGACTTATATGACAGAAAAGACTTCATAAGGAAAGATAAAAAAAAAAAAAAGTTAGAAAAGTCTTTTCAAGGCTGCAAAATCAACCTTTCAAAAATTTGGAAATGCCAAAATACCTCTGATGGATATACATTAAGATAGCCTTCAACCACATAAATGCACAGTTTTTCCCAGGACATTTTCCTCACTCAGTGCATACAGTAGATAGCCTTGCTTTTTTAATCATGATATCTCCTAGTAAAGAGCTTCTATTACACTCTATTACGTACATCAGGTTTTTGCTGACTATCATGAAAACCATCTGAGAATGTTATCTTGTTAGTTTGTGTAGGGAAAATGATGAAAAATCAAACAGAGGAAGAGGTTGTATTTTGAGGGAAGAAAGAGCAATCAGAGTTATACTGAGTATATTCATAAGGATGTGGTAGATACTGCTGTAGTCATTGGTGTTCAGCTGGGTCAGACATTAGCTGGAAGCAGCAAGCCCAGCTGGATGCAGGAGTGTTCACTGGACAGTAAACCCAAAGTAGCTGTGGTTTGGTATCAGCACAGACTTACAAGGACAATGTGAATGTGAGGGTGGTTGTAGCTGTCCCTGTAGAAACATTCACAGCACTCTGGGGGAAGCTGTCAGTGTGGGTTTGTCAATTCAGCAGCACAGCCATGCTCTGCTTGTGCTCCCCTTTTGTTTTTCCCTCTGTCTTAGTTTGAAAGACAGGCAGAAGGCAAAAGCCTCCCTTGGAATGGAGAATGTAAACCCCCTCCCTCCAAATGGTTATATTTTTGAAATTAAGGGGCTCTCAGGCAAGGATATGAGTGGTAGCAGTAACAGTTCTTTACTAGTATGTGTAACAAGGCAAACAAACAACAGTAACTATGGCATTAACAACAAAACAGGACCAGGAACCTCCTGATGGCCTTCTCGGCCGAGATGGAAGGGATGGAGGAGATACTTTGCTTCACAAAACCCTGAGGCAGTCTGACCTTGGTGTGCCTGCAGGGCTCTGAGGAGCACCAAGCTGGAACAGCAGGAATGAGCAGCAGTCCGGGGCTGGTGGATGAAATGTATCAGAAGCTCCCTGCCGGGGAACTGTGGGGGATGTCCAGGCAGGGCAGGGGGTGAAGGGCTACAGCGTAGCAAAGAGCCAAAGCAGTGCTGAAGAAGTGGCGGAGGTGGGACAGCAGCAGCCCAGCTCCAGCAGGGCAGGAGAGGGCGAGGTCAGAATTCCTGCTCACACGAGCATGGTGGTCAATCTCTAGGACTGGACTTTGGTGGTTACAGTGAATTGTCCCCGCACTAAACAACAGCTTGACCTTCCTCCTTCCGATGCTGAAAGCAAGAGAGAGTTTGGCTGCCCCCAGCCCCATCCTTTACTTGCCCCCAAAACTCATGGTATTTCCCCCCTCTGAGGGGAGGGAAAACTCCCAGAGACAAATAAAGTGCAGCCCGGTCCTACAACTCCTCTCCTCTGGCCACTTTGTTTTGTTTTTTGCTTAAGTACCCATAAGTACCCAGTATTTAGTTTCCTAGCAACTTATGGGAAGAAGTTCTAAAAGTAAAAAAGAAACAAATTAGCTCCCAACACCCTCCTTGTTGCTGGGGTGCTAAGAGGGCAGGGTAGTGTGGCCTGCAAAGAGTAAGGCTGTTCTGCCTTAGACAGTCTACTATGAAGAAGAGTTATAGCTGACACAGAGGTTCTTATTTGTTCATTCTTTTCTCTTTGTTAATGCTACTATTCTGTATTCCTTTTGCTATGAACATATCTTCACAGAATCAACTAGGTTGGAAAAGACCTTTGAGATCATCAAGTCTTACCTCTGGCTGAACGTCAGCTTGTCAATTAGACATAGCACTGGGTGCTACATCCAGTCAATCCTTAAACACCTCCAGGGATGGTGACTTGACCTTTTCCCTGGGCAGACCTTTCCAATAACCAACCAGTCACCCTTTCTGTGAAGAACTTCTTCCTTATGTCCAACCTAAACCTCCCCTGGTACAGCTTAAGATGGTGTCCTCTTGTCCTATTGCTGATTGTCTGGGAGAAGAGACTGACCCCCACCTGGCTGCAGCCTCCTGTCAGGGAGTTGTAGAGAGGGACAAGGTCTCCCCTGAGTCTCCTTTTCTCCAGGCTGAACAACCCCAGTTCCCCCAGCTGCTCCTCTCAGCACTTGTGCTCCAGACCCTTCAATAGCCTTGCTGCCCTTCTCTGGACACACTCCTGCATCTCAACATCCTTCCTAAACTGAGAGGCTCAGAAATGGACACAGAACTTAAGGTGCAGCCTCACCAGAGCTGGGAAGAGTCCCTGCCCTGATCCTGCTGGTCACACTGTTGCTGACACAGGCCAGGATGCCACTGGCCTTCTTGGCCACCAGGGCACACTGGCTCATGTTCAGCTGCTGTCACCAGCACCCCCAGGTCCCTTTCTGGCCACTGTCCAGTCACTCTGTCCCAGCCTGTAGTGCTGCAGGGGTTTGTTGTGGCCAAAGTGACACTTGGTCCTGTTGAACCTCATATCCTTGGATTGGGCCCATCAATCCAACCTGTCCAGGCCCCTCTGCAGAGCCCTCCTATCCTCCAGCAGATGAACACTCTCCCCCAGCTTACTGTCATCTGCAAATTTGCTAATGGTAGACTCAATCCTCTCACCCAGTTCATCAAAAAAGACATTGAACAGGACTGGGGACAGCACTGATCCATGGAGGGCACCAACAGTGACTGGCTGCCAAGTTAAAGAAGAGCCTCTATTTCTAGTATTTTTCCTCAGGGGGTTCCAAATGACAGTTACTTATGGATAGAAGTACTGTCACCTCCTGTTTCTTGGGCTGTACCAGCATTCAAAGATCATCTAGTAAATGGGCCTTATCTGTGACAGTATGGACATTTGTTCAAACTGCCAGTGGCTATTTCACTGCTACATGCTCTCAGATCTATTGGATTTTGCTCACTCTTTTACCTGCATACTAGTCTCCAATTTAATTAATTACTGACCAGTCCTAGCAGGATCTTTTACCCTTTTAAATTAATCACCTGCTCTTTCTTCAAAGCTCAGCTGGCTTTCTATAGAAATAAAGTTACTTAATTTAATCTGAGCCCTTTTACAGTGCTTATCACATTCAATCTCTCTACCAGACTATCTGTGAAGTTGACCTGGCTTCTCAGAAAAGATTTCCTCTTTCCTTGTAAGTGATTTCTTGAGTGATGCCTCATTTTCAAGGAGACAGCATAATTCTCTAATGGCTCTTTAAGAAATTAGCCCTCTTCTTATGGAAGGGTTGAAGAAGTCTGGGCAGCAGCTTCTTTATCTGGCACACTTCCATTCCCTGCAAATGGTAGTTCTCTCCTCAAGCACTGATTCCACTACTTTGATGACTGCAGTCTTGACCTTTTTATGAACTTTTCTTCCATCTCCCGGAAAGTGTGTTTGAAAATTGTTTCAATTTATGGTGCCTTGCTTGACTGTGCAAGGTTTTTTCTGAAAAATACAGAGGCCAATTAAGTACAGTGAGGGTTCTTTATTTGTCCTTCAGATTTGCATAAGAGATTGCAGTCTTGAAATAGAAATGATTTTGAAGGAACATAACAGCTTAGAATTTTCAGGTACTATTTTTTACTATACTTCCAACAGAATATGAGAACTGGTCTCTCTTCCTGAAAAGCATTTTCTAGTCCACAGCTAAGTCTTTAGCACCCTGTTACCATAACTAACCTTCAGTAAGAATAGTCCTTTAAACATAGTTCTTCTGGAGTCCTTCACAACTCTCTAAAGTTTCCCCAATGATGATCCTAAATTGAGGCAAACATCATTTTTCAGACAGCCAATACTTTGCGTGCAAAACTTCCTGACTTTAATAATTCATACTGAGCAGCATTCAGCTTAACAGTTGTTCTTTTGGCTGAATAAACAACATGGGGTGGTAGCTCAGCTGGAGTAAATTAGTGTAATATTTTTTCAGTCACTTGAGTTACAGCAGTTTAGACAATATATATATTTTGTCACACATTTTTATTTAGATTTTTTTTTCATTTACTCTGGCATTCTCAACTATAGTAGATGGCAGCTTCACAGATATAATTCATTCATCCAGATAGTTCCCTTGGGAACTATCTCCTAACTAGTCCCTTTGGAAAGTAGAGAGGCATGGTATTCATTTTATAGATGATCAACTAAGGAACAAAGTGATGGTTTTTAAAGACATTGACATTTCTAAAATGTCTACTGTCGTGATGCTGTAAAAAATTTGCATCTCAGTATTGCAGAACCATAGAAATCTTGTTTGGAAATGACCTCTGAAAACCTTGAGTTTGTACACCTACCTGAAACATAACAGGTTTGCCATAGCTTTGTTTGATCAAGTCCTGAAAACCTGCAAGCAGAGTCCATAACCTCTCCAGACAAGAGTCAACATGGAATTTGCCTTCTCATGATTTTTTCAACCCCTCTATTATTTAATTTGAACTTCCTAAACCACAACTTGTGGTGGTTACCAAACTTTATGCCACTTTAACTCCAGAACTTCTGTAATTGTTTAATGTAGTCATAGGAGGTAGTTAAATCTCCTCTTGCCCACTTTTCTCTTGGATTAAATCAGCCCAACTCTTTCCACTTGTCCTTGTGGGGCATGTGCTCTCAACCTTTGATTTTCTCAGTAGCTCTATACTGGACTCTCTCCAGTTTCTTAATATTGGATTTATCCATTATATTCTGCCCTAATGTATTTAAAAACTAATTCCAAATACAAATATGGACTAATTTTCTCAAAGCCAACCAAGATAATTATTAGTAATATTTTCTAAGGAATTTTGGAGCCAGAAGAGATAGATAGGATATCAGAGATATTTTAAAAATTACCCAGACATCCATCGGCTTCTGTAAGTATCTAGAATAATCTTGGCCTTCTTCCTACTGACTCTGAGGCAGACTTTCACTCACTGGCCTCAATGTAATTGCATATAGAACAAAAAGTGGGTGGTTATAGATTAAAATCAAGATCAGGGGCGTTGTTCGTGGAGCAAGGATATGTATAAGGCTTTGTTTGGAATGGTTTACAATGATTGATGCCCTCCTAAGGATTGTTATTGAATCCACCAGAGATTCACTTAACTATGCTTGCAACTGTTGTTACAGTCTGGATATTTGTTGGTTTGCACACAGGCTTTTAGCATTATGCATCTTTATCCCTGTAAATATCCTCAGAAATAAAACAGAGGTAGTGTGTGATCTTTGGATATTGTTCAATCTCTAGAATGAAATAGCTAAGGTTATTAACATTGTTTAATCTAACTATATTGCCTCTAGGAGCTGTAATCATTAACCAGAGGATCTACTTCAACTCCATGCACTGTTTAAATGCAGAACCAAGAAATAATCCCTTGTCCAGCTTATATTCAATTTAAGCATGAGGAAATAGGAAGCAGATGGGTAAATACAAAAGCAGGAAAATGACATTGGTCAGAAGGAAAAGCAGGACTGTCAGGGTACCAGAGAATACTATGAATTTCTGTAGGCATCGCAGTATTGGGAAAGGAATGGAGTTCTCCTTTGTGAAAGAAAAATGGGATTGAAGTAAGGTCTGAGAAGAAAGAATAACAGCTTTGCATCACATATGTTGAGCATAAACTGATGACAGAATACTCATCACAGGACTCCTATGTGATAGTGTAAGGTTTTGGTAAGGACACAGTAAAGAAGGTAAAATTATCTTTTACGTTTCCCTGTTGGCTGGTGTAAACAGCTGCTGGAAATGCAAGTATTTCTGCTTGGAAAGGTGGAAGCTGAGGCTACTCATAACTGCTATCTCTGAAAAAGTGAATGTATTAAAACTGTGGTAGATATCAAAGAACTAGGTGTGTGATCAATTAATCTAGGGAAGATTTTCCTACCCTAGGAAAAGGTAGGAAGCAATGTGGATAACTACTTCGTAGAATACTGGTTTTATCCCTCTACTTTAAGCTGTAGCACTACTACAGTTTCTCTCCTTTGGTGTGTTTGGCTCTATCAGCTTGACAACATTTCTCCTTCAGCATAACAGAATGACAGAATCACAGAAATCAAGACTGAAAGAGACCTTCAATATCATCCAGTTTAACCATCAACTCAGCACAACCAGAGTCACTCCTAAACCATATCTCCAAGTGCCACATCTGGACACCTCTTGAACACTTCCTGAGGCAATGATTCCACCACCCCCCTTAGGAACTTATTCCAATGCCAAATCACTCTTTCAGTGAAAAATCTTTTTTCTAATATCAAATCTGAACCTCTCCTGGTACAACTTTAGGCCATTTTTTCTCATCCTTTCAACTTGAGACATGGCAAAGAAACAGCTCACCAGAACCCCCTCAGGTAGCTGTAGAAAGGAGTGAGGTTCCTCCCAGACTTTCTTTTCTCCAGGTTAGACACCCCCAGCTCTCTCAGCTGCTCCTCATGGGCTTGTGGTGCAGACCCTTCACCAGCTTTGTTGGCTTTCTCTGGATTTGCTCCAGCACCTCAGTGTCCTTGAAATGAGGGGCTGGGCATGACCCCCTGGTGGTCCTGACATGCTGTAATTTCACTCAGTGATCTGCTCTATGGCCTTCCATGGTACTAGGGTCAGGCTGACAGTACTCTGGATCATATTTCCAATCCTTCTCGTAGATAGTGTTACATTCTCTGATTTCCAGATTACTGGGATTTCTCTGGTTAACCAGGACTGCTGCCAAATTTTTGAGAGTAGCTTGGTGATTTTGCCAGCTTGGTCATTATGCTCAGGTGAATCCCTCCCGGACCCGTGGAGCTGTGAGTGTCCAGTTGGCATGCCAGGCATTTTCTTGTGGATTATGGGGTCTTCACTCATCTCCCCTTCACTAGTTTCCAGCTTTGAGAGCTGAATATCCTGAGTGTAACTGGTTTTGGTCTTAAGGACTGAGACAAAGAAGTCATTAAGTGCCTCTGCCCTTTCCTCCTCTGCTGACACTATGCTACTTCAGCCTGCCTCAGTGGTATACATTTTGCAAGGACACGGGAGTTCTGCAGCAGGCTGCAGTGCTCTGTAGTGCTGGTGGCATGCAATGATGGCAGTCACTTTCATCCCTTTTGCTGTTGACTGCTGAGATGGCACCTAGTGTTCAGGAGCTGCAGTGAAGTTTTGACCACCTGGATAAGTTTCTGTCTCATTAACCCCTTCCATTATTTCTCAGCTCTTAACATCAGGAGGTGAGCTACAGGAAAATCACAGGCAAAGCAGCCATTTAATTAACACATTAGTTCACCATCTGCCATACCTCCCTGACTCATGAGACATGAGCTCTGCTCTTACTGCTCTCACTCTCCATGCTATAAACTTTATTAAGAGTTGAGAAACGGGGTATGTTAGGCATGAAATGTAAAAAAAACCAGAGAGGCTCTTTATATATCATGAATGGCATGAGCAATTATGCTAAAAGTGAGATCATATCCTCATAAGGAGAAGGAAGTGGGAAACTGGAAAACAGGTCTAGTGGAAGAGTGGTGACTGTATGAGAGGGTAAGAATTATGCACATTGATTAATGCCTCTCTCAGACTTATTTTAAAAATCATGGTTTCTTTTGCTATCAAATATCAGGGAATTGGGTTCCAGCTGATCCTGGGTTTGCCTGTATGAAGTGTCTTTGTTGATTAAACCACGGTGAGACAATGGAAGCATGTAGATTAATCTAACACAATAAACCAAGAAATGTACAGATGAAGTAAAAAAGGTTTTGTTTCAAATTCTAAACATCCTTCTAAAACAGTGTGACATGTGCCTAGAAAATTAAATATGTCTTCCTTGTCTGGGTAGCCTATATTTGAAAATTATTCCTGTGGAAATTCAAGTAAAGGATTTAAATTACACCTGCGAGTGTGGACCTTGTGATAGCTACTGTATTGAGGGAGATTTACCTCTTAATATGTTTTCTCTGGAAACACCAATAGCATTTGAATCTCTAAAACAAAGTTTTATCAGAATGTCTATCACACTAGAGAAAATGTAGTATGAGAGAGAACAGAAATAAAGGGGCACAGTAGGAAGACCACTACCCAGAGGAAAACAGGGTCAGATATTTGGGAATTCTTTGAGGACAAGAGTCTTTCAATGACATCCTAAATGACAGTCCCCTCAGAGTTTTGTTTATATGTCTACTCTTTGCCTTTCTTACCATCCTGCTGGCTTTCACTACTTTTGCAAGCCAGGTTTTTCCCGAGATTTCTCACTTTTCCAGAGTTATAGATGCTCGCAAGTAAGACTGAACCTTCTTGTTTTCTCAGAGCATTTTGCCTGACCCACAGTCCAGAAACCACTACTGTTAAGACCAGGCACACCTAATACTATTTTCTGTGCCAAAAGAATGACATTGAAACATATTACAAAAATGAAGAAAAAAGATATAACTTGCCATAACTGTGAAAGAACATTTACCTGCAAAATCTTTACAACATACCAGAATCTTCTTTAGATAACCTCTATATTTTGTAATTAAAAGTGGATGGCAAAATTAAAGAACAAACACCAACAGTTAGCTTATATTATTTTAAAATATTTTTCATTTAAAAATGACATGAAATGTTTATGGTGATAAAGTCTAAAGCTCTTTGATCTTGAATAATATGTAAGAGGTCTGAAAATAATATGCATATTATAATATGTTATTCTTACAGGTCTTGTTGAACTCATATAAATCCAGAATAAGACAAGCATTAATAGACAGGTCAAGTCACCTAGAATGTTTTTCTACATAAATAGTGTTTTGAAAGGTTATAGCAGATGAAGTTTTTCTTATTGCAAGCCAACTTATTCTCCAAGGTATGTGACATTTCAAATAACTTTGTGGAACAAAAAAAAGGGAATTCTTATTAGATTGGTCTCAATTGTGTTGCTGAATTTCAGGCAGAACTATGTGACAAAGCTCTGAAAAACACTTATATTTGTCCTTTAACTTCATCTGAAGATCTTAAGATTTTTTTTCCTGCAGTTTGTCTTTCAGAAATTTCTTTCCAGACAGTTTTGTTTTTCCCTTTGATGCTATGCCTCTCACCCAGGAATCTAGCACGAAGCCTTAAGAAGTGTCAGGTTAACACATGTAATCCCTGCTCCAGCTCACCCTTTGGTTCCTAGCCAGGCTCAGGTTCTCCTACTGCTCGTACATAACTTGATAGGGATAATCTTTGCTTGTCTGACCCTCACTGTTTTATTCTCATCCTCCAGGCATTTTGTCTGATGTCTGATACTATCAGACATGACATTCTTTCAAGTCCCTAGAACCAATGTGCAGCTTTAGATACATTGCTCTGTCACTTCATTTCACCTTACTTTGTCTCATTTCTTCTTTCTGTGCCTGAAGGTCTCTATTCTTACACTTGGACTTACCTGCTAGAGGCTTGGCTTATATTAGCATATCTTAATTTTCTACCTTTAAAAAAACAAACCACTGTATACTGAAGCCATATACTGCTTATCTGACTTGAGTTTCTTATATCAACAAACAAATTATTTAAGGTGTAGTCCAGTATATAGATTTAGGAGCATGTATTTCTTAAGTGTATCCTACTTCCTCCTTCATTTATACTGTAAAGGCATGTTATCATTTACAATGGAAAGGTCAAGAAAAAAGTCTTTTTCTTCCCACCTTGTCTAAGAATGACAGGTCTTCAAGGAGCTGAAGCTGTCTTTATTAAAGCTACTTTTTATTACTGGGCAAAGTATGAAAAATTAGACTGACTAGAAGGTGTTGCTTTTTTATTTGAATGAAATCAGACAAAAAAAATAATTAAGGGTTCTGTTAGGCCATCTTCCCTGCAAGATATTAGATGCTATTACTACTGATGCAGAGAGACAATTCCTTTTATGCTTTTTTATCAAATACTGTTCCCCTCTGTGTCTTTTAAAACCTCAGTTGTTTGCTAGAGCTGTACACAAAGTCACTGCAAACTGTTGTTGTTGAATTACTAAACATTCAAAAGTACACTAATAAAACACTTTGTTATATTCCTGTAAAAGTCACCATGGCTGTAAAAAGTCAAACCCTTAAGTCATGTAGCACTTTTGAAAGTCTACAGTAAATACTTCAGGAAAGCAGCTCACACTGTTACCGACAGCACTGGAGAACTTTATAATCTTTTATACTACAACGTGTCAGGAACAGACAGACCTTGCATTACAATTTTTGCATTAGGCTACATGCAGAAAGCAGTGCATAAGACTACTATAAAAGCATGGATATGTTGAAAGAATATTCATCCTTTAATTAATGATCCTTTGAAGAGATTTTTATATTCTTTCATGTATATTCTTGCAGAAACTGTCCCCTTGATCTATTATATCCAATAAAGAGACCTTGTTTGCATTGACAGCTACAGTCTTGGAAACAGATAAATGGAAACTCTCAAAATTAATGTATTGATAATGATTATATTTATAATCTTTAATTCTGGTGTGTCAGAATCCAAAACCACAAATGGTTTAAACTAATCTGAAGGAAAGCCAGCATTATTTTTGTTTTACATAGTGTTACTGCCATGCTCTGCATTGTAAAAAAGAAGTGAGCTGCTGCAAAGGACCGAGATATGTACCCTCCAAACCCAGGCTGACAACCCTCCTGTGTCCTGGGGAACAGCTGCTCACTAGAGTAGCCTCTCTGACTTCAGCCAGTGGTACTAAGCAAATAATTGGTGCCCACAAGTGACTAAGGACATGAGGACTTGAACCAAGGACATGAACTTTCAGTTCAACTGAGGAGTAATACTGTAAACAACTTAAAATACAATGCAAATCAGAAAGTCTCCTGACCATGGCCGTGGTGTTTCACAAAAAGGTTTTGAGAGTTATTCTGCTCTGAGTCCAAAAGCAGTGTGAGCTATTGAGTAAATCCCTGGAGGTTACATAGGTTTCAGATCTCTCTTACCTTAGACCTTGCATTGAGCATCTCTCTTTAGGTCAAATTTTTAAATGCTGACATTTTTTTATTGCCATCCTTTGCTTATATATCTATAAGAACTCAAATCTTTTCAAAGCAGAGACCTCATCTGGGGCACAGGTATTGTAGATGCATGACTTGCAGGTTTATTCATAGTTTCTGTCAGATAAGCAATAGTAATTCAAATTACTCCTGGTGTGCTTCATTTCAGTTAAGCACCAAGCCTTTTCACCCTAATGTAGCTCATAATATCTGGTTAAAAAGCTGTTTAGGCTGGGCAAGTACAAAGGCTTATGCACACACAGTATTTCTTGAACAATCTAAGTATGGGAGATCTATAGCTAATAATAAGTGGCTATGTGGAAAGGACGCTTAGGGTCATTACAAAATTACAGGCTGAGTCTGCCAGCTAGTTGGTGGTTCTGATCAGTTCAAACATTTGGTGTTTTATCTTCATTCAAATAAAAGTGTTTATACATGCTGTTCCTGGCTGCCAGATGTCACCATAGATCTGAAACCTGAGGGAGGTTTTGATGCAGAAATAACTTCAGGGAGACATGGTAGAGTCGCACGGAGTATTCATCATTACAGTAATTAATGTAAGCAGTAATGACCTCCAGGTCAGGTAGATTCTTATACTTAATGACTGTCTGAGCAGTGAACATTGCCTCAGACCATTAGCTCCTCCAGACAGTCACTTAAGTGAGCCTTAGCTGCCAGTCATTCTTGCCCAGTATTAATGATAGTCGTAACTAGTTTCCCAAACTTCCCCTATCATTCAGTGGTACGCAGTATTACACCTTCTTCATCCAGAGACAGTTTAAAAGTGTGCTAGTTTACATAAAATTTCCTGGAAAAGTGATTATCTGGCTAATAGTTCACAGCTGACTTGTGCCATAGTAGAGTGGATCACATATTCACCATTTCCCAATACTTAATTTAATTTGATGAGAAAATGTATGCTGAGATTGAAACGTTTTGTGTGGAAATAATCTTCCTGGGATATTAAAGTATGGAAAATAGCTGCAAACAAAACTGCATTATGATGATTCACATCTATTCATATTTACCTGAGACCATAGCAACAGAGATTTTTGTCTTACTGTTTGAAAACTAATACTGCCTGAGGTAATTTAATTGATGTTATTAAAAAGTGGACTCAAGTACCAGTTTCTTCAACCATGAGCATTTAAAGAACAGTTTAGCATAGCATTTGTTCCATTACAATATCTCTGCACATCTTCCTAGAAATCCTGTAAAGGTCTAGGATACATAAAAGAGCTGCATTCCATTCTGCAGCAAAAAAATTGAATTTATTTCGATAGACTCAAGATTAGATGGCAAGATAACATTTTCAAAGGTAATTCATGTTACCTGAAATGAAAGAGTTTGCAACTCATGGTGATATTACTACTTTGCCAGTTCAGGGTCTACTTAAGGAGATAGTAGTTGTCTGTACTCCCAACTAAACTTTCTCTTCTGTGACAGTGTTCTTTTTTTTAAAGAGATCAGGTTGGTCTTCTCATTTTGACAGAATAACTAAATAAGCCTTTGGAGATATGACTAGCATAAAATTCAGTTAATAGTTAGAAGGCAAATTTTCAATAGCTGTTTCTAAATTTATTTTGGTGAGGTCATTATGTAATGGTTTCACATCTTGATGGGGGAATAGAAATTAGAAAAAAATCAGTCATACTAACTGAATGTTCCAATTCTGCTCCTTATAGGAGAACTAGCCACTATCTTGCAAAAAAAAAAAAAAAAAAAAAAAAAAAAAAAAAAAAAGGTAGTAGAATGGCTCATTTGCAATCTTAGACCAGGTCAGGATTGATCAAAAAGAATAGAAATGGACTGTATAGGTCTTGGGTTTTGGGAGTCTTCTGAGAAGATTCTGGGTGTTGACATTTGAAAAAGGTATTGAGGAAACCCCCCCAAGTACTTGCATTACCAAGAATATAAATTTCTTTTATGTTGTGATGATTTTATGACAGGTGAAACTGACAGTGAAACTATATAATTTCTGGATTGTAAATTATTATTATTATTATTATTATTAAAGATATTCTCTTTGCCCAAAGCAAATTAACTAACTTTTTATTAACAGATAAATTAGTGGGAAACTTACTTCACATTCATTGAACTTTGTAGACTTTGAATTATTTTTCCATCAGTCTTAAATAAATGACAACAGTCCTGTCAAAGATGTGCTACAAAAAAAAATTTTAATCACAGTTCAGTAGAAAATAAAAAAATTAAAATATTTTAAAATTATGTTAGATTTATGAAAATACTCTGATTTGGGAAAAATTGAAGTGCTTTCTGAATGTTACTGACTTCATGTATAAATTGGAAATGAGAATCATGGATTCTTTTTTCTGCTTCAATTTTGTAAAACATACGTGCTATATATACCACAATAATTAAGATATCAGGTGTCAAAGGCTCATGTCTCTTATAAATGTATTTAGAAGTTTTTTAGCATAGTTACTGCAGCAAATCATTCTGTAGTATGACCATCTCCATTTATGAATTACAGTTGTCTTCTATAATTTCTAAAAAAATTAAAAAAGCTCAGGAGAGTGTAGTGAAAAAGTGAAAATCATTGCACTTTGTTCAGTTGTGGTATCTCATCAGCCCTTTTGTTTAACTCAAAAGTAGATAAGCACCTAAAAACATCATATAATTGCAAGTTTGGCTTTAAAATGAATCTTCAGAAAAATATTGCATAAATGGCCAGAGCCACTTCTTTTTTCACCCAGAAGGGTTTGATTTAACATATTGACTAACCTATTTGAATTTTAGTCAAGGATTCCATTACAAAGAAATGCAAAAAGGAACATTGTGAAGAAGTCACTCTTTCTACTACTGCTTCTTTCCATTTCCAACTTCAACTCTTTATTAACTTTCATATTTACAGAACACAGCTGTGTTACTTTTTGTATCTCTTTGTAATGAATTTCTCTCTCCCTTTAATATTCTTGGAATATGTTTTGATTTTTCCTGAGATGATTTCCAGCTTTTTGATGACATCGTTGCATTTTTTGTGCTCATAGAATATGTTCAACTTTTGACTTTATAGAATTCCTTACCATTTTTTAAACACATAGGAGTTAAAGCTTTAATCACAAATGCTTCTCGAAGCATCTTTTGATTCTATTCATCATTTATTACGCTCTCATCTTTATAAACCCTTGTTTATCTGTCAAGAAAATGAAACTATCTCCTGTCCTACACTGCCACTATTTTCTCAAGAACATCTTGCAATTCAGAAGCATCATGGATTATCCTTTTGTGAGACTGATGGGAATGCTGGTAGGATAGGATTTCTGGAGGTCATCTTCTTCTGTAGAGGTAGATCATGTGCCCTAGAACTTTTAACATCTTGGAGACTTTTTCCACGTTCTCCTAGGCTTCTGAGTGTCTTAGACACCCTCTCTACTGTTTCCACATCCCTCTAGAACTCTGGGGGACCAAAACTAGGCACTATTTCAGATGCATTTTACCACTGCTGAGGAGATGGAATATAGTTTCCCTTACAAGCCATGTTCCTACAAATGTAACCTGCAATATGAACTGCTCTATCATGGGAGAGCATGCTTTTCACCTTCGTGGCCCCTCTCACCTCACCTTTGCAAAGGTTTTCAAAATACAACCTTCTAAGTTTTTGCACTTGAAAGAGTAAAAGCAAGCACACGAGAAACAGATCTGGAATATGATTAAAGACTGATCTGTACTCAAGGAGTCAACCTTCTGTCTCTTGTGGGATGTGGAAAATTTGTTTAAAATAAATTTAATTTGAAATTATGCCTTTTTCTCTGCTCTGTGTGCATAAACTGCTATTACACCAAAGGTTGGGGTTTCTTTTCCTTAATTTCATGTAGATTACTTCCTTCATGTGCATGTCTCAGCAGCAAGTCACATTTTTAAAACACTGTATTTAGTAATATCAACCTGTTACCCTGACTTGTGTTCCCAAAGCATTCAAGGACACTAATAGTCATAGCTGTCAGAAATCACATCACTCACAAGTTGTGTGTAGATTCAGCACATCCATCTAAAGTGAGTACTGTTAAACAAACCAGCCCCAGCAGATTTGTTAAGCAATATTATCTTGCTTTAAACTTACTAAAAGTGCCTTTTTCTTCAGGCTTGGACCTGGACAAAATAGGACTGAAAAATATTATTCAGATAGGTGAACATCAGGCTAAGCCTTCTAAACCCCTTGGTACTGGAAGATAGTCAGGGTCATCCAAAATAAGTCAATTTAACAAGAATTCATGTATCAAGAGTATTAGCTCTAAGGGAGCACAGGTAGCTGTTTTGCTGAAAGGGACTAATTATTATATTGTTTTGAATTGTGCTATATTGTGCTAAGCTTCAAGTGCCTAGTTTTGGTGCCCTCTGGTTCAAGAGGGATGCTGCATAAGAATGGTCAGGCAAGTCATTCCCCCTATACCTGCAATTCATGTGCACACTCCACATGGATTATTCACAGCTCTGAGGTCCAGAGGATGATAGAATGTTCTTCAAGGTTGTTAATGACTTTTCTTATCTTCATAACCCTTCTTATCTTTCATTATCTTCATCTCCATGACTACTACAGACTTACTTCTGAGAAGTTTTGAACTAGACCAGTATTTTTTCTGTGGCCTCATGGCAATATATTCCTATTGCTGTGAGTTTGGGAGGCAGGTCAAGAACAGCCCTCAGAAAACAGGATTGCTTTTGATATGAGAAGCTGAAGGAAGTGACTTTACATGTATTTGCAAAATCTCACTTTGAGCTTTTTTCTCCCTGTTTGGCTTCCAGTTACCTTATTTGCATTGCGGCAAGTAACTTCTGGATCAATCCAGCAGAATGTGAGTTGCTTTATTCAGCTCTGGGGGACAGGCTGCTGTTATTGCAGGTAACTTGTGCCTGAGATGAGGGCTGGATATTGAAAAGGACATGACTACTTGTCTCTAAAGAGAGTACTCTCAGTTACCAGCAGCAAGCAGATAAGCCTGCAGAGGTTTTAGGAACCAAGGTCTTCTATTGCCCATTTGAAAGTTTTTAAGTGTTTATGTAGGGAACAAGCATGAACTCACTATATAACAGCAGGCCCATAGGATGCAGTAAACATAGTCATTAGAAGAAGGAAGACATTTCTGTACCTGCTCAGGCTGTGGGCAGTGCACATTTATAGTAATTAAATGCTGAATGACCAGAGAGTTCCTCTGTACCCTGAGATTTTGAGCTACAGGCCGTGGATCCCTCAGTGCAAACATTAGGTTGTCTCTTTCCCAATTAGCAGTCATGTAATTTCACAGCAGGTTTTGTGATCTATGTAATACATTTATATAGTATTTTATTTTATTTTTTAAATGAAGTATTTTATAAAAAATCATTATTTTCTTGGAGTATCATCTGCTTTTAATAATTTTAAAATGTGTAGAAATACATGCCATGGACATTTCAGGTATGAGTTGCAGCAGCAACCAGTGGAACCAAGCATTATCAGTTATGCTGTATCCTAATTCTTTTCAGCTTTATCTGTGACTGGCAGTATCTGTACTTCTACCTCACCTCTCCATTATATTTGCATCCACGTCTTGCTCTGTTGTGTACCTCCTCTACTATAACTTTTATCATATTATCTTCCAGAGTGCCTGGCCCAGGACTCTCTTTTTATTTTCTGTTGAGTCTCCCTGGCAGAACCACTCATTTTTTTTCTTGTCTGAGTATGCTATTCTCAGCCTACACCTTATTATATTCATCTTCACTTAGTTTTTTTTTTTTCCTTTTCTTTTTTCTTTTTTTCTCTTTTTTAAGAGCCTCTATGCTTCTAATCCATAAGTCATTGCAGGAAGGACACACCGATTGAAAACCTCTCTCTCCAGGCAGAATGTTAAATTGCTTTTCATTATATGATTCAGATTCCTTGAAGTGTTCAATTTTACCTAGGTCCACTTTTATTGAAAAAAACACAACATCCAAAGCCAAACAGACAAATCAAAAATACCTTTTGAGAATGATGTTGAAAGGAAATATTTTATTTTGCATATATTTAAGTGAAATTTATTGCAGGAGTGCAAAACTGTGATTATTAAAAGCAGAGTAGATGTGTTTATTACTTAAAACACCCTGATGATTTACTAGCAAGACAAAGAAAAATGCAAGAAAATTTCAGAAGCAGTATCTTGCATGGCAGCAGTGATGATTGTGTCTCGCCTGGTGTTCACAGTTTTGCTTGCAGCAGTCTAGGAGTAGCTGGTTGTGGGATGCCTGATGATCTTTTTCATAACTTGGATTTGGTGAAGAGCCAAATGAAGGCCCCTGATGTCAGTGTACAGGAATCTGACTTTCTGGAGTTATTTGTGGAGCAAAATTTTTAATTCCATTGGTCTTGCACTAACGAATTTCTTTCAAAAGACCAATTCACTTATTAAGGACAAAGTTGAATTTTGATTTTATAGACAAAAAGCGATGCATTTCTTAGCCATTGAAAACCAGCATCTGTTCTTTATTTGTGGGGGTATGGAATAATGAAGAAAGTAATGAAATTTTTGTCAGTTATGGAAGAGGTGGGAAAGCACATTTTAGTATCTTCCCTAATGACCTTCTGCAAAGGCATATGCTCACAAATGCATGTAAAGGTCAGGGAAAGCCTCCAGCAGCTGGGGAAGTTAATTTTTTTTCAATCTCTTTTTATTTTTTTATTTTAATTTTTTTTTTTAAGTTTACTGCAATTCATGAGCACTTGCCCTATCTGTAAGAAGCATGGAAGCTTTAGGCAGAAAATAATTTCTGGCACATTTCACACACCTATTGTACATTTTCTCCTGTCTTCATCCTTGTACCAATCTGTTAGGCTGGCACAGTTTCAAGTTGGTCAGACTTACCCTAGGAAATTAAAGAATCTGCCAAAATTAGTATGAAGCAGGGAAAAGGATACTAGTGAAATTTTCCCCTCCTCAGAACATCTCAAATCTGCAGTATCAGTGTACTGGATGTATGTTGGGTGGACTTCTGCTCTGTGATTCTTCTTCATAACAAGAGGAGCCCATTATATACTCTCTTCCAATTTTTCAGATTACACATGCGCTGATCCGGCCTCCCACAGAGAACCTCAGCTCGAGCTAAAATCACTCAAATTTGGCCTATAGCAAGTTTGATTCAAAGAAAGATGTCTCAAATGTAGAGTTCAAGTGAAAAGCTGGGTTCTGTCTGCCTTTGCTCTGCTCTTGAAAATCTAACCAGTTGAGGTGTGAGTGACTGTATTCAGGATCAGACTCTCCACATAAAATTGTTCCTACTTACTACAGGTTCACAGGTCTTGAAAAGCCTAATGCTTGACACTTAAAGTAATAGCTCTGCTAGGAAGGAGGTGCTATTTTTCCACTTCTGGATTTTAAAGACAGACTGAATGCATACAATAAAAGATTATGCAGATGTGTATTTGTGACATAATGTATCTAGGAAACGCTGCAATTATGAAAATCTAATGACTAGTTGTTAAAATTGTGAAAAGCCTAACTGCAGGTAATATAATTATATTTTATGTTGCCTGAAAGGGAAGCTTTTAGAAAAGTTCCAAAAAACCCTGAAATTCTCAATGTTTCTGGAAAGTTTCATATGGTATTTGTGACATCAATAATGATCGCTGGAGTTTAACTTCTGCCTCTTGCCAGTGGTCTGTCCTCACCAGAGTCTTCTTATAAAATAGGAAAAAGAAAACAAATGTACAGATGTATTTTCCTGATTTACGTGAGAGCACTATATACATAGAGATTGATAGAATAAATTTAACCACTTTACATACATATCAAATGTGCAAATCTCTGTTTACACTACATGAGAAAAGACCTAACTAGACTTTTCTTGCTTTGCTTATGTTGATACAAATAAGAGACAGCTCTGATGACACCTATGGATTTATTCCAGATTTGTCTGGTATTATGAAAAACAAAACCCTGTTCTAATTTGTTTATCTCTTCAGGTAAGGTGATCTACCTATAGTTCAAGTAATTTCATTTGCAATCTTTCTCTTTTTTTGGTGCAAAATTTTCATGGTTCTTCTGTAAACCAGAAGGATTTTCCAATACTGAAAGAGAGCTTATGCACCTACAAAAATACTCTGCTGAAGTGAAAACCCTGAACCTGTGTATTTCAGAGAGTACCACAGCAAATGACACATCCCCTACTGACCAGAGCAGACACTGCTGCTCCCCTGATTGAGTGGGTTCCAAATTTTGATGCTTATACCTGCATCTTGCATGTGGGAATTAATCCTCAATCTGACTGTATTAGAGCTGACAGCCCTCTAGGCCCCTCCAGCTGTCACCAAAACAAATTCTTCACCAGCCTTCCTGCCTGTCCAGAATGCCTTAGGCAATAGGGCTTACATTTTTCTTGTTTGTGCCCATCTATGGTGACACAGATGACAATGTGGCTGCAATAAAGCTGAAGCATTCCCTGGCAAGAAGAACTCATTGGCTTCCTTTTCTCATGAGGGTTAATTTGGTTTTCATGATATTTGACTCTGATGCTGTGGATGTGTTAGCATGAAGCTAAAAAAACCTGCTGGCTTCAAAAATAGGTGCTGGTGATTGCAGTCAGGGTTGCTGACTGGTGTTTCATAAACATTCACATTCTGGAGAGAACTGGGGGTGATTTTATGAGCTTTGATGTAGAAGTGGAACTAACTAGCACACCACTGTGTGTCAGTTCACAGAGAGGGCAGATAGACATCTGGGACACAGAGAACAGCTGCTGAGATGAGGAATTGCTCTGAAATGCTGATAAACTTTGCAATAGTCACTTCTTGAAACAGGAAATCAGTGAATTGTAATAATTTGGTTTCTGATCATTGTGAAATTCTTTTGATCACCTGAGTTGCTAAACTTTTTTGGAGAGGCTCTTGAGACAAAAATGCCATTTAAACAGCCTTACTTAAGTTCTCATGTCTTCAATCTATTTTGGACTCTCCTTTTTTCTCTTGTAGACCCCTTAATCTTTTCAACACTTTTCTTCAGGCAGCAGGCCAGCAAATAATAGTCCACAACAAAGCTCTTAGTGATTCCATCATTCTTAATTCTTTAAAAAGAAGGATGGGCTATTTGACTCCTTTTTTCTACTAAATGGCTGAGACAGTTCACTTTGTTTTCTCATCCTTCTTACATCTAGACAATCAGTAGTGCTGTCAAGAAGGTATGGCAGGAAGGTCAGTGGCAGAGGTAGAACCATCAATTTGCTTCTGCACATCCCAAATGTGTGCTGCACATCCCAAATGGTGCCAGGCAGAGGGTAATGTGAATCCTTCAGCAGTTTTAGGCCTGAGAGAAGGATGGAGGATTAGAGTTTTCACTTCTCTCGTGCTTTGTAATAAGGACTAGCACTAACAGGATCTTCATGCTGGAGTGCAGCAAGGGTATCCAGTCATCTCCCCTCAGGGTCAGAAGAATGAGAGTGCACAATGGTAGGATATGCTGGTGGTGGGATTTTTTTCTCTTTTCTCATCCAAGTGTTGCTAATTGCCTCACTTCTACGTGGGCCAGCAGAAGAAGGAGATGGATTTAGGCCTGTCCTCACACTAAGGGCAAGAATTTAGGGCTGGTGAAAGAATTTCAGGGCAGGTGGAGAAGGACATGTGACAGCTACCTCCTGGGCGCATATCTGGCTCTATTCCCAATGGAGTTTCAGTATGGAAGGGTGGCGGTGTGGCACCCTCAGGAACTTTCTCTCAGGGAGAAATAATGTTTCTGGAAAAATTAACAAGCAACCTCCTAGAGACTGACAGGTCTGTTGCTGCATCCCTTCAGTGTTACACTGCATCTGCCTTGGCCTTCCTGCACTGCTTGGGCCTGGCAACCTGCTGGGATACAAAACCACACTGTATGCTGTCCTCTGCTGTCAGACAAGGCAAGGAAGGTTGAGCAGCCAGCATGTTCCTGTGCCTAAGACCTACAGAGGTTTGATGGGACTGGTGGACAGAGCATCACCTGAAGTGCACACCTGCTCCATCCTGGAACAAACTCTGGGGACCTTGAGCAAAAACTTTCCCTGCCCAGCCTTGGCATTTCCCACAGCAGTGTAACTGCTAATAACAATATGGTCTGACACAGTTACTGTGTAAAAATAAGATTCAAAAATATTCATCACTCATATTTGAAAATGAATATATTACCATCCTAAAATATTATACATACAGGTTTTTTACCATTATCTTTTAATAAGTGGTTAGCATTTTTGAAAGATATATTCTGGAAGAATGGAGAATACATTAATTATTCACTTTCAAAAATGTAAAAATATATCTTTCTTAGTCAACAATGTAAATGAATGTTAAACCCAGTCATCTATCTTGGGTGGAAAGGCAGTCTGGAAATTTGATAAAAGTTATAGCTGTATCAATATTTACCCTATAAAATACTAGAATCAATATCTAAGCCAGTACAGGTCACTGGTAGTCAGAACACAGTGAAAGAGAGATAAATACATCCTGTTGTCTTTGGTCTGTGTTATTAAATTGAATGTGAGCACAAGCTGACAAGCATTTCCTTATGGAGCAGCTGGTATGGCAGCAATGATTTAATTACCTGAAATACATATTTGCAATCAGACAGGTTTCCTCAATCTCATCTGCTCAACATTTTTAACTGTTCAGTGGAAGAGGTCTTTAAGCAGTGTATGAGCAGCAGCCTGTTGAATTCCAAATATTATCTCAGGAGATCCATCCTTTGCAGAAATAATTTGAAGATGTGACAGTTGTAGGGGCTGATAGTTTTATTTTTATTAGTGATTAGATTTGAGCAACCTGGTTCAGTGGAAGGTGACCCTGCCCAAGGCAGGGATGTTGGAACTAGATGATCTTATGGTCCCTTCCAGACAAAGACATTCTATGATTCTATAATTGTACCCAAGTTAAGATCCCAAGAGGATGGAGTAGATGTATGGGAAAGCAGGTGAGTAAAAAAAATGTTGAACTCCGAGAGTTTGTGAGTTTAGAGGCAGATTATAGATGCAGCACTGCAGGGGTCTCTTTTGAGATGTGACCGGTTCAACCTCTTTGTCAAAGGTGGAAGGTAATGCTTTCTTATCAGATAGGCAGATGACATCAAACTGGGGCAAGGAGTTGGTGTGTCGAAGCAGGACTTCTATGCAGAGAGATAGGAGGGATGGGCCAAAAGCACCGTGCAGAAGAGATGTACACCAGGATCCTGGGCTTTTTATTTATTTATTTATTTATTATAATTTATTTTTTTATTTTTATTTTATTTTAATAAGAAACCTTTGGTTGATGCCTTTTATTACAAATTATTCAAAATCAGACAATGTATCTTGAGGAAAAAATTCTCTAAGCATTAGCTTTAGAAAACTATCCTTCTCCAAAAAGTTATTGCTTATGTCTTTACTTGCTAATACAATGCCACAGACATGGCCACGATTGGAAGAAAATGTTCTGAACACAAAACTTACAAATAGTAAACACATAAAAAATGACACGAGAAACCAGGGTTTTGTAGTCAAGTACTTACCAGCTAATAACCCATATAAAATGGGCTATTGATTTCCATCCCTGTAGTAAACTCTGTGGTGTCTTCAGATCATTGAAGTTTCCAAAGTTCTCTAGGGCTTTATGATTTTAGGTGTACTGAAAATGGAAGAAATGGCCGTCTAACAGATGTTTCAACCTCCTATTTAGATGCAAAAACTGGATCCTGTCTTGGCAACTCATTCCAAACAAGATGAATAAAGGATGTTTTCTTTCTAACTTTTGGAGACATTTTACATTGAGTTTTAAGATTTTCTGATGCATACTTTGAAGGCTGTCATCCTCATAGAGGATTCTTTATTAGAATAAGGGACCTCTTGCTATGCAAATACTTATTGCTGGGAAAAATATGACCTTTCTTTCCCTTACCAAAATTAGTCAATTTCTTTACTGCCATCAGAGTAGGGTGTTAAGTGACCACTGTAAAGTAAACAAAAAAAATTACTTAAAATCTTCTTTTAATTTAATACATATCTTTGTAATGAACTTCTAAATAAAATAAAAATTTCAGGTCAAAGTTAGTATCTTTTCACTTTGAATATATGTACATGTTATAATACCTTTTAATTGCCTGGATAATTGTCTCTGTTGTGGTTTAACACCAGCCAGCTGCCAAGCACTGCACAGCTGCTCACTCACTCCTCCATCAGTCGGATACAGGAGAGGGTGGGAAGGGCAAAGAAACAAAAACCATGGGTTGAGATAAAGACAATTTAATAGGGAAAGCAAAAGCCATGCACACAAGTGAAACAAAACCAGGAATTGATTCAGTGCTTCCCAAGGGCAGGCAGGTGTTCAGCCATCTCCAGGGGAGCAGGGCTCCATCACAGGTAGCAGTGACTTGGGAAAACAAACACCATCACTCTAACCTTCCCCCTTTCCTCCTTCTCCCTCTCCTTCTCTCTGAGCATAGTGTCCCATGGTCTGGAATATCCCTTAGGTCAGTTTGGGTCACCTGTCCTGGCTGTGTCTCCTCCAAACCTCCCATGCAGCCCCAACTCCTCACCAGGCTGGTAGTGTGAAAAGCAGAAAAGGCCTTGGCTCTGTGTAAGCCCTGCCCAGCAATAACAAAAACATCTCCATAATTAATCAACCCTGCATTCAGCACAAATCCAAAACACAACCTCATGCCAGCCGCTGTGAAGAAAGTTAACTCTACCCCAGCCAAAATCAGAACAGCCCCTAAAAGATAGCTGCCATGTTATAACATGTTTCTGAGACAGATGATTTTGAATCTTTGTTTTTTGAAATTACATATGATGAAATTATGTATAGCTAATTCAGACCAAGAATTAAGCATGGGTAATTTAAAATTTTATAATATTCTCTTATTTTCTTAGTTGAGAGATAATTAATTTTTTTCCCATATTTTCCATATAGAACCTGAAAGTCACCATTTGTGGCACAGATTAGGGTAGGACTGTAATACAAAACACTATTCCCCCCTTTCTCATGCAATAATAATTGGAACTTTTTTTATGGTGTAAGAGATTATCCTTTCTACTTCTGTGTAATCTCCCCTGAGAATTGGATGGTTTTAAATTAATTTGTTAAGGGAACCACTGAGAAACCATCCTCATGTTTTTGTGTCAATTATAGTGTGCAATTTTTTTCTCAGATGACATGGCCTGAGTCTACTCACTGACTACTACTGGCTGTATCTGTTCTGAGGGGGGGATTGTCTTTCCTTCTTTGCATAATTATTTGCTAGTCAGAAGACAGCATGAGGAGGCTGGAAAGCTTCCCCATTCTACTCATCTGAGAAAGGTTTTAACCACCACCTTCTGAGTTTCAGGAAGGCACCATGCAGTATCCATGTTAAACATAGTTGTCATCTCCTCAAGTCTGGCCTCTGTGTAAACAGAAATAAGAGCATCAGAGGCCTAGAGTCAAAAAAAAAAAAAAAAAAAAAAAAAAAAAAAAAAAAAAAGGTAGCTTGATTGTTGCCCAATTGTTAAGAGATTCTCACGGAGTGACAAATCAAGACTGCAGTGCCAGGCAAGCATTCATATTCTGTCAGACCATTTGTAGCTGAAATCTAACATCAACTCAAAGCATAACACTATAATTTTCCTGGCTCCATAACTCCGTCATGCCTGCCTGACCCATATCTAATCTTCCAGAATGTGCTTTTCTACAGTCTACTGATACTTGGCAGCTTACATTGTCCTGAGCTCTGGTCCTTTGCCTCTCAGGAGGATGAGAATCTGGATAATCCACATATAGGATTTAGAAGTGTAAAAATAAAGTTATAGGGAAAGTGAATCCTCTACTTGAACTGACATAAATGTTCAAAAGAGGGGCAGGCAAGGTAGATTCTGATTAAATAGTGGCACTGTATGATAGCGAGAGTAGCTCTGACTTTCATAAGAAGTTGGGAAATCTGACATGGCACTCATAATCCCATCCCTCTCTGGAGTAATAGCTGGAGGCAGGATATCCTGGAGCATCTGAGAAAATCTTCTCCTGAAGCAGGATCCCCATGTTAAAACTAGTATCATTTTAGATGTGGTGTGAAGTTTTTGTGTCAGTGTGCAGTTTCACATCTTTCAAAAAAGGTAGGCCATCTCATATTGCATCCATCTAGTAAAGGGAAAGCTGAACTAGCTTCTAGACTCCATTGACTGTATTGACCTGTTCTTCAGTGATTATAATGGGAGTTTAGACCAAAGCTCACCAAGTTGATATTGAAGTCCTACTAAATCTGGTGCTTAATTTAGAAGAATTTTATTGCCCTTATGAGGCTTTTAAATTCTTTGTGCAATCAATCCGTACTTAGATAACTGTACTTAGAGACCCAGTAGGCTGAGTCTAGCTGGGCTTCAGAGGTGCTTCCCTTTGTCTTTAGGTTGCAAAAATAACCGGGACAGTTATGATAGGCAGAGTTAGACTGTCCTGCAGAGTTCTGTGCTTGAAATATTGACAAGACAATAGGTTAGAATTCTAAATTAGATAGAAAGAATTCCACCTATCTTTCTTTACAAACCGTAGATAATTCTTGCTTGATTTAAGAAACTAATTACTAAAAAGAGCTCTGAAAATCTTTTCCTAATAAATAGTTCTTGAGAAGAGCAGGAAATAAAGAGATCGGGACCAAGGAGACACCAAATAAGAAATTGAACATACATACTAATAAATTCCACTTTGTTTTTTTTTATACCATGAGGTCCTTCAGGCATCACATTTTGCAATTTCCTGAATCAATAATTTGGGAACATAATCCAATAAATCATTCAGCTGATAATAGGGATAAAGACTAGGTTTTTTCTGTTATTAAAACTGGATTCTGAGAACCAGATTTTTAAAGTATTTCAATTCTTAAGTATTTGATCCACAAAAAGACTTGGATTTTTTGATGGTCGGCACTGCACTATGTAAGGTTTAGGTGCCTGTTCCTATGCTTACCTCCATATGTTAAACAAGGCACATTATCTGCTTATACAGTGCATGCAAAGTAAACGACTCCAGCTGGGCTTCCCAATAGCTGCCCAAAATAATCAACAAGAACAAACACTGAGACTAGAGCCGTTTCTCTAAACCCCACCTCTATTGAAAACCTTAACTCTTAGTCACAGGGATGAGCAGACATGAGCAGCAGATCCCAAGCTCTTCCCTGTCTTAGATGCCCATTTGATGTTTTCAAGAAACATAGTCAGGAAGTGATGGGCATCAGTCTGAACACACAGCTAGAGGAAGGGGGTTTACCAAAATTGAAATAAAAGCTCAGAATTCAGCAGACTTCCAAGGTGTGGGAAACAGCTACTACTCCATCTGAAAGGATTCACATAGTCCTTGCTCACTTTCAGACTGTAAAACCTAGTCAGTGGGCTGTAGAGATCTTTCTGTCAGTCTTGCTGCAACAGTGCAACTTAAGAAAGAAAGTTGGCCTTCACATTGCCAGGGAGAAGGAGCAGCAGAAAAAAAATATTTCAGTGTACTCATCAAGAGAATTATTTAAGAGAAAGCTGCTGGTGCCCATTTCTCACTCAAAGAGATGGTGATGCCTTTTCCATTAAATGGATAGATAAAAAAAGTGAAAGTCCAAGTTTTTGTTTTCTTCTACTGAATAAAAAGGAATTTTACAAGCTTCCTCATAGAGTTTTTCCTTTTTCTGCATGAAACAAAGAGAATACTCTAATGAGTTATGGATTTACTGAACTCATTTAAGAACTTTAGCAGACTTGAAAAAGCTATAAAGTATACAAGGATAGCTGTAATCAGGGAAGGGCTTCTACATGGGAACTAACTGAGCATGGGTTTGTAATGCTGAAAAAAGAGGTCACTGTGGGGCCAAGAGCTGTAACTTGTATAGTCGAGGGAGGAAGTTGGATTGGTTGAAGTTATTAACTGTTCCTCATAAGAAGTAATGAGGTATAAAATGACACCAGTGAAGAACAAACAAGAGGATCAGTACTGTAGCATAGCTAATTGGAGTAACTCAGTGCCAGAGGATGGTCCAATGCAGCTTAAGAGGCAATTTTGCCAAAAACAGATAAATGGCTCTTACTTTATTTTACAATTGTAATTAATGGACAGAACACTTCAGTGGTAGTGCTAGGGTTGGTAGTCATGCCTATCTTATCAGTAATTGAATTTCTCTTAGTGAGGCCACTTCTGCTTTCCTTGCAAAGAAAGTTGTTTCTAAAAATTTATGTAGAAAAGATGACAGCATTGCACTGTTTGAGACCTGGCTGGAAATGAATCACAGCTCCCCAAGCACATATTTAGCTGGGTACCTCTCTGGATTCCTCCCTCAGCACATGAGAAGGAGTGTGATTGCACAAGTGAGCCCTCTGACACTTTTTTTTTGAGAGAGAAATAAAGTTTGTTCAGACAAACTGCTTCTGGTGCCTTATCCATGGATGCAGCACGGCCTCAGGCTAATGCCTGAGGAACTGAGTCTGCTATCACTACATGTCTCCATCTGCTGATTGCCAACAGAGATTTCCACATCCCCTCAAATAACCTAACGGAAAGCATACTCCTGATGCTCTGATTGATGCCTGCTTCCAAGTGGGAGGCAGGCCTTTTGTTAAACTTGGTCTAACAACTATGGGAAACAGAGACAAGGATACAAGCCAAAGCA
The DNA here is from genome assembly GCF_965231275.1 of Zosterops lateralis. Classification (NCBI taxonomy): domain Eukaryota; kingdom Metazoa; phylum Chordata; class Aves; order Passeriformes; family Zosteropidae; genus Zosterops; species Zosterops lateralis. Next base: position 84,977,431 of record NC_139764.1, read on the forward strand.
TTAGAGAGCATTTCTCCTGATGCTGCTTGGGGCTTAAATGTTTTTTGCCTTTTTTTAAAGTGGGTTTTTTTTTCTTTTGTTTTTGTTTGTTTTTGTTTTTGTTTTGTTTTTGTTTTTAAAAAGAGATTATCCCAGTTTAATCCTGTATAAAACAATATTAGATTATTTATGTCATCATCATGGAAACAAATGACAATTTCAAAGGAGGAGTGTCAGGACAACACTTCCAAGAGCACTTATACATTGATTGAGAAGAACTCAGATTCAATAGTTAATTAAATGGAGATGACCTCTAGCTCTTTTTGTCTTTTGTCCCAAATCTTCATCATAAACAGTCATTAGCATTACATAAATGCCAACATTAAACCACTGGTACTCCAAAGGTGCACGAGAATGGCAGCACTGCTATCCTACCTCTCATCCCTTGTAGCATCACTTACATTCTCCTTCCTTCTTATGTCCAAGAGATACCCTAGAGTATGAGCTGAAGTTTAATAGTGACTAATTCATAGTTTACCTCCAAATTTCTGGGTTAAATAACATCATTTTAGCAAAGGCCCATGTAGCAAATAATTTTGGTAGCAGCAAAAAAACCCCTTTACACAGCCTTGGATTTGAAACCCTGGACATTTTGAACTATTGTCTGTGTGATCTCTGGCTGCTCAGCTAGATTTCCTGTATGCACTTCCCTACACTGAAAAGTCCAGGCCATATTTTGTTTAGCATTAACTTGCCAGAAAAAAAAATAAAAATCTTTCCCTGAATATGCATGTAAGAAGGAGCAGAGGAACTGCATATGGTTTTATACAACTGCTAATGTGTATTTAAACAGTTGAGAAAAGGAAGCCTTTAATAAAAAAGATTTTTGCCTCTTGTATATATATTGAGGGAATACGTATTTTGAGTTGCTTTTGGGTAAAATCCGGGCTGAACTCAGCTGCCTCAGTCTCCTCTAGCGCTATTGACAGCCACATTGGCTGAGCCCTCAAACACCTGAACCACCCTCAAACACCTGAACCTTTCTGTAGCCGCAGCTGGACCCCAGCTGAGGTAACCAGGCCATGCAGAGTGGCACTAGCTGGCAGGCAGATGCAAGGCCCCCGTCATGTCTGTCTTGTATGATTTAGGGAGTTCTGACTTTATTTGTATATAATATAATGCCAAACATCTGCTCAGTGCTTTATCAACATTTAAGCCAGTGTATAAAAGTTTGTACTCTCCTGCTGTGCTCAGTCTGAAGTGCATAATTTCAGAGACATTCAGCAGAAACTGCAAGTATGAATGGTATCTTGCTTATGGGAAACAAACTCTGTTTTAATAGGAAGCAGTCAAATCAGTAGGCAAATATACTGGGTTTCAGCATGCTTTTAATTTTTAAATATGAAATACGTAAGAAAATAAAAATGCCTAGCATTTTCTGCTCAGAGCAGCACAAACTCTAAATGAAGAGGCTCTGAATGTTGTTGCTCATACACTGAAAGCACATCTGTGACTGCCGTGTGATACATAAACACCCAGGCTAATGCTAAACCTGAATCCACTGGGTTATTAATAACAGCACAACTGGGTCAGCAGTGTATTGAGTGTAAACTGATTAATCATGTTTCCTGGGTAAGTTTGCAGCCTACCCTAAGCTTTCTGCAGTTGTAACCAGACTACCATAGAACAGGAGTCAGGTGATTTTAAGCTTATACAAATAATTTCTGCATTACAGTTATTGAAATACCAAGGTGTTCAAGATTTGTATTATGTTTAGATCAGTCAAGGACAATGCTAAGGCTTATATTTGGATTCAGGGGTCTAAGCTTCCTCATTTGGGCTCAAAAATCAGAAATTTCATAAAACATGCTCTAAGACTTCTTACCATATGGAATGAAATCCTTAAAAAATGTGCAGTTTCTCTTGTACGTAGTGAGAGGGTTTTGGTGCACTATCTGATCTGAAAAGTTAGGAGGCTGCATAGCCAGCCTTGCCATCTGCCTCCTTCTGCATCAGCCTCTTGAAAAACAGCCAGTTCTGTTTGATTGATGTATCACAGTATAGAATGATAGAGTCATAGAGACATTTAGGTTGGAAAAGACCTCCAAGATCAAGTCCAACCTTGACTGAACACCACCTTGTCAACTAAACCACAGCACTATGTGACATGTCTAGTCGTTCCTTGAACACCTCCAGAGATAGAGACTCCACTGCATCCATGGGCAGTCCAATGTTTAACCACCGTTTCTGTGAAGAAATTCTTTTTGATGTCCAATCTAAACCTCTGCTGATTCAAGGCAGGCCACTTCTTTGTCCTGTCACTGGTGGCCTGGGAGAAGACACCAACCCCCACCTGGCTGCAGCCTCCTTTCAGGGAGTTGTAGATGGGGATAAGGTCTCTCCCAGGCGTCATTTTCTCCAGGCTAAACAACCCCAGGTCTGTCAGATGCTCCTCACAGGACTTACTCTTTAGACCCTTCACCAGCCTTGTTGCCCTTCTCTGGACATGATCTAGCACCTCAACATCCTTCCTAAACTGAGAGGCCCAGAACTGGACACAGCACTCAAGGTGCGGGCTCCCCAGTGCTGAGTACAGAGGGAGAATGACCACCACTGCTGCTGGTCACACTATTGCTGAGTCAGGCCAGGATGCTGTTGGGCACACCTGGGCACACTCTGGCTCATGTTCAGCTGCACCCTCAAGTCCCTTTCTGCTGGGCAGTTTTCCAGTCACTCCACCCCCAACCTGTATCACTCCAGGGCATTGTTGTGACACAAGTGCAGGACCTGGCCTTGTTGAACCTCACGCCATTGGCCTCTGCCAATGATCCAGCCTGTCCAGATCCCTCAGCAGAGCCATCCTGCCCTCCAGCAGGTCAATGCTCCTGCTCAATTTAGTGTTGTCTGCAAACTTACTGAGGGTGATGGTACTACATCCTCAAACCTCTAGGCACACAAGCCAGTTACTAGACCTGGTACCAGGCTGGTGACTAGCTATTTCTTACTCGTTTAAAGATTTAGACCCTGAGGCATTGGAATAGAGAAGTCTTCACTCAGCATGAGGAGCTCACTCTAAGCAGGCAAAGTCAGGCTCCTTTTTGTTACTTAAATACCTTATGGCCTGGAAAAAAGATTGTCAAACTGAAACACTTTCTGAAGATTGGTCCTAAGGTTGATCCTAAGTACTTTTCTCTTAACAGATGGATGCTGGTCTTCCTCTTCCAATTCTCTGGGTAAAATTCTCACTCACAAACCTCTATTCTTGTCTTTTTCTTCCTAAGCAGATTGGTGGTCAGGTTTTCTTCCTCTCTAAAATCTCTCCAGCTAGTAGGCTGCAGCATTTTCCCTTTTGTACAGCAGGAACCAAAATAGGTTTTGGAACTTTTTTTCTAGAACTATGACATCTGAAGATTTGAGATATCCTTCCATCTATGTCCCCCACAGCTATGCTGTAGATGAGATTTTTGAAGATCTGGTTTTGATTCTATGCATAGAAAAGGAGATTTAATCTTCCTTTTCCTAATTGTTTAACTGTATTTTCAATACAAAGAATAATCATACTCTGTTTGTGATTTGTGATGAAACTGACTAATTTTTTGGGGGGTTTGGTTCATTGTTTTGTTTTGGTTTGGTTTTTTTTTAATCTAAAATACTTAGAAACTTTTTATCTTGAGATTAGTTTTTGTTATATAGCAAGAAGACCATGCACAAGACATAACGTTTCTAAGTCAGTGTTTTCTTTGTGTGCTGTGCATTGAAACTTAAATTATTTTCCATTACTTGTCTTTCTATCACTAGACAAAAATTCTTACATAACAGAAAAATTTGTAATAGTATTCTGACCAGTCCAATTTATATGGTACATTGTTGGGAAAAAAACCCTAAGAAAATGCAGAATGGCTACAAGCCTACTAATATGATTTAGGAACTTTTTTCAGAAGCTACATACAGCATGCAAAACTGCAAATACATATTCAATATTTGTGTTTTATAGAAAATTTTATAAATATTCAAATTTGAGAGAAACAATATGGAATAAAATGCACTAGGAAACTGATATGTAGACAAAGGTTTATTTACACCATACAACATTTTAAATATTTTATACACAGCTGCAGCAGAGAAAGCTATTCTGAGCTTTCCAGAGAAAACTGCAATAATAAAGATGTGAAATATATTATTCATATAAAAGTGAGATTATTACTTTATTGCATTTAAAGCAATGAAGAATGTAGCTCAACAGACATTCATTTAATGACAAAAACTTTGCTTTTATATTATAAAGTAAAAAGTGTAGTAATGGCCAAACAGACTGTTATAAACTTTAAAAACTGCATAAATATATACATTGTGCTTCATGGTGAAGTTTTTTGAAAACTAAACCAAATGAAGCTGTTACAACATGAATCGTTGCTTGAGGTTTATCTATAAAGATTACCTTACAAATCCATTCCACGGGTACTTACAACACACGATGGTAAGAATTGTACACCTGGTTCTCCACTAGCTGCACTAGTGGGAATATACTGTACGAAAAAAACCACTGACATTTGGCACAGGAAGAGCCTGACATAAAGGAGTTGCAATGTTCAGACAGGAGTGTCGGGATTGTCAGGATTCCCAAAGTCTTTTTATTGTCAGTGCAATGAATTATTTTTACTTTGTTTCTCTTTTGTTCAGTTCGTTTTTGTTAAACTTCTGTTTGAAAGTCACCTTCTTGCACATCTAAAGGCAAGTTCAGACACTTCTCCCATTCTGCTGGTCTGAGTTCTAAAGCATCTTTTGCCTCTGTGTCTAATACATTTATCGTTGTATAGTGTTGGTAGTCACCTGTGGTTTTGAAACTGTCCCATGGAGCCTTGCTCGGTCCTGAGTTCTCCTGAAGACCAAAGAAAGAAGAATTAAAATCAAGGATGAAATAATGCAGTTTCCATTTATAAGGCTGATTGCTGACGTGCTCTCATGAGACACAGAAGCTGGAGAGGGGAAATGGCTTTGCAGGGAGTCAGGCTGGCGAGTGCTCGGCACCGCTGCGACTTTTTCTCTGTGAACAATCAACACTTTGGCAGGCTCCTCACCTGAGCTGCCAGCTAAGCCCTTTCTTTCACAAGAACCAATGTGTGAGGAATGGGCTGAGAGATCCAGTACCAATAGACATCCTTCTAAGAGTGGGAGAAAAGTGGGAGAAGAGTGCAAAAAAGAGGGAGAAGAGAAAGGAAGGTAACTGAGAAGAGTCTGTTGCCTGAAATATGAAGAGGTTTGAAAAAGAGACTGCCAGCTGGATTTTAAATTGTGGCAGGTGCATGGCAGAATGACAGAAACCTTGAAAATACTGTGAGAGCCACCTTCCGTGACAGGCTGATGAGCTCATGTATATTAGGATTAACAAACTGAAAGGTGGTTATCATTTTACTGGGTGAATTTATTTTCTTTTTTGATTCTAGGTTTTATAAGGTAAAATACTTTGTGAACCAATTTAATTAGAGATGTCTGCTGTAACATGATGGGTGGGATTTAGCTGCTAAAATGCAATATTTTTGCACCATCTAAGATGCCTTTGGACTTTCTGCTTGATCTCCAACTATCTTTCACGAGAGGTGCAGATCTCCTTCGAGTCCTGTATCATCGCTGCCTTTACTGTGCTATAAACAAAGACCTCTGTATAAATAGCCTGAGATGCCTATATTTAGGTATCTGGATCACTCTCTGACTGTCTCACAAACAGACCATTCCACTAGGCAGCTTTTATGAGCAGACCTTTTAAAAGCACAGCACCAACGTGAAATGGAGTAAACGCAATTCTTCCACTGAGATTCCCTTTGAGATTTTGAATTAATTCAAGCTTTATGTGAATAGCAAATCTCAAGTAGGGAGACAAATGAAAACTTTACATGTCAGCTGATCTCAAAAGGAGGAGTGAGTGATAGAAAATAACACATATCACAAATAAAGGTTCATCAAAGAATCAGGGCTAAATTTCTGCTGGATTAAGATGATGTAAATGATGTAAATCCATTGGCCTCACATCTGCTTAATACCTCTTCTTCATGTCTGAGAGCAGCTCTTCTGAAAAAGTTATAGAATACAAGGATTCTAGCTCAGTTCCATTTAATATACACTTTTCACATTATAAAATTATATAAAAATTATTACTAATCAAAATATTACTGATAAAAATATGTCAGACTAAATTAGCTGTTTTAATTAGGCAGAATCAACCATTTCCTTGCTCTCATTATCAGATGTAGTCAGGGTGTTATGCATGTGTGTGAGTGTGTGTGTATAAATTTGAATTATGATGATAGCAGCCTCAACTGAGGATGATTTAATTTTTGCTTTTCCCATGGTAAATATTTATAAACCTATTATGGAAAAGATATGGCATTACAGAGATCCTGTGTGCTTTCTGGACAATTGCATGTATAGGTAAATCTATCTGGACTTGTTTGTAGTATCTAATTTATTATCTCCTTGCAGAACTAGAGGAAAAGACTTATTGGTCAAATGGTATTGGTGAGCTGCTTTCTCTGTATAAAGGTGCTTAGACACAGTAGGCACATACAGATTTGAAATGTATTCCCCTCAGTACAATTACTTGTAATCTATAATGATGTTAGTGAGTTAGTTATGGTCTAATTGTAGAATGTAATGAGTCTCATCATAGCTTGGGTTACTGAAAATAGCTTTGGTTCTCATTTCTGAAGTACCTAAAGGTGAAGTCTTCTTCGGAAATGTACTGAAGTCAAAAGGTTTCATTGTTTCATTGTTGTTGTTTAGGATTCACCGTGTTTTAAATATAACAGAAGGACACTTACCATACTGCCTGATTTTGGGACATCCCGAAATCTGTCCAGAGTCTGAAATTTCTGATTTAACTCTTGAAACAATTCCATATGCCTCTTTCTTGTATGCATGACCTTCTGCAAAATGGAATATACTTGCTTATATTTATAATTGAATCTGTTTTGGTTTTTTTTAAGAGAAGCATTACTTTTTCCAACATAATAAAGTAAATTGAATTTGGCAGGGCCATCTTTTCCCTATAGATTTGAACAATGGAAGTGAATTGCCCTGGCCCTTCTTGCCACTGCATTTAATGTTCTTCCTGCGTCCAAGACTGTTTTTAACCCTATGTTTATTGAGTTGCTGAAATTAGGGGCCAGTGTTTTTATGCTAGCTTGGAAGTATCCTGAAAGTAATGGCAATTTCTCAGAAGAATATTTCTCTTGTGTATCAAGAATATTTCTAGAACTTCTGTTTTCAGCACGGATGCTTACATTTTAATTTCTATAGGAAAGCAACAGCACTTTTTAATGGTCCCTGTTGGAGTAACTTTTATGAGAACACTGAACTCTGAAATCTTGGCTCAAATGGAAAATCCCCAAATGTTATGTCTTTTTAATGAGACATCTTCTTGTCATTCAAATAATCATAAAATGCAGTTGAAATTGCATTCATATCAAGAAAAGTAGGCACATTTTTCCAATTTTACTTGCATTCTTATTTCATAGACAAAGAAATTGGAAACCACCCTCCCTCTAGCCCATGCTGAGAGCACTTTTCCAAAAAAACTAATTATATGGCACTCCTGTGGAAGAGAGGGAGACCCCAAAGACCCTCCACAGTTCTCACACCTCAGTGCACAGGCCTCACCCATGTACCTGCTTGGGCAGCTACTTGGAGAGTGAAGCCTGTTTTCAAGCCTAGATTGTAAACTATCCCCATCAGAGCTGTTTCCAAAGGAATTCATGCTCAGTTATGGATTCAGAGCAGCCTCTGGAGCCAAGCTCAAGGCTGCTTACTGCTTGACCACTCTCATGGTTCTGTGGTCTGGATGGTCTAGGAATGGGAGGGTCTGAGGATGCTTCATCTCAGTCCAACAGTGGATGGGCTTGGCTTTGCTTTTCCTAAGCTTTCTAACTGCTTGAACTTTAATTACAGCCAGGGCAGCAGCCAGGAATGCTGACAGATGAGGTGCAGGACACAGGCCTTTGTGCAAGTCCTGGTTTTGTGTCAAGCCTGATTTTTCCTGGAGCTGTGAGCGAAACCCTGCAAACTTAGGTATGTGGTGCCTGAGTGTGACCCTTTCCATCAAGTAACACCCCTGCCAAGCCTAGGTTAGTACCTTTTAAAATGGAGTGGCAATAGCTGACTCTTATTCCTTCATCAATGCCAACTTTATCTTGCATTTCCATTATGTCTTTAGAGATTTCATGAAACATGGCTGCTCTTTTGGCCAGGCATTTCTACTGCTATGCTATAATACTCATATTAGCCTTAATACAGCCACAGGGTACCTTGAGAATTTGTTCACTTCTGAGAAACAGAATTTGGCTCTATGTCTGACAAAAGAGACATGAGACATCAGCAATTAAAGGCCTATTAACTTGAGTTGTGGGGTGAATAAGGGAAAACCTTTTGCAGTATTTGGTAATAAACTCCCTGCAAAAGGTAATTTAAGTAGACATAGCTATCTAAATTTATGAGGGGAGTTTCACTTAAGTGACTTCCTAGGGATTCTTTTAAGATTTTGCTGCTATGGTAGACAGAAGTATATAGCAATTTTCATATATATAAAATTTAAAAAAAAAGGTTCTACCTCAAAGATTATTATTGGTTGAAATAAGGAGACATGGTCATGGGAATAAAACAGTTTTGTTGGGTTAGAACACTAGCTCTAAAAAGCAGGAAATAACATAAGGCTGTGAAACAAGTATCTCCATTTGAAGGCTTTTTAGTAGAAAGCTGGGAATATAGAGAATGATACTTTCTGATATCTTTTCCTTAATCGTGTACCCAAGATGTCATTAAATAGCAAATATGAATAATGCAAATGTCTTACTCAGTTCATTACATTATTCTTGAGGAGAAGCAGGTGGGAGGAGAAATAAAATACTTGCACCGGGAAGTCTGCCAGAAAAAAAACTTTACATTTTATTCTTAATAGCAGCATGACTGGTATGAACATGTACCCATGGATCTTTTGGTTACTTTGTGTTTTCCTGGCTTCCATTCCATAATTCCTACCCACTGACACCCACTCCCTCCCTATTGCTTAGAAAGAACAATCTGAACTGAAGGTGCAGTAACTTAAATTTCCAACTTTATCTCTCAATTTCTAAACTTGTTTTAAATTTCTGGTTAGAAAGCACCATATTTTCTCCTTTCTAGAAAATATGCTCTGTTGGGTAACTCTTTTATGAGAAAACAACCTACAAAATATTTGTAGTGTGTTATTCTGTTTTCTCTATTAAATAGGCAGTGTGGAAAACATCCCTTTATTAATCCTAGAAATACTAATTTTTAACAATACAATGCTGGAAATCTTGACCACTAATACTATGATGACTGTGGTAGCATCAGGATCTGAAAAGGATGGAAACTGAACTTGTGCTTCTTTCTTTAGGTGCAGCTGTGCAGTTCTCATTGGTGCTGCATCCCTGCCAGAAGCACCAGAGTCAGCCACCAGGCTGCAGACATACATCTTGTGGTGTCTCCTGAAGGTTTCATAACTCTTGTGCCCCACACCCTAAAGGGGGTCAAGCTGAATCAATACCCCTTCTACATTTCTACCTGCACTCTTAAGTCAGATCGAATGTGTGTTTTGAAGGGACTACACCTTACTCGGATGCTCACCTACTCACAGGAAAGGATTCAGAGTGTGGATTGCTGTCAGCACAACAGGCAGAACTTCAAACATACCCAGCTCCCTTTTTTATTTATAATAAGGCTTTAGCTGAACTCTAGCTCAAGACACACTTGTGAATATTTCATGACACCCCACTTGCATTACTGTATTCAGCTTTGAAGTTCCCAATATAAGGTCCAAGTCCTGTTGGAGTGAGTGTCGGGGAGAGTGACAAAGATGATCAGAGGGCTGGAGGACCTCTCATATGAATTCTGACTGGGAGAACTGGGGCTGTTCAGCCTGGAGATGAGAAGGCTTTGGGGAGATCTTATAGCAGCCTTGCAGTATCTAAGGAGGGCCTGCAAGAAAGCTGGAGGAGGACTTTTTACAAGAACATATAGTGATAAGGACAAGTGGTGATGGCTTTAAGCTGAAAAAGGGTAGTTTTAGATTAGATATGGAAAAAAAACTTTCATGATGAAGGTGATGAGACACTGGAACAGGTTGCTAAAGAAGTTGTGAATGCCCCATTCCGTTAAAGCGTTAAAGGCCAGGTTGGATGAGGCTCAGCCTGGTCTAGTGGAAGGTGTTCCTGCCAGTGGCTGGGACTTGGCTCTAGATGATCTTTAAGGCCCCTTTCAACCTAGGCAATGATTCTACAATTTGTGGTCAATCTCATAAATAACAATATCATTGTCATCATCATCACCACTACCAGGTAAATTAATTTGCTTTGGAGATTTCTTACATGGTCACAGTTAAAAATTTTCTCTCTCAAATCATGTACAAAGCAGCTAAGTTAAAAGAACAGACGGGGAAATGCCTTCCCAGCCCTCTAATGGAAACATGCTGTTTTTTCAAAATGTTATAGGTATCATCACTTGCCAAACTTGGGAAGAGGAAATAATTTTTCCCTGGAGGCATGTATTTTTTTTACCCCTGCCTTCAAGAGATGTCTTCAGGTTAGTAAGAGAATGATTTTAAACTTTTGTGAGTTCTAATAGTATTATACTAAATAGTTATGGCAGATGAAGTTCTGAAAGAATGCAGCTCCAGCAATCGGTGATCAATTTAGCATTATTGTTGGTGAACGTCTACTGATCTGTGGAATGGAAAGAGACAGTCTAGTATTCACACTTGTCCCGTGTATCCTTGCTCTCCCTCAGAGCTAGAGATTACTTGAATTCTTGGGATCAGGGTAATAAAATATTTTCTGAACTATTTGGCATAAATGTTGTTAGCAGAGTATAGATCCAATGAATGGCTGATAGAAATGAGAGAGTGGGGTGACTAGGGAAATGCAAAAGTCAGACTCTCTCATAGAATTTAAAGGTAATTGTGATCTTGAATCCTAAAACTCATGCCAATAGTACTGTTTAGCTCTCCTGTACATTTTTGTAATTGCCAGCATACAGCTTTTACAAAGCCCTCCTGGGAATTTCAACAGCATCTGTATTTCTGTTCAACATAATTAGAATGAATTTTATTTGATCTGACAGCTAACAGTTAGTGCTGAGACTTAATGAAAAAGCTACCTGTCCAGCTCTAGAGAAAAAATGACAGGAGTTGGAGGGCACTTAGCTGGGGTTAGCACAGCCAGTGGCAGCAAGGATCCAAAATGTCCAGACCAATAATTTTGCTAATGTTTTGGACACCAGACTGCGTGAATGAGTCCAAACCTATCTTTATTAATAGCAAGAAAAGAGCTGTAAAGTTGTTCTATGTTGACTGTTCATTTGGCAAACTTCAAAGTTCAACTAGATTAGTCAGTGTTTTACAAAATCTAACTGTGGACAGTATATTATGTTGCAGAAATACTTCCTGCTGATAGACTAAGCCCTGTTTGTTACACTATCTTTATTTTTTTTTCCCCTACATGAAGGGATAATTTAAGAATTTAATCGTGAGCTATTTAAAAAGGGAAAACAAGATACAGGTGGCCAGTTTTGAGGCCCTCCTCTCTAACCAGAGGGTTAGAGGTTTCACTTGAGATCTATGGTAAGTGCTTGCCAGTTTTGATGTCATCCTTTTCTCCTTTTCTTTTGACTGAGACATATTTTCTGTAACAGAATCCACAGAGACGCAGGACTTCCACTACTTATAATCCATTGCAAAGGCCCTTGAAACTATATCTGCATTTCTGCATCTATTGAGGATAACAGAGAGAGAGAGAGGATTTTGTGATGTTATGTAGTCTTAATCTAGCTGTTCACATTGCATAGCGGCTGGCTTTGTGTTTCTTCTGTAGCTCTTGGAGAAAAACGGCTTTTCTCATGTTTTCTTTATTGTATTTTTATTGTTTTTATTTATTAATAAATTATTTATATTAAGGTGAATGTTCAGTTGGAAGCCACTAGAATAGTATGAAACCATGACTATACAGTAATAAATCAAACATGTCCAAGACTATTCTCTGGCAACATCTAACATGGAATGTTCTCCATGACCACTAAATTCTATTAAATTCTGTTATGTTCCCAATTAAAAAGTCTAAAACCAAATCGTCTATTGTGAATGGAACCCAGATTGAACTGAGTCCCTTAATGACATTCAATAACTTCTTGGAGAGATAAGGGTGGTCCAGACTAAAACAGTGAAGGTCTTTCTAAAACTTAATCCTTTTAAAAGCTGGAATTTTTGGTACCAAGAAATTTTTCCTCAAATGTCTAATTTATTAAGATAGACATAGCCTGAGTATTTGTCTTGAATGTATACAGAGATACATGTGTGAAAGGTTGAGGGTATAGAGACTGCAGAGAGAGTGTTAAAAGGAAAAGATCACCCTTGTCCCACCCTTGTCCATGCTGCATACTTAACCCTTGTTATTTTCAGAACCACATCCATGTCATTCTATAATTTGATATCCTCAGATATGTGGATGGGCATTGTCTCAGAGAGTGCCAGTTGGCACTGGTCACAGACAAAGCAGAGAAAGTGTTAAACATTTAAATAGTATGTTCGATCACTTTGGCTCGATCTTACCTCCAGACTGTATTCCATTATGCAGCCAAGCTGCTTCAGGGTATCCAAAGAGCAGCATTTTGGCCACACTACACTATCTGAACATTTTTGGCTTTTTTATTTTACCTTAGACAGCTATACTATGTGTAAGGATACAGGAAAGCCCACAGACTTAATCAGAAGAATGATAAAGCTGGAGCATGAGATGGGGTTAGTTTGCATCAATACTTGTAAAACGCAGTAGCAACTGGCACAGTATTGCTGATGCTCTCAGTTCCTCAGCACTCACTCCCAGTGGTCCCATCCTTTCCTTTTTACAAAAAATATGTTTTCCTGCATTTTTAATAGTAATTCTAAAAATACTAGGCCATGGAACAACAATATTGCAAAAAAGTTAAGAAAAAAAATGCAAATAAACAACAACACAAAGTTGGGAGGAGTGGCTGATACCCCAGAGGGCTGTGCAGCCCTTCAGAAGGACCAGGAGAGGTTGGAGAGATGGGCAGATGGAACTGTCTGAAATTCAACAGAGGAAAGTCCAGGGTCCTGCACATGGGGAAGAATAATCCCCTGCACCAGGACAGGCTGGGCACTGACCTGCTGGAGAGCGGCTCTGCAGAGAAGATCCTGGTGGTGTCCTAGTGGACAACAAGCTCTCCATGAGCCAGCAGTGCCCTTGTGGCAAGAGGGCCAATGGTGTCCCGGGGTGCATTAGGAAAAGCATGGTCAGCTGGATGAGGCAGGTGATCCTGCCCCTCTCCTCAGCCCTGGTGAGGTCCTATCTGGACTGCTGGGTCCAGTTCTGGGCTCCTCTGTACAAGTGAGATATGGAGCTCCTGGAGCAGGTCCAGTGGAGAGCAACAAAGACGACTAAGGGATTGGAGCATCTGTTTTTTGAGGGAAGATTGAGGGAATTTGGCCTGTTCACCCTTGGAAACAGACAACTGAGAGTGGACCTTATCACTGTCTATCAGTATCTAAAAGGTGGAGTTGAGGAGGTTTCCAAGCTCTTCTTGGTGGTGCCAAGGTCAAGGGGTAAAGGGCAGAAACTGATGCTCAGGAGGTTCCACCTGAATATGAGGAAGAATTTCTTTGATGTGCAGGTGATTTTGCACTGGCACAAACTGCCCAGAGAGGTTGTGGAGTCTCCCTCATTGGAGCTATTCAAGAACAATCTGGACACAGTCCTATGCCATGTGCTCTAGGATGACCCTGCTTGAGCAGGGAAGTTGGACCACATGATGCACTGTGGTCCCTTCAAACATGACTCATTTTGTGAGTCTGTGAGACCATGTGAGTCAGGAGAAAATATGCAATGGGAATTCTGTTTCTTGAGAGCAGAGTGTGTATCACATTGTTAGCGTTTGTTTGGTGTTGGATTATGTTCTTGAGTGACAGGAGGAATGGTTTAGTATCTGCTGTCACAGAGAATGCTCTCATTGTGATATTTCTACTTGGCATTGACAAAACCAGTGAAGTTTAGAATTCTTTATATCACTATAGTTACAAAACTTTTGACTGAATTTAATGTTGGAGTTGCTGGCTCATCAGAATTTTGTTATTGTTTCATGTTTTTCTTCTTCCTTTCTATGCATTTATCCTAAAGCATATTTAGGGTAATTGCAAACAGGAGTTTTTGATGTTATGGTTGATATGTGCTGATCACAGGCTTTCAAATTTTAACCCAAGATCTGTAGGTTCCATACAAATATAATTGTTCAGCTTCTTTGGAGACACACATAATGAATTATATCAAACTACTTCTATGCATGAATAGGTAACTTATGTGAAAACCTCAAATGATGAATAACACCTTGAAAACTAACTGCTGTATTCCTTCTGGTAGAAATCAGAGAAAAAACCACTTCAAACAAATCTCTAAGAGATTTAATAATGTTGACTGAGGAAAAAAAAGGTCATTAATGGACATAACTAGACCTTCTCACTCAACAGGATCTAAGTTGGAAATTATGCATATCCAACCTAAATGACCTTACATGAAATTAATTTTTATATAGCATGTGATCCGTAAGCTTTGACACCTGCCGCACTACATCATTTAAAATTTGACATATTCATAATCACTACTCGAATGTGAAAGCTGTATTTCAGTAAAGTAGTATTGAAGAAAGATAAAAGAAATTATTGAAAACCTCTTGAGCAAAGCAAACTTCTGCTGTGATTTAGCTTGTCCTATAAAAGTGTCACGCTTTTTCAGTAAGTAGATAGCCAGAAAAAAAGAATAGAATAAAATAAAATAAAAAAACCAAACCCAGATGAAAATGAAGAGGCAAAGAATTTAAAAACTGAAATAATGATGGTTAATATTGCAATATGACAGTTTGATCTCAGAATATTTTGCAAATAAGTTGCACCAAAGTAGTTTTAATGAATTGTTCATCATGTTCTGTACAGTACCAATTGGACAACCCTATTGCATCTACTATGCCAGAAGGCTAAAATCTGCTAAAATGAACACTTCACATTTACTTTTAGGAAAATACTTTTAATATTCAGGAATAATTCAGTAAAACTTACTTCAAAGTCAAGGTCCGAATAACGTGATTTTCTTCTCTATTAAGCAGTAAAAAAAAAGAAAAAAGAGGTTTCATTAACAAGGGGACTATTCAAATCATATTATTGAGTCTAAATAACATTCTTGTTTTCCTATCAGGTATATATTAGGTGTTTTGTAAGAAGATATAGATTATATCTTGGTAATTTAAGATTAATGCGTGACTTTGCATAGTTTATTAGACCAGTTTCATCATATTTTCTCTGAAATAAACCAGACTGCATTTCACTGGGATGCATAATGTGCTTGTTATTTGCATGCAATTGAACCTGTTGCTGTATAAAATATTTCTGTATTTTCTATGGTGTTTGAAAATTATCATCATATTTATATATTTTTACACAGGTACCTATACATATCAATGATTTAGACTATTTATAGGTTTACAGAAATTGATTCTTTCCTACATCAGGCTTACATTGGTACAACTCCATTGATTTTAATGGAATAAATGACAGCAAAATCAAGCTGAAGTCATAGCTTCAGCTTGTTTGTTTGCAATGACAATCTGAATGGAGAAAGCAATGACTTTGTTTTAAACTTATGACAAATCTGATTCAAAGCATCTGATATAAAGCAAGAATGATTTACTAGTGAAGTAATCACTTGTATAAAATGCAACGGAATATGATTGCTTAGACATATCACAAATAATTTAGCACAGAATTTTTTTGGATTCAAAAAGAAACCAATTATAAAGTCAAATGATATAAAAAAGCAGAAATATTATAAAGAAGGGATAAAAATATCTTTTTTTCTCTAAAGTTGGAAATTACATGGCTTGCAATAGATTAAAGAGATGTAGAAAGAGGAAGCTAGGTTGTGAGAGCTGAAAAGAATGCAAAAATCTTGAGAATGAAAAAACGATACACTCATCTTCAGGAAGGAGGGTTAAAGAAGAAAAAAAACACTCCCAAACCCCCAAATGCTTGCTGATAAAGTTTAACCCTGATTTTTATGATAGGTTATGATGACTTTAAGTCATGGTGAAGGAACTTTTTCACACTACATTTAATTTCTTCAGTGAAGAAGAATCAAACTCACTAAGTCAAGAGGAAGAATGTTTCTGATTTTGATTTTATTTGGTTTAACAAACCTACAGGTTTTAGTAAGCTGCTTTGCTTTCCTGAAATTGAAAGGAATGATTTTACAAGTCTTCCAGCTGTAAAAAGCAGAAGATGTTTGGTCTCTGAGCCCGTGATTATACCACTTTGTGACATGTTGTCTGGTTTTGTAGTAAAATTTTAATGCTCCAATCCACAATAATATAAGGAATATTAATGCAACACTGTCGACACTGTTGCCTAAAGGGCTCTGAGGCTCTATAAAAGAACAGTCTAAGTTAAAACAACCAACAAAACAAGCTTTGGAGAAGCTATCATCAAGGCCTGATTTAAAGAGAATCTATGCATTTGTGATGAGAAATGATCTACTTTTAAAGTACAGATAGACCACATCTATCACTGAAAAGGCTCAGTGATTACAAAATAAGAAACACGTACAACAGATAATGAAGTAAGTTTACAGTTTGAAGTTAGCAGTGAAGTTTACAGGAGTAACTTTGAAAAATGTTTGAAAAAGCTATTTTTAAGTTAAAGTTCAGTAATATACCTGACACCATCGAACCCTAAGTAAAAATATAGCAAATTTAGGAAAAAATGTGCAGTTTTCTAAGTACAGTAATTTGTAAAATTGAAACATTGTATATTGCTTTAAGTGTGCTTGACTGCAGTGAAAATACCCCTGGCATAGCTGGATTATTAGGTTTTGCACCCAGACAACTCTATCACTGTTTACATGACGAAAATACATATCTAACAGACTGGAAAATATTCAGTTGTGCTACTGTCAGAGAGAGGCAAGTACTGCAATTTTGCTGTTAGTTCACACCAGTTATGACCAAACAGGTCATATACCACATCTTTTTCTCAGTGAGGATTTTTCTAGGACTCAACAAGAACCTATCACAAAAGCATTTATTTTAAACTTATACAGTAAGGAACATCTGTTCTGTGCTTGTGCTTCACTTTTTTTGTGTGGCTGCATACAATGGAATACAGCACAAGTGCTGCCAGAGCATATTCTCCTAAAACATAAAATGTGTAATTGCCACAGGAACAGCAAAGTTCTGCAAATTTTGAAAACCAAGGATGCTGGTTATAAATGTTATCCTGAACCATAGAAAACTTATTTGTAAAATTGTCACTGGCACCACTAGGTGCATGATCAGGTCCTCCTGGCTGCTACATCATTGTCCTGAAATGATAGCAGTATTATTTTTTGAGAGAGGGAACATATTCAGAAGCATGAAGTCATTGGGAAAGTTACAAGGATGAAGAAGTTTCTTTTCAGTCTCAACTGGAAGTTGAAATTTTACTCAGTTTTTCTAGTTTCTGTATGATATATAACAGCCATGAAAATAATTACATTGATTGTGACTGCAAATATTATTTTCTTTTTATATGAAGTTTGCTATGTCTCTTTTGGCTGATGAAAATGGAGTTTTCCACACATACTTAAATGCTTTCAGAAATCAACCATCTAGCTCATTCTACATGTTAAAATGACAAAAGGCAACTGAGTGGAGTAAGGGGGCAAATTTCCTTGTGTCAAATGAGCTGCTGAACTGGTCACACCAATATGTTCTCTTTTCAAAAAGCTGTTCCCTTTATGCATCCACAAAACTGATAATTATTTCAGCAACAGAAAAATTACACTGGAAGCTGGTGAGTTTTTCCCAAGCATCAGTTCGAGATTCACTTGAAAATTAATGCTAAAAGAATACAAGAAACAAAAAACTGTAAAGGATATTATCTAAGGTTTGCCTTATTTAGTATTTTGTATTTGACCAGGTTCTGCTATGATGTTTCAGGAAAGATATAGAGAAAGGCAAGTATAAAATGACATTTCTACTACAATACCTTTGTAAGTATTCAGTAGTTTAAGGATTTCCTTGGGAGGAGCTTATTCTGAAATCTAAAATGTGCTGGGGTAGTGAATTCCACAATTTAAATATGCAAAACATGACAAAGGAAATTATGCTGTTTATCCCCTTGACATTTCATTTGATGTTCCTCTTTTTGATATTATAGGAGATATGGATAATAGTTTCCTATTTGCTCCTCATTCATCTGTTCTCCAAGCTGAAGAGCCCCAAATGCTGCAGACTTGCAAGGGTTAGTAATAAAGGGACTGTATAAAAAAACTGAAGATCCATGTAATTAGTCAGTGGCTGGGAGATAGCTGGTATAATTCTGAAAAAAATGAGGGGTATGGGTAGGCTTCAAACCATGTACAATTACAAATGCTACAATAAAAGAGATCAATTTAAGCAGGCAACGGTGTGATAGACCTCTTTGTCAACTCCAGTGACAGTTCTGCATTGCTACTTTACACTGGAAGAAGCCAAATCATGCCTGTAAACTGAGGAAATTTCAGAGGAGAGTAGCAGCAAAAAGTATTTTTAAGAGGAAGGGATAGAAGAGTGATGCAGATTTGTGTGACTTTGTCTCTGGAAGAAGCAAACACAGAAGCTTGTACAGAAACCTTAGAAGGACATAAACACTGATAAACAAAACTGGTATGAGAAAAACCTGGAAAAACTCAGAATTGATATTGGGAAAAAAGTAAGTTTATGTAACAATGCAATAATTGCTACGGGAAACAGTGGAAGCCCTTCCCTCTCATCTTGAAAGTGAAGTTTAACTATGTTTTAGAGTAATATATTGCAGAAAGTGTTCTTGCATTGATAGAAAAGGTGACCTGACAAGAATTTTTCCATCTCTGATTTCTATGGCTCTTTAATCATAATTGATAAAACCCATTTTATGTAGAAAAAAATCCCTACCCTCCATGCCAGAGCCAAAATAAAACTCTGTGAAAAGAGATTTGTGGTAGTAATTGATTTTAAATCAATTTTACTTAGCGCTAATCATGTATAGCTTCTCTATGTAATTCCAGAACAACTTTAAACTCTGCTGAGGGACAAAAATAGAATTTTGAAGAATAATTTCCATACACCAGCACACACTAATCCACTGGCACCAGGAAAGAGCTGCTCCTACTAAAAGACTAATAAAATCCCTCTCCATGTCTGTAAAATGACAAATGCCTGTTTTTCTCCTCATTCTATTCTGCATTACACCACTATCTGATTAATTACATCAGATACTCCTAAAGATATATTGCATTGTGCAAAGCATAATTGAAACCAGAGATACCATATTATAGAGAGGGCTATAACCATGCTTCCATTAATATAAAGTCTTATTATCAGCAGTTTATAATTCACTCTGAGATGAGATTTGACATACAAGATCTTAGTCTGAGGAGGATTTTTTTTTCCCAGAACAAAAGTAAAGTCAAATCTTTTTTGGTCCTCAGAGATATAAAGGGGAATGTGGATAGACATTTTTGATTTTAAATGCCTTTTGTGCATATATAACTGAAAAACACTCTAGTTTTGAATAGAGCATTGTTGGCTTCTAGTTCATAACATGAGCTAGACATAAAGCCAGCAAATTTTCATGAAGAAATGAATTTAATGTGGAAATTCTAAGTCTTTAAAACATGCTAGCAAATTTAGTACACCAACACACAGCACAAATAATAACTTCAAAGATCTCACTTTGAAAGTATTCTGACAAATCATTGTGGCCTGCTGTTCCCTGTTTTTATAGGCCAGTCTGCATATTTATTTGCTCAATCAACTAAGACCACTTGCTTTGTGTTTCTGTATGCTTTGAGGGAAAATGTATCACTTGTTAAATAGACAATGCCAATATGAAGTCTGCAATATATGCTGAACTTCATAAGACTGACTAAAATTTCAGTTCTTCACATCTTCGATTACTACACTAAACTCTACCTGATTCTACCCCCACTTCTGTAAGACAACCTGAAAATAATCTGCAATAATTTCTAAAGTCAGAGGACTCTGAGATCTACTCACTCAAATGAAAGACAGGGTTGTTATAGAGCTAGACTTCATTTTACTGAGAGTCACAAAATTGGCTAGAGCTGTCTCCACAGCTTATTGAAGAATGAAATGCGGAATCAGAGGGATGGAAGTCTAAGATACAGAATGCCTGAAAATAAATGCAATGTGGAAACATGATAAAGAAGAAATTCCTGTGGTGCTCGTCTCTCTGTTTTTGTTCTCTCTCTTTTTTACTTCTCGTGTCATAAATCAGAATGAGTTCATACCATTTTGCTTTTGTTCTGCCTGATGCTCTGGTACTTTATTGATGAGACTGACTATTTTATCTTAGTATTTTTTCTCCCCCTTCCTGGTTTGAGGATTTTATTATTATTATCATTATTATTTTAGACCTTGTTTCTTCCCTGCTATTTTTATCTCATTCTTCCTAATACCTGCATTTTGTTTTCTCTCCATTTCAGCCATATTCCCACCTATTTTTTTAATAGTCTTTTTTTCTCCTCTTTACCTAT
Source organism: Zosterops lateralis (assembly GCF_965231275.1). Classification (NCBI taxonomy): domain Eukaryota; kingdom Metazoa; phylum Chordata; class Aves; order Passeriformes; family Zosteropidae; genus Zosterops; species Zosterops lateralis. The sequence continues at coordinate 84,998,025 of NC_139764.1, forward strand.
CTTTACTTTTTCTTTGCACTTCACTATCTTTAACATATCCCTTTATTTTCTCAGCTGTAACAGTATTTTCTTCCTCAAATCTCCTGAGAAGGATTTGGCCAAGGACCTACAGAGTTGACTCTTCGAATGTATTAAGAGCTCTGATAAATGAATACAAAAGGATTATTTTGGTCACACAATCAACTTACTACACATAAAGATCTCACAGCAGAACCTGAGACAGAAAAATAAAGAAGATATGAAGCTAGAAAGAGAATTCCAGTTCTTTACATGACAAATAATTTGGGAAGTCCTTTCCTTCCTGTTCTTATAAAGCAGGTGACATTTTTTGCCCCTTTAATAAATGCTTCAATTGCCTGTTTTTGCATTTTCCTAATTTTGTAATTTTTTATAGTTTTTGTCTTCTTTCAGCTTTTTTCCATTTCTGCTCACACTACACTAACCATAGTTCCCTTTAAGGAACCATTTATTCATCTTCCACAAAGATAACAATGCAAGTCTCCTCACAGGTATCTACTTCTTCGTCCATTTTTTTTGCCCAATAAAAAGAGATTAATTACTTATCCCAGAGATATGTTTCCCAGACCAGCTTCTTCCTCTACATTCACCTTCTACCTTCTAACTTTCCTTCACATCTAAATGTCTGGGAATGCAATACTTCACTTAAAAGTAATTTCATTTAATGAGCACAACACTTAGTGTACATTTTCAAAACAAAAACCATTCCAAAAGACTGTATTGAGTGTTTTCTTCGTTAAAATCAAAACATTTTGAACTGAAGGAGCATACTCCAAGCCACTTTGATGCCAAGGTAGCAAAAGCCAAAGCCAGTTTTAATCCATGCATATAAGAGATGTGCAGGAGATTGACCAGATGTTTAATTAGTCCTCCTCAGCCACTCAAGTGATGTGCTAACATGACTGCCTGTGCTTATAATCACATAAGTACTGTTGGGTGCATACCAAATAAAATAAAAATCACTGGTTTGCACACTGTGAATCTGCACATCCTTAAATTTATATTTATCTAGGAAATACTTGTGTGTAAATATTATGGCATTTTCAAACTTATCTTTTGGAAATAAAATTCTTCCATACATAATAAAGCATTTAATTGTGCACATCTAAGCATTTCATTCATTAAAAAATATAGATATAAAAGTTTTAGAAGAAAGTTTGTGGCACACAGTAGGATTCATCTGACTAAATTCAGGACGTCAACATTTTTTGATGCTTGCGTTTGAACTACTGGCTCATTCTGGCTTCCTCTATGGAATCTGAAAAGAGACACCAGCACTGAGACATGTCATTTACTTCATCCTGGAGCAGATGTCTAAAAGTGGCCTAAAAATGGCTATTTGTCTCAATTGACTCTATAGAGGAGCCAAATGTGAAGAGCTCTTTTTCCATTCCAGAAGGGGAATGTCTACATTTAAATATGCAGGGATAGTGGATCCTCCCTTCGGAGTTAGAAGTCAGGATATAAGTTTTTTGTGCTGATACTGTAGCTGTGTTCCAACTACAAGCTGATAGGAGAGGGAATCTTTCTATTGCTCAGGATCTTCTCATTTAGAGCTGGTCTCCTCATGCTCTATCAGGATAAAGGTGGGCAGGGTGATCTTGAATGTCCTACTGGAGGTTTTGCTGCTACATAAAGTCAGACCAACACTCTCTTTTGGAAAGTCTTGCAAATCCCTTGCCCTCTCTTTTTTACTTTGTTTAAAGCAGCCACAAAAGTTAATCCAGCTGGTCAATTCTGGCCAATAGCATTCTGGGCTTAAGCTCAACTCTTACTTCTTACACACTGCATAGGTAAAACCACAATCATGTTCTTTATTTGGCTGGATCTGCTCATCAGCATCTTCTTGAGACTCTGACTTTCTTCTATACACAATTTTGTTTCATGTTCCTATCTTCAATTCAGAGCAGCACATCCTCATCAAGTAATGTTGGGAATCACAAAGGCAGACACAAAAGTTGACACATTATCTTTCATTTCTGACCTGCCCTAATAACTGTGTTTTTTTCCTAATACATGGGATTATGCTGGGTTTGATGAGGTTTACAGACATAACTGGCTTTCTGGACCAAAATACAGCCTGCTAAAACGAGCATGTTTTCCCAAGTTAGAAGAGACTACATATCTACTATCTTATTTTATTTTACTGTATTTTCTACTGCACACTTAGTAGTCTCTTCTGAGCATAAAAATGATGTACAGAATGGTGACCCAGATTCTGTGTCTACATCCCATCTTAGAGGTAAAGTAAAAATATGACACAAACACAGAAAAATAACTTTAAAGGAGCAGTACATTATACTGATTGATTTTCAGGCCTATTTTCCAAAGTGGTGTCAGGAACTGTAATTTTGTGTATGATGAAGTAACTACTGTCACGATTTTACAACTTAACTAAGATCTGCTTTTTTTTTTCCTTAGGTGTCCTAGGTGAACTTTCTCACCAATGGAGGGAAAGAGGTATCACCAGAAATTAATTTAGAGTGGATGGTTTCATATATGTCCATCTTCTCAAAGAATTATGATTCTTCCTCACATATCCATACATCTAATATTAACTGGACTGAATTTAAGCCTCTATATCTGACAAAAATAATCTGAAAGATGGTATTGTAGATAGGTGGGAGAGAATACTGCTTGAAGGTGACCTTAGCTATTCTGCTTCTGGGGTTGCATCAAATTTGAGAACTCCTGTGCACCACCTGAGATCTATTAACTAATATACCTGAACTGAGGGCAGCAATTTCAACAATGCAGACTTGCTTTAAAAGAGCCTATCTGAGTACTGAAAGGGCAAGCACTTTAAACTAGCTTTTAGAAATAATTTTGAAAATTTGTTCAAGACTATACATATTCACTTTAACAACAACCAAAAAATGGATAATTTTTGATTCCTTGCAGATCCTCACACTCCATTTTCTATTAATTTTTAAGTTAAATGAAATCTTGTAAAAACTTATGGTAGTACACACACAATATAAACAGCATGGAAAATATTTTGCTTTCAAAGTATGTATCTCTTGAAAAGAAACTAAATTCCGATCTTCTGCTCAAATTCTTCATAAAACTTTATCTACATAAAACTTCAACTCCATGTTAAAAGAACTATCCATAAGTGTCCACCATTTATGAAGTATCAGCACCTAAAAATTTAAAAATAAGGCTGAATCTCTGTTTCCCTACACGGACGGGTCCAAACATTGTAGAGTAATAGCTAATGGCTTCAAGTTTACACATACATTAGAATTTTCTTCCATGTATAACTTCTTTCAGAGAATGAGTGAGTACCATATATTTCTCATTTGTCTTTCTCTGTCCCAGAATTTGCCATTTTTCACAACATTTGACATGCTGGTTAAATGTATTCCCAGTTCTTAAAGAGTTCTGTGTATGAAATTAACTCCAGCTCACTCCTGGCTTTCATAGGTAAAAGCTTAATAAGAATGACAGTATTTGATGCTTAGATCTTAACAATTTATTTCAATAGTTTTCACTTTGAAAATGTTTAAATCCCACAGACAGATTGTAGTAATAACTGAAAGCCTTTTAAAGGCTTTTCAGTTCACTTTTGCAATCTCGCTGAAATCTGTGATACTCCAGACGAAGCCCACCTGTACCTATTGCACACATCAGTTGTACCAATGCCTGCATGCACTTGCAAACAAAACTAAATCAGTAAATGGTAAACTACTGGATGAAAGAATCCAAGATTTACACCAATGAGAGCAGAATCAGACCTATCATATCTGAGACAGATATGATTGTCAGCAATAACATGGCAAATATTTTCAACTGCATGTGCTTGCAGGTAGGGCAAATGATTAGCACTTGTATCTTGCAGGAATAGTTTTTCTTCTCATAGCAACACAGAATTTTCCAGTGGACTTTACCTGGTAGGTCACGAAATCCTCGGCAGTCGTGTGGAATGTTAAATCTCCAGAACTATATTTTTTCATACAGACTGGCTCTGAAACTTTAGTCTTGTTTTCTAGGTATAAACACTTCTGATAATAAGAGAAATATGAACAGCAGTGTATGATCCCAAACAACAATTTATACTGAATTAAAACATTAGCTTCACCCCTTAGACATAAGACACAATTTATTGTCTTACCATAAAATTAGAACAACAGAGCATGCAATTTGTTTATGCACCACTGACCTCTAAAGAGCTCATTGATATTGTGGATCCAGTTTCGCTTCTTGATAATCCTGCATTGTCATCCAGCTCTGAGGCAATGAAATTCTTCACTGCTGTGCGGGGCTCAAATGGCAAACTCTGCATATGTTCTTGGGTGGGAAGATGCTGGTCTAAATTGATATTAAATTGGTCCATTACGGAGGGATTCATATTGAACTCAGGATTAACTTTGTAGTGCAACAGCCTTTCATGAGGCAAGGTATCCATGCCTATATTCATTTTGCTTTCATCCTTCAGTGATGGCTGGGTATTCACTGAGCCCCGGGGCATGACTATATAGTCGCTTTCTATCATCCGTTCTTGAGGATGGACTATGTCCATGTCTGCACCTCTCAAATTGTCGTCAGTGCATAAGTACACAGTCCTCCGCAGCTCACTGTTGTCTTTTTTCAAGCACTGGTTGGCCAGTTCACTCATACTCATAGGCATGTGGAGACCTGTTGGTTGCTGGATGATGACTTTGGAGATGATGTTTCCAGGCAAGGTTGAATAGCTCATTCCTTCAGGGTTTGGTCCCTTTTCCTCCTCTTCATCATTTAGTGAAATTCTAGAAAGTGTTCCTGTTATAGTGGCTGCTCTGCAAGGTCCAATGTCTTTATGCAGAACTGTGGGTCAGAGAACAGGATTCTTACAGCATGAAACCATATCAACCCAACACTGCCTTTTCTTGTGGCTTTATCTAGCAGTGCTTATTTTACCAGTGCATCTTCTAAAATCTTTTCTTTACACTTTTTAACTTTCATTTTATAAATATTGTTTTGGAACAGCTTTTCTGTGGTTTTGGGTTTTTTTGTTCTCTTAATCTGCTGTGTATAACTGACACTGATCTCTGACTAGCTTCAGTCATTTATATGAATTAAAACCACTTTATTTATTCTTACTGACTTACATAGATTTTAAGTGACTTACAGCTTAAGCACAAGTCTGCCATGTGGAACTCATTAAGGGTTTTCCATAAAAATACATCTATATACATCTATGACATCTACACTGCCATTATTAACTCCATATAACCTCCTGGAAAATGTCAAACAGATTGTAAGGCAGAATCATTTTGTCGATCTATTGTAATGACCTACCATAAGATTATAACTATGAGCATGTGTTCCTAAATGTTCCTTTTCACTGACTTTTAAAAACTCTTCTCTGTTAAATTATGTTTTAAATGAAAGTGACAAAAGAATTGCCACATTGGGAAGAAGTTCTCCTGGTATCAGAAAGAATATTTTACTGCATCCGAAAGGGTTATAAAGAATATAAACATGTTCCATAGCAGAGTTATAACCCACTTTTGTTCTAGGTCTAGACCTTCCTGGTCAAACTTGCAGCAACATCCAGCAATTTTTGTTGGGGTGAGGTTTACATGTAAAAGTAAATTTTATCCTGTCATAAAATTCAAAATTTCCAGAACCATTGAAGAATGGCTTCAAAAGCAAAGCATTTATTCAATCACAATTACTTATCTCAAAAAAAAAAAAAAAAAAAAAAAAAAAAAAAAAAAAAAAAAAAGTAAGTCTAAAGTAAGTCTATAATCCAACACCTATAATGAAAGAAAAAGAATAGAAAGAAAAAAAAATTAAAGTGACCAATTACTGGGCTTATTCCAGCTGGATGCAGGGATATTCTGCTCCTGGTTGAAAACATTTTAATTCACACTAATGCTATTTTATACAACAAAACCCAGGTCATGGGCTGAGACAGAAAGACAACTTGAAGTATCTAGGTATTACATTTACATCTCTTCTGGTTGCCCAAGGGCTCTGATGACCCAGATCCCCCAGTACCCGCCTGTCAGCTCACTGCCTTTTTCCATAGCAAGCAGCTAATAAGACATCTGACATCTCCTTCCTCACACTAAACTAACTCTCATTTTTTTTCCATTATGAAAATAATAATTTGCTTCTAAAAAACTGTGCACAAATACCTGATTTCAGTGGCTTCTTCATTGTTTTAAGTGACACTTGTTCAAACATTTCAAACAGTGATCTATCCTTAAATTTTTCATTACCAGAAAGTGAATGCAAATGCCTATCTAGTAAAGCCTGTTCATAACTGCATTCAGAGTCAATCTCCTTTAGGATGCCTCTGACAAGGCCCTCTGTACTGCAGAGCTATGTTTTCACAGATGAGGAGCAGGAACTACATGGATAAATGCTGGATTTTTGTCTGCTTTGGATGGTGACACACAGGCATTCGTGTTACAATGCACTATCCTGATTCCTCCAAAATACACGTGCATATTAAAACTGATCTGTAGGGAAGAGCTAAGTCTATATAGCATGAAACTCAACTGGCAGTTTTTGAAATGTGAGTGACTGAAAACTCAAACTTCACCTTAATGAGATCAGCTTTCTTGGCTCCACATATAGCCAGTGAAGAGAGAGTGTCCTTCAGGTGGCTGATGCAGAACAGCTAAATCAGGCTTCTGCTCTGACTCACCCTGTGGACATGGCACATTCTCTCTTTCTCTTTCCCTTTATTAAAAACTGAGGGTGTTTAGGTGAGAATGTTTCCCTAGGAAAAACTGTCCTTTGGAAATATCTCCTAGATTTAAAAAAAATTTGTAGAGTTTAAATAGTCATTTATTTTACACTGAACTATTTAAACAAGTTTGGAAACAAGCATAGCCAACTGATTAAAGATCACACTACTGAAATATCTTTAAAAAACCTGCAACTTTTCTCATTAAAATGGAATAAAACCTAATTTCCTTAAACTATTGTTGATTTCACTTAGAATCCTGTAAAACATTCCCTCTTTAAAATAAATGCAAATTGATGCATCCTTCATATACACAGCTGTCAAGATACACTAATTTTTATTTTTTTGTTAAAGTAAAATGATGTTTTCACATTTGCTTGTGTACCAGGGAAGGAAAGCTTAATGTGTTAAGAATTATCTTCTTTCCACAACTCTTTGCTTTCTAATAGATAGTCAGACCTTTGACTCCCTTCCAAATGCTGAATTCTAGTTAATGGCCTTAGTAACAAAATTAAATTAATGTATTCATACAGTGACATAAATTTTCACATTTTATTTTGTTCAAGTTAAGAAAAATTTCCTATAAACAGCTAAACCCCAAAATCTTTCTGGGGTTTTTACTTCACACGGAACTTGTACAAGACTACTTTTTGTTGGCTAAATACTCTCTCAGTGTTCTTACCTGACCGACAAGCAATGTCCACATCCTTCTCAAAATCAGTCTGTAACAAGAAACAGTGATATAAAGCAGCCATTATTGATTCAACAATAAACCACAATACCTTTTTGCCAACTAGCACTTCCAAAATGTCCTACTTACTGGGTGACAGTCTCTTAAAAGTGGTTTCTTGTTGCTGAGAAGGTGAAGTGTATTGTTTTATAACAGCAGAACTTTACAGTTTCCTAAAGTATAACTGGGTGATTTTCAAAGTATGCTGCCTGACCAGAAAAAATAAAATAAAATAGGTGGAAGTAGAGTATGTAATTTTAATAAAATGACACAGTGTATAGTTTTTAATGTATATGGAAGAATAACTTCTACATCTCATCAAAGGATCTTCTTTAAAGAAGCTTTTCATAGTTATGTTATGAAAAGAAGTATGAAAAATAGCCTGCAATACAAATTACTGTGAATAACTGTAATTCAAATAGTCCATCCTGTTTGAAACTTCATTAATTTGTTATGAAGGGCTTATTTGTTATGAAACATTCTGTCATTTCTTGCTACTAAAGCAGTAATATAAAATTTTTGTACTCCCTGAAAGCAACTATTATTTATTTCATTGTGCAAAAATTAATTCTGAGAACTAAGAAAGAATTTTAACAGTTGGAAATCAAAGCACACTTTTCCTAGTAAAAAACCCCTATTTATTCTGTTAGAGAATTTATTTACTTGTTCTTTTTGTTTTCATAAGAAGTTTATTCCACTCTAAATGTTCAGTAAAACCGATCTCTTTCTTGCTTATGAAGTCCAAACATTAAATTATTTTTTGATTCATCATTTTGAAGGGCATCTGCTTGCTGTACCTTGTGTTTTTGCTGAGCCTTGCATGTCTTTAAGGCTTGATTCTGACCATTATAGTCAATGACAAACTGTTGTTCAAAATGAAGAGACCAATATGTTGTCTTAATATATCACTTAATAATATTAGCAAAATCCACTATCTCTTAATTTAACACACTAAATAGATTCCCCCTGTAGAATGTCTAGCTGTTTCTCCTTGTCTTGTTTGAGAATATTTATCAAGATCTTGTGAAGGAAAATACATCAGTACTCTTTACACCAACACTAGAAAAAGCCACCATATTTGTTTTTTTTTTTTATTCTCTTATGTAAGAATTTTTGTCCTAAAGAAGACTGGTGGAAGATACTAATTTGCTGTGCTCCACTAAATAATCACACCAACAATTTAAAACTCGCTAAGATATTTAAGCAAGCAGATGATGACCTAAACAGTCTTTTGCTTAGGTATTAATATTTCAGCTATGCAAACTTGCCACATACAATACAGTAAGTGTTTCTTTTAGTTAGGAACACTAAATTTATATTCAAAGAAAAAAATAAAAGCTAACCATGATTTGAGCATGTCCATTAGGAAAAGAACTTGAAGAATCTGCATTGATTGGATCCTGGCAATTTCTTAGCCGACATCTGAATGCATCTTGAACCTGTGAAAAAAAATCTTATACTGATTCTCTTGTAACATCATAGACTCTTATTAGAGATTAAATTAAATCATATGGAATACAGTACATGACTTTTCTTTAGCCCACTTCGTAAATCAGAGGCAATAAACATAGATGCCTATTTCTGTCATTTCATACATTTTTTATACTTTGTGGCTGCTATAAATTTGTCAGTCCATCACATCAAGACCACAGAATTAGTTTTATGTATAGCCAGAATTAAGTACTAGACAGTGATTATATGGTATTTAAGCCAAATTTGTCTTGGTGATAGTATTTGGCTTTGTCTTACTCACTTTGGTAGAGGTGTGATAACAAGATTAATATATATACTGCTAACCATTGCAAAATAAAGTGTATCTTCTTCTTGATAAAAGTATGATTCTTGAAAGACAGTTCTTTACAGTTATTGTAATCAGACAGTTATTGAAATCTGTTCTTAACAATTATTGTAATCTCCTAATTGGACTTTAAATAATAAATCTATTTGAAAGATATTACTGATTCCAATAATGATCTTTAACTCCACAAAGAGGGAAATGAATGCATCTCTTCTAGGAGTAACACTCTCTAGATGAGAGAAATATCTTCAATATGAGCACATGAAGAAAAGTGGACTTTTTGGACATAGACAGATTTCTTGAAAGTACAAAAGGAAGCTACCAGAAATTACTGTTTATGAATATGATCCATAAAGTAAATTTGAAGACTTGTCCCTAAAACATGGTATATTTGAGGAATCATTTTTTATAGGAAATGCTATTTTTCCCTTCATTTTGGACAGAGTGTATGTCTAAAGAAATGCTATTATTCAGCACTTCCATTAGAAACGTGCTTCAACAGAGAAGAAAAAGAAATGGAATTCAAAAGAAAAATGCAGTTCCTGTTTACTGAAAGCAGAAGGAAAACGTATTTTACTGCTTTCTCTCAACAATAACGATGTCAAGGCAAATTTTGGAATATAATGTTTTATATTGTGGATTTTAGTGCCAGAAATACAAGTGTCTATATTAAATATATAATCATATTCCTGATTGCAAGATGTGACTTGTAAAACAGGAACTTGGTTGGGTGATACAATTTCTTGTTCGAATATAACAGTACTATGAATGAAATGCCTATAAAAATACATTCCTTTTATTATCTGTAAAAATTACTTGATGTCTTACTCAGAATAATTAAAAGGGAGAAAATGTTCTTCTACTCATGGACATTTTGTAAACAACCGAAGAGGATAATTCATCAATTGTTGCTGATCAGAAGTTGTCTCCTTTAAATGTATCATATTCTAATGTGAGCTGTTTAGAAGCTATCATAAAAGCAAAAAAGATATTTAAAAAAATTCTAATTAGAAAGCATTTTTAAAAGGGCTCAACCCTTAAGTGAATAGGAGTGCTCTACAGTCTTGGTAAGTGACTGTTGCGGGTGGAGGGAGCCAAAAATAGGTTAGAAAGAAGAATGAAGCAAGGTGGGAAGGCTTGGATTGATTTCAAAACACCAAGACTTACCACAAGTTGTAATTTAAAGTGTGCTGTATCAAAATTCAGATTCTGATTTTAGGTTACTACACTTGCTTTGGTTTTCCATGCGTTTGATGTTAATTTATTTCGGCATATCCCAGTTACTGCAAATTTAATCCAAGCCTTCTCTCACTTTATCAATGCTGAAGTTAGGTCACACTTCAGAGTTTTATACTCTTGGATAAGCACTGGCAGAGTGATTCAACAAAAAATGTAATAAAAAATGCTTCCTTCAAAGCATCCCCAACTGTGCTGAATCTCATCTCATGGCACACGATGCTTGACCCCAAATTGTTACCTCAGAATGTACTATTTATCTCATTGCTCTCTGTGCAGTAGGCCTCCTAATTTTTGGGACTCTGTGTTCATGGAGGTTCCCTGGTTCTAATAGCTCCAGACATCTCATGTCATACTTTCAGTTCCTTCTACTTAAAGCAGCAAATCTTGATTTTAGGATACTCTTAAATGTGCATGTTTCTTACAATGCTTCTGAAGTGCAAGCAGCATATGATCTGAACATGTTAACAGAATGTCAAATGCAGTGTTATCTATGATACTGACATATGTTGCAATTTTTAGATGTTCTCACTCAAGTCAGAATCAAAATGGTTGAACTTTCTAAATACCAGCTTACTCTTCTAAACGGCTTGTTCAAAATTGTAAAGTTTGAGTATGTAAAGACCATGCTGTCTTTACATTTTACTTTGAAACATAATCTTGCTTTTCCCACTGCCTTTTAACATCATGTTACAAGATTTTCTTAGAGCCGGGCAGAAAAGGAAAGACAGATGTGATGAACGTGTGGATACCAGGGAAGTAGTTTCCTTAGCAACAGTAACCAGATCCAAGCTTTTATAACTTACCCTTGCCCTACTCATGTACTTTTTATTTTTCTCCTGCAATTCTGAGATGTGGGCTCTAGACGCCAACGATGAATTTAATCCAAATGCTCTCTACTCCGCAGAGCACAGATAAAGAAAAAATTACATGTGGGTTCCTCCCATCACCAGCATTAACATAAGTTGCTAAGCGTGATTCAAATCAAAGCATCTTGTGTTCAAGCAGATCAGGCAAACTGTTTTGCTGAGATAGACAAGCTTCAATGCTGGCCTCTTGTATCATTCTGTGACACATTCATCACCATCTTCCAATTCCCAATTAGGTGTTTAAACAGCAAAGGGAAATAAAAGAACAACTCTAGGCTCTCTGGGCTAAGAAGGCAAAATAAAGCAATAATATCTAACTACTTGGCATTTTTCTTCTAAATTTCCAGTCTATGAAAGGTCTTATACTTAAAAAGTATCATATTCATTTTAGAAGCTAAGAAATAGAAGTATAGAAAGATTTAATGCCTTTCCAAAACACACTGAATTGATAGTGGACAGAAATGGATGACACATCACTTAGTTCTCTTCCAGTTGTACATCTTGGTGAAAATTCCTGGCTTCCTAATGCAGTGCCCCTATCACAAAAGGTTTTCAACACAGTGTGTTAGAGATAGTAACAAATGTTTCCATCATTTATGTTTATATCAATACAACTGAGAGAAAAAGGGGGCTTTTATATACAATTGAAGAAATCTGTCTCTTTTTGTGATGTAATGACGATAAAGGCATAGTAAAACATGGCTGTCCTCTTTGTTTGAATTTTATGGAGATATATTCCTCCCCAGATTTTTTCCCCCTGACAGTCACAATTATTGTTTTGCCAGTGCTGGCATGCTATAAATATTAGACCAATCTTATAGGCTATAACTGAGATAGCTTTCTAGCCGTCATCAAGAGTGACAAATATGTTGGCAGGATTTCCTTGACAGGCACTGGCAGAGCTAAATGCTTTTGCAGACAACCCAAAGCACCAGACTATTCTTTCAGCTGGAAGGCACCATGTGCACTGCAAGGATGGCATTGCCCACTCTGCAAGATGGCCACTCTCTTGGCCTGTACTCACCTGAGGGTCTCTGGAGCTGGAAAGCCAGACTCCAGAGTCAGACTGAAACATTACTTATGGACTTCTATCTCTTTCTGTGAAGTAGACAACTATGACTGTTGCTGCAAACTGAACTAAGTAAGTGGAGACCATACACATTTTTGAAAATAAAATTGATTCAAGTGTATCAAGTTTTAATTCTTTGTGCTTCTGGAAGGAATTTATATGCATGTTCTTTTCCCATTAAAAAATATTGCCTTAATTCCTCAAGTGTTTTTACCAGTTTGTAATTTAAATCTGGAGGACTAAAGAAGACTAAATGTGTTCTGTCAAATACAGTTCAATCAATAATATACCTAGGCTTCTTTTTCTTCCACCAACATCACTATTATCATTAGTGAATATGTTGTCTCTGTACATTTACTTCTGCCTAAATTGTCATGGTTGAAGAATAAACACCTCCTCCATTTTGATAAGGCAGAACCTTATCAAACCTTAGTGCTTTCTAGGCCTCACTGGAAGGTCTTCTCATGAGGTAATTTTTCAAAAATACCATGTAAATAGATTATTTATCTGCTTTATAAAATGCCTTTCTTCTAGAATTTCCATGTTAGAACTGCTAAGACTGACTTGCTGGAGGAACTTCTGTTAGTTGATAGAGTAATGATTCTTTGCAGTTAGATTATCTATCTGTCTATCTATCTGTGATTTTTTTAAACAAGCAGTGAACAAAATAGATTATAACTAGCTGATCATAACTGACACATAAACCTAAAGAAAAAATTACTGTATAAACATATTTATAATCCAATATTTTTGCATATTGCTTACATTAGAAACAGTGAGCTAAAAGTGGTTCCAGTCAAGATATCCCATGGATTTAAATATTTACATACAGAAAAGACTAACTTCACCTCAATCACCTCAGTCCTGCCTGTGAGCATGGTCAGACAAGAATGTTTCTATGAGATGTTCAGCATTATTGAAGTATTCCCTGGGAATTAAGTATTTGCAGCAAAGAGCTGTCATTAGAATAGGAAATCCATCTTTAATTCAAGGCTTAGAGCATTGTTGGAAGATATCTGTTGATTTTCATCTTTCATCAGCAGTCAAAATACTTTTTTTTTTCCCGAATAAGCTTCTGCATTACTGCACTGACACAAGCTTAACCGCTGCTTTATTATTTTTTTAAATATTATTTTATACTGTGCTATGCTAAGTATATTAAGAATTTCTCATAGATTTTGGTCTTTTTTTGACAAAATCAATGATTGATAACCAGGTATATGTGTCAGCCTCTCTGTATCCTTACAAAATACACAAGAAAATGGAACTAGGACAGAAGGAAATGGAATTAGAACATGAGGAAATGAAATGAATAGGGGAATTCAGATTGGACCTTAGAAAAAGGTTCTTTGCCCTGAGGGTGGTTGGTTACTGGAACATACTTGGTCATGGCCCTAAGCCATGTTTAGAATTCAAGAAGTCTCTGGACAACTCTTGGTTAAATGGTTTAGTTTTTGGTAGTTTTGTGAGGAGCAGGGAGTTGGACTCAATAATCCTTATGGGTCTCTTCCTACTGACAATATTGTATGACTCTGTGAAAGATAATGTTGTTCATACTGTCTTAATTTTGAATGTTTCACATGCTACCTCAGGCAAAAGGTCTATATTTTAAAATAAAAATATTTCTCTAGGACAGTAAGTGGAAGGTGGTATGACTTTTCTAGGCTAATTAATAAATCACAAAAATTTCACAGACAGAAAAACCAGTATGAAACCACTATTCTTTCTACTGCAATAGATGCAGTGTCTTGCCATTATACTAGCAGAATACATGAAATGATTGCTTTCAGATTTACAGATGAGACTACCCTCTTTCCCAGATGTAAATCATATTGGGAAAGAAACTGCTGAAGAAAGTAAGGGGATTTCAAGACAGTTCTACATAAAATAGATTTTTTCTTGAGTATTATCTCTTATTCTGCACATATTTTTATCCTGAACAACAGGAAAATTGAAAAAAGAAAGAAGAAAAGGTATTAAATGAGGTAATCCCCTTCCAATATGAGAGCTGATGAACCAAGAAATACAAAAGTGCATTGCCCCTAACAGTGTCATTAAAGGGAGAATGAATCAGCATAATGTAAAGTGCTAATTTCTGCAAGATACTGATTTTTTCTTTAAAAATTGAAAACTTCATTATTTGATAAGATAATCACATATGCATACTGTGAAGGATAGTGATAAAAATCTCATGGAAAGTGGAACAATGCTGAAAGAATTGAATAAATTATGTCATTCATAATTATTTTTCATTTATATACTGAATTTCAGTGTTTAAAGGGTGCCAGTGGTGAAAATGGAAACCCCTAAGTGAGATTCCTCACTCAACATTGACAATAAATCTTTCTTGAAGCATATTCCTTGTTTTTATTTTTTAGTCCTGAGGTTTTCAAATAACTCTTGTCCATCCCAGGGAAACATGCTGGACATTATGATCTGGTTTACTGCTGTGGTAAATATCCTGAAGCTGATAAATGACTAGCACATAGGTATGCCTGTGGACCAGGAACTACTCTCCAGTCCAGCTCCACCTGCTCCTTTTTGATTGAGGGCCCCATTACCACAGATCTGCCAACAAAGCCTTACGCTACTGCTCTCAAACCCATCTCAATAAAATGTGGGCTTAGTTAGCAGCTTAGGCAGGTTAGAGAAGCCGCCACCAGAACCAGATTAAAGAGCTCTTATGTAGGAGCTTTGCCATCAGATTTCAGTGGTGATGAATCCTGTGGCAGGTGGCACTGAGCTGTGAAGGACAGGCCAGGGTACTGCTTGTCCTCGCTGTTCTCACAGCACTCATCTGTCTTCATCCTCACTGTCCCCATAACTCTAGCATGTACCTGAGTTTGTAGATCTGAAATGGCAGATCTTCACCAACATAACACATCATCTCCTTGTGTTCTCTTTCAGGGACAGTATAAGCTGAAAAAATGTTGTGTTTGCATATGTTTTAGTGTAAAAACCTACAGCTTTTGGTCTTCAAAAGGGCATTCATGTTCACCTTTTCCTGTACTATTGGGAAAGACTAACACTTAGAAATCAACTGTACTTGGCATTGATTAAAAGACTTTGAATTAAGTTGGTAAAGTTTTATACTGATATTTTGCACTTGGAATTAACTGATCTTCCCCCTTTCACTTCTTCTCTTTTTCTCTTTCACTTATTCCTATACATGTAAACATAAATTATTTTCCTCGTTCCATGAAATACATTTCTGCAGAATAAGCTGTATATAACATTAAAGTGTAGTTGAAAGATTAACAGGAGCACAGCCCTTTGGAAAACTGGGAAGTCATTCCTCACCTCCCTTCGGAGAATACAATGGACCATGACAATAACAAAGCCTTGTAATGAATCAAATACTGCAAAAAGTATCTGAAATAATATTGATCTTTTGTCTGTCATGGCCAGAACTGCAGACATCCAAGTCAGTGCTAGAAGTGGCAACACCACACAGGAGCTCCAAAGGGATGCCCTATTGAAAAAAAGAGAAAACCAGCATTGTAATATTAAAAAAAAAATAAATTAAAAGCTCACTATTAAAATAAAAATATTTAAGGATGTCACTTTATCTATTTAACTTGAAAATCATAGACAAGAACGGAACAGTTGTACTTTATGTTCTAAAGAATATCCTGTATTCATTTAATAAACACATTTGCAATTTAAAAAAAAAAAAAAGTATTTAAATGTGCTTAGCACTTTTTACAGTGTTAGCAAACACAGTTGTCATCATCAAACTATTGTCTCACATGCACTGTATAAGATTTGTAACAAGAAGATGTAAATGATCAGGACTAACATGGCATTACTGGCGGTGGTGGCTGACAAAGCTGTTGTTGAAACTACTCCACACTTGGCACATTTGAGCGTCAAACCGCTATGAGGCTCACTCATCTGACTGCAAACAAACAGAACACCCACAAAAAGAACAAAATATTGAATTGTCACCAAGGAACGTTGCTACTGAAATTTAGCTTTTAAATATGACGTCATGCAGAAAAAGTAAGTAGACTTATTCAAGATGAATGCTCTATATTGTTACAAAACTGTATTTTTCACTTTACATTATTGCTAACTTTATATGTTAATGCTATGGGGCTTAATTTCATACAAACTCTATTTATTCTATTGAATCTAAAAAAAGGCCCCAAATGTGATCAAACACTGCTCAGTACACTGAAGTAAACATAAGCACGTGCTAGGATAGACACACAAAGTGAAATCCCTCTATTCAGACCTGATGAAAGACTGTTGCATCCAAACATGCTGAGCACAGGTCACTTAAAAGAGGAGTGTGAAGTATGGACCATTACAGAGCATTAATAGGGAAAGAAACCTGCAAGATTTATTCAAGCATCAAATCAGTATGTGCATACTGTATAGTCAGATTTGTACTAGTGACCTGCATGGCCCACTAATATCTAGAATGAGTTTATTCATGTCATATGAAGGTCTGAATACAGGGCTTGAAATGTATGGAATCTGATGAAATAAATATCAGTTGGTGCTAAAAAAAAGGGTGACTTCTTCTGCCTTTTAATAAAACATAGTACACAAGCATTAAGCTCAAAGCATTTTGTATAGATAATTGTACCTCTGCATCTGTAAGGAGAGTTAAAGGACAAAACCTGGAATTTAAGTTTTCCATACAGCATGCATTCAGCTTCTTGAATCAACTAAACGAATATTTTTCTATTCCTTATCTTTCTGCTATCAGAACTGAGACCACAGCTGAATAAGATGTGATATAGCTAACAGGAAGGATGTTTTAGCTATTCCCAGATGGAAAGTGGTCAACATAGTGAAGATAAGTAACATTTTGGATTTTTTCCCAGTTATTTCAACCTACTGAAGTCTTTGCTACTGCTAAACCCAGCATTCACAAGACTTTTAACATACTATCCAAAACAACATTGAACTCCAGTGTTTTTCACTTTGATAAACCAAACAATGATTTTCCATTAAAAAGTGTCAAGTATAATTCCCATAAAAAGGTGGTTTCTTCCATAAGAAAGCAGTGAGAACCAAAATCTTTTTTAAGATGATTTTGGGGTGAGAAAATAACTCAGTGAATCCACATTAGCTGGCACCAATTAAAAATATAGATTAAAGAATGAATTAGAAAGATGCCTTGGGTAAGTATAAACTAAGCTTGTGAAAGTACTTTCTGTCTCTGCCTGGCAGTGCTTCAGCATTATTAGACTGGATTACTCTCTTTGCCTCTCCAAAACTTCTCTGGATCTTAAATAATAATAGAACTTAATGTGTGTATAAACCAAATGCAAATTTTCAGCCTGGGAATTGGCATATGCTTCCTCTTTAACTAGGAAAAGGATTGAGGTAATGATTGAGATCCATCAACATATTTTTTTCCCCTTGTTGATTCCCCATATGCTTATTAAGATGATAGAAAGCATATGGAGTTAATATATTTTGCCCCATTCACTTGTTTTAAATCCAAAGGCTGAGATTTTGAGACTGAACTTTTGACAAATACAAGTTCAATGTTAGGAAGAATGAAGTTGCCTTCTCCAGCGTGGCTGGCAAAAGATACTTGAGGAATGAGTGACAATCACCTTTCTAGAGGTGAAAAAATGATGAACCAATTTCTATGCTCCCAAAAATGACTTAAGAGATGTCATCTGCCACGCAGTATCAAGGAATGCTGCTGCCAAGCCACCATCTTATCATATCACACAGGTTAAGATTGCTTCTCATTAGGGCATCTACATATTTTCCCAAAATAGCTGGGTTATTTCTAACAGAACAATCTCTGATTCTTTATTGGCTTATTTTAAAGATAGATAATTTTTAAATATAATATTTATTTATAGAATATTTCTTTATAGATTTCTATAGCCTATAACTGCATAGCTGGGAAAAAAGAAAAAAAAACCAGGTAAATCTGTTTGAATATCCTTACAAAATGTACAAAGCCAAAGCTGTGGCTGTTCCAGCTCCTTATATCACTAGAATTAGAGCATATATGAATTTGAATTTGTAATTACTAAGTAACTGCTACTTTTGAAATAATTTGGGTAGTTTTATAATATTCTAAATTTCACTAGTGTTATTACAGAGTTCAGAATGTTGATGGAGTGATGCAGACAAAAGTAAGGTTCTGAAATTAATACTTTCTAATGAAGAAAGATGAAAACGGAAGAAATAGAATAACAGAGTTTCGTACATGTTTGTCACAATGATGGTGGAAGAACTGAAAACAAAAAAGACTTGACTAAATTAATATGAAATGCAAATCACACCAGCTAAAGTATTTATTGTAAGTGTACTTATCAAACTTATTAGGAATGCTGCTTTTAGTTACATGGTAAAATAATTAAAAGTGAATCTACAATAAATTTGCCCATAGCAGTAATACACAGAAAAATGAAGATACCATCATTTATCATTGTTAGAAATGCAGATATTGGTGGAGTTAAATACAACCTGGCTCAAAATGCAATACTAGAAAATATAACTGTAAAAAATCATTATTCAAAGTTTAAATACACTTTCATAAGCATTAGAAAGGTGATGATGCAGTTGAGAAATATTTTTCTCTAATATGCAATGAATTGAGGTTTGCTGCTGCAGTACTTCTTTGTCACCCACTATAGAACAGTTTCTGATACCACCACTGTCATATTTTATGCTCATGATAACAAACACAATTTTAATGTAAATGGAAGTAAATAATCAATAAGACACATTTAGCTTTTTTCTTTTTTAACTCTTAAACCATGGAGATTGTTTTACTTTGATGTTCATTTACACCTATTTAGAAAATACACTCATGTAGATGTTATGTGGATGTAAGAACAAAGGCAAATTCCTAAGGTTCATAGTCAAAATTGCAGAATAACATTGACCTAAGTAAGGGATATATTGCTTATATATTTTTCAACAATTAACACAAATTAATAATATTAGTTGCTATAGCAATTAAATTTGACAGATACAAAAAAATAATCAGTTCTTTCAGCACACACAGTTCATGAAACTGTTATCCTAACTGCAACAGCTTTACACATGTAACCATCTTGTGAAACCTCTGCCCAGATTTGTTAAATCCTCATTCTTATTCCGTTAATACTGTTGTACTTGTGTTTTATTATATTCAGTTTGTTTAGTTGCATTCCCTCAGGATAATGCAACAGCAGCTTTTGAGATTAATGGAATCTGTTAACACTGTTACACTGAAAAGTGTAACAGCACAATCAAAAACATTTTGGTGAATATCTGTAATTGAAAATCGGTGATAAAATTTTAATATGCTTTAAAAGAACCCAGTTGTTGCTTACCCCGCTCTGTGTTTGAGTTTTTTATCTAGGATTCCATCTCTGGAAACAAGTTTATTAAATACCAAAATGCCAATCACCATGTTGACCTGTGAAACAGAAAACAAACAGTTGATCTTTCAGTGCCTAAAAGAAAATATTGTATCCTGGCTGTATTGTATTACAGGCCTGCAAAAAGCCTCCTCTTATATTTCTGAGCATTTCTTTGAAACTGTAGTAAAGTCCCTGAACACAGCAAAAGGCTGTATTCTCAAAAAGGTGACATATACACACACCCTGCAACAGGCTTGTTTTGGGACCTTGAGTTATGCCTGGTATCAAGCTAGATATTTGTACGTATCTGATGTCCAGAAGCTTGACTAATATAACTTTAATATTTTGTCAGTTTTAATTGCAACAATATATGTCCTATTCCAGGAAAACCACTGCAGTTTGGGTTCTCTGCACAGGAAGAGCAAGCCAGAGCATAGCTTGTTTTTAAACATTTATGGCCCATGTGGGTGTTGCCACTTATGCAGAATCAGCCTCTGGTCTTCCATATCTTCCTGCACATAAATCACTGTCTATGTCATTCACCAAAATGTCAATTTTGAGCCTTTTTTGGCAGCAATATACTATTTTTGTGGACCAGATGAATTCCTGGGATGCCTGTTTAGCCCCATTAAAGTAAATGGTGTTATGATCACGTACATGGGTTGAAGATCTAACCTAAAAAAAATCCAAGTGTTTCAGCTGTGAGACTTGGGCACTTAATGGATATATTAATGGCATTTAATGGACAACTTAATGACCGTTATTATCCATTTGTATTATTGAACTGAACTCTATTAACCTGTCTCTGCATGGCCCTGCAAATAGGTAATACCAACTTTAGAATCTATTAAATGCTCCTTTTTTTATTTATTAGAGAAGGATAATCCTTTTTTTCCTTTCAAACTGTTTTTTCAAAACCTGTTCCAAAATACCTAATTGTGCTAGTCTGCCCTGCCAATTCTTTTTCAACTTTATTTTCAGCATTAACATTTTTCAGCTGATGTTATATAATTCTTTGGCTTCATACACTTAGGCTTAAGTGGCTGCATGGAACAGCTCCTTTCCACAGCTACCAGCTAATGGTAGGGCAAACTGCGACTGGGAACTTCCAACACCTCCCAACAAAGACTTGCCAATTAAACAGAGAACATACAGTTACTTCCATGTGAAAATTAGAACTGGCTTTTTGTAAACATCCTTGGCTCCTCTACCGTGACAGGCACTGTGAGTTGTACAAAAGGATCCTGGCTTGACTCCAGGCAATGATGAGACAAACTCTATGGGAGTAGTAAACATCCATTTCAGGAAAATTCACGTCGATGAATAGCTGTATCTTTGATGACTAATAAGGCTGATTATCTTTTACAAGAGAAAACCAGAAATAACCAGTGCTGATAGTGTTATCAGAGTATAAAATTTCTGGAGTGGAAAGAGGAATTAGATTCAAAATCTGTAAGGGAAAAATGCTAAATAAATTGTTGTGAAAAATCTATACAGATTGCAGAGCAGATGTCTGATAGCCGATGGCACAGGTAGGATGTAATTCATCTTACCCTGAAGCAGACATATGAAATACTTCTGATGGTTTGATTTCTAAAAGTATGGTTTTTTCTTCACAGATAATGAAATATGGCTGGGATAAGTAACTTAGATACAGAAATCTATTGCAGATAGCTACAATTAGGCAGAAATTAATCCTACACCTAAATGCATGTCCAGAGATGTGGAAGATTAATATACAAACAAGTAACATTTCCCAGCTATGATAATTTTTCTTTGCCTTCAAAAGCAGTAGCCATGGAGAACTTGCTGGCAGGTTCCACTCCTTCTGTTGCTTTTGCTGGCACAGCAATCCACTGCCAAGCAGCACTCTATCAAGACTGTCACCAAGTTTCACAAGGCAGTGACAATTGCGTAGATGCTCCTGATAATAACTCAGTGATGCCTGTAACAAGTCTGTGCCACTAATCAGTGCATTATTCTTTCACAGCTTACTGTGTAAACATGGAGAGATAATTGGTATAAAGAAGTGATATAATCAAATGAATCATGCGTTCAAAATACTGAAGGTATGTTAAACAACAGTGATCTCCCTATTTACAGCAAAATGCAATGTTGTTTTATATCTAAGCTTTTATGAAAGAAGTAGCACTTTCTATCATTTCATGCAAAAATATTAGGAATTATATTAATGTTTACCAAGACAACAGCAGCTGCAGGTCCAACGAAAGCATAAAGTAGCCCTCCTTCCAGAGACAGCCAGCAGCTGGAAAGAACATTAGAGAAGAACTAACACAAATTAAAAATAAGTATAACACATTTTAAAGAAAGCATTAATAATTAATACAGCATATTTTTCTGATTTATGAGATTCATATGCACACACAAAAAAGAATTGCTTTGTTGATATGATTAGCAGCGGTTAACATTTCAAAATCTTTAATGTGAGTTCTACATAAACTGAAATGGCTAAAATGTATAAAGAGCACAATAGAAAGTAAGTTTGCAATCAGCTCTTGCCAGGTAGGTGTCTAGAAACATTTCTAGTTTACCATATCTGAGAGTTCTATACTTAAAAGTGATGAAATGGTCAAGTATCTGTAATATAGAAGTTCAGAAAAAAACAGGTTTCTACATATCCTGTCATTTAATAATTGCTATTAGAACTACACCTAAAAGACAATATTTCCATTAGAGAAAAATCATATATGATATATCATCTGTTCTGTATTCTCTCTATTTTGCAAACAATTTAAATGTATATTTTAAAGTATCTGAAAACTGTATTTTCTGGAGACCTCCTAATCTCAGAGAGTTTGTCATCCTGCATCAGGGCTTTCACTGAAAACCATCAGATTTCCAAACACAGAGCACTTACAGAATCAGATCCTAAATACTGGATATACTATGATGTAAAGCTTTTCATATCTGCAAAAGAACAGGAGCTTCACACACTGAAGTAAATGCAGCTGTGCTATTTTCCCAGTGATTACACATTCAAAGAACAGCATGTTTATTTGAATGCATGATCACACCTACATATAAGGAAACTCCAGTATATACATTCAAGTAATTGACTTGGATTTCATATCCAGAAACATTCCCATCAGAATCACACATATCTTCTTTATTTTCCAGTAATTCTTTTGTACTTTTCAAAACCAAGTAAAATCATAATATTAATGGGATTTTAGGGCTGGTACTCTCACTTCAAAAAATAAAAGTGTTTTCCATGGTAATGATGCCATATGAAAACTGTCACATGAACACAATGGCACCAGTGTGCTAAATTCTGGAATGATAAATGGATGCAAATAGTTCTTATCTGCTTCACAGTTAACAAGGTAGTACATGCCGAGCTATTTTACATCCCACCTCCAAAACCATTAATGTTCAATTTATTTGTGCCATGTCAAAGAAAAATGCTTTCAAAATTTTCTGTAGTTTTTCCTACTATTTTTTCAAAAACTAGGTTACTGCTGTCAGTCTGGGAACACAGACTTCTGAGAGGAGCAAATGCATTCATAGTGCACTTCCTTACCAGTATGAACTTTTAAACTTAGTGAAGATGACCACTTTGAGTAACTAGGAATTGTAATTAAAATTTTCATGGTTTTGGGAGACAGAAGCAGCAGTTCATAAAAATTGATGTATTGTTCAAACCTAATTTCAGTTACCTGTGCTGAAAAAAGGGTCAAGAACAGTTTTTTCTAAATAAAAAATAAAACCCAGGTTTTTTACCACAAAATCCTTTGAGACCAAGGAAAAGTTCTTCCCTCCCTTTTCCATGTTACCAAGTAAAATGGCTGTTCAAAAGAGTGATTTCCACTTAGAGGCAGAGTTGAAAAAAAATGTAGAGGCTGTCCTTTTTTCACTTAACCTCTTTTTTACACAATCTGAATTTTCAAGAGTCTGGATTTTCACCTGTGTGTGACATCATTATTGCAACATATTCAACATTTCTTAGTTGATGACTGAAATTAAATTGTCCTCCATCTTCTTCTCTTGAAGACTGTCTGCAGATAGATTTTCAGGTGCCTTCTTACACCACGAGGCAATTCTTGTTGATTTTTTACTATTTTTTCCTTCTCCTCTTTCTTTTCTCTGATAGTTGTTTTTTTTTCCCTGTGTTTTATAGTTGTTTTTATTTTGTTCTCCTGTTCTATCTTCTTGCTTCCTGATGTGCACATAGCAGAAAGCCATATATATTGATTAGTGTTAAGAGCAGCCACCGGTGGCTTTATGAGACCATGTTACATGGTCATAAAATTCTGCTGAGTGATGAAGCATCTGTACACTTGCTCCCGTGTCCTGTACATTTTGTGAGATGTTTGATACTCTCCGGGATATTGGTTCCTTCTCTTAAGAAAGCATGGCAAGGGTATGACTATGACATAATTTTAATTTTGCTGATGCAATAAATTCCTGGAATTTATCTGCACCATATATTAACATGAGCAGCTCACACAGGTTTATTAACTATAAGTTTTAGTAGTGGTGCTTTCATAGCTCTGATTGTCTGAAAAGAGATATCAACAATATTTCTTAGAGAAATAGCTGGAAAAAGCTATTAAGCTTTCAGACACACTAATCTTTTCTAGATGATCTGAAATATCTAAAAACTTGTGTTTGTGGGGTTTTTTTATTATTTTTTAGGAAACCCCTTCAGCCTCTGTATCTCTACCACTACAAGTGTCTGGGTGAAATAATTTTCTATGTAGTTTTAAAAATACAGAAATATAACTGTCTAATAATTAGGACTCAGAAAAAAGACACGCATCAGAGACTGATGATCACAGAAATGGCTTCAGTGTGAACAATTCAAGCACTCTCATCATACACATATCATACAAAACTGAGAGGTGCTGCAAAGATTCTTGGACCTTCTCCTATTCCATGAATCTCTTCATGTGTGGGACTAATAGTCTGCAACGGGGAGTGTTTCTGATAGCAGCATGTGTGCAACTGACTGCAGCCAATTAGGTGAACAGGCAAAATATAGTGTAAACAATTTAAAAACTTACACAAGTGCTTTAGTTATGGTACAAGGAGCAGGAGTGGAGCTCTGCTTTGACACTGCCCAACAGTTGTCATGAGACAAAATTCTTTGCTGCCTTCTGGAGTGGCACAGCACATCAGCTGATGATGGAGGAGGAATCTCCATTCCTTGTCTTCACTGTTTTCCTTATGTAATTCTGATGTCAAATGCCAAGAAAACATATTTGCAAATAAAATGAGAAAGCTGAATTATGGTTCAATTTGTCCCTTGTACGCCTTCATTTGTTCTTTTCTCACATAGTACCATGTCAGCTGGATTTAGATCCTGGGAGAAGAGCTGTTACATGTACAGAGACCTGCTTTTTTTACTTTCCAGGTTACTCCTAATGAATGATTTGTTGCTTTGTCTGAATATTTCAGAATACCCTCTTTTAAAAATGCATTCAGCCCAGGAAGGAAGCAGGAAGCAATGTTAACTAAAGGAAGTACTCACACATGAATGATTTCAGTAGAGCAATTGTAATGGGATTAATCCTGCAAGGGACAGAGCTACATCCTCAATGGGGTCTGGACATCCTTATTTTGTGATTTGTAATTCTTAAGCCTAAATGGCTTTCCAGTTGTGGTTCAATGACTGAATAATAAAAAAAGCCAGCAAGATGAGTACAGAGTTAAAAAAAGAATTCAGATGAGTAGGTTCTCAATACAACACTCAAAAGGGGGCTAAGACCACTGCTGCACTTGCCAGCTCTAAGTGCAATTAAGCATTTCAGTTACATAAGACATTCTTCATTAAAAAACTCAAGATGCACATTGTCACAGTTTATAACTGCAGTGCTTAGTGGTTGGAGCAGGAACTCAGGAGGAGGTTTGGTTTTGTATTCTTACCCACCCAGAGCTGGAGTGCCAAGATGGTGAGACATACAGAGAAGGGAGGGGGAATCCTGATCTCACTCAGTGATGATGCTAAGGAGAATAATTAAATATTCATTGAAGTGAGGACTTGACCTAACTTATCCACATCTCTGATGAATGCCCTCATTACCAGTCTACAGACTCATATTTCCTCATTCTGTCCAGATGCATACTCAATTTCTTAGGCAACGTGAGGAGAGCTCCAAAGAGGCTGACCAAAGGAAGCACACTCTTGCATACATAATGGTCGTTGGAATGCTCCACTGGAAGGAGAAAGGCTCAGCTCCTTCTTCATCAGAAGATCAAATGGCAGCATCTCTGAGGAGTTAATTTTCTGAGGTGCTAAATACACACTGGAACCAGCCAGGTGGTTAAACAGGAACTGTATTAGTTGAATGCAAATGAAGCACAAAAATTTCCTCCTTTCTGTCTTTTAAATATAGCACAGTTCAAGAAATGGGCTGGATCGAGGTGTCCAGGAGAGAGAAGATGGATGGGAGAACTGTTTTGTTTGAAGCTGCTCAGGGGCATTAAAATCGAGGTGTCTCCTTGGTGTGCAGAAGCCTGGGTGCCAAAGAGACTCTTGCCAGTACAGTTTTGGACATGTTTAAAGGTTGGCAGAGGCTACCTATAACATTTAACATTCTCTTTTGTAAATCTATATAAATGTTAGGTCTTTTAGTGGACCTAATGCTCAGTGTTTCTTAAAAGCTTCCTATTTCAAAATCTCAAACAATATCTAGGATTCCTGGTGCTTTGCTGAGCTCAGTCCAAGACTGGCATGCTGTTTTCTCTTTGTTCTTTTGTGGATCACCCAGTGACTCTCAGGGCAGTTCCAGGTATCCATTCCTGTATAGCCTTTAGAGTGTGCAATGCAGTTCCTGGTGGGTATGACAATCTTGGTAACTAAAAATATAGTTTATCACTTCAGATTGACTTACTAGTGAGCTGTTCCATATCCTTTTGTCTTGGTAAAGCCTATTGATATTGCAACCACCAACGCTGGCAGTCCTGAAAAAAACCAAAACAGTAATAATCAGCAGATGCTGAGTAAAATATTGCTGTTCTGCTTGGACAAAAAATGACAGGGCAAGCTTAATGCAAAATGGACAATTTTACATGGAATGAATTATTTAATGAAGCACATTGCTATTGTAGGATTTGTTTTTCTGAAGCACTGGCAGGGGGGAGGACACTGTTTTCTGCCCACGGTGTACTGTTTTGATGTAGCTAAATTACTGGTACATTTGACAAGTCTTAACTAGAAAGAGGTTTCATGAATATTCAGAGAATGTGTCTTTCTTGTTTTATTTTGATTTCTAGCTATTACACAACTTTGCTAAAAATCTCCTAAAATTTTGCTAGAACCTATTTAGGAAAGAATGCTACAATATACACCAGGATAGCTTGAGCTTGGCTTCTAACCTAGTTTTCCTTTTAGTGTCATGCTGTCTACTATCTTTCAGTTTTCCTCAAGAAAACGATGTTATTCTTGACATTGCCACTGCACTAAATGTTTCATTCCAATGATTGTTAGGAAATTAATTTTACTGACTTACCCCATCCAAGGCACAGGAAACGCTTCCTTATGAGCCGTGTCCTAATTTTTCCAGTAACAGCCATATATGACTGCCACGCTTCTGTCAAAACCCAACAGAATGAAGCTAAGAAGAAGAAGTGTAAAAATGCGGTGGTTGTGGTGCAGATGCCCTGCAGGGAGCAAAGAGAAGCTCATGCTGAATACTTAGGGACACTCATTTCTGTTTTCAATTCAAAGAGTTGTCATATTCTATCATCTTGACCTTTATCCTTAGCATCAACTCTTTCTTTTTTTCCCTTTATGATGTGGTGGCCACAAAGAGCAAGAGAAAGAAAGAGAAATGTTTATGGGGATTAGGCAGAAGAGGTTTTGACTTGTTTTCCCAAACACTGAGTGTTCTGAGCAGGGACAAAGACACAAAATAAACCATGCCAAGCAGATTTTTCTCTGCACATTTACTTTGACCAGGGACCATCATAAAGCCACTCTGGTAGGCCAGTTACAAAATTACTGATTATAAAATCACACTGAGCTGAATAGAGAAAATGTGGGGATATAAATGCCCCTAATTGCCAGTTATATTTTATTTCCCTCCATGAAGAAAGACCCTGATTATAAAATTTAAATTTGATTTTTTGATTTTTTATTTAAATTTTACAGAACGTTAACCTCTTGGAATATACTGTCTTAGATATTTTTAGGCAGGTTTAAATATCAATGTTTAAGTATCATAACCTTAACGATTGCCCTAGATATTGTTTTTATGGGTATCAGTCATTTGTCATCTGAAAAGTATTTTGAGCACATGCAATTGGCTTTCTTTTGTCACTGTAGTCCTTAATTAAACTTGACATTGTAGCTTATATAAATGAGCTTCTTGGCATAAATTATGATCTGTGCTCCACTGTGTTGCTTAAAATGCCAGTAGCAGGCTACAAAATGCAGTCTGCATATTACCCCAGAATCAAGACCACATCAGTAATGTAGAGAATACCATTAACACAATTTATCCTTAGCACAGTTTAAAGTGTCAAAATTATGTTAAGATAAAAAGAAAAAATAGTTCACACCCCCAACATCAATGAGGTAAACTAATGAAAAACTGAAAGATGTAGATATTACTTTATGATTATTTCTTTATGCATCATACACACCTAACAGCTACCCCATGCTTAGCCTTGTATTAAGGCTAGTCAAGAGTTTTTACTAAAATCCCAGTTGAGCAAATTATTTAGGGAGAGAATATGCACATTCCTACTTATATAAAGGTGCTTGCATATATTGCTGATTCAAGGCTAATAGGAAGGATATGATATATATGACACCCACACTTTTAAGTTCATTTTACATTCTGAATTACTTCCCAATATGTTTTGGGTTGAATTTTCTATGGTGTTAATTTTTCCAGATTCTTATCTGAAATCAGTTGTGCTGATTAACTTCAATCTTAAATAAATAGTTCATAGCTGATACCAGCTAGCACTAGCATTAGCTGGCATCAACCTCTGAACTTTCAACAATTTATGCACTTGAAGAGTCAAAACATATGCTTTCCAACTTTGAATTTACAGATGTGACAAACACCTTGTCTTCAAACCCTGAGCCAAACTGTCTTTTTATATATAGAGGAAAGGGGTTCTGTATAATTATACACAGGAGAACTGTTGTTAATTAAAAGCAAACAAACGAACAAAAAAACCCACCAAAAAACCAAAACAACAAAAACTAACAGGTAATGTAAACTGGAAAAAAACCAACAGAAAAGGCACTATTCTATCCTAGGCTTTGGCATTGATTCTTATGTTTTGATGTCCCTGAGGTAAAGGGATTCATAAAATCTATCCAGTTAAAGCCTGACTAAAAGCAATATTTCCTGTATATGAAAAAAAAAACAACAAAACCAAACTCCGCCTATTTAAAATGAAAGTTCTGCAGTGAAACACACAATAAATATAATAGAGAAATTCATAAATGTCCTTTCTTTAACTAGCTCGTTCATATGTTATGAATTCCTACTACGAAATTTAAATTTTCTTTCCTATCAATGTTTTTTGCAAAAGCTAGAGAGTTCTGTTGGAGCAAGAATTTGACAACAAAATTACTTTTGAGGAACAGTACAGAATCTTTTAAGGAGGAACTGCATAGGTTAAAGTACACCCTGAAAAAAAAGTGAATATACTATTTCCCTTATAAATAATGCAAATACAAACAAAGCCTTATCTTTTTGGTGAAAACACTGCTAGCTCTTACGGTTGACTTGAGTGCACACTGTAGGATTTAATTCATAATTTATCCTCTATATTGAAAAAAGAGATAATAATCCAAGACAAATGTGGATGTGGCTACTGTGGAAGGAAGAACTGTGATGAAAATGTTAATGATCATGTTGAGCAGAAAATGAGAAGACAGAAGCAGGTTTTATGAGAAGCGATCTGTGCTCTAGCTGGAATATGTGAATGCTGATTATATCGAACTCCTCTGAGCAGCAGACAGGGGTCTTCAATGAACAACAATGGTAAGTCTGTGTCACTGATATAACAGTGTATTTGCATCACATGCCATCAGAAAGATGCAAATCAGCCTCAAAATATCACCAAACAACCACTGTGGGATTGCAATGACAGGTTCATGAGCAGGCAGTGCTTGCAGCGAACTCAGCTTCCCCCCCTGCAAGAGAAGCAGTCCTGGCAAACAAAACTGCCCCCTCCCAGGCACAGCCATGGGCTCAGCACAGTTGTCCAATTCCCCACTGGAAATCTGGCTTGTATGTACTTCCTTATTCTTCCCCTTTGATAAATAAATAAGGAAATAATGCTGTTCTGTCTGGGAAAGCACTGTATCTGGGAAGTCAATTTCCAAATAGAAACGAAAATTCATTTTCACCAAAGGCTGTTATTGAATGAACCATTGTAATATGTCTAATTTTAGAAAGTATATATTAGCATTTTTTTCTTGCTCACCAGGTTATGGACTACAGCCAATTTCTCCTTCCTCTCCTCTTCTTCCATGGCCAGGGACCACCTTCCCTCACCTTCCTGCACATGCAGCAGCATCACTCAAACCTTGTGGCCCATCACTCACTGAAAGCTGCAGTGTGTCAGCCTGCCTGCACCAAGAGATAGTGGTACACATCTTCCCCATGGCTTGAGGAGGAAATATTTCTCATTTGCTTCTAATTCTAGTTTATTAAAACTCACTGAATTAATTACCTGTGCTGAGGACCTGTCAACCTGCAACAAAATTAATTTTAACAGCCTAATTTATTCACTATTTCTTCACGCTTCTGAAATTAGGTAAACTTTTACTCTAACCTCATCTTCCTCACATTGTTCTTGTTCTTGCCTCCCCATATTTACTTATAAATGAAGGGAAGGAGTTCTTATGTCCTCAGAATGCATAGTTTCATGGACTTTAATTGAGTCTCAGGTGTTAAGCTACCTGGAATATCTAATTAAGATCATTCATCCATTTTTATTAAACAATATACTATTGAAAGCAAGAACACACATCAGGCATCAAATTAT
The DNA here is from genome assembly GCF_965231275.1 of Zosterops lateralis. NCBI lineage: Eukaryota > Metazoa > Chordata > Aves > Passeriformes > Zosteropidae > Zosterops > Zosterops lateralis. The sequence goes on from NC_139764.1 coordinate 85,028,735, forward strand.
TTTCTTCTCTCATACTTGTGAGACACCTACTTCAAATGAGCATACTGAAGAACAGCTGAGAAATCTAAAAAACAACGGAAATTCACAGCTACGTGTTCTAGTGATTAATTTTTTTTATATAACAACGACCAATGAAGTAGAGAATACACCAATTTTTATGACCTGCAAAAGTAGGTCATAAATGTAACCTCAAAATAAGAATTTATCAACATTCTTTGAGCATCTAGCTGTTGTGTTTGGGTTTTTTTAAAAGAACAATGGTATTTTTTTTAACAGAAAAATATATGTTTGTTTCTTTCTTTAATAGCAGTGTCCATTACTGTAAATCTTCCACACAAAGGCAAAGAGGGTTAAGTAATAACACCTGATTTGTGTTCTTGCCCTGAAACTGATTCTTTTTCCTTCAACAAATTTGTTGACTGTCTCTGGATTCTGATAAACAGTATAAAAATCAAAGCTATTCAAAGATGAACATGAAAAATGAAATCTGTATTGGTGGTAGTGAAATGAACAGGGCTAAAACCCACTCAGATTATTTAATGAAGCAGAAATAAGAGGTAGTAGAAAACCATTTAAATAATAAAATTTCTTAGAGATTGGAATCTTGCCTTTGACTTATCTATGCAGAGATAAGCCTAAGGAAATAAATTAAATGGGTGCTATTGTTATGATCTTCTGATAATGCACTGAGTTCACAAAGAGCACCTAAAGACCAGTATAATGAATAAATGAAAGAAAGAATAAACAAATCAAAGATAATACAAAGGACACAGTAAAAAGCAGAAAATTAATTCTATGATAAAATTTGTATATTTTACTGTCTTTTAGTAACTTCTAAGCCATCAATTCTCAGTGTATCTTTCCCTTTTTTAAATTAAAAATGTAAATTCATAAAAGAAGATACTGCTTATTATTCTGAAATTAATTTTTTTTTATTATCACCTATTTTTAAACTGATTTGGGCAATGCAGTATCTTTGTCTCAGGAGCAGCAAAATACAGGGATACAATATATTAGTCAGATAATATTGAATGCTAGATTAAATACATGTTAAAATGTCACTTTATTCTATAAATGATGTTCAAAGACTGGGACAAAGAAGTAAGAACTTCCTTTTCAGGAGTGGTTTTCTGGAAGACAGACATATTTTCAGTGACAAAAAATATGGCAAGGGAGGCTGTCTCTTCAGTTGCAAACATATTTGAAACTCATAGGATCTTAAATGCCTGAGAAATCATAGCTGAAGTCTTTCAGGTTTCTCTTCCATGATCATTAATGTTGCTGACACCATAAAGCTTTGAAGATATCATTTTAAAAATCCCATGTTTCTTTCTTTTGACAGACTCCAGTGCTGCTAACACCACTTGTTCAAGCAAAGAACTCAGGAAATCAGGTACTGATACTGAAAATAGCAATATAGTAGAAATAGTTATTCTAAAATAATGTTATTTATGTTTTCAACCAACAGCTATGAAACTATTTATTTTAATTAATACAAAAATTTAGAGATCATCTAAAAGTTTTTTCTGGTATTCTTAGCAGTTGAAGGCTCAAGTGGTTTAACTTCACCACATTTTTTCTGATATCTGACATGATAGCCCAGAATAATTATCACTTGACTTGCATTAGTATGATGAAATATGCACAGTTAATTATTATACTGAAGGATTCTCTATGCAGTACAAGACAATATGAATGGGAGCCTTTATTTGTATCTTTAAGGCAAACTGGTTTTGCGGTGCAACAGCAGTAATCTTTGAGAAGGTGATCTGCCTTACAAAGATAATGAGTGATAGCTAAGGACACTCAATTTTTTGTCCTTCTACTCAATCATTTTGTTTACCCACAAGAAGCAAGATGCCTTTCTAGGTTCTGATAAATAGGATATAAGCTGGCTGTAAATGACCCAGCTCTTTCTGCAGCTTCTTTGATTTAGTTTACAATTACACTCCCATCTTTATCAACAGCATGTTTCTCACAGCAAATGTTTTTCGGCATCAAATTTTATTTTTCTTTGGTATTATATACAAATTATCACAATAGTTGCTAAACTTTGGGACCATTTTATGTGCCGAGTCTCAGGATGCAATATAATTTGTTCAGCTACTTTGATTTAAGGCTTTTCTTCTCTTGTGGAATCTGTCCTTTTATCTGACAATATAGCCACAGTGATCCTATTGCAACAGTATAAGTGTATCTGGAAGTAAACTTACACTTTAAATTGTAATTGTGCGTTTGTGCTTTCCACATACACTTTTAATATCCTTCTTACTATTTTCTCTAGTTTCTTCAGATTTTACCGACAAATTCAGTTCCTGCTCCTCTTTTACCAAGATTTACCTTGAAGGTATTTCTAAAAATTGCCCCTCTATGAGTAAAGCACTTACAATCTCTTTTTACACTTACTTATGAAGGCTAGTTAGAACGTCTCCCATTTTTCCCAGGCGCAGAGTTTAGCAGTAGAAGTGCTGTTTATATGTGACTCACTAGAAGTATATGGAGCCTTATTTTTAACTTCTGCCCTTTGCAGTTAGTTTTTTTCAAATTTCTCTCTCGATAGCTGTCACCTCTATCAGAACACCAACAACCTCTGCATTTAAATCTTGTACAGTATAGTTGTACTGCAGCATCCCTTATGTCTATGGAGAACTTCTGGGTTTTATTCAAAATAATTCCTTTGGTAGCCACTATTCTTCTGCATATCTTATAATACATATAGTATAAAATAATTCCATCTACTAGATGTGAAGGGATAGTCCCCCACCTTTTGGGGCAGAAAAGAATTCATTAAAGTTTCTAGCTGCATGTGCAAACCTTTCTTACTGTCCTGTGGCAGAATGTCTACACTAGTATCAGCAGAGGTATCCTTTATGCACTGGCATGTGCATAAATTGTTAGTTTTAACCTGGGCCAAAAATTGTTCTCTTAGCCCAAGTCCACACAGAGACTGAAAGAGAGCCTGGGCAAGAACCCTTCCTCATGGTGGTCTTGCACTCAACGCCCTCCTGCCCTGGAGGACTCGAGTGTAAGGGATGGAAGCTGTGTTGTGATAATTTGCCTTGGGGCTGTAGAAATATTTGTGGCTCATTTTGGTGACTAGGAGGGATAGAGGCAAGAAGTGCAGCTGGATAATTTATATTATGCTGTGCTATGACTAATACACGAGACAGTAAAATTCATTCCATGTTTGCAGCATTCTCTGGAGATTGTCAGTACAAAGCTCAGGTTTGTATTGTTTAACTCAGAATTGCTTTCTTGGTGACATGCCCACAGTAAATTGAAAGCCAGGTGGAAGACAATTCTCATACAATTTCCTTACACTCGTACTCATTTTAGTCCTCGCCTGGTTTGGATTGTTATTGCCAGGTTATATTTAAGCAAATGAGTTCTGCACAAGCAGTATCACAGAACAGGTTACTCAGAGGCAATTTAATTTCTTCGATTACAAAATGTGGCAACACAATTTCTTCCCCTTCTGCCTTTGTGCTGTGAAGATGTGTATTTTCCTGTGCAGGCAGGAAATTAAAGGAATGGGATTCTCTTCTTTTTTACAGGATTAATTCAGAAGTCAGTGGAAAGACTCCCATTAATTTAAGTAGGCTTTATACTGGGTGTTACACCTATAGAATAAGGGATGAAATATGCATGAGCAGAGGCTTGTGATCTTGCTTCTTATCTTAAGTGCTTTAAATGTTTACAAAGTATTGCATGAGCATTTTTTCTGGTAAGTGAATATGGCCTACTTCACATAATGAATATATTGTGTTGACTTTGATTTTAAACACTTTAAACAAGGTAAACGTCAGCTCTGTCAGGACAAAATAACTTAATACGTTAACTCTGACCTCAAATAAGTGTATTTTGAAGTTTTTGAAGCTCAGAACAAGAGGTTTGCAGGCAGATCTAAAAGAAAATAAGAAGCTCTTTAAAACTCTAAAGCATAAAATAAATTTATATATTTTCAATTCTTTCCTGACTAATGAGTCTCAAATTGCTATCACAGTGCCATAATAGTGATACTTCCCTGTGCCAGAGAAGACCCATTTCTAATTGTCCTCTTTTTCTTGGAGATAAGGCTTTTTCTTAACAATTCTTTTGAACTCAGTTTAGGTAAAAAAGTGGAAATTACTTGTATGCTTTCTTAAAACAACTTCTTCATTACTGAGCTATTGAGGAATGAGAATTTTAAAAATTAAATTGAAATTGATGCTATCTTGAAAAATTGCTCTATAAAATAGTTTTGTGAGGTTTTGCATCACCAAGTCTGAAAGATTTGTTATTTAAAGAAGGATAAAATGTAGATTTGCAGATAAAATATAGATTTGCTTTTTGAATTGATGGACAAGCAAAATCAACCTGGTCTCTGAAAACCATTGAAAAACTATTGAAAAATGACTTATGTTCTTGTACTTAATTGTGGGTAACAGCAATATTTCTATATTGAAGGACTGAAGGTGCAGTGTGAACAAAAGAGACTGGATTCATATTGATGCATGCACAATTTGGCCTGAAAAGTCTCTGCAACGGGGCGTGATTCAGAGGAGAAAAGAGAATGCATGCTGGCTGTCAGAATGCTTCTACTGGGCTGTCAAAAAGAGTTCTATTTACTTGGGAACTATGCAAATTAACATATAGATTATGGATCAGTAATTAAAAAGCTTCACTGATGTTATTACACTTTGGTTTTCAGGACAGTTGTTTCTCAGGAACTGTTTTTAGGCCCTAAAAATTCCATATTGCTTTAATTTTAAAATACGGAATGTGTAGAGTGTTCTCTTAAATGTGGACAAATGCTCTTGGCAGATTTGGAGAGATATAATAATGAGACAACTACATTAACAGTGAAGAAAAAGCTGTTTGGCTGTAACATATGATGTGCTGTACAATCATTTCAGCTTACTAGGTAAAGATACTCAGCTTTTTAAATCACTCTTCGGGTTGTTGCAAGTAATATTAAATAATAAGAAAAATTTGTTTGCATTAGCTCAGTGGCTATACCTGTTTGGAGAAGAACGAAGAACACAAGAGCCAGTAGTCAATTAGTGTGATGAGCAACCCATGTTCCAAAGGTCCCTAGTCTTCCTAACCTTCATTTATTTAAAAGTTCATGACGGAGGCTGTGTGAGTAGCTAGGGGCAATGAGCCAGGATTGGTAATGAAGAGGTGGCTGAGCTAAGCACAAGGGTTACACATGAGTCAGCAATGTCAGCAAAGAGTGGCTCAGAGCACAGTTGAGAGGATTCTCCCTACGGAGCTCTGAGAAAAAGAGGAGGAGGTGTCCAGGCACAGATGAAGGCAAAGAATTGAAGGAGCTGCCTTGAAAAGATGGTGTAATGTAAGAGAGTAGTAGAATGGATACATATATGAGACTTCAAATTCTTACATGAAGATCCAAATGCAGCCAGTGCAAACTGATGTCCTGGTGAAACAAATTACCATGCAAAACCACCATTAGGTAGACAGAAAATACTGCCTTGTGTTGCCCCCCAGTGCAACACATTTTTGTTAAAGAATTTTTTCTTCTAAGAAAATGTGGTTATCACATGAGTATCTCTACTCTTAAATAAGATCTTCTGTTTGCTCTACTTTAGATTTAGATGTTATTCACTAACAATAAAATTGCTGGAATTTTAGGGAGTTTCTTCAGCAGTCAAAATGATGCCTAGAATGAAAGTTCAACAACAAAACCTGCAGTTGTCTTTCAGTTAGTCTGACTGTGATGATTATAATGCTGCCATATGAAAACAGTCCATCTTCTTGTCTCGGATATTGGTGTCAGCAAAGATTCCTTCTCTGCATATCTCTAAGAGCTGAATCTCTTTACATGACTGACTGAAATCATTGAAGTGATAGCTTTGCAATGCTATTACAACAGTGCCATATGTCACCTACCTTCATTCTTTTTCTGTTGCTTTGGGGTTTTTTTTTTTTTTTTTTTTTTTTTTTTTTTTTTTTTTTTTTTTTTTTTTTCATAGCGCACATGTATGTCTTAGAAGTCTTTATGTAAGAATAATAACATGAAAAGTATGATTTCTTCCCTAAAAGCATCCTTAATTTCAAGCATGCTCAGTTTTCCTCCAAGGACAATGTCTTTCAGGATTAGTAGTATGGAGAAATGGTGTCTGTGAAAGAAGTAGTTTAAAGATAGAAAAATAGAAAGAGTAAAATTTCAAAGTTATATTTTGAGTATTATAAGGAATATTCTTTCAAAATAGAAAGAATCCAGGAAAGGAAGAGAATATCTACATTATTGTGGCAATCCAAGTCTTCTCATACCACATAACTTCTGTTTATTTTTAAAAAATAACAGACAAAGCAAATTTTTAAAAGATATGCTATGGTTACATCTAGTTGTACTTGCTAACAAAATGGGTGAGACAGCATTCCCTCATCCTGCAGCCAGCTGGAATGGTGCAGAAAATGTCTATGTTAGTAAATTTCTTTCTATGCCAAATTAAGGTGGCCACATCCTAACTGGTCCCTTGCCAGTTCCAACTATCCCAAGCTTTGGGAATTGACTGGGGTAACGCTAGCTACTGTGGGACAAAATCATGCCAGGAGGCATGCTGATTATTCCAGAGTACTTTAGGCCAGTGCTTGGGGTCATGTTCACCTACAGAGGCATGTAGAACACTTTGACTTTGTTCTCTTACCCAGCAAAACATGAAGTGGGCTTGAGCAAATGTGGTGGGCTGACCTGAGCCAGCAGCTAAGCACCCACCCAGTCACTTGATAATTCCCCCAGCAACACGGGGAAGAGAATCAGAACAGCAAAAGTGAGAAAAACCTGTGGGTCGAGATAAAGATGGTTTAATAAGTGAAGGAAAAAAACGCTTGCACCAAGTGATGCAAAAGCAGTCACTCACCACCTCCCACTAGCAGACTGTTGCCCAGCCAGTCTCCAAGCAACAGCCACCTTTAAAAGACCAGTGCTGGTTGTATTCCTGAGTATGTTGTCATACAGTATAGGATAACTCTTGGTCATTTGGGGTCAGCTGCCTATTCCCTCCCAACTTCTTGTCCACCTCAGCTGACACGCTGCCAGGGCAGTTGAGAAACAGTGAAGGTCTTGATGCTGTGTAATCACTGCTCAGCAATAGCTAAAACATCAGTGTGTTAGCAACACTCTTTTTATTCAGAAATTCAAACCACAATAACATGCAAGATCCTGTGGGGAAAATTAGCTCCATCTGAGCCAAACACAGTACAGAAACCTAAAAATTAATCCAAATGCACTGTGTGTGCATGCGTTCATGCTTATGAACAAAAGGAAACAGATGCTTTTGAACATGTTCATAGAATGTGTAGACAAACACACACAGGCACTTTAAAAAGAACTAATGCAAATGCTTTTGAAAGTTTTTTTATGGGATACATATATGTATATATGTAGTTCAACAATTTTTACTGTTTCTTTTAGTTCAAAACCCAATTTTAATTTTCTTTTCCAGAAATATATATTCTTTCACTGTAGCCTTAAAATCAGAGCACACTATCACATTAGAAAAGCAAGTGGAGGTAGAGTGACCTCTGCATGGATAATGCATGGCAAAACAATATTTTCAGCAGACAGAAGACAGAGGAGACTGCTTTACAGCTCTGTATCAGGTCTTGTTAACCTGTGTACGTGAGAGTGAATGCAGAGTGAGGGGAAAGAACAGAACCTCCACTTTGGGAAACTGGCAGTGTCAATGCAAACTTACTATACAATAGCATCATGAATCACATTAATTCCTCTTATGGTAATGATATTAATTTCTAATGCCTTTAATGCATTAGGCATGGGTTGTTTCAGAGGCCATCCATTTTTTTTTTGTTCATGCAGAGATACACATAGTGGCAATGAAGCTGCCTCAACCTCAGGATTAAATTGCATCTGGAAGAAAGAAATTCCTAATAGAGGGCTTTATTTAATACAAAACATAGCTAAGAATAAACAGGTTATAAATTTTCCCTCTTCTCTAAATACAGAAGAGGGAAAATATCAAGTAATTATGTGTTTCTAATGATATTAATGAAATCTTACAGATTTTCACATAGATGAAAGATTGTAGAGCTATGGATACCTATGCACACTGAGGAAATCAAAGGAGGCAGTTTCTTGTAATTTTATACCATGGCTACTGGGATCACATAAAATTAGATAATTCATGGAAGTTGAAGAAGAAAAGCAGTAGTATCCAAAACCAGAGAGAAGAGACTGTGATCACACATGTACAGAGAAGTTTGATTGAGAATGGGTTAAAAAGTAGCTAATATTCTGACATTAGTTTCTTTTCATCGCTTGCACAAGAAAGAAAAATGTTAACAATTTTTTCTTATAAAGGGTGAAACCATTTATGCTGTTAATATCTTTGCATTGTCTTCCAGAAAGAAGGAAATTCTGCATGGTATCACATTCATTCAGTTCTCTGTATCTGCTATGTTAAACCAGTAGGATAAAAGATTTAATATTTATGACAAAGCACTGTGGAGATTTTCACAGTGATTCCTTTAGCATGATTTTAAAAATTTGTAAGTTGTGATTATTAAAGAAGAACATCATAACAACTTGGTTGTTTTAAAGAAACAAAACGAATGAAATGTTTTTGTAGAACACTCATATGCAGCAGAAGGAGTTGTAACTAATAAAAGCTCCTCTGTCATATTACTTCAAGCCAGGTTTCCTGAACAAGGGAAACAGCAGTGTTTTTATTGGCTCTGGCTTTCATGCCTGTATTCCACTTCCCTCTGCTTCTCATAGAGACACAGAAAAGGCTTAGCTGAGCTAGTCTGTACTTATGATGTAAGGTAATATGTCAGCACAATCTGGAGGAGGAATCTGGGACATCATTACTTTTAGGATAGCACTGGTTCCTCACAGATACCAGTAGGAAGAAGGTTCTCCCTCCTATATGTTCTAAATAGATTCTCCCTACAGAAGTCACTGTAAGGAGCCTTGTGAGGACCCAAAGCTCTCTGCAAGGCCTCATATCTACTGGTTTCACTTTTGTTTAACTCCCAGGGAGTCTAAGAACATGAGCTTCCTGCTGGGAACAAAAGAGGTTTCCAAATGAGGAGGGAAACATTTTGTGGAGAGAGTGCACAGAGATTTCAGCAAGATGATCTATAGAGAACTAGTGCCTAGCAACATGATAGCTTTCTTCAGGAGAGCATTATATATGCTCTTAGATAATGCTTTCCAAGGAATTTGAAGAGCTTGCCATTAAAGATGCCTACCACAATAAAAAAGTTACAGTATCTGTATATTTCAGGAAGCAGCAGGAAACCAGAAAGTCTACATAATCAATTTAATATAAATTAAATCCAATATGAATTTCTGAGCATGGACATCTAAGCAGTGACAAGAGGAAGCAGGCAGTGTACAAATTCCCCATTATGAACATTTGTTTAAAAGGTATTTTATTCTTGCATCACATGAAAGTAGATGGCCTGAGATTCCCATGGTTATCTGGGCTATTTAATCTGCTGCTCTACTCATAGCAGAATAATGGCCACTTAAACACACAGAGAGAAGATATTAATGTTTTACAAGAAGGTGATTTGTAGTCCCTAATAACATATATGAGATCACTGTGAGAATGAACATATATTTCACTAGAGAGGATGGACTTACATAAGCCTACACCTTTATTGCTTTAACTTCAGTGTTGTGAACTGTATATGCTCTGTGCCTGAGTCAGGCTGCAGAATCCTTAAGAGGAGGCCCTGGTGCTCTCCCTCTGTGTTGATGCAGAGCCCAGCACTCCAGGAAGCCTGATAAAAATGACTACCAATAACATAATCACTCAGGGCAATGCCTTGAGGGAAGTTTAATTCTAGTAGTGTCTTTACCCCAGGGGTTTAATACAGCTTTTGGCATAAATATATAGGTAGAAAAAGAGCAAGTGCATTTCTCAGGGTCCTGTTTTACATATTAGTCAAAGGGTAAACAGAATTGCTCAGTTTACAAAACTACCAATTGATCTTCACCTCACATATCTGAAGAAGGACTGATTTTGCAGTGTTATTTACCCAAATCTATCACTGCTTAATAAATTACTCATGTGTGTCTGGCTGCCTCTTGTCATTGATTTTAGTTCTAGTCAGCTTTAAGTGTGCTGCTATTTCCTCATTCTTTCCTTCATTAATATTACCTTCTCAATCCATGCTAGGAATGTAGTTCCTAAAGATAAATTGTTTTCAGGCCTTGAAGGTGGCAGTGCTATGATGGCTTTATGGTAAGTGCTTGCTGCTAATTACTTTAGAACTACTGTTGAATAAACTTCATCCAGATGAAGTGGCTATTTAGTGGCTTTCTTTTCCCCTCTCCTGTAAATAACTTTGCTAATTTTAGGCATTAATTCTTTTTTAAAACTATTTTTTTACTATTTTATTCTGCATTTAGTTGGCCAGTTGTAAGAAAGCTTGCTGTCTATATGTGGTATGAAAGGACTGGTTGATATTATTGACATTGTTTTTTTTAAAAAAAATATCTGGTGAGAACACCCATTTTAATTACTCAATTGATCTCAGTAAACTACCGCCAATACATTTCAAAACTTCCTCTTAGAGTTTCTTATTCAAATCAAAGACTATCTAATATTAAATTTTCAATTAAAAAAAAATTGCAGTTTATAGTATTTGTAAGAAAATTGCTGGTGCTGAAAAATATAAGTACATTCTGATGAAGCTGAAATGATGACACTTTGGCTTGTATCACAGCACTCTGGGTTTTGCATGAAACATAACAGCCAACAGGATGCAGCCGATCATCTGCAATTTTGTCTGAGTGTTGGATACACATGAATCAGTCTCATCTGTGGTGCTTTTTAAAATTTACTTCCAGTTATTGTGAGTGACTGTAAAGACAAACAACTCTGCTCAGGATACAAATAATGTAATTTGCATTCAAATAAAATTTTAAGTGTTAGAACTAGGATGCTCAACCTATTATTTTATTTTTATGTCATTGATACACAACAAAAATTGAAATGCGGAATCACTGCTTTAGGATTTGAAGGTAGCCAAAGCGATAAATGAGTTTAAAGTGGATTAGAGAATAGCCTGACTGATGGAATAGCTTTGGATGGAGTCCTGGCTCAGAAAATCTTTAAATTGCTGACTGCAAAAAGTCATGAAGTGATATCAGAGATAGGACCATTCATTCCTGTTTCTTTAGTCTTTCCTGTATGTCTGGTTAACGTAGACAGCACAGTAAATAAGGCAGATCACTGAGCTGAGCTGATACTGCTGTTCTTACATTCTAAAGCTGGCAGGTAGCAAAATTATACCAGATAATTTTAAAAACTAGGTCACTTCATGAGGGATAAGAATTCTTGCAGTGTGAAGAAAATCTCATTCATCTACACAGTGAATACAAGCACTGCTCTGCTGTCGGTTTCACCAAGGTCCAGATCCTCAGTGAACCTCTCCTGCAGGTAGCCCAGGCCAGCACCAGCTGCTTTCACTCCAGTGAAAGGATAGTTTCACAGGACTATCATCCCCACTTCATTACAGCCATCACTCTTCAGTCTTAGCTTTTTTTCCTCCAATAAAGAACATACATTTCACACCTTCTATTCTTATATGGAACTTTATTATAGCTAAATAGGATTAAAAAAAAAAATCCTCCAGTTTCATAAAGATTTCTTTTTTTCTGTGAATTTACTGGCCTTTTGAGGCAGTCATTTTGGCAGTTCTTGGGTATAGTCCTATTTCCTGCTTGTTTGTGGTTATTTTTCATACTATAGCAGAAGGGAGAGGCAAGAATATAGTGAGCCAGATATGTAAATCTGCCAAATAAGGAGACCTTAGGTATAAAGTCTAATATCAGAAACCACTTGTTAATGTGCTGAGAATTATAAATCTGCTACTACAGTAAGTGAAACTGCTAGCTAGCTGGATGACCTTGGAAAACTACTTTATTTTCCTGCCTGTATTTGTCTCCCTCAACTGAAAAACAGTGCTGATGACACACACACCACACCCTTCAAACACAAACTCAAAAAATTTTACATCTATGCATGTTTGGAGTAATTGGATTGCAAGTTGAATGTATCTTTCTTTTTTCCTATTAATTTTTTCTCAAAGAACAGGAAGAAAGTTTAGTGGGATGTCTTTGAAATATCTGTTTAAGCAAAAGGTCAAATATAAAGCAAACAAGCACCTTTTCTTCCAAAATCAAGAGGTGTTTGTATGTGCACATTGTGTTCATCTTTCTATCAACTTTGTCACTCAACAGAATAATGCAAGGAGAAGAGACAGAGATTTTTAAACAATCTAAATAGATTAAAAATGTTGCCATAGAGACCAATTCAGACACTATAAAAATAGCTTCATGTATTGTTGATATTGTCCTTTTGCCTTCTGCTAGTCTATCTGGCTGAAGGAGACAGCCTCAGGAAGATGCCCAGAGTCATCAAAAGCAAAGTAAGAAGTCCATGAAGGATGTCCTGGGTTATTTTGAATCTGCATGGCTATTTGAAAATTTTGGTTTAATTACTTGATTCAAATCCTAGTAACATACCTTCCAGAAGACAGGCCAAGAAATTTGGCTTTTTATAGCTGTTTTGTTTTATAGGAGCTTCCTGGAAAAATCTATAAATTCTCTTATTTTAGAATGAAAAACTGTATGTGCTTATATTTTGGGTTTTTTTGATTTACTTTTGTGAGTTGAAAATAGAAGTAGAATTATTGAAATTGAGGACTGGTGATATTTATCTCTCATGGTCTTATTGCATATTTGTAGTCAGTTAAAGCTATTTGGAGGTTTGAGTTTGTTTGAGTGGTTTTTTGTGGGTTGTTTTAGTTGTTTTTGTTTTGTTGTTGTGGTGGTGGTGGTTTTGTTTGTTTGTTTTATTTTTTTAGTTTTAGCAAAAGAACAAACTGATGATAAGAACATTAATTTAGGATAAATTTTCTGTTAACAGAAATACTGGGTTTCACACTGAGTTTTGATACAAGAATCATTGCCTGGTCTTTCTCGTATGTGATATACACACTTCTTGACACATTTTTCTCTACTTTAAAAAGATATATTTCTTTTTATTTAATTTTTAAAGTAAGTTTTTAGGAAAGGAATGTTGTGGGCACTGAAACAGGCATCTTCAGAAAGAGATTCTTACACAAAGAAAAAAAAAGTATTGTATATGTTTCTAATAAAAATGCACAACTGAGAATAACTGCTGCACTGCTTCCCCCTCCTCTTGTGACTTAACCCCATTAAACAGGACCAAGGGATCCTTGCACTTGTTTAGTTTATCCCAGCCATAGAACTGTTTCACCTTGTTGTAACCCTATCTTCTAGTCCCTGTTTTGAAATTGCTATGACAGGCATACTTATACATCACTTCTTGCAGAGGTGAAGGATCTGAGAAATGTGTTATGATGTGTTAACAAAGCCACTAGAATTAATGGAATTACATCTGCCAAAACATAGTAATAAATTACGAAGAACTAATCTTCCTAGGGCAACTGAAATTGAAGGGGCCACATTGAAGGGCTCTCTGTGTGCCTTTTTACTGGCAAGGGGATTGTCCACCATAGGAAATCCCAAAGCCATAATATTGGCAGATATTTCATCCCCTTTGCCTGTGGGGTTGAAGGGAGGTTTGAAAGGTTCATCTGGCCCTCACAGCTGGGCCTGGGCTAGAACTCCTGCCAGGTACAGATGGGTTTGAGTGCAACACTCACACTGATCCACAGCTGTTGCCCACACTGTCACCTCAAGAGATTTGTTTTGACTGTTATTTCTGGTGTTGGAAAATTTCATTTTGACCCCTAGAAAGGAGTTGTGTATTTATATCAGCAGATGAAACAATGGGCTGCGCAGTGGTCTGTGGAATTTTTTAGAGAAGACTCCAATCTGCAGAAGGATGAAGACAGTAAGCAGAAAGAATGTCCACATTGAGAAATTTTTCAGCTGAAGCTCAAATATTAGGAATGTTTGTTATACATGGCCACCCACATTGACACAAGAAGTGGAAAGAAGCATGCTGTCCAAAGGAGGAATAAAGAAAAAGAAAACTTGCAACACCAATGCAAGGGTGAATTAACAGGAAAAGAGAAACTTCTGAGAGAAACTCAACTCCATCTCCCTGCAGTAATGAAGCCAGGATTATAAATGTCTGTGTGATAAAGGTTACTACGAGGGCCTTGCTCTGTCTAGAAACTTCAGCAGCATCAGGGGCTTGTAATATAATTGGCAATATCAGGCAAACGTTGCTGATCCAAGGTGGCATTGCTGAAGACCCTATATGTCCCTTCTCAGAAAGTCAATGGAGAAAAAGGATACAACAAAATACAAGGGACTTTTCATATTAATAGGCTAGGCAAAAAAAGATTTGATAATGCCACATCTATTGGAGGGTTCCAGGAGTAAGAGAAGGAAAAAAAAGAAACAGGTTTTAGCTGCTGCAGTTCAGTCTTGCTGAACCCTGCAAAAACAGAATGTTAAAAGCAGACACTAATAAAAGACAAGATAGTATCAGAGATGCTAGTTTGCCAGCACAGCTTTATTTAGACCCAGATCTCACACCAGGAAAAGTGAGGTCTCACGAAGCCTTAAAAAATAGCAACACAGTTAACATGTTAGCAGCAAAAGAGGGATTTTATCAGGCAATATTGAGGAAAAGAGAAAGTCACAACTGTGAAGAATTAACTGAAGCCCATCAGGGAAGTTGTACATTTATAAAGACACGCAGACAAAATAATTTGCTGTCTGTAGCTCACTGGACATTAACTTGAATGTCAGTGACCAAAGTGTTCCCACAGTCAAATGTTAGTGTAGGTTCCTGGCAAATCCACCCAGCTAAAGAATTGCTGTACACCTGCAGGAAAGCCCTTATCAGGAAGCTGTGTATCTAATGGTGCACATGGTGGTAATGGACTCTCACCACCTGAGCACCTCTAGAATGATCATTTAGACTGAGTGCTAGTGCTTGTCCACTCTCTGGAAGCAGAACCAGCTGTGGCTCAGACATGGCTTCATCTATAGTTCTAAATATCCAAATATATAACCAGAATATGTGCATTTGCAGCAGAGATGTTAAAAAATATGGTACATTAGTAAATACAGATTTGAGGTCCAAAAAATGGGTATCTCTCTGACTGGAAAAATGAATCGGGAAACTCATAAGTGTGACATAAATATATAGGAAATTCAGAAAATTTTAGAAGAACCTTTACTATCAAGGGTGTTTCTAATATAAGATGATACCTGGTTGTGATGAATAAAGGTAGAAACTTTTAAAAACTATTTTTAATTCTTACATTTCTAGAGTCACACACATGACTTTAAAAAATTACAGAAAAATATGAAATAAAAGAATCATTCTAAGACTATAATTTTTAACAGAGTTTTTCTATAACAGCAATATTGGGTACAGCATCTTGTAATCAACATGCTGTAGACAAACACATAGACAAAGTAGTTGGAAGAAGACCAGTCAAGAGTTATGGCCGTGTGAAAAGTCTTTACAGAAAATGACTGATAACCTGAAGTGGAAAAGGAGATAAGGAGATACTAGCAGTATTTTTTTTTTCTATCACATTATAATAAAGAAAAAAAATGAACACCCAGTGGAATTCTCTGGTTCAAAATTTTTGCACAATTCAAGAATTCTACATCAGACTTCAAGATTTTGACGGATTTTTTTTTAGCACTGTTCAAAGGCAAAAATATTTATGACAGTGGCCACTAACCACTGCTTAAATTAAGCAGCTTTCAACACAAGAAGAAAAGGCTTTAAAGAAAGATTTTCAGCTCTACATTGACCTTTTCTTGGAAACAATCCCAGTATTAGAGAGTTAATTTCAGCAAATTAAGAGATGAATAACTAATGGACTAGACTTGCCAGAAACCTGCCTAATTCTGCCAAAGATGGAAGTATTACTGAAGTCAGCATTTAATAAACTTACTATTGTTTTGGAAAGACTGAATTGATTGCATACAACTGACGACCAAATATTGAAGAGATAGCACTATCTAATGTACATTGTATTTCAGAAAGAGATCTCTTCCAAAATTTGAGTGACACCAGGGTACAAGTAGAGTCAGTGCACTAAGAACAATAACCTATATGGTAGCCTGTTCTGATTGAGTTCAGACACTAGGAGAAGAAGGTGATGGAAATAAGCAAACAGAAAAATATATCTTGTGAGATTCTAGAGAACTCTTTGGCACAGGGTGTAGAGAGTTTTTAGTGTTGTTATTTTAGACTTTGCTTTTGGACTTGTTTTTTTGTTTGGGGTTTTGTTTGTTTTGGTTTTTTTTTCCTTAGAAGAACATAGGAAAATTCCTGTAGCAGTGACTTTGCTAGATATGCCAACTTTATTACAGTTTCGAGACTTCATCGCATGCACACAAATCAAGTCAGTATTTCCAAAATGTTAGTCTAGACCATGTCTAGACTAACAAGCTAAGGAGGGATAGGCTATGGGTACCTGGCAGTTGACTACCCATACTGCTGGAATGCTGGCAGGATCTTTGCCATGGTCTCTGCCAAGCAATACTGCTCATCACACTCCCATGGGCAGCACAGGTCAAAAGGCTGCATGGATGCACCTTGCTTCCTCTGGAAGGCAAGAGCTTTTATGGATTACCCTCAGAGCCAGAGAAGAGTTCCTGGCTCATTTCATTACTTGCAGATGTATAGACAAAGCCAAAGTCTCTGAAACTCTTGTAATGAAACATGGATTTTCTCTTTCTGAAAACATTTGATTAATGCTTCTCTTACTGCCTTAAGGCTTAATTTAGAAGCCAAAATTTTCAGAAAGTTTTCTATCCTTTCTTTTTGCTCAAACATGCCTGGGTACTTACTATATGAGATATTACTGATAGCCCTCTCTGGCCCTGCATTTGTGAAGTGAGAAAAATAGTATTTCCCTCCAAAAGTACTGTAAAGAAAAATACAGTCATGAATGTGAAACTCCCAGACAATGAATTATGAGAACTACATATTTTTCTTTAAGTCAGAGGATTTTAGGGAATTTTAAGACAAAGACCAAACTAATCCTTTTATTAATTATCACTAACATCTTAATGGGAAATGTTATAAAAGCAGACCACTTGCTTTGTCTTCTTCCAAATACATGTTGTCAAGAAATAATTTATATTTCACTTACATACTTAATAGATAGTTTTTATAGTAAAAGACTAATATTCTTTTCAGTTTTTCCAGATTCAGCAATACTAATATTTGTACTTCTTCCCTTACCTTGACTTTGTATTACTTGTGTGTGGTTCAACTACAGGTGTAATCTCTCCCAAGTTTCTACTACTTGAATTTCTCTAGCCATTGCATGTCTTTGTACTTATTCTTTCTCTTTATGAATAAATGTGTCTGTATTTTTATATACATATATACATATATATTTCTTAACTTTTGCTTAATATGAGTTAGAAGTGGGAATATTGTTCTCATTTTGTGGCACTTAGACCCACTTCGAACAGCAATAAATGGTTATGTGGTGTATTTGGCAGTAAACAGGCAAGCCTTTTATTTAATTCTTCTAAATAACTGAAATTTTTCATAGCGTAGCACTTTCAACTAAAATGTTTTGGATGTCCACAATGTATATAGTAGATCCCCATTTTTTAAACAAGACCTTTCTTTCACCCCTGCACTGCTGTGTGAGATTACTACAAAATTAAATAGGGATTTGGAATACAGCAAACCTCACAGTACAGATTCTTTCAGTTTATTTCCCTTTTTGACTGCTGATATTATGCATGATGTATTAAGGTACTAGTGCAGAGCAATTAAACTGGAATATTACGCAAAAGCACTTTCACTTTTTCCTGTTAAAATAATTAGGGATAAATTATTCTTTTTAGTCATTGTAGATGAAACAAAAAAATATATGAAAGCAGGAAAAATTTAGTTCATCTAACATGAAAAAAACTTTCAGTCATATATTTACATCTATATTCCACAGACAATAACAGAAGCATCAATATTCAAAAATAAACATTTTTTGTACAGGTGATGATTCAACACTAGTAAAGTCATTCTAGGTGCAAAATGATGCATAATATGGTGTCAAACAAAAAATTGAAGAACTGTCATTAAAGCCTTTTGTAAGGGGTTGTGTGTAAAACGGTCTTAAATTCTGCAGTATTCTCCTTGTTTGAAAACTGTTGTCTGTATTTGAAAAGGATGGACAGTATCAGTATCAGCTCAAAAAAAAGCAGGAGTGTAAGCAAGTCAAAGTAAAGATGAAAAGACCAAGTCTGCATCTAAAGGCTGACCTTCTCACTGATGCATCTCTAGATGGCTAAGCACCTCCAATAATTTGGTCTTCCCTTTGGAAAAACCCTCCTGTATTATGCATATAAACCCCCTTCTTTCTAGAGGGTGCGTGTGTGTAAGGGTGTAGGTGTTTGTGTTTGCTACAAACTCATTTCTCATTCTGGTACATGGATAGTGGTTGTGTCAAATGGCTGTTACAGGAAAAAAACAGGAACACTGTTGTTCCTGTTCTCTTCTACATTAGTTGGTTTTGCTGGTCTAGCCAGTACACACTTCAAATTTTATTGTTTTCTGTTAACACAAATGTTTACTGTATGGTAATGGAAAGCATCCTATTTATTACAAACAAGGGGCAAGATGGCTTACCCAACACTGAAAGGTGCACTGGTCAAAGTCACTTGGCTATTATTGTTACTGGCTATTTTATGCAAACACAGTTTCACTGCTGCTTCACTTGATATTTTTATCTCTTGTCTAGAATTTTATATTCGCTATTCTCCACTGCATAAAGAAAACTACAGGCTTGCCTTGAAGACAATAAAAATTGATGTCTAGCTTTGGACAATTTTCATACTTGTATAATCCCAGAGGTTTAACAATAATTTAAAGCACTAATATAATTCTATGTGCCTTTTACATAAATGTTAACTTTTTAATTCAACTTATGTGGGTTTTTTTTGTATTTTAAATTATTTTTCCTTTAATCTTTCTAGGTTTTATTTAACCATTGTTGTTCTATTCTTTCTTTTATTCCTATTACAGCTATCAATCTCCTCTGAACAGACTCTTTAGTACCGACATTCTTCTTCTCTCCTCTATAGTTCTTTTAGCCTCATTTGTCCCTGGCATACTTCTCTGTCATTAAAAAATATAAAAACAAAAACAAAAGACAAAACAAAAGACAAAACAAAAGACAAAACAAATGAACAAACAAACTCCCCCCTCCCCCCCAAAAAAAACCCCAAAAAAACAAAAAACAAACAAACAAAAAAACCCCACAAAAACAAAACAAAAAACCCAAACAAACTCAAAGTACCAAACCACCCTCAGTATTTCTTTATGGAAATCTCAGATTGTTAATCAGTGAGGGACACAGCAAAAAAGAAGTGATGTATTTATCTAAAGCTTCATTTTGGAAAGATGGATTTGCAATTTATGTCCTATGCAAAAAACCCTTATTGTAACAGAAAAAAAACTTTAAAAACCCCTTATATTTTACCATATAGACGTGATCATAAGCAATTAAGTCTTGCAATCATAAAGAAGGACAATACCCTGTCATTCCAGAATTCTGACTGAAAAAGTCTATGGTTTGCAAATTCTGCTGCTAGCTCCTACTCATTCTATGTGTGTTATAGTATTTTCTCCAGAAACCAGATTTCAAGAATGAAGGATAACACATCATTGCACTGGGTGCCATGACAGCTAGTCAATGTGTTGGTATTCTTTCTGTACTAATGGTCCATCCACTTTAATTTACAACATCTTCTCTACTTTCACTTGAAATGCTTGAGTGTCTCCTGAAGTCTCACTGAATAGGACCTGTCAACTCCCTTGACAAACCAGAGGGCTGGACAGTCACCAGCCACATGAAGTTCAACAAGGAAAGTGCTGGATTCTGCACCTGGGCCAGAGGAACCCTGGATGTATGGACAGACTGGGGAATGAGATGCTGGAAAGCAGTGCCATGGAAAGGGACCTTGGGGTCCTGGTTGATGGCAAGTTGAACATGAGCCAGCAATGCAGTGCTCTGGCAGCCAGGAGGGCCAACCCTGTCCTGGGGTACATCAGGCCCAGCATCACCAGCCGGGCAAGGGAGGGGATTGTCCCGCTCTGCTCTGCACTGGGGCAGCCTCACCTCCAGTGCTGGGGACAGGTTTGGGTGTCACAGCGTAATAAAGACATTGAACTATTAGAGAGTGTCCAAAGGAGAGCAATGAAGATGGTGAAGGGCCTTGAGGATGGCATATGAGGAATGACTGAGGTCGCTTGGTCTGTTCAGCCTGGAGGAGACAGAGGGGAGACCTCACTGAGTTACAATGTCTTTGTGAGGGGAAGAGGAAGGGCAGGCACTGATTTTTCTGGTGACCAGGGACAGGACCCAAGGGAATGGTCTGAAGTTTTATCAAGGCAGGTTTAAGTTGGATTTTAGAGAAAGGTTCTTCTCCCAGAGGGTGGCTGGGCACTGGAACAGGCTCCCCAGGGCAGTGGTCACAGCACCAGCCTGATAAAAGTTCAAGAAGCATTTGGACAGTGGTCTTGGGCACATGATGTAACTCCTGGAGGTTGATGTGTGCAGGGCCAGAAGCTGGAGTCAATGATCCTTGTGGGTCCCTTCCAACTCAGTGTATTCTGTGATTCTGTAATTCTGGGATTGTGCCTTATTAAACTTCTTTCAATTATTATGATAACATTGCTGCTTAGGTAGGAATTTAGGCCACTTCTATTCATCTGATTTTGGTTGTCTGGCTTGTCTTGTGGCTTAAATGCTAATATGTGTGATGTGCTTACACTGATCAAAACCAGGAAGAAAGTATAATAGAGCCCTGACCCTTCTTCACAGTTAGAGAACTTGTGTAAGATATTAGAAAACTTCACAGATATAAATGGACTTTTGTCCAATCAATTAACTATACAGTTCTGAGCTTAGTTGCTCCTTACACTATTTGTGCAGATTAATTGATAAATCTGTACAAATACGAGAATCAGATTTTAACAGTTTTTCCAAAAGCTGTCCTCGTCGAACTCTTTAGTTATAGGGAATTATAATGAAATATTAAAGACTTTCTTAACCTTAAAAATGTAATACAAGTATAACTTGTTTCTTTAAAATGTTCAAAAAAAAGTTTCCTTTTTGATCAGAATCGGGGTTTTTTATACAACAGTCTATACAGCATTTTGTAATGAGGTCTTCAGGAAATTATGTAAGTCATATTCTATAACATAAATTGGTAAATGAAAAGTGAAAAAATTTAATGCATCATTAAAATATTAACTGATTATGTCTTTTGCAAGTGTAAGGAATAAAAATTTTGCCGCCTCCCCCCCTCTGAGAAAACTCATATTCACTCTTTAGTCTTTATAAATGGCGAGCTATCAGGCTTACTTTTCCCTCGCCAAATGAAACTTGAGCTAGTAAGACCAGCCTATAAGATGTTTTTTTCAAAAGTCTTAATTTTCAAAAGAGTTTACATGTTTTTTACTTATATGTTAGCTATGTGAGTGATGTGAAGTTTTATAATGACAAATACAAGGGATATTACTTGCACAGCATGTGTGGGCAAGCACAGAGAAAACTGCAAGTCTGATTCTTGAAATGAAAAAGCCTGTACAATATTGTCAAGATAAGGACAAAGACTGTTATAAGCAGGGATTTGTAGGTATGAGAGAGAACACAATATTCCCAGTATTGGCAGATGTTTCTCTCTGAGTGGCTGCCATTAGTCTGTAAGTATGTGAAAATAAACTGTCATCCTTTAATTTGCAAAGGATCACTTTGGTATATGAAAAAAACACAGCCAAGCTGATAATGGGATCTCATCATTAAGCTATATAATGTATAATAAGTTAATTCTGAAGAAAAAATAACCTTAAGGCTTCAAGAAATTGTCAGTGCCTGGTGTTCATTCTGAGAGATTTGCTACACAGTTTACTCTGCAAGACTCAATATGCTTCTGTTACAATAAGTCTTCTTTGCCACTCGATCAAAGAGAAAATTGAGAGAGAGAGAGTGGCTGTAAAAAAATTCGCCAGCAGTTGATGGAGTGCAATGGAGTGTAGCTGATAGACTACCAATAGTTTGCTATGCATTCTTCCCTTAAAACAAGACACTGCTAACGGTGCAGGCTTAACAGGGAGGGGTTTCAAAACTTCATTTACCAGACTAAGCCAGCAGCTTTTAAAAGCTAGTGTTCCTAGGTACTCAAGTGCTAGAATAGGGAATCTTATCGCTTTGGGATTTGAGGAGGCTCCCTCTTCCCTGGAGGCTCTATGGGACAGATTCTCTCAGACAAATTGCTCTTCCTCTGCCAGGACTGTGGCCCTAACCATAGCCTGCAGCTATGTGTCTTCAGGGAATATTTCACTCTCCACTGGGTCTTTTCTCAGTGGGGAAGACTGAAAATGGGTATTTTTGGAATGAAACTTGAAAAGTTACTTTATTGCAGCAGAGTAGCGGGATATATATTAGCAATAAATCTGTAAATTGCTAAATAGGCATTTCCACAAGGTTTTGTATGTTGTCTCTCTACTCATGAGGGCAGGTACTAAATGAGTTTCCCTTGTTTGACTTGACCAAAGATGAAGGTGGGAAAAAGCTGAGTTAGAGAAACTAGTGATGTACTTAAGTCATGCTTGTTGCGTCATGATCTAATTGTGTTTGATAGGATGGAAAAGGAAGGTATCTCCTGCCATTGTAATGCTGAATTAGGCAAACTGAGCAACAGAGGTGGATAATGACAACAGTCATTGCACAAAGTCCATTCTGAAATATTATAGTATCTGGCTGTGACTTTGCTATGTTCAAGTCTTCCATTTTTCTCAGTTAGTCGGGTAAAAATTAATGACTTCTCTCCATTATTATGTTAGCCTATATGCTAGAAGGGATGAATGCAAATAAATGCAGAAGTGTAAGCTTATCAATTGCTGGAGACTCAGTAAAGCTTTAAAGATGTGTAAAAGATACTGAAGACTGTCATGAAAGGAACACATTGCCATTGATCTGATTTAGTCATAAACAGCTGTGAAGATTTGCAGTAAAGCAATATTCTCCTTACAATTTCAGCAGTTTATGCTCAGACTTGTCTTCAAGATATTTTAGAATAAACTTGACATTTATGGAAAATATTCTGGCAGTAACTGAATAATTTTGATTTTGAGAAACAGATCCTTTCAGAGTTTCCCCCTTTAGATGTCAGAATGTTTTAATCTTCATTATTTTTATACCTGGAAAGGATATTGGAAACATCAAAGAACACCATGATTGATATTTTTACTGATCAACTTAGAGTGCAGGAAAAACTTGAAGTCAGTGTAGAAATATAAAACAGGAGGTATAATACTGTGCTACCTACAAGATGGTTTTCTAGTTTTACTTTTTTCCCATGAACTTTAATTACTTAAAACAAATTTTTAGTACAACTTTTCTTGTTAGTTGCTCTTGCAAGAAGGTGACTATTTCATTCTGCTGTGACTCCTGGGAGGCTGTCTGAGATACTAACTGAGCCTTGCTAGCTCACCTTGGCAGGGAACTTGTTAGCTCTCTCCAAAGGAGGTAGGAAAAACAATTTTTCTCAGATATCTGAGAATGCAGCCAAAGAATGGGAGATTAAATGAGCTGGAGTTCATTGTTCATTTCTGATTAATTTTGTGCTAATTCAAATTTCCAGTAATGGATTAATTCTGATCCAGAAAAGCCTGTGTTGAGACCTTAAGGACCTTCTGTTCAGAATCTGAAATTATCTATACCTTTAATATATTTTTTTCTTTTTTTAAAGACTTTAAATTATATTTTCCAAATAGGTTAATTGTCTTCTCTAAGCTTTAACTCTGCAGTTTCCATCAATACTAACAGGCATCAAAAAGTCAATAATTACCATAAAACACGCTATTTGTTTGTTCAAAACTCAGACTCAAAATAAGATTACAAGACTGGTCCTATAGGTTAATGAGTTGCATGCTGTTTGTACCTGCACAATTCTGTAGCTTCAGGGACAGATGCAACAGGTGCGCACACACACACACACACAAACACGAGACAATTCTTTCCCCTGTAATAAGTCTGGTGCTGGTCTACACATTACTGCTGTTGGAACATCCTGTGAATTGGTGTATCAGAAATAGGGCTGCTGTGGGTCCCACCTGGTCACTAAGGGACAGGGGCAAGGCAGGAATGCAGAACAATGTTCCCTTTTTCTTATAGTCTCAGCTGGCCCAGCTGTTGGCTTTGACATTGGTCTTAGGCTACTGAAATAATACCATACCACACTGGGCTGAGAAGATCATATTGAAATCACCCTACAAGGGATGCTAGACATAGCCTTCTGGCCATTTTTAACTCTGCAGCTTGAAGATAGAGCAGTGTACCATTAAAAAAAAACAAGACCAAAAAAACTAAACCACCCAAAAAAACCCAGCAGCCACAGTAAGTTACTAACTTAAAATTGTTAAATCAAAAGCAAAGTATGTAGACTGATGGGATGTTCTTCGTCAGATGAAACGATATAAACGAAATTCGACACTACCATAAATTGGCCCGATGCTGGCAAAGTCAATGGAATTTAGTCTGCTTATTCCAATAATCTACTTGGCTCCGTGCCTTGTGGTCTTGCCTTATGAGGCAGTCACAGCAATAAAAATGCTTCACTTTAAATAACAGTGATCATGCATACAAAAGTAGAAGATGTGTATTGCTGAAAATATGTTGTCACCAAAAGGTGCAAAAAACAGAAAAAAATTTTACATTGGTTGGTCATTGGCGAGCTCAAACACAAAGAATCAAGGCAATTTAAAGATTTCTGTGGATTAAAAGGTTGTCACAGGATACCAGTCTCCCAGTGATAGATTCTGAGAATATTTACCTTCAAAATAAAAAATATTAAACAGTAGCAAAATGCTTAAACCATTGATTATTTTCTACTGTACTGAGGAATAAATCAATTAAAAAGAAATATAATAAATTATTGGTGGCAGGCTGGTGCACTTAGTTACCAATTAAATTAAAGATGAATGGTTAAGTTGAAAAATCATGTCTTGTCTAATTAGAACTCAAGACTTGCACGCAGTCGTGACAAGGCAAGGTGAGAGCCAGGGACAGAAATAAACATGTGTGTCTCACTCCCCCCATGATGTGGGAGGACTGACCTGAACTTGGAAAGGGCTCTCTGTGAGTTTAGAGCAAGTAGAAGTGCTAAGCTGGCAATGGTGACCTATAAACCTCTCCCCAATGCTCTCTCATTTTCCGGTTTAGACATTGCTGAGTCAGCACACTGATATCTGTGCACACATCTTTTCAGGACTCCACACAATTTATACACTTTGAGCAGTGGAGCCTACCCATCTTATGTAAGGGCACAGATGGCATTAACTTCTATGGCTTTTCTGACTAAAATTTCCATAATAACTGAATTAACATCTACATTCTTACTGCAGATCTGGGCCTGAGATAACATAGCTGGCTCAAACACTGCTTTATAGATACAAAAGATATGGGATTTTAGACAGTCATTGAATTAGCTCAGTACAAATTAATGTGCATAACATGAGAAAATATTATGCACATGGCATTTTATTTGTATGTCTGTTGCTCTAAAATACCTAGTTATTTTTTAGGTTGGTCAGAATTTTAAATTCTTATGCAAGACAGAAGTATTAAGAAGTCATATTTTTAAAGAGTAAAGTAATTAGAGTTCACTTATGTACAATATACACTTATGTATATTTCTAAAATATATATGAGGTATTTATACATGGCAAAAAAATCTGGCAGAAATTTCAAGAAAAATTATTTTTTGGTTTTTGATAACTCAAATAACTTTTTCTAATGTATAGCAAAACCAATTTAAAATACACTTCTAAAATCTCTACAGAGGTCCTTCTCCTCTATGTCTTCCCACATTCAGGAACAAAACTATGAGTAAGGTTCATAATAAAGTTCAGAGTCAGCAAAAACTTAAACTCTCTAGAGTCTATTCTCTGTGCTACTACTGCATTAACAATGGTATGCTCATTTAGCATTTAACAGACGATTGTACTTGACATTATGTACGAAAAGCTCTAATCCTGAAAGCTTGAGTAATCTAAAACCCATTTCTGACAAGATTTCACTGCTGGAAGCCTAATTTCAAAATGTCAGCCAAGGCTGAGGAACCATATATTGCATGCTCATTAAATGTAATAAATCCATTACAAACTTCTTAAAATCTGCTATCATCTTGCCTGTAACCCTGGAATGGGTGTGAGACCACACAAAAATGAAAAAATGTTGCCTTTCATGCTATGTGATATATGAAAATAAGGCTAAATCAGGTTAACAGCTTTCATTTGCTTAATTGTATAGTCTGTAGCCAAGATTTATCTTTCTGCAAATTAAATGATACTTCTCAACTATTTATGTGATTGGAAATCTATAAAAGCTTTGGCTTAAAACAAAACCATGAAACTTCACATTTTAAAAGTGTATTTCTTTCTCTCAGAGTATATCATAAGTACATCACAAGAGAAAGATAGTAATGACAACAACTTAGAAAGAATCTGAATGTCAACAACTTTATCAGCTTGATTTCTTTTTCATTTAAATGAAACTTGACACTGGTTAAGAATCTAAACAAATCCAACAGATATGTTAAATGTACCATTTCAACTGTCATATTTTGTAACACAATGTGTATAGAAACCAGTGTTAAAAAACAACACTGATGAGCATGCAGAGCAGCCAGTGTGAAAAAGGGAGTACGTACAGTTAGTTCCTCCATGTGCCAGGGACCAGTGCTGTGCACCAATCCCAAGGCATCCCTGGATGCAGCACTCCATCACTGGGAGCAGTGGGACTGTGTGCAAATCTTAGCCAAGGCCCAGCCTAACTGCTGCTGAAGGAGTATAGCTGATGTGTATTTAGGCAAGATTGAAAACTCTCTAAATATATGATTACATCCTATTACAATCAACCAACAGCACATTCCTGTTATGGAAAGATAATTAATATCAACACTTTCATGCATAAATGCTTGGTATGTTATAATCCTAGTTTAAGAAGGTGTTACTGACAGGCAGTTTGGTTTCACACAGGAGCAGAAGGGAAAAAGAGTTTTAAAAATTTAAATTATCTCAAGTTAGCATTTGAATTCCACAGATGCTGGTTTGTATAAATTAGCCCTGAGCTTTACCTTCCACTGGTTTAAGAAAAGCAGTAGATTCCTAACCATATTTTAACATGAATACCTGTAGTACAAAACTTGACAGGTGGGAACATATGAATTTATCCCTTTACCAAGAACATAGCTTCAAGAGAGAAAAAAATGCAGTGCTGGGTATTTTTTGTTGTGAGGTTTGCTCCATCACTGCAGTTTTGGTCTGCTCTCAGAACACAGAACATGTTGAGCCCTTCAGAGCTGGTGCTTGGAGGAATATCTGTTTTCTGTATCACACATGGGTTTGGAGGCAAGCAAAACCCTGAGCAGCTCAACTCCACAGAGGGGGTACATTTTGAAGCAAGTCTGAAATTGTAACCTGGAAGTCTTCAGATATAATAAAATGTATTCTTTAAAAATTTTTAATTAAAAGTGTCTGGATTTAATTTCCAAATATAGTGCAGTAACTTCAAGTGTTTCAGTCCTTCCAGAAAGGGCAAAGTCATGAAGCTACTTGAGCTGGCACAGAATTTTCACTAAGTTCATTTAGTCTAGACTATCAAAGTTCAAATGATATTTCACACATATCATTGGGGATATACCCTGTGGAATGTGATTAATACTTGAAATACAAACAATTTTAAAGCCCATCATCTATGCCTCTGTGGTATCTTTTGCTATTATAAGTTAAGCTGCCACAAAATAAGTGGATTTCATGACTAGTGTGCTTGCATATTAGTATTTTCAAGAAAAGAAAAATAGAAGTTATGAAGAAAAGAGTAAGTTATGAATACTATCTTATTAAGAAAACCCAAGTTAAATGCTAAAAACCATCCTAAACTCTCTAGTTAGATTATTATATAAATTAATTCTTTTTACCCTAAAGGCAGAGATGGTACTGAAAACCAGGCTAAAGTCCTCTATGTGACACGAAGTAGCGGTTACACATGGCAAGAAGAGTAATAGAAAAGCTGCAAACTTAAATCGGTTCAATATTAGATTGCAAATCTATACTAATGTTTCTCCTGCTGAGATGGAGGCACAAGGAAAGTGGCACAGTCACTTAAGAGAGCCCAGCTTGTCACTTCTTTTTGTGAAAGGATTGGAACACCCACTGTCCCCTGGGAGCCTTTAGGCAAATCAGCCCCACTAGCTGCTTAAAAATGTGACTATGGCAGCCTTGTCAATATTGTAATTGCTCACAGAAAAACTTAAAAGAAAGAGTAATAAATTCATCTGGATATGATGTCATGACTATTTAATATAAGACATGACTGGATTCTCAGATCACTGAAAAGCAACTGCATCACTGTGGAAAATAAAATCAGTTCAAGCTGCTTGCCCATGGATCTGTAACATGTTCACAGTTTCTTACTGCCATAAAAATTGCTGATACCCCTAACAAAAACTAAAATTCCATGAATGTGAGACTAATGATACAGGAAAACACATTATGTATAGAACCAGGTGTCAAATATGTAGGAAGACATCCAATGTGCTGTTAGAGTAAAAACTTCACCTGCCACTGTCATTCTCATTAAAATCTAAACATTACTTTGAACTCTGAAATATTTCTGAACTAAGGAAGGCTTATTATTAATTGAATTCTTCTGTTCAGTTGATACTAACCTCATATGAGACTGATGGAATATATAAATGATATTATGTGTTCATATGCATTAGAATATTGCAATATTAAACAATTTTTTTGGCTTTGATTTCAAAAGAAAATAGCCATTTTAATAATTTTCAAACATATCTTCAAACAAAGGAAAAAAGCAAAATAAAGCATATTACCTTTTGATTCAACAGCACATAATGTAGGTTCCCAATATCCCTGTCTTCAGGGAATATTTTTGTGAATTGATTATATGTATCTGGCACATTGTCTTTGTTTTCATCATTTGCTCATATTGGAAAGGCATCAGTGTTGCATTTTGACTTCAGGATTATGTGCCAGTTTCATCTAGTCACTAATGACTTGTATTCTACTCTCATACACACTTGTAGATCCCATCATAATCAAACAAAGTTCTGCATTTAAAAAAAATATTATAACTGATTCCTATTTGGAAAATCCTACAGATATCAGCGTACACAGGCACACATGTACACACAGGTGCATGAACAAAGAAATATTCCATAGGATTTAATGGAGCTTTTGTTTTTTACAACTTATTCCAAATTATTCTGGAATTGTGCATTTTCAAGAGATGCATTGAATATTCTCTAAAAATCTATAGGAAAGATAGAATAATTTATTAAAAATAATGGAAATAAGAAATATTTACCCATTTGAGAGAAACATACAGAACTTTTCATAAGGGTGTTAAGTATGTGGATGGTGAATTACTGCTCAGGAGCAATGACTTAAAAACTAATTATTTCACATAGCTGGGTGATAATAGTTACTTTAGCTTTTTTTACCCTGCCACAATCATTGCAAAAAAGACCTATCTTAAATGGAATTTTTGCACAGGTCCCAGAGCTTTGGTGGGGTAAAAATTCACTTCAGAATTACAGTCTGATTCAGTTGTAGGTGCTATTGACTATCACATTGATTCAATGTCCTGCTTACTACAGCTTTGTACAAATTGTTAGATCTTTCAATTTCAAATCCACTGTAATTCAGTATACAGAAAACTTTCCCATTAGAGAAGATGACTTTTAAAGAATTAAAAAACAAAAGGGATTGTGATGTGCTTTGCAAAGAAGAGCATCCCACAGGAAAACAAGTTAACACAATGCAAATAGAAATTTTGCTTCTGTGTTGGATCTGCCACGATTAGGTTTTCATGATATTTTGTAAAAGTATAGCAAATGTATAGTATGCTGTTATTTTGGCAGGCATAGTCAATACAAAATGTGTTCCTTGGATGGGTCCTATCTGGAACACCTTAATCCTGTCCCAGCAATATTTGTGAAACTCCTGGGTCTTTCTCCACTCTTGCTACAACATATTGCTGAATAAAGCCATCATTTCCAAAGCACTGCAGGGTTTTAAGCTAAATTTCAAAGCTCTGCAGGAATTTCATGCTACACAACCCCCATTATAATCTGAGGGTATTGTGCAGCTTAGAAAGCACTGTATGGAAAATCTGCCCTTAAATGAGAGCTGGGAGGGAATAGATCCCATATTTGGAATTAGAGAAACTAAGAGAACAGCACCTATTCTATTACTCTTTGACAAGCAGCTAAAAGAAATGAAGAAGGATATATTTGCTAGTGTATTCAAGCTACTTTGTGCTGAGCTCTTGAAACAAAGCAATTGTAAACTAACTGCTTAACTAGGCAGCAGAGGCTTTATGGTCTGTTTGCATTTTGAAAGGAATGCAAAGGAGTTGAGTAAGACTTCTGGATTGATTTTCACTGTTTTTCACTCTACCTAGTGATTCATACTGATCTGTGCTGATCGTGATGGTTTTCAAGTAGTTCTGCTGTTACACTTTTCCTGCCATTTTGCAAGGCTTTACTGGCTCCAGGTATAAGTCAACATCCAGTCCTGTTTTGTATTCCTCAACTAGCCCATAGTTTAACATTGATTCTAAAAGGTAGATTTAACTAAACAGAAAAACATGGAAGTGACATCATGTACTGAGCATCAATCTAATGTTTTCAATCTCTGATAACACAGAGATAAAAAAAGGCCTAAGATCAGCCATGAAAGTGGGTATTTAATAAACAATCTTTTTCTTTATTTACTGAGTTTTGTCTCTTTAAAAAGTTTCATTTTGTTAATAAATTTAAAAAACCCTACAATTTTGTAAAAGTAGATTTGATTTTTAAAAGGTAGTATTAGCCATAAATTAAGTGATGAATGCCTGGGCTACTTTAGAACATAAAGAACTTGAAGATATGAGTACAGCAAGGGAGATAGTGACGGTCAGCTTACTAAAGAAAAAAATGCTATATAGTGTGACTTCCCATAATAGCATAGAGCCACACAGGAACAGGACAGTCACATGCCAGAATGGATGGTTTCCTGAAGGGGCTTCAGAACAGGCTCTTATATCATTAGATTTCTTTGTACCTGTGCATGAGGCAGTTTCTCAGTCCTACTCTGTGCCATGGGGCTGCAAGAATGTCAGCGACGCATTAGATTGCTGTCTGGCTTAGGATACAACCCTCAGCTAGGGCTACTTAATTTTGAGTGGAAGCCTCTTGAATTGATTCCATAATATGCAAAATATATTATATATGACATCACTGCATAGTATAATTCAATATTAAATATAAGTAATAATATAATCTCTGCACCCTGCAGCCTTTTAAACTATAGCTCAATAACAGAAAGAAGCACAAAACATTTCTTATGAGAAGCAATGCAATGGAGGACTCCTTGCACACAATATATGTCCCACTGGCACATCGTAAGAGTCTTACTGAGCTATCACATCTCATAACCACTCTTTATTTCTTTTCATTTTTCTATCTATGAGGCAGAGCTACTGCATTCAGTTTTTATAACTGAGCTTGAAATGTTCAACTTATCCTCGCTGAGAAAGGGAATTTGATAATTTGAAGGCAACAACAGAAGAGGACAGCCATTACTCTAAAGAGATTATCTGTTGAGAAGATTGACAGTTGAGTGAAAAAGTGGACAAGAAATGTAGAGAGACAAAGCTAACAGGAAGATTTCTGCCTCTTAATTTAGAAAATTAAAGAGAAATAGAAAAAGGGCATGGAAATATTACAGAAGGAACTTTCCTTCTTCTAACATGTAAATCCTTAAGGAAGTTGCTTCTATCAGCGTCCAGGTTGGAGCCTCCAACAGTCTAGAAATGTGATGAGCTCCTCTGTAAGAAATGATCTGGAAACAAAACATGCCCAGCTGGCCAGAGCCACTAAAGACTTGAATACTGTAGTTGGATACTGCTTCTCTTTCTTATGAATTTCAGTTCCTTACTACCATCAGAAAAAACTTCTCCAGTGAAATACAAATTCTGAAGAAAATCTATATGACCAGAAGGTAAAGTTACCACCCTGTAAGCTGTCTTTCTATTTGAAAATGAAGAAGCCCTGTGTAGAAGTCCATGAATTCCCAAATATTGGCTTTGATCATAATGTTGAATGACAAAGAATGAAACAATGGAGTGGATGAGAAAAGCCAGAACAAAAGCATAAGATTACAAATCATAATAGCAAGGCAAACAATTAATGAAGAAAGAAGATAAAAGAACTGAAGGGAAAAAAAGAAAAAGAAACAATGACTGATAAAATCAGAGACTCTGCAATGATAATTTTTCTTTCTTAGTCTTTAATATGAAAACAGATTATTTTTTCTACACGCACGCCTGAAAGAGAAATCTCCTTGCAAGGAGTTGATAAGAATGGAAAATGCAGCCTTTAAAACTAGGATCATGCTCCACAGCAGGGGCAGTGTAAAGTGGTGTGTGGCTCCTACCAAGACAGTGTTTGAAAAATTCTCTCTCCTCCTTTCTGACAGCCGGTGAAAGACATTATATGCTTACTCCTGCCCAATGATCATAAAATCATAAAATTTTTACAGTTGGACCTCTGAGATTATCAAGTCCAATTGTCAATGTAGCACCAACACTATGCTCACCAGTTACCTGCATTTTTCACACTAGGAAACTAACTAGGAAATAAAGTAATTTTACTGTGACTCCATTCTCCGCAGAGTCAGGAGTACCACAGCTCTGTTTTCACAAGAAGGATTTTTCCTTGGTGTTCAAGAGGAGAGAAATGGGTGGCTGTCTTGTCTACTGAGCATGATGGTCGGCTCTTCACCCAAACTCTCTATGGCCTGGAAGGCACTGCATACAAATAAAGACACAGTAACTGTATTGCTAGTAACACATTATTTTAGTTTCTAGTATTTTTCTTCCTAATTAGAAGTCATTAGCATATATAAACATTCTTTTTCTGAAATGCTTTGACCTCTGTTCCAATTTAGATTTTGTTATTTTGAAAGGTAAACAATCTTGAAAATATTAAGCAAAATGCAATATGTCCCATAAAGCTCAAAGAAACATAGATGCTTACCATACAGCTTCAGATGGAAAGCAAATGCTTCTGTATTGTTTTGAGTGTGTGTGACTTGTTTCTAAGCAAAATTATCATTGACTGAGCCCAGGTATTTTATTACATACAAATTATGACTTATTAAAGAGTGCATTAGTAGCCTTTTAAGGAAAATAAAATCCATTCTGTTATTTTATGTCATTAACCACATGGCTAACCACATGATTAACCCCTGGCTCTATGTCTCACTGAGTCTTGTATTAAAAATTTAATGTATATGGGATGCAAACAGTTCTCTTCTAAAACAATATGTACTAACAGACAATCTGCAGAAAAAAAAATAGTGCTTCAGTGGGAGGAGGTGAATTTTTATCTCGCACAGAGCTATCCACATGGAATGCACTAAAATCAGAGAACGTCTAAGAGCAGGGAGTATCTTAGGGGAAGTTAAGAAATGTACTCAACTCATTGTGACCACACATGGGGCCTTCCAACTTGTCATTCCTAACTTTTAACTTGTAAATCCTCGAAGAGGTTTCTTCTGTTAGATTCCAGGCTGGAGTAACAGACAAACCCTACGATAGTCCATGAACATGGTGGGCTCCTTGGTATGAAATGCCCAGCTGGCCAGAGACACCAGAGATTTGAGCACTGTAGTTGGATGTTGCCTCCCTTTCTTATGAGGTCCTGTGCTTTACCGTCATCACAAAATTGTTAAGTAGTGAAATTGAAATGCTGAAAAATCCTACATGATCAGAAGGTAAAGACAGTATCCTGTAAGCTGTCTCTTTATTTGAAAGTGGAAAAGGCCTGTGTAGAAGCCCCTGAATTCCGTAATGTTGGCTTTTATCATAATACTGTTACTTGCATGCTAAGTTTATAAAGTAGAAGTTGTGACCTTTCTTATCTGCTATGTGTTTCACTGGCATATCAGCTTTTGAGGCCTAAATATTTAACCACTCTAATCTGCTCTACACGTGGAGTGCTCAGTGGGTGACACTTCCAGACCAGCCGGAAGTTTCTGCTAACTCAAAAAAATAAATTAATTCTTTGGTTCCACTCATGTGTGACTGTATTAAATAGGAGCAAAGTTTGTCCCCTTCACAGCACTACTGCTTCTACTACAGCTTTTCCCTGTACATCACCCTACCCTCACTGCTGGGTGGAAATGGAACATCTTTTTTGCTCCATTTTATTTGTCAGGTTTTCACATCCAGCCTTCTTCATAACATCCACTGTTTCTGGGTACCAATCAACATTTCTATGGTCAAAATCCTCATTAATTGAGAGAAAACAGTCTTAGTGTAGCTGAATGGGTCCTCACCCTGTTTATACAGAAGAGCTGGCAGATTTCAATGTGCTGACATTCAGAAAGGAGTGCAAGGCAGATACATTTACTCAAGCTTTTTCCTCTGGGAGAGGCAAGTATGAAATAAGTTGAGGTTTTGAGCAGAGGGGAAAAGAAAAATGTTTATATCCATTAATAAATCAAATGGAAATTTTGTTGATGTTGGAAATACTCCCAGATCCTTAATGATAGGTTTATTTTTGTCAACAACAACAATAATTAATAATTAATGCTATATGTCTCTCAGATCCATCTTGGCAACTAAAATTAGCAAGTATAAAATGTTACATTTTAAATTATGTTCTTAGCAGGGATGTCTCCTACAAAATCTTGCAGACTATATCCATGTCCATCACACTCTGGATGACATGATATAGCCAAATTACCTCTGGAAAGTTTATTTGTACTCTCTCTGCTCCTCTGCAGGGAATTATGCTCTGTGACCTGCACAGATCAGATAGCTCTGCTTGCAGAGCCAACAGCTAAAATCAGTGCCGTCCTCTGAACATGAAGCAGCATCTCTAAACCAACCAGTACTTGCAGGTTTAGAGCAGGGTGGGTAATGTTTTATTATAGATCTATTCTCACATTTTAGAAGCTACAGTAAACAAAAGCCTCTATCACACCATAGTGAGAGAACCAGACTGCCACAGGGGAGTATCGTACATATGAGCCTAACAAGAAGTTTGGAGAAGAAGGAAGCTAGAGACTGCACTGGAGGACTACTTGTTTTGTGCATTCATAATCATCCATTCCTTTTTCCCCAATTTTCAGCACCATTTAGACAAGTTCCTTCCAGAAGTTTAAACTTTTTGTAGCACACTAGCAGATTTCTGCCCATCAGTTTCTAAGGGAGACAACTGAATCCAAGTGACCTAAACCAGTTCTTCTAGATGACACATGATGACAGGTTTAAATATAGAGAACAGAAAGACCATGAGCTGAGATTAGAAAAGCCCATCTGAGTTATTATTATTTAGCACTAGGAGAGTGTCACTGGCAGATACCACGGTCCAGTTGCACTGAGTGCAATATTTTGAATGGCGATTCTGTAAAGTGCTCCTTTGAAAAAAAAACCAAAACAAACCAACCTGATTTCTTTCTTTGGCTCTGCTTTGCTCATCATACCTACCCACTGAAATATTGAAACTTCAATGAGCTGAGATCCCCAGAGGCTCCAACACATAATGAAGTTATCATGGCATAACAAGTGTCATATGAGCTGTATCAATAACTTGCGTGCATGCTCCTAGCCATGGCAACTGCAAGGCAGCACAATTTGGCTTAGTTCTGATTCATTTCAGGCTTTGCATTTGCTACTGGAAAAATGTGTGCACTGGGATTAATGCCACAACTCAAAGATTTGAACACTTCCTATTTGCAACCAACAGAAAATTTCCTACACTTAAAAAGATACATCTGATTTTTTAATGCCTAATGTTTAACAAGGTCAGATACATTCATGGCCTATGATTGAGTCTTCTCATTAACATTTAAAAATCTCTCTAGAATATGTTTTTACTAGTGTTAGGCATTATTGCTGAATCTTCTTTCCAAAAGGAAGAATCCTTTAGAAGTGAATGGAAGCAGACACTTGATCAGGTTGAAATCTTACATATTTGTTTCTGCAGTGATTTTATCAGCTGTGGTTTCTGAATAACTACAAGAGACAAACTCAGTCTAACAACAGTTCTTGTCCATCATTAACACTGTCTTGATACAGAGGTCTAACAATTATTCCTAGCAAAACCATTTTTCTTCCACTGTAGTACAACTGCAATGCCTTGTCGGATCATTCAGTTCAGTAAAACATTATTACTATTCCGCATTTACTTTAAAAGATAAGCAGTGTCATAATTAAGGTTTTATAGAAATAATTAAATTGCTAACACTCAAGCATGAATTCTGATTGACTTGACATAAGAGGATATACAGTAAAAGACAGAGACTTAAAAGCCCTCTTAAATATAAGAAGTGTAAAATCTAAATGCAAATAACAACAGCTTTACAATTAATCCTATCTTTTTAAAACCCAAGTTTCAACAGCTGTACATTCTGACACATGAGTTTCGTTGTCCTGTATGGCTCAGCTAAGCTTGTTAAGGAAGGCATCCTCTTTCTAATCTTTCACTTAACTTTAAATGGTATTTAAAGAATAATACGTCCATTTAGATTTCCATCTTAAAGAAATTATTTAGCAAGTATGTGATAGGTGGCAAATGCAATTTTCATGAAATGGAAAGCATAGTGCAGAAATTATATGCCATGCTGCTAATTAGAGACAGATATGTAATCACTTACTAATGGAACAACATTTTGTGCCAACCTTATTCATACTTCCTTCCAACTGCTGGACTCCTTATGCCAGATATATTTCAATTTTCTTCAGGAGAGAGAGATGCTAACATGTTTTCCATCCTGTTTTTAAACCCAGAAGTCTAGTGCATACTGAACTTTCTTGACATTACAGCAATTCTATCAGTTTTAACAGCTTGAGGCCTTTTTATTACAAACATGTACACTTCTCTGCAGGGTTCTGGAAATCTCACAATTACATTCATTAAAAATGTCCATGATTATAGCCAAATGCACGCTTTGTAGATTTACCTTTACAGTTTCCTTTCAATAATTTCAAAAATTATTCTGAGCATAATTTTCTATTAAATTCCACAAAATACCTACTTATTCATCCACAATGTCAGTTTGATATAAATTTTGACAAAACCATTAGACGAGAAAAATATTAGAGCACATTTACTGTCAAATTTGTCAGTACCAGGCTTAATGTCTATGGTATGACTCACTGAGATTCAACAAAATAAGCATGTATGTCCATGAAAACAAGTATAAAAAGGTCATGTTTCAGCAGCAGTCTAAAATTAGAAGCATTACATGCCTTTTACATTAGCACCAAGACGATCTCTAGGTACATAATTTTGGGTCCCTGGTCATACCTAGAAGTCCCTTTATTTGACAAGCTGAGCATCCCTCTCATGACAAAACCCTGCTGTGATCCAGAGAGTATACCCACATGGGTCTTGCTCATGTCATAAATATGCTCAGATCACGCTTGCTGAATGCTGATTTCATTGACTGGGCACACAATGATCATCATTTCTTTCTCAGAAACAAAAAGCAGGAAAGGACAATTCATGTGATCATCCTTGCCCTTCCATCTTATTGTTAGCCTCAGTCTAGAACAGAGATTTGCAAACTGTTTGTCCCATTTCTCACAAAATTTCACTTAACATCGCCTTGAAGAAAAGATAGAAAGTGGAAATGAGAATGAAACTCTGATCAGACCAGTCAGTGACCAAGTCATTTTCTGATAAAATGCTCTAATTGGTGTGATTGCAAGATAGAGGGCCTAAAACCTGTAACCTAGGAGAACAAAAGGAAAAAAATACAACACTGTACAAATGAACTTCACAGTGCATGTCAAGGTTAGAGCATACCATATGTTCCTAAAAATATGCAGACCCAACAGGGAGTTGCAGCGATGTGTAAATAAAGATCAGTACAATAGGTAGACAATCTTCTGCAAATTTACATTATTATTTGTTAAATGATAGTCCTTTAAAAGTGATTATGTTTTCTATTGTTTCATTCTGCTTTATAGAAAGAGTAATGATGCAATAATTATTGTTATAGGGCAGAAGATTTATATTGCATTTATCTCAGGGCTGTGATTTTTGATGTATTATTTTACCAGACATCTATTAAAAAAAATCTTACTGTGTTTTTGCATATGTTTAGGTCTATGTGACAAAGGGTTTTCATGCCTACATTCTTAAAAAAGGTAATTCACATATGAAAATCCATTGGAAATTCAGCTTTTGTATTAGAATAAAAAAAACCCCAAGTAACTTGGTTTTGATGTTGCTGTTGTTAT
This sequence comes from Zosterops lateralis, assembly GCF_965231275.1. NCBI lineage: Eukaryota > Metazoa > Chordata > Aves > Passeriformes > Zosteropidae > Zosterops > Zosterops lateralis. The sequence goes on from NC_139764.1 coordinate 85,067,039, forward strand.
CATTCTTACTTAAACTCCTTAGTCTTGTGATGCTAATTGCCATGGTAACTCCATTTTAAAATGATTTTTACTATTGCTTAGAATTGTTTATTGTTTCCTCTTTCTTAAAAGTAAGATCATGTAAGTAAAAGACACGAGCATTTAACTGTTTGCAGACTGCTCTATTTCCCATTGACTACCTTTCTATTTCTATTGAAATTCAAAAAATAGGCAAAAGGGAGGTGTGAAAAAGATGTGAAGCCCAAAAATAGCTGCTTGAGTCATCAACAGATTGAAATAGTTCAGAAAGTTGTTTGTTAGAGAATGAGCTATTTTCCTTAGAGTTGTGGGGGTGAATTCTAGAAGAGAAAAAACTACTCGAAACAGGTTGTGGTGATCAAGGAGGAAAAAAACCACACAATTCTGGGAAGAGTAGGACAGCAGAGGGTTACCTCAGGAAAGTCTGAGCTAACAGAGCAACCTGTCAGTGCCTATAGAAAGGTCACTGACAAGATGAAGCCAGGTTCTTCACAGTGATGTGTAATGGGATGACAATGGACACAAAGAAAGAAGAGGTCCACACAGATCTACCAAAATACATTTTGACCATGAGGACAGTCAAGCTGTGGATCAAGTTTCCCAAGGAAGATGTGCCATTTCTCTGCCCGCAGGTTTTCAAGACTTTACTATCATATAAAGTCCTGAGCAACCCCTTTCAACCTAACAGCTGACCCTGCCTCAAGAATGAGGTTGGATACAGTTTCCAACCTGAACAAATCTGGGATTCTAAAATAGTTCAAAGAGCTTTTTAAAAGGTTCTGTGGATAGGAGACAGAGAACACATGCTCCTAAAATCTAACCAATTTCTTCTCTGTAACCTGCTTACAATCAAAATGTCTCTTTTGTTTAGATATAGCAAACTGAATGATAAAGTTGATGTATTTTGAGAAACAGTCTGACAGGCACTTTTGAGAAGAATGTTACCTTCTCCTCTGAGGCAGGTAACAGTAACATGAATGACAATGTTTAGTGATCTTGGCTAAGAAAGATCTGCTCCCAGAGGTTCTCTTGAGAATCTAAAAGCTGGTAGTTAATTCAGCTGATGTTAACAGGTTTTGTCAGAATTTGGCATGGTAAAACAGCATTGCTTAAACAGACCTACTCCTGTAATAGTGTTTCAGCTAAATTGGCTTCTCTCCCTTTGGTTGTTTCTGCGTTTCAATACACAGCAGACAGATGTGTGAGGTGCAGTGCACTCTGAATCCTGACCTATTTACTCATGTGTTTCTGGGATGGATGTCTCATACCAGAGAATCTCTGGGTCAGCTGTTCAAAAAGCTGTTACACACACACACACACACACACACAAAAAAAAAAAAAAAAAAAAAAAAAAAAAAAAAAAAAAAAAAAAAGACAATCACCAGAGTAGGTGTTAATTTGGAAGTCAGATACTGACAAAAATGGAAGAATGTATTTTCCCAGGCTTCAGCTTCTTACTTAAATGGAGGGTATTCCCTTGAAGTTCTACAGAAAGACTTGAAATATGGAGTGCAACTGCTTGACATACTGAATTCCCTACTTCCTCATTGATTTTCTAACACAACCTTAATGCTGTGTTAGCATCATTTCTCTGTTCATTCCATCTGCTCTGAGGTCTCCCCCGCTGTTTCCTAGGAGATATATTGCCACGATGCCTGCATCTGTAAGTCAGTGGCAGATATGGGGCAAGAGCCACGTGGTTAGAGGCAGCATTAGTATCACCTGAACATTTGCAGGTTTCTCAGGGGATCCCACCACCCACCGTCTCTCAAAACCTGAGGGAGCTCTAGTTTTGCCGTCAGCTACTTCAGAGTGCTATGGGAATGGGATGCTTGCCTTCTCAGTGTCTTTCCACCTCGACTTGTTTCTTTCAACCTAACACCTCTATTAAAAAAAATAGCTAAAAGTGGATTATTTTGGTCCAGTCAGTCTATTTAGTGAACATTCTAATCTTATTATCTACACATTTTTACAGAGTTTTGCTTGTTTATGATGGCAGGCTACTGACAGTTTATGTTATAGTGATCAGGACAGGCCTTTTTCATACCCTTTAAGGTATGGTCTAACAGATGAATTTAAAAATAAAATAGTAAGCATAATAAACTGTATATTGCAATTAAACATGAATGACACAGAAAATCAGGGTTATTAAACCTTGCATTAATATCTCCCCTTTTCTTTCCATAGTAGGCACACAGAAACCCAACTATGGCTAACAAAATGCACTGGGTCTTACAGCATTTTTAAAAACATGTTTTAAAAATATTTAAAAATATGACACTTTCTCACAAGTGACCCAAACATCAGCAATGAACCCTTACTTATAGCCAGTATCAGATTATATAGAAAATAATTACATTTTTCTCATATGTATAAGGAATTCCATTGTTTATTTCAAATAATATTTATCTTTGCTTATTTCACAGGAAAATAAATATACAGGAATTTTTTATATCAAAAAGCAAACATGTTTTTGTTTAGGCAAAATTGTGAAAAAACCAGGATATCTTCTGAACTCATACAAAAGAACAGAAAATTTATGACAAAAATCCACATCATATTAATCAATAACTTACGGGAGGTAGAGAATCTATTCATTAAATGAGATCAGAAACATAGTAAAAGTTTATAGCTTAAACGTTAAAGGTCCACATATAGAAGAAATACAGCCATTTTTTTTGATGGCAAGAAGAACATTAAGAAACATAATATAGCAAGAGTTATGATACAGTGAAAGCTGTGAATCACTGATAGATATTTCCTAAAAACACCTGTCAGTTTCTTCAAAATAAATATTTTTAGTTTGAAATAAGTGTAATCTTTACAAAGTAATGATTTTGTAGATTTTAGGGACATAGCGTAGGTTTTTGTGAAATAACAGATATTTGAGCAATTAGGTTATAAATGAGAAGTTTTACTCTTCCTTACTTCAGGAGACTTAATTTCAGCGTTAAAACTAAATTCAGTTGTTAAAGTATAGTAATTGCATATTGTCAAGTTTAAATATCATTATGTTACTAACATTTAATAGTGGAAAGAAAATGAAACAGAAAGAAATACTAAAGTAAATTAATATTCTTCTCATGCACAGTATAACAACAACTATATTTAAACAAGACACATAATTAATTTCATAATATTTTTGCAATTTCAGCCTTCAGTGACCTGTATTTCAAAACAGGATCTGACAGAACAGAAATCTTACACAGTCTGAAACATTAAGAAAGCTTTGAATAAAGTTCTGTGTTTTGAAAGGTCTAGGGAAACATAATGAAAAAAGCAGAACATTTCTCAGCTGTGTCCTTCAACAAAACGCACAACATGTTTTGCTAAGAAGTAACAAAGGGGCAAAGCTTTTCTGTTGACAAAAGGCTTTTAGCTATCCCAATCCAAACCTTACAAGAGAAACCCTACTCCTCTCCATGACTTCCCTCATGAACAACTCTAAAACAAGCTGAGATGACCCACGACCTAGACCTCTGTTCTACCGTTGGTACCCTTAGTTACTTAAACTGGACAAAAAATCACTTTTAAACAGCTAATAGGAAAAATGTAAAATCTTTTGTAGTTTGAAAGAATATAAATTCCTTCTATATGTCTTCATTAAATATTTTGTCCATTTCTGCCCATAGGAGGTGATCTATTTTACTGAAAAAAGACAGAACTTAGTTGAACCAAAGAGAATGCAATTTTCAAATTCACTTAGCTTTCATTAAAAGAAACTTTTGCAAAAACATTGATGATATAGTCAGCTTTCAAAGAGCAGAGCTAAACCTAACATAGATATTCTAGAATATCTATGATTTTTTTAAACCAGAAAGAAAATAATGAAAATCTGCACTTTTCTAGACCAAGACACTCAGTATTTTTTTCTATGCCATAGATGTCAATGGGTGTACTAAAACAAGCCACAGAAATTTCTTGGAGATTGAATAGCACCAAAGTTAATACAAGTAGTTTATGAAGTGTTTAATACAGATAAAGGAAACCACAAACTGCAAAGGAATCAACAATATGCTGTTTGCTATAAATATATCTTCGTTATGCCTAATTTACATACTGTTCAACTTTAAACTGGAATTCAGCTTTGACGGCATTTATGAGGATCTTCCCCAAAAGGAAATATACACAAATATAGAGCTACAGAGAATTTAAATTCAGAGCAAAACTTAAGCATAGAAAAAAAAAGGATATGCTTCATCATGTGGATGTTAACTAGCTGCCCCAACAATATAAGTATAGTATAAACAGAAGAATGAGAATAGAACAGAGTAAACAAACTCAAACTTGGAATATTATGTTTCTCAGATGTTCTCCAATGCACTAAAAAAAAAAAAGAGCTCATCTTCTTGCCATAAAATACTACTTCAGCCTTTATTCATCAAACAATTTTTGCTGACTTGAATACTATATTGCTTTAATAAAATATTCCCAAGATTTCTCCCAAAATTTTCAAACACTAAAAACTCATATGGTTTCACTTCCAGTAAATAATAAAATCTAAGAAACAAATCTAAAATATTTTTAATCTTAAATCACAAGTCAGGACCTGATTTTCTTTCTAAAGTTTTCATTTACAGATTTAATTTTCCAGCTCAGCAAAATGAAAATGTAATTTTTCCTACAGTTGCCAGCACTGCAATCTAGATGTATGGACTTAAAATCAAACACTGGCTTCTTGGGATCATATATGATCTTGAAAATTTAAAAAAAATCAGAACTTGAATTCAAATATATCTGATGCCTATACACATCCCTACTTACAAACACAGTGAAGTCATAGCCAGATATGATTGCTTTTATTTGAATAAATTTTCATTAAACAGTGCTGTTAGCTGGGCATTTTTGTGGATGGTGCATTCACAGGCCAGCCTCTTAGAGCGACAATATATTCATATATCAGTCAACATTGTGATAAAAATAGTTTTGGTTTGTAACAATGGAAGTCTTGCTTTGTATTTTGCCTTTGAGCCATTAGAGGTGCTCCCTGGCTAGAAGCTGCTGGTTGTTAGATGTATCAAAAGCAAGATGTGGACTCAAAAAGAAGACAAGTGTAGCAAGAAGTGCTATTTACAGTAATTTTTCAGACTTCATATTTAAATTATAAACTTTGTGATGTGTTTTTTTTTCTGTCAATTATTTCCTTTGATATCTGCATTTTTGGATCTGTTGGTCACAGAAATATGCCAGTGTAATATCTCTGTATTTTGAGAAGTTGAGGAAGCAGAAGTGAGAGAGATCAAGGAGATTAAGTTTAATAGAAAAGAACTGGATTAACAGCATGTTTTAGTTCAGAGTTCTACGAGTCAAGTATCAGAGAAAGGCTGCCAGCATACCTAGGAAATGTGTTATCCAACACAGTTGTTCTGATGCCCTCAAACTCTGATCCTACAGTGGCAGTGTACACAGGAACTTGCATCTATTGAACCATATCTTGAAATGCATTCTTGAAATGCATAATAAAATAGTATATATGAATAGATATGTTACTACTGAAATTCTAGGGTGGATTAATTTTATGTACTCTGGTACTCTGAAGTTTTTAGTACATTGCTTTTATCCCCCCTGAATAAAATCTGTGAGAGTTACATGGGTTTCTTCTGGAAATCCATATTTTGTTTATTTGTACCTCTTCACACTTTCAAAACTTTAAAAGCATATTAATATCGCGACTCCACCAATTTTCTAACCATATGTGCTGGAAATGAGTATGCTTGGTTTGGATATGTTTTACAAAGTACATCCATGTGACTTGCATTGAATTTATGAGAATTCTGGCAGCTAAAGTGCTAAGAAGTTACTTGAAAAGAAGTAACGATTAATTACAGGTATGTTGTAGAAACATCAGTTCCTATAGCAGACGATGAACATTATTTTGTTCAACATTAGAAAAATGAAGCTGAGCAATGCATTAGGTAGTTTAATACAGTGGGGAAAAGAACTACTTTACAAGTACTTGCTTACTCCAAAACTTCACAGCATTCTATCACATATTTCCCAGTTAATCAACTATACACTATTTTCTATTCCAAGCAATCCTGTAGTTATAGTTGATTCTAAGCAACCACTTATTGCCACTTGTGAAAGCTGCCTAGCATCACCAGGCACTGGGTGATTCCTCAAGACACTTGCAAGCCTGCTGTTCTACAGGAGAGGCACAAATGACAATGATGTTCAGAGAACAGATTATTAATAAATCAGCAATACATCACTAAGTAAGGTATGCAGGGTTATTACTTTCTTATAGCTACATCAGTCAGAGATCTAACAGTTCTATGGCTTGTTATGATGTCTGCTTCTGCACATTTTCAAGAATCGTACTCTAACTTCTAAGCAATTTCTACTTGCCTTTCGAGTACCAGTGTGTTAATAAAAAGACAAAAACACTGTAGCACAATCCTATTACAACTATTATAATGAACCAGATTTTGTGCTTTTGATGTTGAGCCTTTGAACTTTTTTGCTTTGAAATTTAGTTATAAAACACACAAGTCTACCACAGAGAACACAGCTTATCTAGAGGGAACAATACCAAAAGGGATTTTTGGAAGTGAAAAATAGACTATGATGGTAAATATTTTCCCTTGTCTCTTAGTATTTTACCAAACCCACCAAGTCCTATGAGTATAGGACTAAATGAATGTAATCATTTAAGTTAAAAAGAAATAAAACAATGATATTAATATTTAAGGGAAAATTTAATATAATCCATCTCATACCTTGTTATGTGTCTGAGTTTGTCCAACCAGGATAAGGATATTTGATGAGATAATTGACAGGCAGAAATTGATTAGAATTATGGACCTCTCAGATCTGATGTACCTGTTCAAAAAAATAAAGACAGGTCACACATTTTCTAAAAGGAAAACAACTAGTAAGTCACACAAAGCTTTGATTTAGTTCTTGCATTAACTATTGGAGATACTCTGAAAGAGAGGTGTTCCCTTTCATGTGCTCAGAAAGAGTATTAGAGAGCTATGACAATACAAATGAAATACATGAATACCATATATGAAAACCATGATATTTTGACAGATATTTCACAATTTCCTCTTAGTATCTTGATATATTTAAAAAATAATCTACCAATGATTCCTTTAAAAACCGCTGGCAACACAGTTCTAACACCATACTGATAATAATGGGCTTACATGCATTCATGTCAGGAACTTCTAATGCTCTCTGCTTGTCCCTGGGAATATTCACAGCTGGCACAGACCACTCATAATTACTACCTTCAGCAAAAATATGGTGATTTACATAAACAGAAGATTTGATCCAACATGCATAAATAAGATGCAGGTTGGTGGATGATACTATGGCAGTGAATTTTGAAACATGTTATTGAGATAAGGATAACATTAATCTTGATGTTCCAATAGTACTGTAATATCTTCATAAGACTGAATGCCAAAAAATATCCAAATGCGTACAGAAAGATTAAATTATAGCAGTGAACATCACAGTCACCCTTGCAAACTTATCATATTCATTTTACAAATATGCTTAAGATGAAAAAGTCAAAAAGTCTTATCACATATTTGCTCTCAAGATGCAAGTGTTCTCGTTTTTCTGTATACAGCCTTTATATACTACAGGACAGAAGGAGAATGATTATGGTTACAAGCAAAGTACCTTTCTGACCTGATTTTTAGAGCTGCTTACAATAAATGTTGACTACTAAAATAAATGAAAGTTAAGGGCCCTCAGTTCCTCTGAAGACCATGCCATATCTTTATATATTCTACAGCCTATACTATATGCTTCTCACTGTTGCTGTCTCCTCCTGAGATGTACACCCATGGCTGACTCTGAGGAATTAATAAAAAAGGCTGTTGAACCCACAGGAAATGCTGAGCTTTGGATATGAAATGAATTATAGAGCTTTTTGCTTGCATATCAAGAGATGCAGCATTACATTTTTTTAGTTAGTCAGAAAAACCCTAATACCACAATCCACATTCTTCATTAAAATATAGCAACATTCTTAAGGTTAGTTCTATGTATTTGCAAACAAATACAAGAAGTCCAGTGCCTCTGTTCCCACAGAGAGCACACTGCTATTTTATAACTTGTAAACTATTAATTCACCTGGGCCAATTCTCAACACTGAGTGCCCATGGATTACAAAGGATAACCATAGTGGTTGAGTAAATACAGTACAACAGGAGCCCACAGCATTCACTTAAGCCATATCACCTAACATTTTATCTTCATCTAGTCACAGAATCATATAATTGCCAGGGTTGGAAGAGAATTTAAAATCACCTAGTTACAGTCCCCTCCCATGGGCAGGTTGCTCCAAACCTCATCCAAACTGTCCTTGAACAGTTCCAGGAATGGGGCATCCACAACTTCTATGGACAACTTGTTCCAGTGCCTCACTACCCTCACAGTAAAGAATTTCTTCTTTGTATCTAATTTAAATAATGGAGTAGACCAGTTCCACTGAGCATGACAGTGTTTCTATCCAAGTGCTAAATATATCAGGGAGTGCAAAAATAACACTATAATTCTTCAGATGGGAATTATATCCTGAAATACTCTCATTCTTAGTTTTGACAGACAAGAACTGATAATTTTTCATCTTTTATCATAACTTATGTAACTAGATATTCTTAATAATTATATATATTTCTAATCTGAGTCTCTGTGGTACATGAGTGATAGAGAAATGGGTGCAAACTATCAAGCTGCTTCTAAAATCAAAACTCTATTGGTTGATTTTATATTACTCTAGAATTTATTGTTTCATCCCCTTGTTTCTTATTACTTTCATAACAACCCATTTTACTTTAATTATTGAAAAAAGTTAAATAAGAATCCATGTTCACTTTTAAAAAATATTTACTACTTTGCATGGCTTCTCATCTTGCTTTTCTGTTCCTTCTGCAGTAAGACATTATACTAATTCTCGTTACTTCTCAGATTAATTTACTCTGTAAGTATTTATTGCACTTTTAAATCAATATAATATTTTAATATTGTAAACTCAGGATGGAAAGAAAATCTATCACCAGAATGTACCACCACACTACTTAAGACTATTTAATTTTGTGGTCTTTATTCAAACTTTTAACTGATGTGAACAAACTCAAAATCAGTTGACTGAACTCCCTAAGCCTGCCACTTTGATATTATTTTATTTATAAATTTTGTTTAAAAACATTAATTGGAGAAAAGCAGCTAAAGATGTAGGCCAGAGGCCTCACATGAAATATATCACATATAAGAATCCTGCATTTAGCACTATGAATACCCCACCAAAGGAGCAATACCATTTCCATTGAAGTGGAGAAAGAGAAGACTGAGCAATACCATCATCAACTGGCCAAAACAGTAAAACCAATCAATCACATCAACAAATGCTTCAAAGCATGCACTACATTTTCCTCCTTCCTTCCCCCACACTTTCCAAACAGTAAGTGTGGGCTCTCTTTATGTTTTAATGAGACCTTTTTAATGGTCTCTTTAAACTGCAATTCAAATAAATATAACAACGTATTTACATTTAGCTTTCTCAACCTGTTACATACCTCCATAATGCTGCATAGACAACTGCTAGAGTGATCAAGGCCAAGCAGGAAAGACCACTGCCTACTATTAAGGTCACTGAGGGTGTACCAGATGATTCCATGATCTGTAAGTTACAACAGGCAATCATGAAGAAAAAACATCCTCCAGCAATTAAAACAAGTCCAAAAAAAAAAAAAAAAAAAAAAAAAAAAAAAAAAAAAAAAAAGCAGAAAGACAAACTATCACAGATAGTTTCAGTAATATTAGTTATGAAGAAGAAATCAACTTAATTCCAAAACTGATCCCTACATAACTCCGAGATCTGCATAATACATTCCTCAGAGGCCTCTGAGCTTTAAAATGCCTTGTAATGCCTGCATGATACTTTAAAAAATAAACTAGTAATATTACAGTGTAACAGGAGACTATGATGTTAACACAAGTTTAAATGACTCTCCACTTAACATCAATTAAAAGGTATACTTCTCTTTAGAAGTAGCACTATTTAGAATTATGCATTAAACAAACAGCTTGGTTTCACTCTAATATATTGAAGATCATCCAGTAATTTGTCCCATAATTTGATTCATGCTTGTTGCAGAATGCCCAAACTTTCTGACTTTTAATAACTTTGACTTCAATCCACTATTCTCACATGCTTAATTTCCTTGGGCCTATGACTGCCTAGAAGGAATGGCAGGATATCTATGGCAACAGTAGCATAAGCCTTCATAAAAAAAAGCTACAAATTCAGAATAATTTCATTTCTACTCTGTGTATTAACAAAGAATGAAAATAAATGAATGACCTTGAAAACAAACTAGCTTTCCCTGCTATAAAGGAGACTATTATCCTCAGATATCAGGTCAGCTTTTTCCATCTCTCTATATATGTACTCATGTTCTGAAATAGAAATGGGTTTTTCTAATAAATATGGAAAAAAAAACAGATCTAAAAGTTTTAAAGGATATCATGCCTGGTTTACATAAAGGCTTTTTAAGCTTCAGGGATGTATTGTAAAGTACATTTATCCAGATATCTTTTGTCACCCAAATAGGATATAAGACAGATGTACTTTTAGGCCAGATCTCAGGCAGAAAGTAGTATGTTATTTCAACCACTTTTTTTCCAAATGGATTTACTTTGCTATTAAAAATAGTCTGTTTGTATGTTTCCAAAACCAGGAAAATGAAATCATGCTTTAGCAGGATAACTTCACAAATATTTGCTTTTCAGCTGCTTTTACCTTCAAAAATATTGGGAGTGTCTGGTCATACACTTAATGTCCCCTCTTTCTCATGAAAACTTGATTATTTTTCTTACATCATATCAACAGACTACACAGAAAATCTGTGCTGAAAATGTCCAATGCAGATCTGCAATCTGTTTAACTACAGTATCTAGGGTTTTCCTACCAAGAGCAATAATAGAGACCTGTACATTCCCTTAATCGTTCAATACAAAAGTTTTCAACACATTTGCACCACAATTACAAGGCTTTCTCTAAAAAAAAAAACACAACAAAACGACAGAGTTGGAGATCATGCAAATTTCACTAGGATTTAGTTGTATCTCAGAATCTGGAATTCATTTATCTGAGACACTGTAGACACCAGGAGACTAACATTTGATTACCTGCAATATTAAACAATTCCTCAATGCAACGTCTGCAATATACCTGAGAGGAAAGCTGGACCAGCTCCCCTCTCCCCCCGCAGTCCTCCCCGCATCCCCTTTTGCATTAAAACTGGATTTTTTCCCCCCCTCTTTGTTACTTACTATTTCTCTAGGTTGCTGAGCCAAAATGGCGAAGGTAGAGAGACGATCACATAAGCATTTCGTATGGGATGCATCGGTAAGCACAGTTTTACATCCCTGGGTGGACCAGGTTCCCAAAGAGTCGTTCCTGCAAAGGAGAGAGAGAGGAGGGGGTGGGGGAGATGGGGGTAATTACGCCTGACGGCCGGTTCGGTGAGGAGACAATGCAGCGGGGGCTCGGAGCGCGGCGCGGAGTTCCCGGACAGCGGCGGGGACTTGTTGTGGGGCAGGGCGGGCAGGGCGCGGAGCTGTCCGGGCGGCGGTGCTGAGCGCCGGGCGCTGCTGCGGGAGCCCCGCCAGCCGCGGCAGCAGCCGCCCCCTGCGCTGCCAGCCACCTCCGAGCCTCACCAGAGCACTGCGAAAAACTCATCGGGGGAAGAGGGGGAGGCTTTGTTTCTCTCTCTCTTTTTTTTTTTTTTTTTTTTTTTTTTTTTTTTTTTTTTTTTTTTTTTTTTTCTTCCTCTTTTCCTACCGGCTCTGTTTCTGGTCTTTTGTGAGAAATGTGATGTTCTGTAGTTGCGGTGTCTTTTTCGGTCCCTTTCTTTCTCCGCTCCCCCCCACCCCCCCAGGCCCCCCACCCTTTGGTGTGTGTGGCTAGGTTAAAAGCATGTGGTTCTCAAACGGCTGTCTGGGTTATGCCAGTTGGACCGGGAGATACCGGATCTTCTGTTCTGACTGCTATTTTTGCTGAGGATTTGGGATTTTTTTTTTTTTTTTTTTTTTTTTTTTTGGTTGTTGCTTTTAGCTAGCAGCCTTAGAAATTTCACCCTGGAAACGGCAGCATCAGATGCCTCCAACTCTTGCCTTAGCTCCAGCAGAGGGGTGGATTTCAGTACAGCAGCACACATCACCAAAGAGACACACGAGTTCGCCCTCCAGACATCACTCAGTCAACTCGCCTTTCCCTGGCTCCCTCCCCGTTCTCGATTCTTTTTCTCGGGGTGGCAGCACCAACCTAACCCCAAGCCAAAGCAATCGTTTGGTGGCATCTTCCACCAACCACCCCTAAACAAAACATGATGATTAACACAGCCCCCGAATTCAATTAGACATTCAATATGCTAATGCGAGGTCTGAAACCCACCCCAGCAGAACAATAAAAATGGTATCAACCCACGTTTTCTTTGTGCAAGCAAGGAGAAGGAGAGGGAGAGACAAAAAATCATCTCTCCTGTTTCCTGAACTGCAGTGGGGAGGGGGAAAATATTTTCTACAGGAAAAGGGCTTTGGTTTCAACTAAAGCAAACATATTATCTTTACATGTGTTATATTTGGAGAACAACTGGGCTTCTTTTATCTTTTTTCCCCTTCTTTCATGTCTAAGGAGCAACTGCAGTGACTCTGCTGCCAGCAGCAGCATGTGTGCTGTCAATTCCTGTCCATTTCACCTCAGGTCACTAAATGACTTTAAAAAAAAAAAAGAAAAATGAAGGACAAAGAAACAAAGAGGGAGAAGAATAAAAATTTTCAGTCCCTGTGACCACCCTTGTTTCACCTCTTTTGCCTTGACAACACACCTCTGTAAGTGATTCTATATGCCAGGGCCCTCATGCAAAGGCAATTTGTTATCCCAAGCCTGCTCTCAGAGTGCAGTTCACCCCAGGCCACCTCAGCATTTTGTGCCACTAGTTTTTGAACACACCAGATGTAACCCTTACACACTATTGTCTTCAAAACAGAATCCTGTAATAAACAAAACAAACAGCAACTGAGGGAAACAATTGAGAGAAAATCACCAATTCTTCAAGCCACTAAAGCAGTTTATTAGCTTTCCCTTGCAAATTGTGTCTTTCAGAGAGCCACAGGCTAAATCAACATCCACTCTGAAAAATAGAGTTACATATTTTAAAATCGGAAGCATTATCTTCTGGATAACTTCAACAATTTATTTTATTAGCTTTCTTGTCTCTTCACTTACTGTGGCACACAGTTAAGGCCAAATGAAATGTGTTCATCTCTGCTGATTAAATATTAAGGATTGATAGGTAAGAGAAACTGACGTATTATAAAAAAAAGGATGGTATTATTCATCCTGAGAATAAGATTTAATAAATTGAATTCACCCTATGCTGAAAAGCATTGGATGCACAATACATCCAGCACTAAATCCTTGCAGGCGGTGTCCAATGCACAAGAGTTAAACAAGTTCTAATTATAAAATCACAGACACTAGTTTAGTTTAAAACAAAGCATCTATTAAAATTATAATTATATTTAAAGTACTATAAATCATGGCCAGGCCAGCAGGTTTACAGTGGCTCATTCAGTTCTTCAAGTCACTTGCACAGATTACAAATTTCCAGTCATAAACGAGCCACAAATACCACACGTATTTTGCAAAAACTTTTCAGTACTACTGAAAATTCTGTAGGATTTCCAAAAGTAGTCTGAAATGAACAAAGCAGTCTAATTGAATTCCAAATAAGACATCATGGTAGGAGCAGTGTCAGTCTAATATGGACACATTTTACATTTTATTGTTAGTTTCTTTCAGTGATACATTTCAATTTCTTGCTTAACGCATTATGTTTTATATGTTGCAAATCAAAATTTATTAAATAAGTTTCTTCTTTCTTCTTATCAGTGCAGTTTAAAAAAAAAGCCTCATTAATAAATATATTTGTAGTCTGTTGAAATTATGTCTAAGAGAAGCTGCACAGAATGTGACATTAACTCCATGAGAGACTGAGTAACGAGCAGGACCAGAAGAAAAGTGTAACTGCAATTTGTTGCATGAGGCTCATGCCAACAAAACAGCAAATGCATGATTACTAATTCCCTCAGAGATGCTGGGAATTTTGACTTGTTGACATAAAGTAATGATTAGGTTTTAGGTATAAGTAAATAAGGAATGGAAATATGGAATTAAAATGGCTATATTGCACTTAGTACATCTCAGTGCAACACTTTTTACGAAGTACTCCATCTGTGATCTGTCCCTCTTGTAAGGCAACTCTTCTGGTCTAACCAGAATCTATCTCATACTTAGAAGCTTCATTTCTTTTTGGTGTGATTTTCTTTGACTATGTGTCTAACATTTAGGGTTATAATATGAATATGCAAAAGGGCACCTATTATTCCTGTGGATCTTTCTTGTTATGCAGAAAGCTATAAAGGAGTGACAGGTACTATTAACACATGTTCTATTTATATCAAGGGAAATTATTGAATTAAAAATATCTAGCAAATATAGATGTAGGTACATGCCCATTATTGGCATTTTTTGTACTCTTCTACTGAGTTACAGATGATTTAATCAACCTGGCAGAACTCCCATGATAGAAGGAAAGGAATTCCCAAGAAGCACAGATTCACCATTGCAGATCTTGTGTCATCCTGCAGTTGAGGCAGGGAAAAGAGCAGGGGTATCAGGAAAATAGGGAGGGAAAAGTCTAAGTAGGATGTAATTTGGGGCTATGGATTTATGGGTAATATGGCATACGGACCAAGAACACCCTCAGCTCCAACATTTATCAGCGAGTGTGCCCTTCTCCAAGTAGTCTTGCAGCTAGTGGAATGTGGGAGTGTCTTTTCAGTACCCTTCCAGGAGTTTAAGGTGAACTTCCCATTCTAAGCAACAAAAACGATGGTCACATGATATACAGAAAATTATTTTAATAGTGCTATTATATAGAAGGGAAAAAAAAAGTGAGTTTTACTCACATAATGTATTACGCAATATTGCATAATTATGCTCACTACTAAAAAAATGGTATTACTATCTCAGATATCAAAATGGAAATGTAGTTTATTAGACAGGACGATCTTTGTAAAACAAAAAATTCACTCATGACACAATTGCCTGTCTGACGACAATCAGGCCCCATTTTGTATTCTAGCAAGTGTTTCCCCTATTTTGCAGTATTTGTCTTGGTCTCATGACATGACTAAGCACTTATTATGTTTTTTTAATAATTAATAGTATACACCTTTAACTAATTGCATTGGTTTGTTTACTTTAACATCCTGATATATAAAAATCAGTTTTGACTTTGTTATCAGTCACTCATTTAATAAAGGACTTTATCTCATACATACACTGTTTACTTTATTAGTGTATTTTGAAGAAAAGTATTTTCAAATGAAAGACTTTAACATTTTTATGGATATTCTGTGAGACAAAGAAAGCTAACAACGCCCAAGCAAATACTTTTCCCCAGACTAGCAACTAGTATTCCAAGTAGTTGCCTGGGTTTTGATCATCATAAACAAGGAATTAGCATCTTGCTATTCATCTATGATGGTAGCCAACTCTAGTAATTTCTTTGCTGATTGCTAACTGTGGTTAAATTAAGATAAGAAAACTTTTTGTTATATTACTTCAGTAACAGTAAGAATCTGTTATTTAAATATTTAATTACAGCTTTGTAGAAAGCAAACTACACAGAATTTAAGAAATTAAAGAAATTATTTTAATTTTTCTTAATTCTTGTGTATGTACATTTCTATAATTTTTTTTCTGTTCAACTAGATGATGCTTTTCCTTTAGGACAGAGTTTGGTATTCCAGCTCCATTCTCAGTAAAGAATGACATATAATGATAAGAAGCACATGGAAAATTCAAAACATCAGAATTTTTTAGCTAGCAAAAGGCAAGAAAAAAGCTCGTGGCCCTTATGAATGGCAGGTTATAAACATCACAGTGCCTGTGCAGATATGCTAGCTGGCACATTAGTGAAGATTAAGTCCTTCCCACACCTGCTTGCTTCTTTACACCTGGACCTAAAATCCCAGAGAAGTCATAGGGAAGACTCAACTGCAGGAGCCTCCTTTCAGTTGTGCATGTTCATACATCTGAGACATGACCTAATTCTTGGCATGCACACTTTCTTCTGTGATCAGTCTTATTCCTATCAGCAGTATATGGCAACATCTGGTTTATCGCCACAATCTCTCCTAAAGTAAAAAAAAGTAATATAAAGGAAAACCAGAAAAAAATAGGACAAAGAAAATGTGGATATGAACACACTTTCCTTAATAATGTAACACATAAAATTGCAGTTTAAAAAAACTATTGTTTATCCTGAAATTGTTAATATGATTAACATTAGGTCAGTATGACTTAAGGCTTTCTTTCCCCTCACAGAATTGGAAAAAAAAAAAAAAAAAAAAAAAAGGCATGAAATTGTGGAAATGGGAAAAAAATAAATTGAAAAAAACTAACTGCCTTAAGACTAAACATCTAAAAAACTGCAAATGTCCCAAAAATGATGTCTGTATTTGTGTGGTATCAGAAGAATGGACTGAGTGATGAATATCTTGCAATCGGATTTCCAACCAGAATACTATAGGGAGTTCATTTTCCCAAAAACTAAGGCCACTTTTCCAATTCAGACATTGAATTGTTTAATCATCCTCAAAGACATACTTGTGAATATCTCCTTCATCAAAAGAAACAGAAATTTTTGAAAATTTTTCTCGCTGCTCTTTATATTAAAAGTAAATCCTATATAAATAATTGTTTTGTTAAGCAAATGTGCATGTGGGCTGAAAACCAAGTTTTATTTTAATATGATTTAAACTAGAGAAATTAAACCATAAGAAATACAATTTGTAAAAGAGCCACTGTAGCTGTAGCATACATTGTTAGATTAACTTTCTAATAATGTACAACTTAAAGAAAGTTCCATGGAAAAGATCAAAAATTGGCTTGGTTATCTGTTTGGCTACTATAAAGAAATGATTCAACAAAGGGAGAGTTATGGAAGTGAGTATTAATGCTTGTGGTAATATTTTATTACTTCCTGTATTTCCCTTTTCATACAGTTTAGGGCATGATCTAACACAGTATATTTGAAGTGTGCTGTAATTAATAGTTACCCTTCTAATAGCATACTGCAAGTGTATCAGTGTGTAAAATGAAAAAAAATTCTAAATAAATTATACGACAAAGCTAGGATGAAACAAATACTAGAAGTCTCCTGCCTCCTACCCTATAGGTCTTGATTAGTGGTCCTTTGTACTACTGCTACTACACAGACTTATCATTATTTGAGTTATGGGATTCATTGATGTTTTGAACAACACTGGATAAATGACAATCCTTCAGCTCTATTTGTGTGTCCTAACAAGCCTAGTGGATTGCATTTGAACAAGACCATTTTCCTTCCTTTCTCAGAATTATAGAGAAAATCTCCCAAGAAGACGAGTATCAGTATATCAAAAACTTTGAGGGAAACCAACCACTTTCCATAGCTTTATCTCTGTCTGACTCTGTAGATGGTCTCAGAGAAAGTACAGTTGAAGTACTGGGCATTCCCCCTGTGTACACACTGCCAAAGGATGTTGCTTAGGATTTTTGAGAAATTTGTCTTCTTTCCTCATGGACCTCCAGAATGACTGGTGAAGACAACAGGCCTTACTTTCCCTCCAGGTTATATTGTCCCTTCCTATCTTGTCTAGTAAATACTGTCGAATTCTTAGAAACTATACGAAGCCAAGTTCTTATCAAACTCAATGGGACTTATTGTGTCAAATTGACAAACCATACTATTTGTGAATCTGTGATCATGAAAGTTCCTATTGAACTTGATTAGACTTAGTGTTTCAACAGTAAACCACATTATTTGTGAATCTGTGTTCATGGAAGTTCTTATTGACCTTGACCAGATTTATAGTGTTGAAGTGGTAAACCACACAATTGATGAATCTGCAATAGAGAATGACACCCACAATACTGGTGCATCTGAGATTCCATTGAATGCAATCAGACTTACTGTGCTGAATTGGTTATAATCAGAAATTAAGCCTAGCAGCACCCAGCCCCTTTGATCTCAGGACTAGCTGGAAAGCAAAAGGGTTTATTTTCCACCCAATTTCTATAGTCTTAATGCAACATACTCCTCACAAAATCAGTGAAGTCTTTCATGTTCTTTTGTTTAGACTATAAATATGCATGTAGCTTTATGGTGAACTAAGAAAAAATTGTCGTGTAGTGCTTTCAAATTGATCAATCTATAAAATCTTTCATACTGTACTATTATTCACATGGACTCCTAGCAAAAATCAAACTTGTAAATTGTCTGTGTCTAGAGGGTGAGAAAGGTTAGGGGCTCAGAAGTTTATTCTGGAAATTAAGAATGTCAAAGCCTGGTATCTATTTTTAATGTTTCCTCCAAAAGACAAGCAATAAAGCATAATATCATTAGTTCAAGTTTCAAGGCCAGCATGACCAGCAGGGAGAGGAACAGGTGTGAAACAGAATTGAGGGGAAGAGAAGAGACTCAGCTCCCATCAGTGTTACTGTTTCAACATCCTATACTATCCTACATTATATGGGCAGACAAAACTAAAATCATTACATATCCATCCCCTTCAAAGAATGCTTTGGATCAGACTCCAAAGGTACTGACCATAATGCAGAAAAAAAAGTTGACACATAATAAGAATGGCAGAAACAAATATATTAAGTGGTTAGACACTGAAATGATGCCCATTGTGTCATGATGCATGCGAGAGCTGAGCTCTTCTTTGCAGATAGATGTTTATACACTACCTTTCAAAATCTCAAGTTAGGTTCACCTCAAAGATGGACAGTGGAGAGTCTTCCTTTTATCTCACAGGTCAATGGTTCTGAGAAGATGTGAGCTCAATTTCATGCTGTTTCATGTTGGTTTTGAGGGGTGTTGAATAAATAAAGATTTATAATAAATAAATAACCCCAAACTTCAGCATATTCTGGAGTAAGAGTACCTTCATTCCTTCTTGTTGAAGTAGAATTATGCATTGGGCCAGAAGGTAAAGCAAAGTATGGACTCTGGAGCCACAGTAGAAGGAGACATTGGCATCTGCATTCCAGTTCCTGTCCCATTCAATGTTACTTACTCTGTAGATTGAGCATTCAAACTTCAGTGTTACATGTTCTCTGAAGAGCCTCAGGTTTCATATTTGTTCCTTCATATCTTAGCTGTATGACTAAGAACCCTCACAGTTGTCAGCATCTCCTCCCCTGTATCTTGTGATACCACCTGCTGCTCTTATACAATCCTACTGTGTATCCTGCAAATGTTACCCATTGGTTCTCCGAAGAACATGCTGTGGGCCATGGCATTGGAGATAACTTATTGCCTTAGTATACCATTTTAAAGAAATAAGTAAAGACCTTTTTCTATCTCCTTACACTTTGAAAACAAACTTAACTCAAGCCAGATTGAGATAAAACAAACAACCAACCAAAAAATAGGACACAGTTACAAATGTTTATAAGAAAAAGAAAGAAATAAAACTGACATTTGCTCTACTGACATGGAGATTATTTCTCCCCTTTTATCCAGCCGTTAGTCGGCAAGATTTCTTAAGAATTCAGTTTACAAAGAGTTCTATTTTCTCTATATGTTAGGCCTCAGGTTATGTCCTTTTTCTTGTGTAAGATACTTGCTTTTTATAACCAATCCTGTTTTTGTAAGTCCTTCCCAGAAGCCTAAACAGATCTAATCTGTTTTTCTTCAAATGCATTGATTTCTTTCTTATTTGGGAGATTATCTGACCACTCCTTTTAATTAAAGTAAGTATTCTTTTTCTTCCTTAGAGTTGTGTCTTTTTTTAGATCAGATGTTATCTTTTGTACCCGACTGGCCAATTAACAACTGTTTCAATAAGAGTAATCCTTATCTCCCTATTCTCTCTTTGGTGAGTCAGCACGCATCCTGACTGAATCTGCACCAAATCTTTCACTGGTTATCAGGCTGCACATTAAAAACACATTTGATACAAATATCTCAGTAGGAAAGTGGCATATAGCTTGCTATTGGCTCTTGACTGAGATCAGACACATTGTAATAAGCCAGTTTGAGGCAACAAGGGGTTGTAGGGACTGATGCTTTACATCTTTGGTTAGGTATTTTCTCTTGAGTGAAAACCTTAACTACGGAATGTAAAACAGAGTAGTCATTCTCTGTCAGATAGTATTTAGTTATAATAGGAAAGAATATGATTAATGGTGAATAGAGGGAATTGGAGTAACCTCCTTGCTCCAAAATGCCCTGCCAGCCTAAAGATTTTATTCTTATAGCATTGAGATTCCTCTCAAGGTTCTGAATCTTGCAATGATGAAACCCCACCTTGGGTCTCTCCCATCTTGGGTGAGCTGTCTAACCACTGAACTGTCAGATAAAAATCCTACAGTATAGGGCTTCATACATGTGCTGTCCACGTTTTATGCATCAGCCAACTCACTGTTAATAAAAGCCACAGTCAACTGATAGAGACATAACCTGCTTAAGTACCTTCATGAGAGTTGATGCTAAGGTTCTTCTGAGCACATCAGAATAAAGACTTGATGACCAAAACAGTTTAACATAAAACTCAAAAGAACCTTTGGATTCAAGATTTTCCAGAGTTCTACAATGGCTGGAGAGGAGGTCTGGCAAAGCCCATTAAGGATTAAGTGGTAGGTATTTCCTTATCTCATATAATAACTGAAATGTAATTAAAATGGTGCAATACAGCAAATCTGTGAAAGCAGTTGAGATGCACTGGCATTGTATATGCCCAACTATGGCAAATGTAATGCAATACAGCTAAACACAAAGCTTTTTTATAGTTTTTATGATCTGGGTAAAAACTAAAACTAAACAATCCAGATGTTGCTAAGCTGGTAGATGTAAGACGTATATTGAAAACTCTGTAATTCATCTAGAGCTAACTTCTATATCATTATAAAGTAATGCATCTTTTTTGTCTTAACAATTTTCATTTTTATTTTAAGATGTGGGAAAATCACTGTGGTTAGAGTCAAACAAAGTCAAGGATGGATTTAAGAAATGGAGGTTCTCTTGTTAAAAGGAAAAATGCAGAGACACCACCTTAGTGAACTTTTTGGCCTCTTCTAAGTTCGTCTTAGCACTGAGGTTCTTGTCTTTCAGTCAGGTTTATTACCTTGGGAGTTATTAATGTGTCTGCTCAGCTTCCAAACTCAAAATGGTTTGAATGTAGCCTCTTTGGACTCCAGCCATGTGAAGTACTGCTCATCTGAGTCTTCCTGAGTGTATTTACCAACCAACTGCCCAGAAAGGTAAATTACAGCTAACCAACTTGTTTTTAATACCTCTTCACACGTGTGTAATGGTAGTGTTGTCTAAAAAAAAAAAAAAAAGCCAGCTGCTGAAGATGATAATTTCTGGAGATAACATCTGAAGTGTTTCACTGAGGGTTTGGCTAGGAGTGCATGGAAGAAGGATACATGCATCAGACTGCACAAAACATGCAAGCAGATGCCGGGGAAAGAGTGATGGTCTGCACTGTGCCACGTCTGAACAGCGAGCTTTATTGTACTAGGGATTGTGGACACTCAACAGATAAAGGGTATATGTTGCAGAGGAGGTCACTGTGATCCTCAAGGCCCACAAGTGGATTCTGTGGACATGCTTCAAATTTAATCTGCACATATACAATATGTCTGATGCACTCCCAATGCAACAGAAAATTTGCATTTGTAATAACAATATATCTGGAAGTCTCAGAAAAATTTACTGTCGTGAACAATACAGGATTTAAGTCCTCTTACTCCTCTGGTAAAGGCATTTCAGCTAGTCACATGCCAGCTATAATGTTTAGACAAATGTGACTGCTGGCATTAAAAACTGAATAAATTGTTTAAGAGATTGGACAAGTGCTTTTTTTTCACAGTCTAAAAAAAGGGGATAGAGGAGGTGTTGCGGAGTATGTGCCTTAAGTAGGTGCCAAAAAAGTGCCTGTCTGAACAAACGAGTAAAGATTAAAAGCCTATCCACTTTCATCTCCTCAGAAATTTTTTGTCTGTGTGTGTCTTCCTGATGGGAAACACCACCAATACTCTACAGGTACAAGGGTTAAAACAATGGGGTTTTCCTCCATCCACTGACAAAGCTGGTACAGTCTTCAGCCTTCAGATATGGTAGAGAAGGACTGAAAAAGTGTCCTACAATAATCAATGACACTAATGATTATGCAGCTTTAGTCTGAAAGCCCTGAAACAGAGACAGACAGTATCCTACTGAATCTCAATGTAAGGCAGAGATCAGCCCTAGGACTGAAGGCAAAAACTAAAATATGGAGGTAAATTACTTCTAGGTTCAAAAGAAATACAACCAAATACAGTGCTATACTTACTTCCCTCTATCTCCTCATAGAGGTAGAAATGCTTGCAGAACTTTTGATCTTCATAACACTTTATCACTTAGGATATTGAAAATATATGTATCTAAAACATATACAGTAACATTATTCAGTTAATCTTGCAGATTTTTCCTTTCATTGGCATGAAAAGCATATCTCACGATGTCCTCTGTCTGTGGTGTGTCACATAGATGTGGCACGCTTTAGCTGAAAACTCCAAATTTGAAATGCCTTTCCCTTCAGTCAGACATAGTATTGCAAAGAGAAACTGCTTCAGAGCCTTCTTACATTTTGAAGTAATTTACATTCTATTATGTTCTCACCCTATTTGATGTTTTAAAAGTGCAATAAATAAAGAATACAATTAATTTAGATTGCACTACTTGATCTGAATTATACACAGACTACATAGTACATGATACTTATTAGCTAGAATAAGTTATCTCCTAGAAATTACATAATGAGGGCAGTTGCAATTATTGTCTGTGCATTCAGGGAAAGTCACAAATCCACCTCATGTCAGTGTATGTTGTATATTGATTGGACCTGTCAACTTCAATGGAATATCCTCAGTACAACTCACATCAGAACCTGGCACTATATTTTGATCTCTCAGACAGCTAAATGATACCTAAAATTATATATAAGCAAACATCTTTCTATTGACTAAGCACTGGAGAAAACTCATGCTTATATTTTAATTCAAAGATGCTGAAGCATGTCAAGTGCATGATGTGTTCTTTAGTTATATTAGTTTTCGGCAGGGGTTTGGAAATAGAAAAACAGAAAATATGACTATGCTGCTCTAAAAAACTCTGCAGTATGCCCACATTTTGAATGCAGTATGCAGTTCTGATCTCTTCCTTATTCTAATGGATCTAGTGGAACTGGAGGCATCTCTGGAGAACACAGGACAGCTTTTATAAGGTAAGTCCCTCCAGTCTGGGTAAGAGGTGGTTGAGGGAGCTCTGATAATGTTTGTAAGAGTGCCATGGTAAAAGTGAACTAGAAATTATTGTTATTCCTTGTAATATATGATATAAAGGCATTAAATGAAGTTATTAGGTTGTATATTTAAAACAAGCAATAGGAGGCACTTTTTTTTTTTCTCAGGGGGCATAGTTAAATGATAGAAAT
Organism: Zosterops lateralis; assembly: GCF_965231275.1. NCBI lineage: Eukaryota > Metazoa > Chordata > Aves > Passeriformes > Zosteropidae > Zosterops > Zosterops lateralis. The sequence goes on from NC_139764.1 coordinate 85,090,622, forward strand.
TGTCACCACAGAAGGTTATAAATGACAAAAGATTATGTGAAATGAAGGAATTATAAGATAAACTCACAGATAAAAAAATCTTTTAAGGCTACAGCACACAAAGATAAAAAATCTGACTGCACATCCCAAACCTGTTGGAATTTAAGACTTATAGGGGAATAGCCATTAAATAAGTACCTTGCTATTAAGTACTCTTCTAGGCATTTGTTAATAGGCTTTGTAGCAGGCAGGATGCTGGGGCTAGACTAATCTTTTGCCTGTTCAGCTCAGTTTATGCTTAAATTATTATTCCTGGTTCAAAGGATTTGCTTTCAAATGAATCACATTTCAGTTTGCTGCTTGTTTCACACTGTATGTAAGTTGCTGAGGTGAGCATCTCCACTGCTGGCACAAATGGCAGTGGTGCTCTCCTGTGCAGTGCACAATGGGGTTTCCCAAACCAGGGGAATATCAGGGGAGCTAAGAGAGCTGCTAGCAGCCTGCAGCCTGTGTGGTGGTGGCTGACAAGACCTAGACAGGGACAAAAGCAACAGTGACCAAGCCCCAACCTCCCTTCCCCCATAAAAGAATCCCTCAGGGACCCCCACCAGTCAGGGAATGGCATGGCAGTTGGTGCAGGGTACACAGGAAGGGCACAGAAGCACTCCAAGCACTGCAAGGAAATAGTGGCATCCACTGGGCAGAAAGCTACAGCCTCTCTAAGCTCTGCACCCAGCATCACTGATGCAGCTGCCCACTGTGCTTCAGGGGAAACATGCTCTCAGGAGTCAGCTGCAGGGTGTGCTGTGCGGAAGGGAGGAGTGAGCACACCCCTTGGGAAGTGCACCCAGGTAGAGGAACTCCTTTGATTACTGACAGATCGAGAAAGAGAGAGAGACATCTAGAATTTCACCCTACTTTCCCTGTGACAGGCCTGACAGCCAGACAGGACGCACAATAAGGAGGATTCCCTGTCCACTTTCACCCTGGCTGAACAGAGTTACTTAAGAGATAGGGAGCAATGGCAACAAGTTCTTGCCTAGAAGAGTGGGCACATTTTCTCTGTCACTTTCCAGGTGCCCGGGCCTAATGCTGTGAGGCGTTGAAAGTGGAACTGAGCAACAGCAAGGACGATGGTTAATCTAGCTTGGAAGTGTTGCCAAAGTCCTGAAGGGAAAAGGTGTTCAGGAAGATCGGACATTCCACAAGAAGGAAATCTCAAAGATGCAGGACCAGGCCACTACCATATGCCAAAAGACAAACTGGAGGAAAAGACTGATCTATTTGAACAGAGAGCTTTGGCTGGAACTCAGGATAAAAAAGGGAGCGTATCACCTTTGAAAGAAGGGGTGGGCGACTCAGAAAAACTACAAGGATGCCATGAGGTTATATAAGGAGAAAAGGTTCAAGTAGAATTTTATCTGGCTACTGTTGTAAAAGATAACTAAAAACCACATCAGCAACAGACAGAATCCACTAAAGGGAACTGAGGGAGCTGGGGAAAGAGTTGACCAATATACTTACAGTTATTTGCCAGCATTCCTGGCTAACCAGGATGGTGTCAACTGACTGGAAGTTGGCAAATGTGACTTCCAGCTACAAGGTGGACCAGGAGGAGGATACAGAGAACTGTAGGCCTGTTAGCATGGCCCTTTAGCTGGGGAAGGTCATGGACCAGATCATCCTGAGGGCCATCACACAGCAGGTATGGGGCAATCAGGGGATGAGGCCCAGACAACATGGGTTTAGGAAAGTCATGTCCTGCCTAACCGACCTGATCTTTTGCAAACAGGTGACCTGCCTAGTGGAACAGGGAAAAGCTACAGATGTAGTTTTCCTGGGCATTAGTAAAGCCTTTGACATTGTCTCCTGCAGGATTGTCTTGAAGAAAGTAACTACTTATGGCTTGGATGGATGAACTGTTTGCTACACAAAAGCTGGATGGCTGGGCTCAGAGAATGGCCGTCAGTGGAGTCAAATCCTGTTTGCAGATGGTCACTAGTGGAGTTTCTCCGTTCACAGAATTGGGGCTGGTCCTGTTTAAAATCTTCATCAATGTTCTGGATGAGGGAATTGAACTCAAGTAGTTCACAGATGACACAAATTTGGGAGTGTTGATCTGCTGGAGGGTGGGAAGACTGTACAGAGAGATGTTGACTGATTGAATTGATGGACTGAGAATGACAGCATGAGGTTCAACAAGGTTAAGTTCCAAATCCTGCACTTCAGATACAACAACCCCATGCAGGGCAAGAAGCTTGGGGCAGAGTGGCTGGAAAGCTGTTCAGCAGACAGGGACCTGTGGCTGCTGCTTGACAGTGGCTGAGCATGAGCCAGCAGAGTGCCTGGATGGGCAAGAAGGCCAATAGCATCCTGGGCTGTTATCAGCAACAGTGTGGCCAGGAGGGCCAGAGAAGTGATTGCCCCTCTATACTCTGCACTGGTGAGGCCAGACTTCAAATCCTGTGTCCAGTTCTGGGCCTGTCACTACCAGAAGGACACTGAGGTGATGGAGTGAGTCTAGAGAAGGGCAACAAGGCTGGTGAAGGGCCTGGAGCACAAATCCTGTGAGGAGTGGCTGAGGAAGCTGCGGTTATTTAGCCCAGAAAAAGGAGCTGCCCTCTACAACTCTCTGAAAGGAGGGTACAGTGAAGTGGGAGTCAGTTTCTTTTCCCAAGTAACAAGTGGAAACAAGGACAGGAGAAGAGGAAACGGCTTAAAGTTGCACCAGGGGAGGTTCAGATTTGACATCAGGAAAGATTAGGCTAGTCAAGCAATGCAATAGGATTGTATTGCTACCCAACGAAGTCATGGACTCACCCTTCCTGAAGTTATTTAAAAGATTTGTAGATGTGGCATAGTGGTGGACTTGGCAGTGATGGCTTGATAATTGAATTTGATGATTTTAGAGGTCTTTTCCAACCTTACTAATTCTATGATTCTATATGCATATTAAACCCAAAATATAGTGCTGAGACAGCAGTATCTTAGCTCTATCTCAATATAAAGTTGAGGTGCTATGACATCCTAAACTTACAAATTTAATTTCTTGGCACCACATAAGTAGACATTGAACAGAATTTAATCTTTATTGCTTTGAATTAATGTTTTATCTCATATGAGAGAGAATATCTTATGTCCTTAAATTTATAGTGTAGACTTGAGATTTTACAAGTACACTCACATCCTGAAAGGTATTACAGAATTCTATTGAGACATGTATGTATATATGAATGTATATAAGAAATACATAATAGATGCTGCAATAGAGATATTTGTTATTGTATCTCATCTGATTTCAATATACTTTGTAAGGTCTACTTCTAGATTTGCACTCTCAATGGCTTCACACTTTTTATTCTGTGCATGAGCTTAACCGTTAAGCACTTATAAAAATATTTGCTGCTTTTCTTCATAGAATTCCCTTTTTCTCTATAAAATTATACCTCATGACCCTTAGAATGGTCAAGTTTTAATCCCAAGCCAGTAACATTTACTCTGTATTTAAAAATGTCACTGCTTTTAAGTCCAATACCTACTAGTCCTGCAGGGCTAGAAGCAATAAACTTGTAAAGGGAAAGATCCTCAGCTTTGGAATTGGACTCACAGACCTTGCTTCTAACCCTGCAGGCCTGTCAGCTATCAAACTTTGAAGTCATGACATTTTTAAGAAAATGTACAGAGGAGTTATAGGAACAGAAAATCATTTTTAACTTACCTCAGAAAATTTTTATTGCTCTTTCTTGCCCTATTCTTCCAATAAGTAAGATATCTAGTTTTACAGGTGGGTGCATATGAAAATAGCACTAGTAAATGCTTTAAAGAGTAACTCATTCTAAAGGTTATGTGAGAGAAACTCATGCAAATATGTTAGCACTTTTGGAAAAATGAGGGAATGAAACACTCACTCAAGGTCAGAAATACAGAAACAATGACTTCATCTGTGACTTTTCTTGTGTTTTAATGTCTAATGTCTTTTTATCTTTCAGGCCATCTAACATTAAAATTAATTAAAATGATTGCAGAATAAGTTGAATTAAACCATCCTTCATTTTCAATGATATCTTAATTAATACTAATATGTAGTACAATGCAAACCGAAAGTTCCTGCAGATTCCTGTAAAAGAATTTTAAGAATACTAGTACTAGTAATTCGTGATGAGATCTTTAAAAAATTCTGCTTCAGAAAAATATTAATTCAATCACTTTAAAATCTCAAATATTTGCTCCATTTTTCTATGTTTCACAAATTTTCAGTTTTTAACTCAGTCGACTATTAAAAAAAATCAAATTTAAGAGATGTTAAATAGAATTAATTCTACTTCTACTGAACTCACTGTCATCAAAGTCCAGGCTGTTTTTCATTTTGTCAATTTTAACTCTTGAATAACTTTCTATGAGTAAAATTCAGATTTTTAGTGTAGGAAAGAGAACTCAAAAATGCCCTATCCATTGCTTCACTGAGACCATATTAAATATTTAAATATGTCTACAACTTCATATACCAGTGATTTCAGCATATTTGCTCATACAGTCAAAGGTGTTAATATGCTCAAGTTTCATGAGAAATCACAGCTATTTCAATCTCAGAATCAGAAAATATCAATGAATTGAAATTCAAAAGTAAGGATCAGTGGTCACATATTCTAAACAGCAAAATACTATGCCGCTGTACTTGATAATCAGAGCAGACCATTCTTGAATTTTAATCCTGATGACCTTTAAAAAATATAAATTCAAATAAATGATCTTTGTAGCATCACTATAATTTCTATTAATAATATAAATTGTTATTCATGATTAAACCTGGAGTGCAGCAAATAGTGTAAACAGATTTATGTTAATTTAATAACTTTTTGCAACAATTTGCAGAATTAGCAATCAATTCCAACTTGATTGCATATAATAGGGAAAATCACAGAAACATGCCTCTCTATCAAAATATGTTTTGAAGGTCCCTCTGTACATGTAATGTAATTTGTCTACTTTATCAGCCCCTCTTCTCCAATTTCTAAAATAAAAATGACTGATAATACATTCCAACCTTGTCATTTCCATGATCTAGAACTATTTGTCTTGATGTTTCTCAAATGCTTCAGTTCCTAAGAGAAACCACTTGAAGTCCAGAGTACCTATAGAAGATTGTTAGTATGACTTGTGCTGAACATCCAGGAAAAGAAATGCACCTTATTTATTTGTTGATGATCTCAACAGGCAATTAAATATTTGCTAGTAGTGAAAAAAATATTTCTTTGTTAAGCAAAGTTCATGATAACATTGTCAAACTTAATTGTCAGTCATTACTGTCCAATGTCATTGAGAAATGTATATTTACTGAGAGAAATTCTGGTACAAATCCTGGCAGAAGTCAGTAGATGGCAAGAGAGATCATGCTGCTCTACTTTCTACCTGGATACTGTAGTACTTCCATGAGTTAAATCATGTGAAACTCATGTAAAGTTTCACTGCTGACATGAAACATGACATGGTTTGAGTAGAGAGAGTTCCATGGAAGTACCTATTAGAAAAATGAATGCCTACATCTGAAGAAAAAAATATTATTGACGCAACTGCCCTTGTGCTACTCATAGTGTTAAGTGAGAACTGTGGCATGAAAGGGAGGACTTATTGGCAGAGTACATCTAGGAATACAAGGATGGCAATGCAACTCAAGAAAGACCATGGCCTGGAGCAGCTAGGAGGAAAAGAAACACTGCACTACTTGAGATGGCTGTCAGGAAGAAGCAGAGCTTATTGCATCATGCCTTTGTGCATATTCTGTCCAAGAAATTCTTTCATGTCTGTACATAGCAGATGGCACTTTAATTAAAAGTTCTGTAAACTTTCCTAAAACATCGTTGTGATTTCTGTGTTCAGCATGTTTATGTACCTCCCCCAGCAAATTAACAGGTTTTCAAATATCTTATCCTCATTTAACAGTGATGTATGTGAACTTCTGCTTCACAATGAAGGACAAATCCAGCACTACCTGCATGATGTTAATATAAGTTTTGCTCAAGCCTGTAATAAATGTGGTGTATATGAAAGGTGAAGGCAAAAGTGATAATGGGATAAGAACATGAGGGAATATGGACTTGGATGTGAGGAATAAATATTTAAGAGTTTCTGACAAATTGTTACGTATTAAATTATTGGCTAATACAAATTTATGCTTGTAATAGCATTAGAAGTTAACTAGACAAAATAGCAAAATTATGTGAAAAGGATTTTCTCTCAAATCATGGAAAACAGGTGTATTTGTAAGTACAATATTTTCCTGAAAACACTTAATTTCTGATTTAAAAGTCAATTGATGTAGTCTTCTAATCAACATGTAAAAATTGCTATTTAGAGTTAAATGTAAAGACTAAAAAACAAGCTGCAATATTAGATTTCACGAATACTTCAAAAATAGTCTGCCATTAAATCTTATTTTTCACTTGAAATTTAATTGTTTACATAGTATTTTTGTTCCTTTGAATTGAGAAGGGAAACCTTGATATAAGAGGATGCATCACCATTCATATAACTGAGAATCTGAGCATTCACCTGTATAACATTGTCTATGCAAATTTTTAAATTTAATTTAAATTTAATTTAAATTTAATTTAATTTAAATTTAATTTAAGTCCATGAAGACTCTGTTTCTAATGCTACCATCTATACAACAGAGCGATGTTTTTGAAAGCTGAAATACAAATGACAGCAGCAATCTGATTGTTTGCTAATTCTGTGGATTGTTTCACAGAATTTATATAAGGATTTATCTAAGTATGTTCTAGTGTAGTCAGCACAGAGTCTGCTTCTTTATCTGTACTCATGTTTAGAGATTTTCTGTGAAATTGCTGCCAGAACCTGCAAAGGTCACATCAAGGTTTTGTGAAGGTCTTTCTGGGTATGTTGCTTTTGTATCCAGAAGGCAACATATCAAACATAGCCATAAATGCATGAACTGTAAACACTGCTTTCTGTGAAAAGTAAGTCATCATATTAATGAAGGGAAGAGGCCTCCAGCCATCGTGTGGCTCCTACATTTTTCATTTTACCAGCTTTGGGTCCTTTCACAAATCCACACCATGCATTATACACAGAGAACTAGAATACGTGTTTTAACTTTTCATTTTTCCTTTTGGGTAAATGAAAGGAGGTTGCTTCATAAAAGAAAACAGTATATAAAAATACTAAAGCTTTATTTTGGAAAAGCAAATTCTTCACTAACTCTCAAGGGAATTGTGTGAAAAGCTCATGCACATGCAAACAGACTGTGTATATATTTATTACTCTAGCTATGAAGTTACAGCAACACATGGTATTTCATTTTGTATTCACTATCAACCACAATTGCTTCTCTTTCCAGCTAATCTTTCATCTCTGCAGTTTCCTCTTTGGAACCTCATTAGATTAATAGGTCACTAAAACATTGTTTGATCATATCTCTCAACCACTTTTCTTCAGCTTATGAGTCAACTCTGCAACATATGAAAGCCACATCATTTTTGCACTCATTTCCTCTAACATATTTTAAAAAATTAGAGCTAAGAAAAGACCTATTTCTTCCCACCTTCTTTTCTGTGTCACAAGGTACTAGGTATTTTAATTCAAGACTAACATGAAAAATAGCACAAGCTACACAGATTTCAAACTAATCTGACTGAAAGATGTACAAAATCCAACATCCAACTGATAGGATGGTTGGAGGATATGCAGAAAAAATTAACTCTTGAAAGACAAGCAACAGCAGCATGAACTGGATTACTGGAAACTTATGATACCTAAGTAGACCTAGGTCAATACCTGGCATTTGGTTATATACTATCTTCTGCTTAGTGTCCCAAGAAATGTGAGGCATTAAATATTCCCCTTCCTTTGCAAGTCCAGTGAAAACAGAAATAAATATTTGTCTAGAGAATCTTTTGATAGTTTAATCCTCTACTGAAACCAAGCATCAGGGCAATGTCCAATTTAACACATTAACACACATTAATGTTTGATGAAAAGGCAAAACAATTGGAGAGAGCACAGAAGAGAGCAACAAAGAAGATAAAAGATCCAGAAAACATGACCTATGAGAAAAACTGTAACAACTGGCATATTCAATTGAGAAAAAATAAAATCTGAGAGGAAACATGACAACAGTTTTCTCATGTATAAGAGATTGCCAGGAAGAGAAAGTACTGGTTTTTTTTTTTTTTTTTTTTTTTTTTTTTCTTTTTTTTCTTTTTTAATTGTTGTATGCTTGTCTCAGGATTTGCACAGATGTGACCTATTAGATTTCAGAACTGAGCAGAGCTGTTTTACAAATGCAAATGTAAGATCTAAAACCAGCTGAAGTAAGCAGAAGAGTTTCAGCTGGCTTTGATGGCTTTGGAGCAGGTCTGCAGTGTGTGCATTCAAGGTCGTATATAGGCTTCTGTGTATGTATGTGTGCTGGGTAGAGGAGGAAGGAAACATTTGTACAGCCACTTACCCTGACTCTGAAGTGTTGGCTTTGTGTAATTCACTCAGGGGTATATTTAAACTGCCTAATTTAGGAATTGAAATTACTGTGGCATTCTGGCTCAGAACAGAAAAAGTGAAACAACCTAATCTCTGGGGTGGACAGGCTCCCCATTTGCCAGTTAAAAGACTTAATCTCTACACTTATATGAAACACTTATTAAAATCTGAATACATACTTTACAATCAAATTGAACATGTCTTTAAGCATTGGGCTTATCTTAAGTGTCTGAACAGTGCTTCAAAAGGAATACAATATGGAACATAAACCAGAGTATCATGACTCACAAAAAAGGGAAGTAAAGATTAAACATTTAAAAGGTCATAATTCATTTTTAGATGATGCAGAAACTATATGTTCATAACAATCAATTGGAAACAGTTGAATTTTCTTAGTAATTTGAGAAGCTAATTAGTTGGCACACTAAGAAATCCAAGCTATAAAGCATACCATAGTCAAATCAATGATAATAAGAAATATTATTTCAGTGTTTTATTGTTCTATACAGGAATGCAATAATATTGCAGAAAATTGATTTTCTGTGGAAAAGTTCCCTTGTTAAGCATTGTAGTCATCATATTGAAAAACAATGAGATTTGTAAAAGGGACTAATATCAAACAGTATTAGCAAAGTTCTTTCTGCCACAGAGTTAAACTCAGTCTGTGAATCATGAATCATGATCAGTAGGTCAGTGATCAAATGCCTAATTTTCTTACACAATGACCTCCTGTGAGGTACAATGTTCTCTGTGAAGTTATTTAGTGCTGACAAGCCACATCACCTCCAGGAAGGTAGATAAGGCTCTATATTGCACATTTTACAACTCTGGAAAAGCTTTTTTTTCCATCACTGACCCCTGCAAGCAACTCCTGTTCAGTTAAATAGAAATTCTGTGGACCAAAGAAGATATATGCTAATACTGTAGTATATTGCGTACAAACAATTAAAAAAACAAAGCTAAAGTGACTGGAAATTAGAAAGGACAAAAAGCTGTATTTTATTAACAAGTGTCAGAGCCCTAGTTTCACCAGCAGGCTTTGATTATTCTGATGAATTTATAACTACCTTTTTCTACAAACCTCCTTTGTGTCCTTTCCCCCCCCCCACCACTTCCCAGAAGCTTGGCTTCTGTGCTCAAGGTCACTTCTGTTCTGCCAGAACTTCCTGTCTTTTTGACTCCTGCAAAAACACCTATGCCATAAGACAGAATGTGTGAAAAGCTAGGACCTCCAAGTACACACTTCAGCTGTTGTCTCAGGGGCTGTGCTGACACCTGGGCCTCTGCCCTTGGTTCACATCTGTGTTATGCTGTTATAATATGCTTGGCCTTGCACCATGCCAGTCCTGACCTTGCCTTGCCGACTTGACTTCCCAGCTTGATCTCAGGCCTGTCACACCACTGCAAGCTGTCTGGTGATCAGTGGGCAGTGGCTGAACCTGCACATTTCATCAGTGGTTTTGCTGTCAGCCCCACCTTCCCTTGTGGACCTACCCACTTCCAATGGTCTCTGAGATCAAGGTGCTGTACCATAATCCAAGTACATGTAGACAAGGGACACATGTAAAAAGAATAAGAATTTTTTCTCATTTTTTGTCTTAATTCACTGAGGGCAATAAAAAAGTTTCAGCACCTTTCTGAAGAGGCTGGGATTCTTACAAACCAGTTTCAGGAAAAACTGTATTATCTGGTACAATGAACAGATGTTATGCAAACTAATACAATACATTGAATAGGGAAGGAACTTGAGATGTCTTTTCCTATTACAAGAATGGATTACAAATGTCCGTTAATTAATTATACTAATTATGACTTTTTTTTTTTTCCCTATATCACAGGTAACATTCAAGTTCTGTTTGATTCCTTCATACTTTCTTTGAAATCTTGGCCAGGCAGCAAAATTGGGTGCTGTCACTCAGGGCTGATCAAACATCCTTTTAGATTTGCATACTAACAGCACAATATTGCATATTTGCATACTAACAGCACAATCATTTCCCAATGCATCCTATTCTGTAAGTGTACCCTGGTGTAATGGAAGAAGTTTTATTTGTACTAGTAAAATTTCTTTTTCTTCATTTAAAAATAATTTTTTCTATCACTCATATTTTACACATCTACCCTGAATTCTGGCTCAAGGCAGGTCCATAAACACAGGGCTCTATGATGATCCTATATACAGTGAGTCCCATAGATAGCTTCAGCATTAACAGAAAGGAACTGCTTTCTTAATGGAGGTGAGATGAGCATCAGGAAATTTCTCCCTTCTAAAACATGGTAGGATGCAGTGTAGATTCTAGACATCTCTGGCTTAGCTTGTTGAGAATGATTGGAGAATGCTTAGCAGGCTCAGTTTGCTGTGACAGATCTAAAGTTTTTTGGTTGGGATGGGCCCTGGATGATTCAGAACTACTGGGTAGGCACTGTAGATTTTTGTTGTGCTGACCTCCTTAGCACAGGAGGAAAATCAGACATAGAAAGTCAGTTTTGGTGTGTGTCAGGGATGTGCCCCTTAATATATGCACTGGCATTAGCACAAGGGGAAAAAGAAAACGTTTTAAAATCTCGATGTCTACTATGAAGGGGAGAAAAATTTTTCAGATTTTTGCCCTGTGAGGGGACTGAGTTACCAGTATCTCACCCTCCAGGATGGTGAGCCTTGCAGCATCAGACTGCAAGAACGGCCCTAGACACATTTCAGGCTGAAATGAACCACAGACAGAACACAAGAATTATGGAACCAGTAAGTAAAGTAAAGACTCATGTATGCCTGTAGACATGCAGGTATGCCCCATTCTTGCATAGTGAAATAGTATTGGACTGTGGCCTGCTTTCAGGGCTATGTCAGAATTGCTGATGTGGAAGATACCCAGAATGCAAACATGATACAACTGTGCCCAGAATCCAGAATTTTCCCCTCATCCTGTTTTCTTGGAAATCAATTTATCTGCAGAACCAGAATTTATGTAATTTGATCCCTCTACCCCTATAAAAGCTATTCTTTTTTTCAGAATGATCAAACTTCAACAACAGTAAAAGTGGTTGTGGTTGAAACTCATCTTTGAGAAGGAAGCTCCAGGCATTCAGAAGACAAATGAGGATAGATTTATAGCTTCAAAAGCAAATACTGTTGAAGGCCATCACAGAGTTCATAATATAAAAAGGCATCATAAAAATCCATAATATAATAGACATGTGCCTCATTGATCCTCCTTAATGAAAGCAACTAGACAATTGTCCATAAGCATGTAATGTCATCTACAACTGTAAAGTATTGAATTAAGCTTCATTGAGATGTCTGATTCTCCATGTCTACTACTACTTATGTACCCAACATTGAAATAAAAAAATATTCCTCAATATTTCATACTGTCTGATGTAGTCGTCTCTGTCCACTGCATTCCTATTATGAATCATATTACAAGACAGTAATTTCCCCCCTTCGCTGTTGATTTGGGTTTGGTCTTGGTTTTTGTTTTCTTTTATCCTGTTGTTTTTGGTTTGGGGTTGTTGCTTTTTTGTGTTTTGTTTGAAAAATTAATTTCAGTTTCTTTAACTTTTGCCTAAATTCTCATGAATGAGGCACTTGTTTGGGTTCTGCTCAATTGGAACAAAGCTGGTGAAGAATATTTCAAGTGTGCCCTGAAGTTCCTCCTAGCAGATAAAAAAATGAGAAATGGTCTGCTGACAAACTGTGCCAAGGGTTTCCCTTTCCCTTTCCCTTCTCTGTAAATTTACTGCAACATTTGATATTACAAACCGTGAAATTTTATTTTCTACTCCTGAAACATGTCTGGGAATTATTTGTATTACACATGAATGCTTCTAATAGATTTAACACCCTACAGACAACTTTTAATCATCCATGTGGAGTCAGACTTGAGGCATCCCCAGGGTTCAATAATCAGCCCTTTGTTATCTATTATCAATGTTTAACCACTGGATATTTATCAGTCATTATACTAATTACAGCACGAGAAAATGCTTTCACACTTGGGCATATACTTATATGGGTTGATTGATTCCTCTGCTACTGTTGAAGGTAAACTGGGAGTGCTTTCTAGCACCTGTGACAAATTGCTTTGATTTTCTTATAACAAAGTAACATGCTCTCAGATGTTCCTATTTTTTTGGCTAGGATTTGGTACTTATTCTCCTCAAAATAGCAGGTGATCATGTCCTCATTACTCTTCATGTTTTTCCTATATCTTGTACTCAAGCCGATGGGTAAACTAAACATTGTTCCAAACCTAAGGAAACATTCACTGTCAGGTCTTCTCAGAGAAACAGTTATCATTTGATAGATCAGAAATCATGAGGCCAGCAGAGCTAAGGCGTGATTGTTGCCCTGTGCTCAGCACTGGTGAGGTCAAACCTTGAGTCCTGTGTCCAGTTCTGAGCCCCTCACTGCAGGAAGGGCATTCCGCTGCTGAAGTGAGCCCAGAGAAGGGTAGCAGAGCTGGTGGAGGGGCTGAAGCACAAGTCCAGCCTGGAGCTGAGAGAGCTGGGGTGTTTTGCTTGGAGAAAAAGAAGCCTCAGGGACATCCTTATTGTTCTCTCCAACTGCCTGAAATGAAGGTGTGTTGTGGTGGGAGCCTGTGTCTTTGCCCAAGTAACAAGGGACAGGGCAAGAGGAAATGGGCTCAAATGGCATTAGAAGTGGTTTAGATTGGATACTAGAAAAAAATTCTTCACAGAAAGGATTGCCAGGCAATGGGATGGGCTGCCAAGGGAACTGATTAAGTCAGTATCCCTGAGGTATTTAAAAGATATAGATGTGTAGATGTGGCATTTAGGGACATGGTTTAGTGTTGGACTTGCTGCTGTTACATTAATGATTGAACCCAATGATCTTAGAGGTCTTTTGCAATCTAAATGATTCTATGATTCTATGTGATCTGTTAATATCCTAACTTTGCTTCAGGAAAATTTATTCATACTCACGTTAGTCATTATGAAAATCTGTATAGGATCTTAAAATTAATTTTAACTTTTATTTCTCTTATAATTGGATTATTTATTTGAGAATCTCAGGGTTTTTTCTACTAATTGTCTTGAACTGATAGTTGTTCTTCTTTGCCTTCTGATAGGCACTTGCTGGTTTAGGATTAGTTTGGTTTCAGATCACAATACATTACCAAGCTTTCATCATTACAGTCACCAGCAGTTCCTTGAGAATCTAAGTAGAATTTTCCTAGTTTGCCTCCAACCTGTAACAGCTGTCTTTGACAGAAGTAGATATTCAGTTCTTTGTAAGAGGGGCTTTGAAGTGTTATTTCTTGGTTCTACTTAATTCTATACAAATGAGATTGTCTTACCTCCTGTGGCTTGATCAGTTCCACAAAATTTTTTCTGCAAGTGTCACACAGGTTTCTCTCTTCAAGGCCCTGATTTTTAAATCTGTACCTGGTTCTCTTTAATCTGATCTGTCAATGTGGACCTGAATTTCATTTGTATGCTGTTGACAGACAGATTGATGTTATAAAATTAGCCCTTAATATTACTTCTGTCACATCTGTGTTGCCCGCATGCCAAGCTGATGACAAGGTTTGGACATTTAGAAATTTTATACAATTTAATGCCTCAGAAATATCCAATGCCTAGGGGGAATAGAGACCATTTTAAATCCTCATTCTTTTCTAAATCTGTCATTTTGGTCTCAGTATAAGCAATTCTGCAACAGTGAGGACCAAGAATCCAGATCTCAATAGCACTAAATTCACGTGTCTTTTTATACATCACAAAGTGGTGGCAAGTGTGTAGCACTAGAGTTTCAAAACAATGTAGTACACATCCAATAACAATAGTCAGAATAGCCACTGGCAATTTTGAACTGAAGAAAATGAAATTAAATTCAAGAGCTATTTCGGCACAATGTTCAGAGTATCTTTTAATTTTATGTAATTATAGATAGAGACTTTTGAAGCATGTGTTTTAAAACTTATTTGGAGAGTTTCAGTGTTCTTAAAATGATTTTTACACAACAATTAGATTAATATTAGTAGATGGCATCAAACTCAGATGCAATTCCAGTGGACATACAATGAAGAGTGTCTCCGAAAGAGTTTCTGGCAGAGCTCTTTGAAGAGGTTGCAGTAAAATCTGAAGCCAGGTTAATGTTTTCTGGTTTTGTGTTTTATCTGAATATCAAACACATGGCAGAACTCTTGAATTTGGCTTCCTCAAAAACGAGTCACCTAGTTTTTAAAAAAAAGCAGAGCCTACTTTTTCAATTAATTCATAGTTAAAAGAATTGAACCAACCAAAATCTGAGGAATTTTAGTCTAAAATTTGAAAATCAATGTTTCTGTCAATAGAGCCTGGAATTCAAGGCAGACAGAACGTTTGCATAAAATTTACACAGTCTTCATTTCCAGCTTTCTATTTCTTTACATGTGAAATAAATTTCTGAAGAGCCCCCAAACAAGTCCATAAAAGTAATCTCTTATCTCTAGATGAAAGGAGGTCAGCTGATTATAGGTTCTCATCTCACACATCAGAATAAGAACAGTATGTTCAGATGGTCTACTACGAATAAATGCAACATGTATTTTTCATGTAAAAAGCTTTTGTCATTCTCACATAAGGTTTATTGAATATGTAAGGTTCCCCCTACAGATTTCTAGACAAGAAATTTTTAAGTATCTTAAGTGATTTCCACTTTGTCAGCATGGCAGAAGAATTCTTTTCCTTTCTTTTTCTGAAGTATGGTATTTAAGACCTGAATTTCCTGAATATTAACCAAAATTGGCTCCAAATTCTCTAGTTATGATCTTACTGATTTCCCTTAAAGTTTATAAATGTGTATAGGAAAATATCTTTAACCAATATTCCAAAATGCAAACTTCTATCAACATGTCTTAAGAACAAATATTTTTATTGTGAGTAGTTGTTTCTCCTGCTGTTCATCTGATTAATTTTCTTCTTTTTCTGAGTGCTTCTCTTTGTAACTGGGAATAGGGAAAAATGGCTGGAAAACATAGGGAAAAACAAATCCTAAAATAACTATATTGCTTGCATGTAATTTCTCACATCTCGTTGCCCACTGCACTGATTTTCTCTGTTAAAAGCAGAGTTTCCTGCTCAGACAGAGCTGATGGTGGCAGAGAGCCAACTTGCATCTGGGCTGGGGACTCCTACTGGCAGGTCAGAGGAGTAGTACAGTTTAAAACAAAACATCACTGCACTGCCCTTCCTTTCCTGGTGATAAGAATGGCAACGGGTTCAGGATCTCAAAAGGAAGATTCTCTGGGTCCAACCCACAGCTCTGAAATGATCCTTAACTGTAAGAATTTGAGTTAAAGCCAGCAGACGAAGTGAGTAATGTGGTTATTAACTGAAGCTGGACTCTCCAGAAAAGAGAAGAGGAACAAAGAAAGTTGGGAATTAATTAATTTTATCTGCTTACAGATGTCATTCAAAAAAAGAGCCATCTCCACTTCCAGGATAAACTGTGAGCATTTTGGAGGTACCTTTGATGTGAAGAAATTCCACTGGGCACTGTGTACATACAGAAGTATTGATCCTATGTAGTCAACCACGAACACAAGCTTTCCATGAAAACTGTACAAATATTCATATGCAGGGATATACTTGAAATTTATTCATAACAGGCATCTGTACCATCTTTGGCATTGCAGCAAATATCTTTACACCAATTTTTGACATCCACAGTCTTAAATTAACTCCAGGCAGTTCAGAGCTGCATGGAGTTTAGGCCTGAAAGGGAGGGTAGACAGCTGAGAAAGGGGCTTTACCCCATTTCTTAGATGAAAATATTTCACTACATTGGCATAACTTATTCAAGTTTAAAGTCTGAACTTTGGGTATTGATGTTAACATATTCTTTTAAAGATAATGGAAAGTATATATGGATGTAAAAAAAGCTTTAACAGAAGAACGAAGAATCACTCTTCCAACACTTCTGCTTAAGAGAAGATGTAGAAATCCATTTTTAGGCAGGGTCAAATAAAACTCAATAACAGAATACCTGCATATCTCCTCAATTTTGATTCTAGTTGCTTGGCTGTTAAACCTAATCCCTTTTTAATGTTATTCGTAATGTATTGAGCCAGTTTGACCGGTGTGCTTTGGTTTGCTTGTTTGTACTTCTTCAGTTATGCACAGCAGGCATGAACTGAGTTTATTCAGCTGATTAAAGTGATTGGCGTCAATGGAGCACTGTGAGACACAATGTACCCATAACTGTGGCCCTTCTTTAAAATAAATCAATGTCAAGCATCAAGATTCCTTCTACCTCTTTAGCAGGCTACAGAGGAATACATTCTTCTTTATTTTAAATATAAAGAAGGTAACATACTGGTTTACATTTTTCTGTGACAATGGTAATATGTTGTAATGGAATGAAATTTTGGGCAATTTGACACATTTATGGGGAAAATCATGTTTGTATATGGCAAACTCAAATGCCAACATATCAATTCAACAAAGTGTGCATACAGATTTCACTCTTGTTCCCTCACATTTCTGAGCATTTAGATGGTTTTATATGGAATTATAGAAGTGCTATGCACAAATTTTTTGTGTTTGCATGGGATGCTGCTCCACACTCTGCTTTGGAAATGTCCAGAAAATTCTGGGTCAATGGTTTTACACAAAAAATATGCATAACAGGGGTGAGCATCCAGCAGATAGTATCTGAATAGTGGAGAAACTGTTTTCTCTGACTTTATATTTGTTTTATGTATAAACACTGTTACACTACATATTACTCCTTCATAACTAAGGATGGGCTGTGAATGGTCAGCAAAAAATCATGCACATACATGACTAAACCTTGCATTGTAAAGCCTTGAAACAAAACCTTCAATATACATTCTTGCTGTTGTGCAAGATTAAAGAAAGAATTGAGGAAAGATGTGGCTCCTCAGATGCTGGTCAGCTGCTGCCTCGGGCCTTCCCAGCCTACCACAGGAGATCATCACATGGTTCTGTCAATGGTAACTACAGAGGAATTTTTGTAGGCCATATAAAGAAAAACTTAATAATCTGCAAGTAGTGCGATTGAAAATGAAGAAAGTGTCCCTTTCAAAAAGATATATAAAGAATTCAGCTTTTCCCAAAAATACTTTGACATTCATGATAATTAAACAGAAAGTTTTTAATATGACTGTGAAAAATTCAAGAGCACCAGAAACTGAACATATGAGTTTATATTTATGTAGTTGGTTCAGATGAGGATTTTTTTAGATTAAGGATTTAAAATGAAGCTAAATTGAAATTCTAGTCATGTATCTGTAATTTAATTCAGAATTATTTCAGCAGTTTTATAAGGTCTTCACTTTGGAAAGTTTAGGGTTTGGATCTAGAGTACACAGAAATTTAAAGTTATTGAAGCACTTCACAAATTGGAATTCTAATTTGGAAGAATGAAGGTCTCCTAAGAATATGAAGCACACTAATAATTTTGAATTATTTTCTCATTTGTAAGCCCAGAATCCCTACCATTTAAAAGAAAGACATGTATTACAAAAAGTGAACTGCTGCAATAATTTCAAATCAGTGAGTATGGTGTAGAGCCATCCTGAGGCACTGAAGTGCTTCACTTTTTTTTATGGAAGACTTTCAATCTTAAAAAATAAGCGAGTCTAAGAGTTTCTTCTTGGCAAAATCAAAGACACAGTGAAGCTGTTTGAGATAAGCAACATCCATAATACAATGGACTGAGTATACATTTCAGATGGACACAAAACCCACTGTGATTACAACTAATAGCTTAGTTTTCCTTATTTACGGATGTGCTCATTTATCATCATTTGTATTATATATAAAATCAGTAGATCAGCCTAATTTTTTAACCTCCACTAGATGTTTTTCTCTCTGTGTTAAATTGTTTCCCTAGTTCTGGAAACCATACATATTTGACCTCATAATCTCTAACCTCTTCTTATGCAAACCCTGTTCCCTAACTACCTTTTGCAACATAGATTCCTTGATGATTTTTAAACTTTAATTTCAGTCCTTGCTCTGCTTGGAAAATTTCTTTTACAGGTTCTTTATGATCTACCATGTGATTCTGAGGTGTTTTTTTTTTTTTTTCCTTCCACTGTGTGCAACCTCAATATTATTGATCCTTCTTGAGGATCTCAAAAAGAAGGTCAATATCTACAGCTTTTTCATCTCTTTTGAGCCTTAGCTAACTGTTCTTTAGGCAGTTTCTTTGGAGTTGCTGTTTTCTTTGTCCCATCAATTATGAAAATTTTGAAAGCTCTCCTTTTCTGCAATATCTGCATATGAGTAGCTCTGAATATCACATTTGTTCAGGTCACGTTGACTTTGCAAGTTTTTCAACTAAGTTTCTTTTCCCTTTGCTGATTGTGAGAGATATATTTGGAAAAAGGAACAGGTACAAAGTAGGTAAAGCATGGCAGAAAACAAAATCGACCTGAAGAAACTGGTCACTGAGTGGAGTTAGTTTGTAACTAATTAAATAAATTTCTGTTGAAATGAATGAACACATCATCAAAGTCACTAAAAATGAGGGAAAACTAGAGAGTTGTACAACTGTGTATCTAAAAATAATTATGCAAGTGAGGTCAACAGTATTGTAAATGAGGTATTTTTATGTCAGAGGTGATAAAGCTTTGGTACAGAAAAGAGAAGTAATTTTCCCACCATCATTCAGTATTACTGGGAATATAAAGTGTGTTCCCAGCCAACTGACCTCTTTTCTTGGCAACTCTGCTACCAGAGCAATCTATCCATATCACTTGCGAAAGTACAAGCTTCAGAAGAAGCAGAGACAGGAATAACACACGGTAAACAAGTATTCTCTGCATTCAATAATGAATTCCTGAGATACTCAAGAACACCAGAGAAAGACCAAAACTGGAATGGTAATGCTGGCTTCAGTTTTCATGTTGCTGGAGAAAACAGATTGAGAAAAGCACTGTAGTATATTAATGAAGAACCTGATAGACACAATGAAAATGAATTTTTCCCTTTTGAGAAACTTTACAGCTCACTAACAAAGTTACATTTAAAAAAAATCATTAACTTTCACTTACATGTATGTTAAATTTTCAAAATGGCAAAGACTTAAGATTAGGCCAAAGCTTATTCTGTTTTTCTTCTTTTTCCTAATTCCAGTTTCTAATTGAAATTTTCTAATTCCAGTTTCTACTAACGATGGCTGACTCTGAACTTGTTTTTCTCTCTCTCTGCCATTCATTCAATTAACACTTCTTTTCCAGGCCTGTCCTTTCTACATCTCTCCTCTCCAAGTAGGTGCTGAAGCCTTCACTTCTACCCCACCAATCTGGAAATATCTCTTCATTTACCTTGAGTCACTTTCATTTCAAAGTTTTTTCTCCTGTCTATGACCCTTTGTACAACCTACACAAAGAATAAAAGTACATACTTGGAGCATCTCTTGAATATATTACTAAAGAAATTCTTGGTGCTTGATCAAGAAAAACAGTCCTGCTTCCAAAATCTTACAGTATAAGAGAGAAAAAAAATACTATCAGTGGTTCAATGTCTTAAAGTAATTTAATTGATACAGTTTTAACTTTGCTCACAACATGTTAGTTTAGGTGTCTAGCTAACAGAGTTTGTTTTTCCACAGAAGTTCACACTTTGTTTGAATATTTTCTTTTCCTGAATACTTCCCAGTTAATTACAGAATAAGACACTTCTCCCACAGAGACAGGTTCTCAGCCTTGCCTCTAGCACACATTAGGGTGTATCTTGTCAGCATTATGTTTGTTGTTTTCCATGCTGTGCCTGGAGTCAATCCAGCCTATTGTCTTTCTGAGTCTGCTTTCAGCCTCACCCACCCACTCTGTTCCTTTTGTCCTGTCTGTCTGCCACTGTGAGTTGTGCTTTTATTTCTACTGACCTAAATATTGATGACTCATCTTTTCCCCGAGTTATTTGTCCTTAGATCCCATACAAAAACACCCTTACTTTTTTTATAGTGCATGTTATTTCTATGTGCATAAGATGGTTGAGATATTTCTAAGAAGCACAAGATATATTACAAATCCTGTACCAATACAATAGAAGTAGTCAAAAATTAGGTACAGTTTTGTCAGAGTTACAGTATATTTTCAATTAATTTTAAAAGTACAAGGAGTTTGACTACAAAGACAAAGCACAGGCCTGACGTCTCTGAAGTCAGTGGTCTGTATACCAGAATCAGATCTTTGACCACTAGGTTAGCCCTACAAGGAATTAGGTACTCCGACCTTCACAAACTCCACTTCTGTTGGCTTTTGAGTGACCTGAAACTTGTACTTCACTGTGTTGGAGATGCTGATTACTACTTCTTTTGTGCTTGTACCCATTTATCTAGTATTTCCAGGTGACCTAAACACAATTCTGAAGGAATATAGTAAGAATAATTATATAGTAATTTAATTGTACTTATTTTTAATGCAGATATAAAACATGGATTTTCAAGAATTCTTTTGACTTAAACTTCTGAAGTGCAAACACAAATTCTGCCTATCCCTGATTTGTTGTAAATTGAACTTACAAATGCATTGTAATACAAGGCAAATGAAGATCTGAACAAGATTCAACAGCAGTCAGCAGTAACTTTTCCATTTGTGTCTTTAAATACCCATTTACACACGTTGGTGTAATGACAATGTGTACTGAAGTATGAACAGTTCAGTACTCATAGGAATGAGAGTTAATTTTAAAAAATACATCCTTTTGTTAATATATCTTTTCTTTTCTATTTTTTTTCATTATGACCCCAGTTAGTTTTTGTTTAAGGGTGACTCAACTTCATTTTAAGTCTCCAACTTAGCTAGAGAAGTACACAGGAGATCCTATTGAGCCATGGCCTAAGCATAGAGAATTCTATTTATGTATGTCATTTTTCATATGTATTTTGCCATCATTTTGGTATTTAAGGGAATAATTTCCTTATAATAATTAAAATAATAATAATAAAAAAAAAACTCCAAGAATTTCTTGTTTACTGAGAAAAAGTGTTATTCTTCTAGATATTTTGTGTCAGAGAAGTAGGTAATGAATCTCTTTGATCTATCTTTGGAGCACTCCAGATAACTGCAAGCAGGTTAAATCAGATGTCAGACAGATCAATAGCTTAGAGGTGATGGAGTCATTGGACAAGCTCAGCACAAGCAGAAGGAAAGAAATGGTCACAGAAAATGTTTATGGGGGAATAGAAGTGATTTTAAAGTAACATAATAAAGGAAAATTAAAACTGCTGTTAAGGATAGATCCTGTAGAACTACAACGTATAGTCTTTCTCCAATGTAAACTAGGTTCCTACTAAAGATGCACATGATTTATGTAAACAGGGTTGTAAGTGAGGAACAGAAACAGGTGATCAAAATAAAAATGTAGTAATCTGAGAGTATTTTGAAAAAAAATGAAAAGTTCACATGCTGTTCACCACCTTTCCAGGATTAGTCTTTACATCTTTGTATTAACTCTATTGAGGCTTTCTGGATCATCTCCAGCTAAAGTATACTTTCCTAATAGTGGGCTGACAAAAACTATCCCTAATAAAGTAAAAACCTTAGAACACCAAATGCTATGCAAACACCCAATTAACTTGTAGTAGACTTTTCTCATGTGGCCACTACTGTACTATCTGCACAGCTTTGTGAAACAATCAGAGCGATAGGTTTAATTAATGATGCTTGGAGATATGAACTTACATTAACATGAACTTTTTTTCTTCCTTTTTATGTTGCAGTGCCTGTGAAAATATCCCGAAACTATTTGCAAATGCAGGTTGAATTTGCTGGGCAGATGTGTCTGGAAAAAGTATTGCAGAGAAAAATTGTAGTCGAAGAGATGTAGTTCTATTTTTTTCCTATGCCCTGGGTTAAAGCACTGCCATAGGATACAGAAGGTCTTGGGTCCTGTTCCTCAATATTTCTGGAGGAATCTAAATGCCCTACTTCTCAACAGAGTGTCTTACTTTTCTGAAAGAGAATTTTGGAGCAAAACCTCTTACTGCCTTGGCTGAAGCAAAAGACACCAGCAGTCAATGAAATAGAACAGGCATGTTTCACCAGCACTTTTATCTAGAAGCTAGGCGGTAGGTAATTTCCCGTGTTAAAGAAAGGAGGTTTATAATCTATTCTCCTGTGAATTTCTAATTATAGGTATGAAACAGAGCTGTACCAATACTAACACTGAGATCATCTTCTCACTTTCAGTAATTCAGTTCAGTAGGAGATTTTATGGTTTCAAATACATCTTTTTGCCCTTTCCATTTACATAACTAGCTCTCTTCCCTTTCTCCAACCCCAAGATATGTTCATGGTCCTGATTCAATTCACCATTGTGTAATTGTGATGTAGAGTTTTTGGGAAGCAGATTGCTGGGGTAGATCACCCACAAAGTGTGGTTTTCTTAAATCCAAAGGTGCTTGTTTCTTGCAAGCAGCATGCTTTCCTTCATGGTATTCCATTTGCAGGCTTCTTTTTTTTTGTTGTTGTTTTAAACCATGGTGAGACTCCTGAGACTTTTTACTCCACTAGAAAGGTAGTACGAAACAGAGTGAAACAATATAACTAAATAATCATGGCCTGATATCTTGACATTGCAGTTCAACACTTCTAAGTACAACAGCACTGATACATAATAATTTTGTGATACATCTATGGAACATTAAGATGCATTTGTTAGTAAACTGTAATTGGGTATCATTTAACCATGACTGGCTGCAATTTCATCCACTGAAAAGGTGGCTCTTTCAGCTCTGAGTGTGCAGAATTCAGACTCAGTGCAGCAGAATCCAACTTTCTGACAGTGATGTACACTCTACAGAGGACACAAAGGGCTCCTTTGTATAAAAGCAAAAAGAGCAAGATATTTTATTTTTGTCAACAGGGAAATAGCACAGTTTAAAGACATCCATATCTAAAGATGCAAACTTGTACTGAAAAATTCATACCAGAGGTATTTTGGCCTTCCAAAATCTGTTGCTTTGTAACAGGAAAAGAGCTTTTTATGAGCATAACTTGTCTAATTATAGATACTGCTACTTCACTTTTTCAGAATTTTCTTGCATTCAGACTTCTTCTGTGCTCAGAATATGTTTACTGTAGCTTTCTTACCTTTCAGATGACACTTAATTTACTAGTTATAACCACACTGTGACCCAAATGAGACATTTGATCTGTCTGATGTCCCTATGCAGGCTTATGTATAAATCAGTTAACAGAAGTTATGAGTCTGAAACAATTTTTCTGCTCCTATGCAGCTGGAAGGTCTTTGTAATCTCCTTCTACAGGAGCTACTGATTACTAACTTAGTTAGAAACCTACATGGGGTTTGAGGGAGAAAACAACAATGCAAGTGTTGTAAGCAGAATTCTGCCTGCTCCTTGTACTACAAGCACCAAGGAAATAATTTTTGCTGAAATACACTATAAACAGTTTTGCAGCAACAAATGGTTGTATTTGTTAACTTCTCTTTTTTTTGTAATAATCTAGTTATCAAAAAAGATTTACATAAATGTTGGATCAATTTCTAAATTGATACTTTAACAAATTTTTACTAGGAGATGTATTTTTAAGATTAACAGAATTCAGCACGAGTTGCCTTGATTTAAGGTTAGCCTTCCATAACTTCAGGACAATTTAAACCAGCATCAGCCAAGTTTAACATGATTTCAAGGGAATTGACCATGGCAAAAAAACGTTTACAGTTGAGGCAACTCCAGTGATGTGTGCATATAGTGTAACTGTGCTGACAAATTTAACAGTAGGATGTCTGTCTTGCCATGTCATTATACCTGAGAGTTACTTAACCCCTATAATAATTACACTCATAAGCAGAGGAGCTACTTAGGCATTTCTTAGGCTTCACATCATGCTGTCCATTGTGGAGGCAACTCCAACATGCGTCACTTCTTGAAATGCATAGGACTGGATAGCAGTTACATATTTTGAGGAAATAAAATTTAGAGCAATCTCTTCTTGAGGTTACTTTATACTTTTAAAAACCAGAGTGGTTTCCATGTATCCCTGAGCATAAGGCCAACAACTTTGCCTGGATCTGACATATGGAAATAAGTGTACTTCAGTACTGCAGTGGTCTGGAGCCAAATGCAGTATCTACACTCAAAAAGCTGAAGTCGCTCTTCAGCATTTTAAAAATGCAAATGGTTGCTACTCAGGGCAAACCACATGAGATTCACTTCATCTGCTTTGCACAGATCTGACTGTACAATGCAGCTGGGCATACAGATGCTGAAACAATGCAGCACAGCCAGAGCATACCAGTGAACTGAACGCCAAAGCTACAATTAGGATAAATAGTTCATTTGGTTAAGAAAGTATCTGTTATGCTTGACAGTTATTCTCTTGTTGGAAGAATGGACAATAATGGGGCACAACCCTTGCCTCACTCATTTTTTTAAGTCTGGAACTACTATGGAGGACCCATAACAACAAAACCTGCTTCATGGTCACCAAGAATGTAACAGGCATTTGCTACGTTGGATGTACAGACAGGGATAAGTGGTCAAAATATTGCAGACTAGCTTCCCTCCCTCCAAATTAAAGCTACCATTGCTCTCAACAATTAAATCATCAAAGAATCAGCTTTTAAAAAATGCTTTTATGTCCTTATGATCAAGTAAGAGTCACTGTTACCATAGTGGGACCCCCCCACTAGAGTCTGTTTATTTGTTTGTTATTAAGACAAAGTAAGAACATGACTCTATATAGTAGAGCAGAAAAAGGTCTAATTTAGCTCAGCATCCTTTCTGACGTGGAAGACAGCACAGAAAGAAGGCAAGCCTACAGTGATATATCTCTGGATATATTTTGAGGTGTCAGGGACTTGGGGACTTCTTGACCTGGAGGTTCCTTTTGAACCCACTGTACTTAATAGCATTTATAGACCTGACAACAGTGAACGTGCCTAGGAGATTTTGGAATTCATTCTGATTTGGCTTCTGGAACATCCAGCACATTCAGCTCCACAATTTAATTACATACTAAGTGAAAAAGTGCTTTGTTTATTTTAAACCTCTTACCTGATAATTTCATTAAGTGCCTACTCATTTTCCATTATTATGTTTTTTGCCTTTTCAATATTTCTAGTTATTCACAGTGCTCCAGAGCCACTGCCACCATCTCATTTGGTTAATTGACAGCATAACCTTAATGTCATATTCTCTATTCAGGCATTAAAGTTCATTTAATGGAGACCCTATGCTACATTTTGACTTAACTCACCTTGTGTTATATTTTAAGGTAATAGTGAACCTCACTATTACATTACCATTATCATTCACTCATATAAAATTCCTTACATATTTATTATAAAGGAAGTTGCAATTCAATTCTTGCATCTTACTACTTAGGCTCCCAACATATAAAAAGAATTACTGATACCACTGGTGTTTTGCAACCTTTTTAATTTAAGATTTTTCATTGGAATTATTATTTTTGGGTATATTCTTTTTTTCCTAAGACAGCTTTAACTTTACTTTTCAGGTATGTATCATTATTAAATATATGCTGTTCTATATCTAAAAAAATTCATACATTTTAGACTTCCCTACGATGTTTGAATTTGCTGTGCAAGTAGCCTAACCTATTTAGATTTAGGGAAAAGTTCATGTCTTTTAGTTGGTTTTAGTCTAAATATCTTCCCAGTTTCTGTATCTTCATACAGCAAATGTGGATGAGTCTCTACATGTGATATGGTTTCCTATGTCTTGTAAAGGAAACTGGGAGCATTTCAAGTCTTTTTACAGAGGAAATCTCACCTTTTTACATTTGAGTATTTTACTTTTGGGTCTTATTTTTTAGTCTTTTTTATTTCTAACTTCCTACACATCACAGTCACTAGAGTGAACATGATGTCTAAATGCTTTGGATGCTCCAGCACATTTTTGTTTAGTACAGAAGTCAGTCATCAGTAAAAAATAAAACCTCTGTGTGTGTGCATTACACCAACTGCTATTTACCTAAAAATGTTCCACTCTTCTTATCAGTGAAAGCAACAAATCCATCCTCAAGGTGTTTGTGTGTTCTCCATCTCTTTCAAAATATTTTCAGAACAGTGGTCAGAAGCAAATGGGATATCAAAGTGTCCTCAAACAATTTTGGGAGAAAGGCATTAAATTTATGTCCACCAGCACCAAAAATGCTTTATGACAAAATTTTTTTTTTTTTTTTTTTTTTTTTTTTTTGGGGGGGTGGAAGACTATCTCTTGAAACAGAGAGACACATGATTCTGTGATTTTCTTACACTGCTATGCATTTAAAATAAACGAATTCCTTTTTTTCCCTCTCTGTATGTAAGTTTTTACATTTTATAATCAATAACACTACTTCTTTTAATCATATTGAGAGGCTCAAGAAGTCCAGTGCTCTGTCTGGAGGCTTCATTATTACACTCCATTATTTGATAGCTGGAAGCATTAAGCATAGAGAACAAGCAAGAAAAGTAACTTTCCAAAATTTTACAACATCCTCCTAGGAGAACACTCCTAAGAATGCTGTAAGGAAGAGGCAATATATGCATCCAATTTATACTGAGTTTGTTAATAAAAGAACTGATTCAGATCCAGTGGATTTTGACTGAGTACAACCATAAAGGCTCTAAGTAAACTGCAGTGATGACTTCCCATGCAACTCAACCAGTTAAAGCCAGAAAGAGAGCTGCTAAACACAGTGTGACTGACTTTGAGGGAGAAGGTGTATATTAGGAAGAAATCAATATTCCTAGGGCTTCTTCACTACACACAGATATTCAGATATTTAGCTTCTTTTCTCCTTGTATTTTTGGTTACAATTTCTCAATTTCAATAATTTTCACCAATGGACTTCCTTCCACATATATATATGTGTCAAAGAAAATATTTACCTTTGAAAAGATCATTGTGCTTTCTTAGCTGAAAATTAAAATCAAAGTACTTTTCTTTATTTAAAATTTACATGGAACCATATCTTTTTATTATCCTAAAACCACATTGTCTTGTGAAAAGATGGCAATAATCTTTTGCACTCATACATTAAATGATTCCTAGCTATTACCACTTGAAACTATACTACAATAATTACAAGAGTAACAAGAAAGATTAATATAAATTCTAAATAAATATAACCTGAATATGAACTCTAATTGAATAAAAAACCAAAATAATGTATGTTCTTGAATTACTCTTTTTGATCAATGTGTATCTTGCTGTTAAAATAAGGCTAATATAATCAAATTTTAGAGATGTATGATGGACAAGTATGAGATGGTATATGTGGCCATTTAGCTTCCTCTTTCATTTTTGCAATTGACAATTCTTAAGAATCCAAATGTACACTAGATAGTGCATGTGATTCATAAAATGCAGTGAAGAGTCAAGTCCTGTGAAGCACCAGATCATAAATGATACTTAGGGGTGTCAGATGAGAAAACATGGTTGTTTTCAGAGATCATGAAAGTTGTTTTCCTTTTAGATAGCACCATTAAACTGACTGAATAAGATGGATAGAAACATCTCTACACTCACAGGCCAGTAATGTCTCAATTTTTCTTTTGCCTTTAGTGTTTTTTTCCTTAATAATGTGACAGCTTACTGTTCTTTATGATGTGGATTTTATAAAGCACTTTTCTAAAGCATCAGGTTTTTTATATATATGAAGCAGATACATTTATGGAACTTAGTGACAGCATAATATCAGTTACCACATCTTCTGCAAAGTTAAGAAAGCTCTCCAAGAAGTGCTGTCATTTAGCGTGTCAGGCAGCGCACACAAGCAGTATCTACCAGATGACCCTGGCTGCAGTGTCTTAGGCTGAGTCATGGAAGGCAAAGTTTCATGGTGATGATATTTTGCAGTAAATATGCCAGTATTATTAAAGACCACAAGGTTTGTGATAACCTGACAGTGTGAGGACTCAGGACAGGTCTCCCTGTACTGACTTGTTTCAGTTGTGAAAGCAGTTTTATAGCAACCTAAATGTGCTTTTTCGCTTTGTTTACAGTAAATGCAAGTTGTTATTTTGTGTGTGAACTGAACTTTCTGATTGCAGAATAAAATGCAGTTTGGGAGACATAGGATAATACCAGAGTTCCCAAGAAACACAAACTGCAGTTAATACAACCACAAAACACAATCACAACAAATCACAGTGGTCACTACATGCTTGTGGCTTTGTAATCAAGTAAAGCCAGCAGTGGAGGTAACAGAGGACTGATTGATTGGGAGACAAAGAAAAGAAAGGGCATGTGAGCAAACTGTGTTAAAACACATATAAAAATAAAACCAAGCATACTCAACACCAAGGAAGCAGCAGCTTCCACCCTGAACATTGCACTTTTCCTGTTGCCCTAGAATGCTGATATCTCACTGAAACCCTTCCCCCTTTTCTGCTTGAGGAATATAAGTATCAGCTAAGGACACAGGAATATTGTACAGGGAATTCAATACTGGAAAAAAGGTGCAGATAGTATGAATTTTTTGTGCAAGAATTTTATCTGTATTACTAATGAAGTTTTTCTGTGTTAATTTATTTTGTGATTGTTGGTAGCATTGTAGCTGAACTAATGACATATTTTTGTCTTTTGATAAGCTTGTTAAAATTTCAATCAGATTAACCCCTTAGCTTTGCATAGGTTTGTTCCCTTTTGCCTGCAACAAGATTTTGAGTGTTTCAACAGATACCAAAATGGGAACGGAAGAAGTTTCAAAAGTTTCCCCGGTATTATCCGCAGAGTAAATTTCAGATTATTAGTAGAACTTGTAGGGGAGAGTGATGATTTTAAGTAGCTGGCTGAAGGTAATGCATACTTCTGAGTCAGTCATACAGTATAATTCTGTAAAAAATGGAGGTGAGAGCAGCTCATTTGGATGGATGGAACTTGATTAATTTTTATTTTTTTGCAGCTGTGCTATGTTTCTTTCTGAGAATGAGGCAGTACAGCTGGAAGAAATGTAAGTGCTTGCTTTGTCTTAGCCATCAAAGTGGCAAGAGAGTCTCTGAAGAGAAGGAGGATGACTTACTGTCCAGCAGCATTTGGGCATACACAGCTATATCTTCTGAAGGTGCAACAGAAAGTGTGAAAGCTCAGACAACAGGCTGCCTGGAACTTTAAGGATTTAAGGAATCTTGAAAAGACAAGAGCAGACAAATGGACTCCGAGCTGACATTTTTGAAAGAACTTTTCTAGGGACCTAGAAGGAGGTATGGTTCGCTGTAATGGAGCATTTGCCTTCTTAAAATAAGGTTTTTATTTCTTGAATTGCTTAATATCACACATGGTATTCCTCTTTTACTTTACTCTCCATGCTGATGGGAGGTATTTAAATTTAGTTAAGCCCAATATTTGTACTTGATTCATAGCTGCATCTGTCTTTTTGAGAGCCCATGTTTTCTAAGAACAATAAAACAGTCCCTAAAAAAATAAAATGTCCTAGGCAATATCCATTCAAGGTATGCTTTCATCACTGGAAAATATACAAAACGTGGTAAGTTTGTCCTAAATACATTCTATCATCTTTTAGTTTGAAGACTCTTCAGTGAACCAGCTGAACCCTGATCTGTTTTTGTCACTGCTTGCACATCATTTGTCTTACCTTCCTTATTTACCCCTTCCCATGCATGCATCTCATTTAGCAGTATGTCTTCCAGCCTAGTTGCATCACCTGAACTGAAGCTTGTTTTCATGCACATTTGGAGAAACTATTGTTACTGTCCTGTAAAATCAGTGTTACAGGTACCAAAGATATCACATCACAGAATTCTCTGAATTTACCTTCTTTTACCAGTATTTTCCAACACATCAGTGTTTTGGAATCTTACCTCAAGGGGAACAGGCTTTCATATTTCTAAGATGAATAGCATTTTTCAGTTTTACCCCATCTGCAATTTCTCAAGTTCCTCTTAATCTTTTTTCTTTAATTATCTGCACACTCCTTCAAATTTAATATCATCTTCAGATTTCATTAGTGTGCTCTTTTCTTTTTCTTTCAGACTACTAATGTAGACATTAAACAAATATAACTCTTGCCAACCCTTGCTATCAAATGCCAACTTTTAGATTCCTTTTACTAATATGCTACTGTTTAATATTTCCGGTTTATGTACTCATTTAGGCAGTTTACAGCCCACATGGTTATGATCTTATTGAAGGCAATACTGAATCAAATTTTAAAACTGAAAATTCTGAAGATGTCACATCAAATGCCTCACTAGAATCCAAATGTATATGATCTACTTCATTACCATTGCCCATTAATTTTGTAATTGCATCAAAATAAAAAATGATGTTTGACTGATGAATTCTCATTTCTCAGTGCCTACTGTTTATGGCTCTCTTGTTCCAGCTATTAATAATGGAATATTTATTTCACTGCTTTACAAGGCACTCGGATAATATTTATGGCATCACAGTTGTCAGTATCAATCTTTTCTTTTCAGGAAATACACACATTTATTTTTCTCAATCTATTCCATACATTTTTCTTCATCTATAATTTTTTAGAAATGAACATTGGTAGGCTTACTGAAGTCAGTAATTCTTCTGGTCTAAAAGAAAATATGTCCTTGCTTGTGTTTGGAGTATATCATCAACATCTTCATGAACAGAGCTTTTAGAGAGCCTTCTTTCACAGATATGTGGGATGCAAGGTCAGGTGTTATCCATGGATACTGGGCCTGTTTACAAACATATCAACACCCTCTCAAGAATAAATACACCAGTTTTCACCATTAATTGCCACATAATCTCTAAAATTTGATGGCTCTTCCAGAACATGAGGGTAACCAAGCATTGGAGCAGGTTGCTGAGAAAGGCTGTGCAGTTTTCAGCCTTGTGGCTATTCATAACTTGACTGGGCCTGAGCAACCTGCTTTAAGTGGACCCATTCAAGCAGCGGATTTGTCTAAATGACTGACTGAGGTATCTTTTAAAACTAACATGATTGTGTGATTTTATGAATTTAATTTCTTGAAGGCTTAATTTTCAGTCTCAAATGTTAATTAACTTCCTGTAGTCATTCATTCTCATGTCAGTGTTACTTGTGCATCTGATGCCATTCCTTTTCTGCTATTTAGTCCCCATTATAAATAAAAATATTATATATATAGAGTCCAGCATTAAGATAATTACTAGCACATCATAAATCACAGCATATGTTTTCTGTGATAATATGTTTTTAAAATGGCGCTTTTTGGGTTTTTTAAGTGATTATTAATTTTGTCCTTTTTTTAATGCCTTTTTCCCCTCAATATTTTTTTCTTTAAAAACACTCTGCTAATCACTTTCAGTCACTGATGTTTGACTCACTATCTAGGCTAAAAAGAATACAATATAAATATGAGTATACATCATTCAAATATAAACTGAAACTTGACGATATTTTATATTCCCATCTAATTTTGTGCATCATTATGCACTTAGACATCTAGTGTGCGCATAAATAAGATTTGAATATGCCAATTGTTTCTAAAACATATATTTAACTATATTACACATTTCATGAGCATGACTTTGAATCAACAGCTGGCTCAGGTACTTTTTTAGGGTGTGAGTACACCCAAATTTGTGGCACATTGCATCAGTTCTCAAATTAATATCTACGTAAAGATTAGGTATGATTTGATCCAGAAGTAAAAATGATGAGCTAGAGGAAAATCCTTTTGGTGTAGAACTTTGCCCTGGCAAAGTGAAAGGCAGCTGGTTTTGTTTCACAAGCTAACTGTAAATGTGTAGGTTGTGTAGGCAATCAAACTCTCTTACCTTGGAAACATGGTAAGACCTCTTTATACTGCAGCTTTTGTAATTAAATTTCTTAATCTTAGTAAGTTCTCCTGTCTTATGCTGTTATTCCTAGCTAGATTTTACCACCAGACAGTGCAAACTTGTTCCAAATCTCTCCACAAGAACAGACATTGAACCAGCTCTCTACTTAATATCTTGACCCCTTTGTTAATAACTGTTATTTCTGCCTATTAACAGCTCTCAAAATCTAGACTACATTGTAATTATAAAACTTTTTAAATGGAAGAAATTGGTTATCTCTGCCCTTTTTAATTTGTAATCAGCTGATATATGTATGCTATGTTGTCAACCAAGTCCTCTCACAGTTAATTCATTATAATCTGCAGGCTGATATCTCCTTACACTTCTTAACTGAAAACATATTGTGTAAATATATCTCTCCATTCTTTTTCTTCTTTGTGGAGGAATAGAACTGAACAGTTGAAACCTTTAGGGCTTGAGATTCGTGTATTGCAAGCATGTGCACTTGATTTGAGACACTTGCACAAATTTAAATCAGAGAAGAATGTAACGTTGTTAGCTCCATACCATGTACTCTGAAAGAAAGTCAGGCTTGCTGAAGCATACATCAATTTATCTTTGAAGTTTGATACCCAATTTCTCATTCCAACAACAGCTACTTCCATCTTTCTGCATTTACCACACTTCCAAATATGTCTGTAGTTGTTTCTTTCATTTTGTAATACATTTATGAGATATTCAAAGTTTGAAAGTAACTTTGCAATGTATATTAGAAAAATATTTATTGCTAATCCTTTACTACTGACTTTTAATTTGTGCCTGCAAGCATCTTTGTGACATGATTTTGTGCAACTTGTAAGCACAAATCATTGAATTCAGATAGAAAATTGCTCAAAATACTTTTCTAGCCAGGCAGGTACTTATATAGCTCAGGTAGGAATTTGCAGACTGTTTAAAACTGAGCTACGTAACTATGGATAAAAGAATATTTTAAAACAGCCCCAAGTTTACTTATGTAGAGAATCTCTTTGTTTAACATTCAGACATGCGCTTGTCATCAAACCTGTTTTGATTGGATATACAAATTAAAAGCTAGTCCTAGGAGCTACTGAAACATTCCCAACATTCCCTAGAATACTTAAAGAATAAAATGTGCTTTGGTTACATTCATTAGTGGCCAAATATTATTTGAAACAAAATTACATGTCCATTACCCTTACATCAGGATTTGCTTGATTCATGGGAATATCACTGGAATTACAGTTATAAAAGCAGAAAGCATTAAAGGTATTGTAGTGAAACAGAATCCCTGTAGCATGCCTTAAGAACTATGACAATAGAACTATAGCTGAATATTTTCCCTAGTGCAATAATTAATTAAGTGAATTCTACAGAGTCCTGTCTATTTGTGGAATTTCCATATGCCTTTTACTTAACAAGAACACAAATACTTATGATATTGCATACTGAATACTTATAATCTGCAGAAATTTTAAGATCATTAGAAACTTATTTTAAAATTAAAATAACCACTTTCTCTATATTTATTGGATCCTTTATTAAGCACAAGAAGTCACTGAAATTGCAGACTGAACAAAGCTGATGTGCTAGAAAAACAGACCTGAAACTTGACATTCTTCTGCAGATTTATTTTACTTCTTTTTCACTGCTATACATTTTACAATAGATGTAACTAACATAAGTTCTTCTCAATATATACATTTTCAATACCTGTATGTGGGGAAAATAATATGCTCCTTCAAATGCATAAGGAGAGTTAAAAAATGAAGCAGAATTATTTCCAAAGATGGATCAGGGTATTCATTAAAAACTAACTTAATTTTTTTCCAGGTATACTTTGTATTACTCAACAATTCCCTTCTTTCTTTACAGTTAAACATAATTTCATTAAATCTGAGCAAAAGTACCAGTGCTAGGAGTTTTGCTGGACTTCTGCAGTGAAAATTTCTGAAAAATATATATTAGGTGGAACATTTAAAAGGCAGTATTTCACACTAAAGGGTAATATTTCAAAGAAATTTATATATGTAAGTACAAAATAGGAAAGCAAATTACTAAATGAATGTGGAAATGACAAAGTTCAGCTTCAACACAACTAATCTTTTTTAAATGAACAAAAACTGCATTCAAATCTGTGAATTGACATTGTAGCACATAACAATTAAAAAATGTTCCCAACACTTAATCCCTATTCTGTAGCTTTCAAAATACCTGAAGTGTCCAAGATATGCATTCTTACAGTGACTTAAGCTACAGTTAGTACTTTCTGGAAGAAAAATTAGATACCTTAAGGCTCAAGAAGTTAAAAAAGAAGTTTTGAGACAGATTCTGGACACTAAATTTGTGAGAAAGATCCAGGTCGAGCCTCAGTGGTAAAGGCTGCAGTATACAAACCAGCCACAGTTCACCTGGCTGAAGTACACAAGTTCTTGAATCAGCACCTGTGCTTGGTTGTGGAGGTGTCTCTGCATTACATGGTGCCTGGGCACCTTGATGATCCAGACTGGGAATCTATTGCTTGCACCACAGATCATTTCTGGGATTCGTGTGGTTTTCACAGTGAGTGGCAGAATTAATCTGGTGTCCGAATGGTGTGTGCACGGCCATATCTGGCCTTGAGTATGGGACACAGGCTGGAAACATGCTTGAGAAACACTCCTGGAAACAGCTGGGAACTCAGAAGGGGTATTGCCTGCTGAAACATACTGTGCATCAAAAATAGCTTAGTAAATCCTGAGCAGAAGTCTGCTTAAATAAATAAGACTTCCTACTTGGAAGTTTCCTTGGTTACAGAACAAAAACTAAGCATGGCAATACCTTTGGAATAGCTTGTGATCCTCAGAACCTTTAGTTTCAACAGAGGTCGTGCTGTTAAAAAAA
Organism: Zosterops lateralis; assembly: GCF_965231275.1. NCBI lineage: Eukaryota > Metazoa > Chordata > Aves > Passeriformes > Zosteropidae > Zosterops > Zosterops lateralis. The sequence continues at coordinate 85,125,714 of NC_139764.1, forward strand.
AACTTGTAAATAGATGCCTGCTCCCTGCCTTCTCACATGAATTTCTTCCTGAGCTCTGTGAATTTGAACTTGAATTTGAATTTTAGCTGAACCTAACTGCAGTATACATGAATGGTATAACATTCCTGGTATACGCCTCTATTAGGAAATCAAACCCAATCAGATGGCTTGACAACAAAGAAATAAATAGGTTATTTAAAATGTATTTATGTTGATTACCAGGATTGTAATTTGTTTTGTGTTCTTTATTTAAAGGTTATTTCAATTTCTCTTAAAGATGTGTATTAATAATATTAATAAGTGATTAAACACAGAATGAGAAATTCAGAAAAGATCTTCATTTGGCATATAGGCACACACAATAAAATTTTTTGTAAGCAACCAAGGGGAATTCAGAAATAAGTGTAGAAAAAGGTTGAGGGAGAGGGAGGGAAGGGGATCATGGATAGCACAGAGCAGAGGGAAAAACCAAGCTTTGACCTTGCCAGGTAATACCATTACATTTTAAGTTTAGGCGATGGCGTGGTGTGGAAAGAAAAAAAAAACTGATTTTACTCAGGCAAAACCCATTCAAATTAATAAACTGGAGATTTGAAAAAGGAGAATTTAATTTCTTCTACCACCTTCTTCCTGCAAGACTCCCACTCCCCATTTCTGATTTCTGAGACAATAGTCCTTCATACCCTGTTGACTCATTTCTTCTTAAATGTTTTGGGAAGGGCAGGTAGCCCTGCTTTTTTTTTTTTTTTTTTTTTTTTTTTTTTTTTTTTTCCCTTCTATTCAGTGTTGTTCAACAGTCTGTCTTCTCTTTTTATTCTCAATTTCTCTTTCTTGCCTCCCTTTTGATATTCCTTTTCCTCTTTTCTCCTTTTTTGGACTGCACTAAGCATATAACCTTTCAGTGTTTCCTGGTGTATATAGTGATCTCATATGTTCCTTGTTTATTGTAATCTGCTCCACTTATGCCAATGAACACAGTAGAAAACCACACCTCTTGGCGGGTAATGTTTACACCAATGCTTCAGGAAGGGGGAATGCCTGACTACTTGCAACAGAACATGTGTAAAAGAGAAGGGGAGTGGAAAAAGAGGAAAGAAACCTGTGCAGAGCTGCAATTACTGGAAGTCTTTCTACTGATGTTGTTTGATGATAAATGTCTGAATCAGAGAGCCTTCACAGTAACAGGTGTGTAAAGCCACCTACGCAAAGTAACTCAGATTTTTTATGTCCTTCACAAATGCTCTCAAGCTGCACTGTGGTTTGAACAACACTTACATTTACCTTTTGAAAAATGGTGTGAAGAAGAAGTATTGCCGCCACATTTACATTTTTATAGTATGGCTTGCTCTGAAACTGTTAGAGGAGATTGCCTGGCTTAAAGCCTGGCTCAATGATTCCTGGAGGATATTTTTTTCTGCAGTATGCAACTACCATATGGAGTGCCAAGAAGCATAAAAGAGATTTCAGAAGCAATTCCATGATTACAGTTCCTATACATTAAAGGCACAGAAGAACTGTTGTAAATTATCTATATGGTTCTTGCATAATAAATTACTTTACTCACATCACAGGTGACAGGCTTCCATTACAGATAATTTTGCTTAAATGCATGGCAATCTTTTTAAACGAATGACTTCTAGCTTCAGAACTCCTGATTCTGACAGTATTTAATTCCAGACTTGTCATTAAATGTCTTCTGAGTGACCTTGATTGAGCAAATTATTCTTCACTCCACTGTCCTTGTTGTCTCACCTCCTGTGGTCTGCCTGTCTTAGGTATTCAGATAGTGACAATTTCTAGAGTAGAGAGATAATTTTATCACTTTTTAAATTCTTAATGCAATGGAGCCAATAGTAGTCTGTAGGAACTTCTGCAATAAATACTTAAAAATGATAATTAATCATACTAATAGGATGACTTTTGGAACACATGAGTGGCAAGAAAGAGTAAGAGTCAATTATTTCAAAGATTTGGACCAGAAGATGAGTTGCAATGAGCAATGGTTGAGGAACATACAAGCAGCACCACCTGTGAAGGCTTTGATTGAAATGACTCAGCATAGGGAGGACAGAGGGAGGATAAGAATCCCGTTTTCCATAGCAACCTTCAACTCTCTTAGATATGAAACTATTTTTTTTCTCTGCTGAAATTGTGTGGTATTTTCTATAATCACTTCTTTGTCCATTGAAAATGTTTCTGGCCACAGCCATTACCCAGCTCCTGGATAGCACTTACTGCCCTCTCTTGGCAATGAGCAGACTATGCTCTATATCCTCAGAGTCTCTTGGGTAACTTTGTTTCCTGTTTATAGTATTTTAGATGCTTTTATTAACTGGACTTCCAGCTCTGTAAGTTCATGGAGCCTATAAAAATTTCAGATTTTTTTATAGGATAGCCCCAGTAAAAATGGACTCTAATTCCTGGAAGAAGTGAAGTGATATTTTAAACTTCTGGAGTATTTTGCAGAGGATGTGTACGTACTGAGAGAAGCAGGTGTCTTACAGCACACAAGAAGTGCAGGATAATGTAATTTAAAATTGCACCAAAGCACAAAATGACTGAATTACGATTACACAGCTTCAATACTGTCATTTTCCAACTGTCTAGAACTCAAACAATCACATTAATACTAGTTCTTTCATCCTAGGATTTTTTTTGGTTTTATGAAGGTCCTTAGGTTTAAAAGATAAACAAGCAAGTCTTCTCAACTTCACTGTTTGAAATCCCCTTATATTTTACTAACAATCCTTTGGAGTTTAGGAATTTTGGGTTTTTTTTCTCCTCAAGTTCTGAGTGGAGTGCATACCAGTCAGAACCTTTTGACTTTACAGTGTATTTTCAGTGCACTTGTTTTTCATTTCTCCTTCTCCCCACTTCTGTTGCAGTCTCCCTTCCTTAAACACCTTTTACTCCCTCCCCCTCTACTGTTTCAAATCTGCCCACTTGGTTTCTTTTGCCAGCATCTCTCTCTCCTACTCATCACGCCAATATTCCTTCTTTATACACCCCCAGGTGTTCCTCTTCACTCTCAGGCTTTGAAACTAGGCTGTTTCTTTCCCTATGAATCAAGACACAGGAGTTTTCCTCTATTGATCTTCTATAGCCAAGTTCCACACCAATATTTCAGCGCATTCAGAAATAATTTTAAGAACTGTAATGCATAGGATAGAGTTGATCTTCAATAAGTTTAGCAATAAACCACTCTACAACCAACTCTATGTAGTATATTCTGTTATTTTTCCCAGTTTCTTATCTTGTCTTCATACATTATAATGCTTTCACTGAGGTGCCTACATGCGTTTGACACTATATATCCTATGCCATAGTATGTGAGACATTAATCTTTCCAATGAGCTAAGTTTAGATACCAGGAAAACTCCACCCCACTCCATCCCCTTAAATCCTACACAAAGAAATGTCTGATAATTTAGCTTAAATTTTACCCCCTTTACATTTTAGGCAGAGAGGAGTAACAGACATACACATAATTACCAGTCCAGTTATACTTACACAAAGTTGTAAACAAATGAAAACTTGGTATCAGAAACTAGAAGATAATTTTAAAATCAATCAATTCTAAAATTATCAGGCTACTTGTGCCTCATAATGCTTAGATGTACACTGTAAGTGTTAATTCCTTCCCATGTTGTGTTACTTTCTGTACTCATCTGTGCGACTTTTCCCTCCTGCCTCTGCACAAGCACCTGAGAACTTCTAGGGAGTTGGAGGCTGAATGGGAGGCCAGCAGGCCTTTCTCCTGAGCCCCTTCCAGCTACTGCAGTTTGTTGAGATATGAATTCCCATCTCTGAAGGACTGGCTTCTCTCCTTGCTGGAAAGAAACCATATCTGAGGAAAAGATGTGGTAAAGAACCAGGGCCCCAAGGGCACTTCCAGGACATCATGTCCCTGCCCTGCGACAGTCCTGGGGTTCCCCACACCTGCCCACATCATCTCCCCTGGGCCATCAGCCCCTGCTTCAGTGACACCACAGCAAGGCTGGAGACCAGCCCCTCCCAGCCGTGCCCTGCCTGGCCTTGGGCCATGATGACCTGAGCTCACATCCTGGCCTGGTCTCGGCCCATCCTTGTCCCCATGGAGATACCAATGCCCATGGCTGGGGCTGTCCCAGGGCACCCCGGCCGCCCTGCAACTGCCTTGGGCAGTGGGATGGGCCCTGGTTGTCAGACCCTTTGGGGATCCTTTGCTGCTCCTGGAGCACAGCCCCAGGGCACTGCCAGTTCCTACTGCACCCTGACACCATGAGCAGGAGCCCTGCCTGTCTGTACCTTTCACTTTGCTGATGAAAGTGTGAAACAGTGGGGACCAGTGAGGCCAAACTTTAACGCTGTTGGAAACAAATCAGTTTCCCAGAAAGCTAAGCAAAGCAATAGAAAAGACAAAGTATGCCTCATGCATTTCCTGTGCTGAGGAATGGTTTAGGTGATGCAGAAATAATGAGTTTACTAGGCTTCAGTGATGAAAGGAAAATATTAGAAACTCATAAGTGCAAGAAGCCATTGGAAAGTTTCTTACAGATAGTCATTATGATATCCTTGGACACGATGCTTATTTTTCTGTTCCTAACATAAATAGAACATAATAAATAAAAAGGAGAAGGTAAATGCAATGCATCATTTATGTTGGTTTTAATATCTAGATTCGAGATAAAAAAAAGCAGTTTTAAAGCAGCCTGAATATATGTGCATTTTATGGATCTTGGTTGAAAGGGTAAAATACACCCACGTATTCACACATAACACAAACACACTTCTTTTCTAATTCCAGACTGACTTTTAAAGTACTTTCACTTTACTGGATGTAAAGGGTTTGGGTATTTTTTTGTGATTTCGCTGGTATTCTAAATTATAATTTTTATAATCATACATGAATTTAACTGCTTTTCCTTCTAGATACATGACAGCATCTTCTAAATGGTAACACAGAGTATTTATTGCTTTATGGACATGGATGGTAGTCGTGGTCCTAGGGACCCTCAGGAGGGAAGCTGGCAGTCAGCTGAAGAATATAGAGTGAATTATTTCCTGAAAATGAGAACTGAAAAAAATGTTCGTTTTCAAGACTTCAGGCTTAATACAAGAAACACAAATAATCTAAGATGACTCTTGTCTGAATCACTGCAAAGAGTGATCTACGTTTTGTGGAAGACGTATTTTGTATTTTTCTGTCAACAGTTTCGCACACAGTTATTGTGGCAAAGAGAGTGATAGAAACTGAGAGAAAAGAATAGCCGTTTTTTCAGCTTTCTAGTTCTGTTGTCTTAGTGCTAAGTGGTGTAAGTAACTGAGATGAAGCTGTGAATTGCATTTATAGACACAGAGGATCTGGAATCTATAGTGAGCATTTATCAGAGAAGAAGGACCAAATTAGAATTGCAGCTTGAAATATAATTTCCAAACAAGATTACAACTGCAATCTTCAACATCCCCATCAGAGGAAGTGAAGAGGCAGGTACCGATCTCCTTACTCTTCTGACCAGTGACAGGACTTGAGGAAATGGCATGAAGCTGAGTCAGGGGACGTTTAGGTTGGATTGCAGGAAAAGGTTCTTCAGTCAAAGTGTGTTTGGACACTGGAAGAGGCTCCTCAGGGAAGTGGCTACAGCACCAAGCCTGGCAGAGTTAATGAAGGATTTGGACAATGCTGTTAGGCCCATGGTGTGATTCCTCAGGGCCCTGTGCAGGGCCAGGAGTTGGACTCAGTGCTCCTGGTGGGTCCTTCCCAGGTCGGCATGTGATACGGTTCCATTCTATGATTCTGTGAGAATTATCAGAATACGTCTGTCTTGCAACTATGAAATAGCAGTCCATACCAGTCATTATCTTATCCTATCTTACAAATATAACATGACTGCTGGTATGGTACAACTGCTTACGAATAACCCCAGACACTTAAAGTGCCTCAAACTGCCACCTGCCCTTGCCGCCGGGTTATTGCTCATTTACCCAGGGCCACAGGCAAGTGAGGTATTTGCTCCTGTCCCTCAGCACAGGCTGTTCTTGCTATGGGTGGCCAATGTCACACTTTCAAGCTCCTGATTGCAGTGGAAAGATGCCCACAATAAAGTAACAGTGACAAGAGCAATAGAAATGCCATTTCTCCTTTGGAGAAATTAGGAGGGAAGAACAGAGTTTTAAACCTCACCAGGATTGATCATTACTGACTCTTCTGAGCTAATGAATAAGAAGAAAGATTTAAATCTATTTCAACTCAGATATCTTTCACCTGACAACTGAGAACCTCTAGGACACAGTTCTAGAGGCCACATATCTCTGAACTGAAGCAGTATATTGTAAGGGTCTCATCTCAGCACACTGTAGTTAATAACAGTCCTTCTGGTTTCAGAAAAAAAACAACCAACAAAAAATCAACAAACCCCAACTTGGGGACTTTTTCCTTCTACTCCCACTCCTATTCTCCACCTCCCACTCCTGACATATTATAAGAAAAATCTCAGACACATGATGGAACAGTTGATTTTTTTTCTATGACCCACTCAATCAGAAATAAAAGAAATACCACTGGTAAAGCACCACAGTGTATAAGCAGCAGAATAAGCCTGGGTGTTTTTACCGCAGTTGAGGGAGACACTACAAATGAACCTGTGTAATTCTTCTTGTCATGTTGTAGATGCTACACACAATTCTGCACCAAAAATTTGTTTTCTTGAATTTTGTGGGAAGAGGATAATAAAAAAAGGATAGAAAAAAGTGGCCAGGAAGTGAATTTCACTTCCATGAAAAATGTAGAATATAAATGTATCCTATCAAGTAGACAAAGTAGACAAAGTTAAGCCATCTTTCTTTCTGTCATTTTCTCAAAACAAATTATGCAATAGAAAAAGAACATAAAAAACTCTCTTGTAGACAACTATGCAGAAATATTAAATAATTCACTAGATTCCTCCAGAAGACCAGCAGATGATGGCAAAAGAGCAATACCTTTGTCTATTCTCAGTGTGACTGGAAAGAAAAATATAAAACACTAAATCTGGATATAACTGTGTTTATTTTTAAATAGGAAATGAGGAACAACAGTAAGAATTAGTAGCTCTCAAATATTTTGAACATAGTTTATTATTTTGCCAATGTTAAAAGGTATCTATACCACTAGTGTTTCTCTAAATCAAATTTAAATCCTCACTGAACATGAAAAAAAAACTGAGAAAGATAAAATGTCTTGGTCAGTTTCAGTCCACATACTTTAGAATTAATTGCCATTCTCCTGCAGTTTATTTAAGAGTGTAGCTCTAAATCATGGAAATTACATGGGGGAAAAACCCATATATTTATTTAATTATATTTAAAAAAATTGTCTACATGCTGAGGATTTAATAGGACTTCAGTACAAGAGAAATAAGTGCTAGGAAGTGATACAAAACTGCCATAATTTTCAGGAGGATTTGCCACTGATGACTACTGAAGAAATGAGTCAATGATTGCTTAATGAATTCCTGCTTTTCTACTCAGGCCAAGCCGTTTGATTTACTGGTTTGTTTCCCTTCCCAACAGTATAACTTTGCTGTATAGGCAGAAACTCTTCAAGTCAGAGATCATCCTACTTGACAAACACTGCATGTGTGTTTGCACAGGTCCTACAACAAATCTCAATCCCTTCAGTTCCACCTAGAGGCACGAGCGCACAACAGCAGCAGGAATCACCCAGCACGGACGGGACGGACTTGTGCATGGGCAGGGGAAAAAATGAAACGAGTAAACCACGAAAATACTGTTTTTATGGAGTTGTGTCTTGTTGTCCTATTCTCAGACCCAGGTGATGTTTTCCTTGTGTTAAAAACATCTGCAGGTTTCTGTTTCTGGGTAGATCCTCTTGTGGTGGAAGCATCAGAGCTGACCTCTCTGTGCTCCACTCATTACCCAAGTCACTCAGCCATGTGAAGTCTGTAGGAAGTGACCAAACGAGCTCGGGATGGGACACATCCAACTACATCCAGGTGCAAACCCGAGCAGAGAGGAAATCAGTATAATCACGAATCCCATTTCCTGACATCAGTTTGGTCAGTCTGAAAGGTCCATTTGTCACAGGAAGCAAAGACGAGTATGTTAAAAGGTCTGCTAAAATACACCTTCAGATTGATTAGGTTGAGGGCGTCTTTTCTTCTATATCTACAGAGAACTCTGGATTCCCTGATTAAGCTACTAGGAAAAAAAAAGTTAAAATAATAAAGCATTTCTGTGACTTTTATGCCTTTGAAAAACACTAATTTTATTTCATGACTCCTGATTTTCCTGTATTAATATCTAAACATACCATGACCACTATAATACTCTTTCAAATGTTGTCTTAATTATATACAATTAAGTTATGAGCTGCCAAATGTACTTGGAAATGACTACTCCTACCACACAGTGCTGAAGTTCACACATATTTCATTGCACTTCAGACATACTAAGCCCAGTTTACAGGTCACACTCCCATCTGATCTGGTCCGGTGTTACTTGTCAGATTTCAAGTTACACTTTATCATAGCAGACGAGAATGCTCCTCCCTATCTATTAAAACTCATTAAGCCAATCATTATTACTGAAGACTAGTCAACAAATATAAAACAAAGCAATTTCTGCATAAACTCACATTGCTTATATTTGTAGTATTTCCTATCTCTTTTATTAGATATTAGTCTTCTGTAGAGCTACTTTTTGTGGAAAGCAGAAAGACAAGTTTCAATACTTTAAATACCTGACTTCACATTTTGTGTTTGTACCCTCAGCGGAAGTAAAACAGCTGTTCCGGAAGCTTCTCAGGCAAGATTTCTCCCAGAGAAAATTTTTCACATAAATCTGCTCAGGTGAATAATATTTTGGATCAGATAAAAACTTTCCATATCTTCAGTTTTAACTGGAGAAACTTTAAAAATTAACTAGTGTGCCTATTTACTTTTTTAAAAGTCAATTTATGATTCCTGAATCCAAGGTTATTTAATGTAGGTAGATGTTTTGCCATCAGTGTATTTATTGCTTGCCAAAGTCAGCTTCTGAAATGGCAACATATAGAATTCATGAATATAAAAATTTCTCTCATCTCTGAAGTGTTGAAATAGAGGTCCCACCATTTGTGCAGTACAGTTCTAAGTCATATTTATCTCCCTACTAACTTTAAAATAGCCTCTTCGAAGGTCAAATCTGCCATTTGTATTTAAGAAGCATATCTAATTCTATTTCATTAGAAGATGCTTTACCAGCTTTTTCCAAATCAATTTTGACTCAGATAGATTACCAGCTAATTCTTTGTCCTCCTCCGCATCATTAAAGTGCAATATTAAATCCATGTGCCCTACTTTTGTCACTCATGCTCAAGAACATGAATTCAGATTGAAAGTGTTGTGAAGAAAGGGTTACTATATTTTCTCTGCCCAGAGTATCTATTTTGAAAGAGAAGTTTAAATAATGCTAATTTGTTAAATCTTGCAAAAGAAAGACTGAGAGATATTTGAGAACAGCAGGTACATTCACCAGGAAAATGACAGAAAAGAGTGATTTAACCTGGATAACACTGGCACAAGGACAAGCCACAGTCTAACAGGTTTTGTGATAGAGCTTTTATAACCAAAGCTTACAATGTGATCACCTGCCAAAGCTGGTTGCAGTGATCCAGGACGCCCTGTCCGATCCTGCTAGAGTGAGAAAACACCATGATAGTTTTGCAATTAGACTCTCAGTGGTATTTTGCATTTCCACTCTCTCTTGCATTATTTTGTAAAGACAACTGTAGTACATGTTAATTTTTTCCTCAGATTAATTTCTTCAAATATGGAAACTATTAATTACTGAACCATATACAAAGGAAACTTGTTAGCAACGTACTGCAGTAAAACAAATGTTAGGTGGTTCAAAGATGTATCTGTATTTCTGAAGAAAAGTTAACTGAAAGTAAACTGGATTATGCTGTCGCATACAACTGATATAGTGGTGTGGTTTTGGTTTTATCAGTTTTATGTATGTATTTGTTCTTTGTTTTATATTGTTTTTTATAAGCTGAAATGGTCTGCCCCATGTCACCCAGGTTCAACCCTTCTTGGTTTTACCCCAACCCCAGTTATGTGTCAATCATAAGTTATACAGCCCCTGGGTCCTGGGTCTGTCACTTTGGGGTCTCTCCCAAAAGTCTGGAGAGTTCCATTGAGGGCCCCAAGTGATTGGACAAGACTTCGGCTGTCTTCCCACCCAAGTTATTGATTTGTTATAATGTGTGTCATTTACCTGCAGAGCCATACCCACATGATCCCTGATTTGTCCTCAGTTAAACCCATCCCTGAATTCCTCCCCCCATAAAAGATGTTGCTTTTGGGGGCTCTCTGCTTTTTCTTGCTGCTTCTGCCAAGGGGTCACTTCTGCTGAGGGGTGTCTGCTGAGGCAGATACCCTGAACTGAGGTTATCCCCACTGGGGGATAAATAAAGCCAGTAGTTAAACCTGAGCTGACTCCCTTTCTTTCCTGCTGTCGTCACTTGACTCCTTCAGGCAAACAAGAACCCAAGGGATTGGTGAGGTTTGTCCTGATACCAACCGTGCCCTTTACTGTCGAGGTGTCAGGACTGGCCGAGGCAGAGAGACAAGACACCTCTACAAAACTTAAAATCCAAATCAGTCTGTCCTGAAGTTTCACCTTAACATGGGTAAGGTCAAAAGTTATTATATTCACTGCAAACATTAAATGTAATAAATAAATTAAGAGTGGTGAAATTTCTTACATTTCAAATTAAATTTAGGAAGAAATATTGTACAATTTAAAAATAATTTATCATAGGGAAAGTCCACTGTTAAAGAGACTCAGAACATCTAGATTCAAAATTATTCAAAACTCATCACTGGTGCCCTTGCAACAAAAATATATATTGTATAATTTAATATTAGGACTGTTCTAACACCTGAAGGTGTATGGCTTGCACATTTGCATAGAAGTGTATGAAGAAAATATAAAAGTGAAAGTTGAATATTTGTCCCAATGAAAAAATGTCTTTGGCTTCACTTCAGAGTAGGTGTATATTTAATTAAAAGATATTGTATGTACTTGTAAAATTCAAAGGGTGAGTGAAAAGGAAGCATAATACTGCCATAATACAGCAATTCTGTAGCAGACAGTGCCAGAGGCAGTATTGTAAGTACCAGCACATCCACCAGAGGAGAAAGCCACAGTACTGGATGTTTTCACAAGAGCTAGTAGAGACAAATTTCGATTTATTGCCCTTGGGTCATGAATTTTCAGTCATGTACTGCATGCACATTTGCACACATGGAGTGGTTTTGGGGGAAGGAGGCAGTATTAAAGTCTGCTGTTCAATTCAAAGTGTTACAACACATGATACAAACAGACAAATCTTGATTCTGCCTTTACTTGCCTGCTAGGTGAAGAGAAAATGCCTGTGTGTTTGGAAATTGGTTTAAATGCACTTAGGTAGCACATGGAGAAGGGATGGTTTACATGGAGATATTATTTGACCTTCCCAGCAGGCACATGTAAGGCTCAGATTTTTTACAATGTAGATGAAAGTCACCCACATCACAACTTATTGACGTTCAAATTAATATTTCCTAAGTCAAGGGTTTTTAATACGCTTGTAAACAGAACTAAAATAATAAGAAAAGAAAGAGGAGAAGAAAACATTAGAGCAATCTAACTGCATTTTTCTGCTAACAATTTTCACTTTGGTAGTAACAGTCCAGCAGATAATAGTCTATCAAGCGCGGACAGCTGAAAATTTTTCAGAGTAGCTCACATTAAAGGCTTCAATCTATTTCTTTCATCATCCTGTTACATAATAGATTTACATCTCATCTCTATATCTGAGAGTTTGGAATTTGGGGAGCATGTCTGGCTGAGAACAGAATAAAATGTTAGGAGAAAAATTATGCTATGGCTACATAGCTATCTGATTTAATAATTCCTGCATTTATAAATGGCAAATATTCCTTGACCCAAAACCACGTCTTGGGTACCTTATATATTCCACCATTTATAGAGATAGTTATATTTACTTAACACTACCCTTCTGAGTTTAGAATTAGGCACTTTCTGCCTTTATGTTATAGGTCTACTATAGATCTTGTAAGTTACAGTGACATTTCTGCAGTTGGTTCTCTTCCTTCAGTGCTCTCTCTCAATAACAAACTCCAAGCCCACAAGTATGATGAAGTATTTTGCCTGATCATTTTCAATTTCTATACTAAGATTGTAGTATATGGCATAATAATAGGAAAAGAAAAGACATTTGAGTATGATTGACAACCCCAAAAAGTCATAGTTAGGAGAATATATTCAGCTATTGGAATCACTCAGAACTGTAAGAAACTTTTGGCCAAATGTTTTCATTGTGGTGCCTTTTACCCACCATAACAAAAAGACATGATGTAGCCTTACAAAAGGCAACAGTGTATTTTTTTGGTATTTATATATTTCAGAGGAAGTGACATTCTCATTATATATATTGTTCATCAGCATGAAAACCTGATAAACAATGTACTTTTATCAGATAATAAATGGACCCACTTTACATTCCTTGAATGTATGAGCAAAGAGATAAGGATTATTATTTTCATAATGTATTAGAAAATATGGTGGCACAACCGCTGGATATTTCTAATAAATGGACCAGATTTAGTCTGTTCATATACAATATAGGGGAAAGAAGTGGCCTATGGCAATGCTCATTATATATATGTCTAGCTATATGTTTTTATAGGTTATGAATTTCAGTCAAACTGTGAAATTCAATTATAAAAATTGCTGGAGTATTGCAGGCTAAAATATATGTCTAGAGAAATGAGCAGATCTGAGTGTATTTTATAGCAGAGAGATAACATAATTTTCTTGAAATTATACGAGAAGATTTAAGAAATGTAACATGAATTGAAATATCAAGAAAAAATATTGCTTACAGGAACTTTTGCTGATCAGAAAAAGCAAAAGTATATTTAGTACTAGCAATAGACTTTAACAGATTACTTCTTACAGAACTGCTGACTCAAGAAGTTTTCTATGTTTTCCTGTCTGAAAGTCCCTCTCTATAAAACGTCATCTCTCCAATTCCACCTAAGGGTTACTTCAGAGATTTTTTTGAATGTCCATAGGATGAACATAGAAATAAACTGCAATATTAAAGCGATTTTTTTTAACCTCTAAATTTCCCACTGAAGTCACTGTTGATACTTTGGAAAATATTTGCTCAACATTTCCCCTGATTTTATGTGGAAGACAGAGAAAAATCTTATGGTATAAAAAATGTCTAACTTCTGGGTCGTAATTCATACCAACTTTCTTTAAACTACTTCCATTTCTTCTGCTCTGGATCAAAGAATGCAAACAGTCAACAGTCAAAGGCAGGCAATTTCATTGTCCACATGCAACATCTGCAGTCAGATTCTTCCTTTGGCAAGTCTCACTCCTGCATTTAAACAATGACCAGGACCACTGACTTTCTGACTGGGAGATCTTGCTCCACAACAAAGAAAAAAACCCAAGTAGACAGATACCAAATGTCCAACGTGAGTACAAAGTGTGTGCACATAATAAGCAGTACCCAGCAAAGTGAAAGTTGCTGTTCTTTCAGTGTTAAATATAGAATGAAATTAATTTCTTGAAATGTGTACCTAACATTAATCACATATCATAGTCTTAATCTTATAAGCATGTATAGTTAAGAAATTACTATGGCCCCAAAAAGTGTATTTATTTTTATTTTAGTCTAAGAAAAGAGTATTCCTTTGCCATGATACAGCAGTGATTTTTCTCAGAAAAAAAATGGCTCCTGAAATAACTTTAGTTTACAGAATCAGAGAAAACTATCCTGTGCTGAGCTGTTTCTATCACTACTAGGTAGCTACCAGTGTCGAAATCAGCAGCTGAAGGTAGTGTAAATATATCGTCTTCACACTGCAGTACACTGCAGCGACTAGGTGTAGAAAAAGTTTATAATTATTATTTTTCCCTTTGCATCTAGATATCTTTGGAGATAGCTGGCATCTGTAGTGATACTTGAAATATTGTGATCAATGTTACAGATCACTGGATGGGAAAATCAAGGAAACTAGAAATAGCAAAATGTGGGATGCTTCTTGGTAAGTGTTATTTTGCAGTTCATCACAAGTCCAACACTGAAATGTTGCCATTAGTCACATATATGTGTTGCTGTTTTTATACACAGAAGTAAGGCTTAAAACTAAAAAAAACAAAACAAAACAAAAAAAACCCAACAAAAAAAACAAAACAAAAACCAAAAAACAAACAAACAAAAAAAACCACCACAACAAAACAAAACAAAAAAACTCCCCCCCAAAAAATCTTCCAAACTAAACAACAACACTGTAATCATTTTGGTTTTAGTATTTTCCCTTCTCAAAGGGAGGGTTTTCCTCCTTACTTTCAAAATCACACAGAATAGGAAAACAACACAACATATAAACCAAAATATTTCCTCTGGAAGTTTGCATCTCTCTGTACACATATGGGAGGATCCGGAAGGTTTGAGGATATATGATGGAAGATTTAAAACATTTTTTAAAAACTTCTAGTTTAATTTGTAACAAAGCATATCAAAATTTCTAATCCCATGTTGAAGACAACTTCAATTGTGCAAACTTAGAGATGATCTTTAACATTGCCTCCCTGTAGATTTCAGATAGGGATATGTGTTTAATCATTCTTAGTCTAATATTTTGGTGAGATGTGGTCTTAAGAGAAATTGCGAAATGGGAAAGTCACATATGAGAATTATTTCTTTGTGAACTAAAACATCAGAATCTCTTTGAGTTTCATCTGATTTTTAGAAGGCACCAAATGACTAGCAGGAAGATGCCTGATTTTATCAGATTTGGACTGATTCTAGCCCAGGGAAACTGTTGCTGTGGGGTAGGCGTTAAAGAGCCATGTGTTTAAATAACATGGTAATCATGGCAGTGAAAATAAAATTTACAAACCTGAGAGTTAGGTGTTTAAGTTTCTTTTAATAGTGAACAGGAAGAGTTAGGTCCTTGAGCACAGTATTTGCAGCAGCTTTGAATAAAACACATAAATGAATCAATAGAAAACTGCAAAGTGAGATGTTAAGAATTTCACCTAGTTAATGCCTACAGGGATTGACAATTGAAACCACTTTCCATTCACAGATAACAGCGTCATACAGATAACTGGATGATTCCCTTTTAAATAAAGCCACCAGAAAAACAGGAGCATCTTTTACCTCCAAGAGGGGGCACTTGGATATAAGATTCTCATCAGGCAGAAGGAGTTCACAAGCATCTTATCTCTTGGTGTGGAAATTCTAGATTGAAGATCACTCTTTTTACAACAGTAAAAAGATTGATCTTCAGTGTAAAAAGAGTGATCTGCAGTCTGCATATATAGAATATATAAATATATAATTCATAGGGCCAGAAAATTACAAATAGGCAGAATATACTAACCATATGGTGATGTCTCTTCTCTGGAAAGTCTGGGAATCCTGCTTCAGGGATTTCTTTCATATTTGACACTACAGAACCCCTGAGAGTTCACATGGACTCAGAAGTTGTGGGTTCAATGTCTACCTCTGAATTCTTACTGTTTCACCACTGTTGAAGTTAAACAAGCACATCTGGGCTTCAGATTTCTCATTTGTAAATCTGCAATTAATTTCTTTTTTAAAATGACACTTATGAGGTCTAGCATACCGTATCATCTTAGCAGCAGCAGTACTTCTTTTACCAACAG
Source organism: Zosterops lateralis (assembly GCF_965231275.1). Classification (NCBI taxonomy): domain Eukaryota; kingdom Metazoa; phylum Chordata; class Aves; order Passeriformes; family Zosteropidae; genus Zosterops; species Zosterops lateralis. The sequence continues at coordinate 85,141,437 of NC_139764.1, forward strand.
AGACCTCTTAGAGCTAGGGAGAGTGAATTAAAGAAAATGTGCAGCTTCGGTACCTAAGGAATCATCTTATGATATGCAGCTTTGGTGCATCTTTACTAATTCTGGAAATTCACTCCAATGGGAAGAATTATTGATCGGCAGAAAGGATACAACTGGACTTTCAGCTCTCTGACTGAGGTTTTACAGTGAGAACCAGCTGTTTGTTGTTTGTTTTTAGTCATAAACCCATCCAAAGTTAAATGAAAGTCACTGATAGAAACCACGACACTTCACAATGCCATTCTGATGCAGACTCTTTTCAGGAAAATGCTGTATTTCTTTTGCCCTTATTTGGGCAAAGAGTTTCAATGTCTTAAATTCTCTCCTGTATGTATTGATGAATTTAAGTTTTGTTCAAGGGCTTCTAGATGTCTTGCCTGGAATTTTATTGAGGAAGAAGATACACAATTAAAACAGAAAATGAAGACTTTGATGGTCAGATGGTCAGTAAGACTACTATAAATATTTTTTCCTGTAAAATTATATCTCAATTATAATAAAATCCAAAATTAATTTATCTATTTATAATGTGAGTCTACTCATGCCTGTTTAAACCATCAAACCTTTGGATGGCATCATTGTTCTCTGTTCTTAACTGAGAAATGACTTTTAAGATACGAGTGCACTTGGTGTTATATGTATCTATTTTCTTTCTTTTAAAATTTAGCTACAATTGTACTGTGGCCTTTACAACCTACTGAAGTTTTCTTTCAGCAGATAATTAATAAGGGAACTTTCAGTTCAACAAAGCGGGAGCTTAAATTTAGGTAGACAATCAGTGCCAATAATTTGAGAGACAAGCTCATTTAATGCGCAGATATTAAACTAAACTCACATAGATTGAAGGTAATGAACCTACTTACATAAATAATTAGAATGAGTGCTATATAGCATTTTGCTATATTATGGTTTTGGTTTACATTTTTTCATTAAAAATTAGCAGTAGAGACTAATCTGCTCTTCTCATAGTTTATGGGGAAAAATTGCAAGTGTCATTGACATAGTATTTGTAAAAAAATCTACCATTTTTACCCAGTTGGTGAGCAAGTCGATAACACAAGGAACACTATCTGCAAGACTAAAATGTTACTTTTTATGTCACTATCCCAAAAGACTGAGGAAAAAAACACATAGGCTAAAATAAAAATAACTTTTGATAGATATTTCTAAGTTACCTGATTGTATGCACAAGAGCAAAAGAAGTAAATATTGAATTATTTGTTAACCAGAACTTTTCTCCCTCTGGAAAGAAATATTATATTTATGTTACTCATTGCCTTTTTACCACCCAAGTAACTGCTTGGGAGTTTCCACACGTTGCACTGATTACATTATTGTAAAGGGCAAAATATTCCTCAGACTAAAATTTCATTATTTTTACACATCCTTCTGGAAAGAATGCATAAAATGTAATAAAAATGTGATTTAATGATGATCAGAATTTATGTCCTGTATAGCATACTGAGGAAGAGACTAAACTATGAGGTTAAAGTGAGAACTGAGAGCCAGCAAAAACCAAACTTGATAGCAATTACTCAATGCATGATACAGAAAACCAGTCTTGAAATATTTATAAGACACAATTAATGAAAGGCTTATGGTAATGCTTCATTGTTAATTAATTTTCTTGCTATGAAGTCCTGTTCACTGACACAGGTAATCCCTGCAACCAGGATGTTTGCACCTAAGTGAGTCCTAGTTGTAGGTGTGAGTGATAACTGTATTGTTAAATAAATTTCAATTCACATGACAAAATAGCGGTGCCATATGAGTGGGTAGGGGAAAGGGGAGTGTGATGTCAGCCATTCAGTTATAGCTTTTATGTTTTAGAGTACATCACATACTTCAATTAAGAAAGGTTAACAAGGTTATTTCTCAGCTTTTGGCCTTTAGGAACTGATTTGAGAGGCAATCAAAATGATTGAGACACCATTGGTATTAAAAAATCATTGAGTTTGTATTCTTTATTTGTGTCACTATGCAGAATCAGACTAGATTTTCTGCTTCACAAAAGTCAGATCATCTCATTATTTAAAAAATACAGCAGAGGAACCATATAGCCAGAAGTGTTAGCCTGACTGAATCTTTGCTTATGTAAAGTCATAAATGGTACATTTTGACAGGAATTAAAATCTGAAAAACTACCTAAAACCACACAAAATGTTGTGTGGCATTAAAAAAAAACCAAACAAAAAACAACCAAATGAAAATGAAGTCTTGTCACATATATGAAATCCTAGGCTTGTTGTCAATCCAGTAATACAGAATATAGTATCTACACTGATTTTAAACACATACCAGAAAGTTTCTTCAATATCAATTATGGTATTCAAAATGTTATGCAAGATTATGGAAAATATCAGACCATTTCATTTAACAGCTATTATAACGAGAATGGATTGACTGTGTATCACTTAACCAACTTCATTGTAATCTCTGCTTATTAACTGTAATAACGTGAAGGCTGATAATATATTAAAGTTCTTTCACTTCATAAATAGGTTTGTAAAGAGGGCAGAAAATGCCTCAAAAATGCTATTGGGAACATAATCAACCTAGAAGGATCACAAATATACATTTTTTTGTACCTTATCCAAGTGTGGAGAGAAGGTAAAGCATTATTTTATTACATCCTGATTCTCACTACCAACTATGCTTTTGTAGTTAGACATTATGTTTCAGAGCATGTCTTATTCCTGACGAGGATTTATTTTCCCTTTTATTTCATTCAATAATGTCTATCAAATTGATTTTATATTTCCAATATTAACTTTATTGAATGCATTGCCTGTCGTCTGACAAGATACAGCTATTTTGCCTTTGAGGGATGTTTCCTTCATAAAGTTACTGGTCACTGTGTCCTTAACAATGAATTTACAAAGTTGGAAAATTTCTATCTCTAAAAACTAATGACATGACATATTAATTTACTTCTGAACCTCCTTCTCCTATACCCAGTTTTGTGAGTTCAATGTCAATAGCATATATTCAATGTTTTAAATTATGCTTATTATTTATATATATGATGAGGAAGATACTGATATCTAGTTCAGAATGCATACATATAGGTACGTAAAATTTTTAGTTTTCCATTAGTCAAAGGACATCTTGTCAGTATAGTCTACAGAGCCTAGAGGACAGTTTACCTGTATATGGTACACCATGACAGTGGCACTTGCAGCTATACACATCTGAGTGTTTTCATTTTCTCAATGGTGTAGTTAACTCTGCTGTTAGCAATTGATAAAATTTCCTACATACAGTACTGCTAGAAAAGTCTTCTGGTGTCTGTGACTTCCCCTGCTTTGAAAGGCATATTTTCTTTTATCTTCTGTAGATATATCCTGAAATTGTTCTACATGCCTGTATTAAGGTGTCGGCCTGATTTTCAGCCTTCTGATGTGTTTACATTCTTATGTTGGAGTTTTCATGATTTAACCATAAACAAAGTAGATTGTTTTCGCATTCCTCTCTGTGATGGACTGCTGGTTTGACCACTGGGGTCAGAGGGGTGCTCCTCTCGTCCCCCAATCCTTGACTAAATCCCAAAAACTATGTACGCTGAAATTCCCAAAATAAAGTCCTTTTCTCGCTCTCATACTAACGGGTGAGTGTCTTTCTTTTGTATCCTGATTAAGGACATTAAGGTATCTAAATTGAGCCTTTAATATTAACCCTTAAATCTAAGGCCTATTCAAACACATTAACACACATCCAGAAAATACCTCCTCTTAGACAAAACTAAACAAAAAAGAAATCCAGAAGAGAAATTATTAAAAACATTATCCTTAAAGTTGACTGCTGATGACCTATACTTCAAAATCAAATACAAATAGTATCAAAAAATTATTCACTTCCCCAGAAGTGACCTGGTTTTCCTTGGGTTTGTGATATATATTTTCTCAGAAACAATTGGATTAATCAAAGTAAACTGAAAATGTAAAGGTCTAGTCAAACCAAAAGGAACATTAGTTGTATAGGTTATAAAATGACATTTGGGTAATAGTTCGAGCTGGCAGTGGCACAGAGAGGTTGTAACAGAAGAATATATCTAAAATAAAATGCCCATTATCCACAGAAACTCCATACACAGCAGAATGTGTCAGTAAATGCCTTCCCACCTCACTCCCAGTCCTCCCCGGTTCTTCCCCACAATTGTCTGAACAAGCAACTTCAGTGTGTTCCAGAAATTAAGATGATTTTTGTCTGGGATTTCATCTTTTATCATCATTGTGAGATAGCTGTGCACCTACACACTAGTCTTCCATGGCTCCTTAAAATGACACACAAGAGATGTTTCTATTTTTGCAGTAAGGTGAGAATGAAGCTAGGAGCATGTGGGTCCTTTCACAAGTGCTAGACACTTTCTAGACTAAAGAAAGATGGGTAGTTCTAGTGGCTAGGTCACAAGGTTGTGCACCTAAGAGCACCTTGTTCTCTAATTTTGGCTGAAACACTGACTCACTGTGATATTTAGAAATCCATGTATTTCTTTGACTGTGATGAAAATTTTTCTATCTACTAGAAAAACCTCAGAGGAAAAGAATGTTGTGTCTAATCAGATTTTTTCTTGTGTAAATCAGTTACAAAAATATGAGAACAGAATAGTCTTCTTCAGATTAAAAAAAAAACCAAACATATTCTAGCAGTCAACTTTACAGGAAAAGTAAGTAAGGAAAGATAGATTGATAATAGATAGATGACAGACAAAGAGACAGACAGATAGACAAAGAAAAAACCAGGTGGTTTTGTAAATTTAGCATCGCTTTTCTCTTGCATTTGCAACAAAGAGGCAATATACAAGAGGTGTTTGTTATCTAATTTAAGATCAGTATATGTTCTCCAATACAAATTACATTGACAGCATGTGAAACCTGACATCAGCTAAATATACACTGCAGTATGAAGAACATGCTTTGCTGTATTATAAAATAAAGAAATGGATGTTTAATATTTTTAATTGTACTTCTTGAGGAGGTGGTGGTAAATATTTTCACATGCTTTATTCCTCAAAGATTTTAATTGCTGTATGTACATGAATTGAAGAAGTATGTGTGTAAACACACACACAACTTGTGCACCTAAAACATCAGATGTTTGACTGTCCACTTACAAGCAAAAGAGGGAGGGAAGAGAAGAATGGGAAGATGTGATGTGCATAGAAAGAGATACTATCGACTTTCTCCTGTACATCTCCTTTCTCTTTCTTCATGTACTTGTAGAGTCTAAACTGCTTAAAAAGAGATTAGATTGCTTCCTGAATGCTGCTGACTCTTTCTCTCTTAAGAATTTCTGTAGCTGCTGGGCTACAGAAAAGCTATTAAGAATAGCTGCTGGGCCCCGTATCAGCCAAATGCAATCGGAATCTGTTTGAATGAAATAATTTATATATTTTTAAGTTTTTTTGTTTGTGTTATTACCTCATATTTTATATATTTACCTTTTAAGCTATTTTGATGTATTAAAACCATAGCTTATTTTTGTGAATAACCATTAAAACTGAGCAGGTATCAAAGAAGTACACACTGACATTTAAAAAAGAAATTTAATAGCTCCATATTTCAGTCAAAATAGCAATTGTGACAGTATAAACCTAAAGGATTTAGTTTTAAGTCTGGTCAAAATAATGTATTCTTTACAGGCTAAGCATACAAATATATCAGATTCATTATAAGCAGAGGTCTTGTTTTTCTAGTTCTTTATTTCTCTACACATCAGTACATGCAATCCCGTAATTATTGCCATTCATGATGATGGAATGACTTCTGGATTTGTGTCAATACCTGCAGTATGATTCTGGTTCTATTTTCCAGATCTGATTTTAAGCCTGGGCCTTCTAAGGCTCTACTGGTAAACTTGACATCAGGATCACATGCATGTTAAGTCATGAACTGACAGTCACATTATAGGATTTTGATGTATATTTTTGATATATGCAGAGAGATTTTGCTTTGCTTCCATAGTTATGGGTAGATAGAACAGAAAAGGCAGCCATTAGAAATTGCATCATTAGGATAACATGAGCATCAAGAATTATAACTATAGCTTGTGAAATTTAGAATTATATTATATATTCCATTACTTTGAATAATAGCACAATTGCAGAATGTTATCCCCAGTACAAGCACTTGAATGTATATGTATATAACATTTAGTTAACTAGCTATACAAGAAATTTCTCTTACTCAACATTATCAGAGAAGATGATGATAACATTAAAAAACCATCACAACTACACTATGCTTTCAGCTAAAAATCTATTTATCCATAATCTAGCATCTATTCAACTCAACAGTTTTGGTTTTTCTCTGAAATTACTTTGCTTGGAGCTCTTCATCTAGCATATTACCTTCCATTTAAACTCGCTTAAATCCTGATATACATTTGTATTATTCTCATTAAGGTCTGGCCACCCTGCATAGCTTAAGCTTAATAAAAGATCTTCTATTCAAATGAAGAGATAAATTATACAAATATTGTCCCTGCAATCTTTAAATAATTTAGAATTTTAAGTGATAAACCCACAAACATTATTTTTATCCTTGTTCCTGGTCATTTCAGTTTTATGGCTAATTGAATTCATATCAGACATATTCCTTTAATCAAATGCCACATTTTATCAAATGCAACATTGCCCTTGAGTGCTTCTGTTTTAAGGGAATTAAACCAGTCTAGCTCATGGTAAAGAATGGTGAGTTGAGTTGCATCCTCACTAAGGAGAACTGGCTTGAATAGCGTACACTGAAAATATAGTATATGGTAAACTTCCTCCATGTATAATCTGTCATAAATTGCAAGATAAATATGACTTGATATATATGCACATTATGCTTTCTCTGTGCTGAGACAGAGTGCATGATGAAGTAGTCTTATTTAATGACTTGATGTTCTTTTAATCTGTTTACCTGGTATATACCAAAAAACTGTTTATGCAGGATGATTAAGTACCACAGGAAAAAAAAAATTGAATACATGGGTAGCTAAGGGAAAATCAACAAAAAGATATCAAGAAAATGGTAGATTTTATCTTAGATTTTGCAACAAGATGCAAGTGCAACAATATGCAAGTGCATACTTCACTAATATTTCAACGTATTTTTCTGAATATTGGGACACTTCAAAGCCTGAAAGTCTTAAACCTGTCTTCTTTATCTGGTCTGCACTGAATTTCTTGTCTAGATTCAAATTCTGATAACATGACTGACAAAAATAACTCTACATTTTAATGACAATGGCCTCTGGAAATAAACCATACAGAAACAGAAATAAATGAACGAATGAACAAACAAATATTTCTTTTCTAAAGGGTTATTTTTCACCAAATAAGCCTCAAAAAAATTTAGATTGAATACTGGCCAGATTTTGTCAGTGAGGACATACACGTTGATTGACGTCATGAACAGGCACGTGAAGGTCTTTGCTTCCCTCTAGTGACTGGTTCAGGAAGAGATTTTACTGAATTTGCTCATCTTACTCAACTTTGGCTCAGAGATTCAGCAAAAGATTAATTATGGGTAAAGGCACCTGAGAGGTCAGTGACATGCTGATACAGCATGAGAGCATGTATATTTGTGATAGTGACTGATAACATATGGCAGATTTACACTGGACATGTTTGAGTGATTTTGATATAGTTTTACAGTTTTATCAGGCAGAGATGCAATTTCAGTGTTGACAATTCAAGAACAACTGCTAGAGCTGGAAGATGACCTCTAAGATAAATTTCAAAACACAATTTCAAATATTTATTTAAGGTCATTTTGCTAAAAAACACTTGTAATAAGACAGACCAGACTTCAATGAATTACATGATGTTTGGTTTATCAGGGGAATTCAGGAGAATTAGATGTACACATTTTCAAGTAAAGACAGGCAAACCTACACTCCACGAGTGCTAAGCAATACATTGTATTACATTCTTCTTATCATATTACTAAAACTAGCTATATTTTATACCAGTTGTAGTTCTGTTTTGTTGGGGTTTTTTGTATTGACTGCAAATAAATTTAAAAGAAACAAAAAAGATTTTTTTTTACAAGAAGTTTTACTTACAAGAAGTTTTATGCATATGACCTGTATCCCTATTTTCAAAGGAATAGGTGCACAGTTCTTCGCACATGGACAAGTAAATATTTCCCAGGTTATTCAACTTCTTTGGTGGCACAAGCAGATTTTATTTTTATTTAAGGATGGTATAATACAAGGACCTTTAGTGCTTCTGCACTACTTTTGTTGGACAGAGCTAAATTCTCCAAAACAGACAACAGTCATGAGATCATCAGAATGAATGAGAAAAGGAAACAGAAATATCATTATAAAACTATTTATACTTCATAGATCTGCTCCATGGCAAGAGAATGATATTGGCTTTGAGAACAGCTAGGAAACATTGTCACTTAGGACTCAGGAATTTGGGACTCTAACTCTACCAGGGTTCATTGAGTGAACCTGAACTCCAAGTTCACTCATTAAACCCTGGTAGAGCTAAGAGTTTCATCTTGTTCTAGTTTCCTCTAGCTGTAAACCAGGGAGGCTGGTATGAAGCTCTATGTTAAATTGCTTTTAAATTTGCAGGTGTGAAAATCTTTATGAAGTACATGACATAAACGAGAAAGGTTGCTAAACTTTTGCAGTGGCAATTGTGCTATTTTGTACTTTTGGAAGCCGTATTCTATTTGGTACAGATTGTTTTCTCATATAAGTCAGTCCAGTCAGCCCCATCCTGGACTACCAGGTCCTGTCTGTTGCATTTCTTGGTGAAATTTTATTAAGAAAAAAACAACTGCATTTTATTTGACTTAGTAAGATCCATGAATTTTTCTGGAAACCTAGATACAAAACCAAATAATGAATGATTGTTTTCTGTAGTGAAGTTTATTCAAAATTCAATTATCTTTTCTCCTCATTATACACCAAAAATCTGTCAGAAGTCCAATTACAATCTCTAAATTAGATTATGAAGATAAATCACTGACTCTTTTTAGTTACATTCCAGAATTTAAACTGCCTGATATTACAAGAAACCACTATTTTTAGTTTGTGAAATTCTACATTTACATAAAAGCAATAAATAGCAATTGAGTTCTCAACAAATTGAGTTGATTATCACCCAGTAAAAATTAAAGCAAACTTATTACCAGGAATTAATTTGATTTCATTTTTTTGTTATAAGTCTCAGCACGACATGTAAGCTCTGTTCATGGCCGTGTAGGTGTTAGTGAAGAGCAGTGTTATAAAAAAAGTACTAAATTATAAATTCCTCCCATATATACTGATTCATTTTGTGTATGACTTAAGCAAAGAAAATTTTTGTCTCTTTTTCAACACAAAGAACCTGATTTATATTGTACAATATTTCAGAATTAATTTTCTGCATTACAGTATAATCTTAGCAGTTTGTGAATTTAAAATTTTTTAATTTTATGTCTTGCATGGCTTGCATGGTTCTCCACTTGATCTGATTCTAATCAGTCAAAGCCTTTTAGTTGTCTGCAAAGGAGTTTGGATCAGGTTTTTCGTTCCATACTGTTTTAATGAAAAAGAACACGATTCTGTAAAGTCTTCCAGTCCTTATGCAGGACAATCAGGAATACAATGTGTAGTGTGCTATTACCCAGGTTCCACTATGGAAAGTTCTTCATAAAAGCAGGCATTCCAGGGGGCATTTAAGCCAATAAACATAAGCATAGAAAACTAACATGGCAAGAGAATTTTCTGCCTTCAAAACGGTGCCAGAAGTAAAGTCTGACTGTAAAGCTGGACCAACAAGATTGACTGTAGTCAATGGAAGAAGCAAAGCTTTATCTGGCATGTACTGCCAAACTATACTTACTGTCATTCAATTTCAATATCTTTCTGGTGACAAAAGTAATATGACTGTGAAGTAATATAAAGTAAGGAGATGTTGCTATTAATATTTTCAGAAGAAAATTCTGACTTAGGGTATTCTAATGATTTGAGGATTAGTTTGACACATTTTGACAAAAGTTATAAAGAGTCTTCTTGAATGTATTTTCAAAGGTTTGCAAGGCTAGGACAAAAAAAGAAAAAAAACAAACCCAAACCTTTGTGCTAGTTTTAAAAATCGAAGTGGAGAGGAGAGAGAGATAGCAGAGCAGTGTTCCCTGTCAATTTTACCACCGGGGAACAAAATGCATAAGTTTTTTGTTGCCATGTACACAAGTTTATATTGTAAACCTGAGTTGCAGAAAATCACAACCAGCTAGTAGACTCTTGTTTATTTGTGTTGAAAATTTTCTTTAATGGACTAATTCTCCAGACTTGTATCCAGGGACAATGGAAGAAAAATAATTAAAAGCTGTAGGGCATAATTTAAAAAAGAAGCAAGCGTAAACTTTTTTTAACCCTCTTTAATGGAGGATATTACAATGTCTAGAGTGTAATTGTAAAGTTATATAAATGTATGCATTTTGTCATTTTGCATATATGGGTATTCATACTTTCATAAGGATAGAAAATCTAAACCACTGCCCATGGAAACTTGCATAGCAGTAGGTAAAAAAAAAAAAAAATAAAATACAGCAGATGTACCACTTGTCCTAACCTAAAACTGAACCAGGTCAAAATTCTCAAAATATTAAAAATTTCAGCTAATTCTATTGTACTTCTTCCAACTGTACAGTCAGCAGGCACAAACTATTATGAGCACACATATGGTCAAATAAAATGCTGTCATACTGTTATAACATCCTTCTGCAGCAACTAGCAGATAGCTTCAGAATACTAAAACCCTTTCCTTACTCAGTGCTGTGAGATGTGTTGCGCTGCATACAGATGTGCAGCACACCAGCAACAACTGACTCTGTCCTGTGGAGAACACATGTGCCCACATTATGTCCAACACACTTCTAAAACAACAAACATCAGCTGCACTATTTTGCTAATCAGTTGGTGACTCTGGAAACTCCCATGTGAGATATCACTTCCCCTCTGTGGCCCAACACATCTACCCCACCTTCCATGCCCTCACTGCAAATCTGAGGGTTGCATGTCAGGGCAGTACTTCCCACACTCAGTAATGTGCACCTACCTTTTCAGCCTCCTAAAGTGTTTTGAATCCTGCAGTCTGGTTCAAAATTCCAGGGGCTGGGTCCTTCCTCTAAGACAAATAACTGATTTTGTCTGACCAAACTTTCATAGATGTTAGAGATCCATTGTGCTGCTTTTGACTGGGATAAATTGTCTTCACAGTGGCTAGTATGGGGTTATGGATTTGTGCTGAACAAAGAGTTGATAGTATAGAGATGTTTTTGTTATTGCTGAGCAAGGCTTACACAGAGCCAAGGCCTTTGCTGCTTTTCATGCTGCCATGCTGGTGAGGACACTGGGAGCATTTGGGAGACTGGGAGGAGACACAACCAAGACAGGTGACTCAGCTGTTGGTTGAGACTGTTTTTGCTGTCTCCCTATCCTTTCTTGTTATCCTTTCTAGAAAGCTAGGAAGGACAAAAGAAAAGTTTCTAGTTTTTTTTCATCTTAAAGTATTTTAAATCACTTTTGTGATTTTAAAGTCAGTGCTAGTATCTGACCAACTCCTTTTCCTTCTTTTTGTGGACTGAGACACCTGAACTAATGTATCACAAAACCATTCCTGACAGTGGGGATTGTTTGCTCCCACGAGATAATGTAAAGAGAAAAGACACAACTCTGAATTTTTTGGTTGGTTGGTTTAACCATTCTCCTTAGAATGCTAAGTAAAAATATTCCAAGAATTTTCCTATGAACTACACAGAGAAGCAGTCAGTATTCTAACATTTTACTGAAGGCAACATCTGAATATATTTTCTAAAATGAGTAGGTGAAGTTATCACTCATTTCTGAGGGGGAAAAATCATCACTTACACACAACTGATGCTACAAGCTTTGTGTAGGGAATCTGGAAGTATCAAAGGAAGCACCAGAAAACATAAAAAAAAAGCCTGGTTTCAATCACCACAGAGACATGTGCTCTATATTTTGGGATAATTGACTGAAATAAAATGTTGCATTATTGGATTGAGTTTAGTACGTGACATATTATTTTGTTCTTTAGTTCCACTGTCTCGATATTGTACACAGATTTGACTAGATGCTTACAGTAAAGGGCACAAGGCTGCCAGCTTGATAAATAGGAAACCTTATAAAAGATAATCAGAGGCAAGACTCACCAAATCTCATAGAAAGAAGGAATTAAAACTGCTTTTGCCAAAGTTAAGATGATCAAATTGTCACAGATAATAATGGCAGTAGGATAACTTTCATGATCTGGTGTGATTAAACAGCTCAGAGATCCAGAACTTTCTTCAGGGATGGAAGCCAGAGAACTGCAATCATTGATTAATCTCCTGAAAAGCATGTCCAAAATCCAGGTAGACAAAGCTTTCTTTCCTTGCTGCTGGAGAAGTATTAAACTGACAAGATCAGTGGAGGGAGTATCATTGACCAAATGTGAATTTTCAATGTAGATAAAGGTGTGGGAGAAGTGGCTAAAAATGTGGAAAAGCCCATTAGAGATTGCTGCTGGCTGGATACCAATGATAAAAGTAAAAACAGTTTTCATCTGAAAACCACTTAATTTAAAACACCTGACTCATGACAGACTATTGATTAGTTAAGCACCCTCAACTAAAGCAGACTACTTTTTGTTGGGTTTATTCCAAAATGCTTGCCAAGTCCTGGTTATGCAAAAATTATCCAGTTTGGAAGGACATGAGTACATCACAGCTCTGTAGGATTTGCAATGTGAATTAGGCTATTAATCCATCAAATCCAATTGCCGGCTGGTGAAGATAACTAATTCTTGAGACATAGAAAAAGTAGAAAAGTAAAGGAAAATCAAGCCACCAAGAACCCAACATAATCATGAGTACCTAATCAATTGTATATTCCTCTACGTATTTTTTTGTTTAGATTTATAAATGATAGAAGCTGACTCAGCATTATAGAGCTTTCAGAATTTAAAACACACAATGTCAGAATACAAATTCTGAAATATTCCTGACCAAATACATATACAATGGTCCAAATGAAAAAGAAACAAAATAATAAAAGATAGGAAAATAATTTTTGAATAAGCTAACAGTAGAGATATTCTCCAAAGGGATGGAGGAAAAAAGTAGAAGTTTGCTCTTGCTATTGCACATTCTGATAAGAGATAATGTCACATTCCCAAAAAATATCACACATCCATATGCAAAACAAGTGACAGTGGTGTCCATGCAGACCTTGCTGCATGGCATCTTATTGGGAATATTTCAGGGCTCATATCACTTTTAAAAATGGACACATCTCCAAGAACACCCCCACTCTTCACATTTTCTAACATATTCAATAGCTACTATTAAATAATATGCCTAGAAAAGATATCCTTCAGAACACAAAAATGCATGCTTCTCCCGCAAAAACCTCAGACTATTTTATGTAAGCTTTATGTAAATTTTAGATGTTTCAAAAGTTTACTTTTCAGTCTAGATTCTGAAACATATTGAATGCAGTACTTACACATATCACTGAACTTCTCCATAAAATACACTAAGAGAAGTGCAAAACAAGTGGCAAGTACAAAATGCATTTTTTGTGACTTCTTCACACATTCATCCCAAATACCTGAATAAAACCTTTTAATCACATTATTAAATATGCAGCATGGTGTTGGGGGTTTTTTAGTAGTCAAATTACATTCAAATGTGTCTTTGATATTCTGGATTGGAACAGTGAAATCAGAACATGTGCTCTAAATACACAGTACTGAAAGTAACCCATACAAAAAATTATAAACAAAGCACTGTACCACTCCTATATAAGCAAAATACTGTGAAGAGAAAACAAAGAACACGTTCCAAATTTTTTGCATTTTATGTGCTCCTAAAAATGCGTAATATGACATCTTTCATATACGTCACAGATTTCACAGAAATTGAATACTGTGATGTTACCAAATAATGGCATTACAATTCTTTTGCAGAGGCACAGACCATGGTTCTACTTTTTTTGGAAAGATTTCTAGTATCATGTCGAAAGTTTCACATTTCTGTACTATAATGTTGTTTCTCAGCCATCAGTGTGCTGATGTAAATCCAAGCTAAAAGATAAAAGCACTCAGAATATCACAAAAATCATGCAATTTCTAACACTGTAGATATGTATCATAAGACATATATTATATACCTGGATAAGAAGTACAACATAATCTTTAAAAAAAAAGTAACACGGCAACCATATAGGGATCCTTCTTGAAACAATCTGCATTGATGCAAAGTTTACCTTGACTTTAATGGGAGATTTACTGTGAAAGATTAATACAGCAAATTACAACCGCATAAATTTGGGATTAATTTTAAACCACAACTGGATTTTGCCAGTTTGGTTTCTTACAGCAACACTTTCTTTTTTTGCTATAGAAAGGGAATACTAAACAAATGTAGAAGACTAATAGTAAGATTTCACTGCTTAGTATACAGGTATTATTTTAATAAACTTAAATGAAAATTTGAACCAACTAAAATGAAGATTGCTGTGGGGATCACACTTGAAATTGTCTTTCTCCCTGCAGTAACAGAAATGGGAGTCCTCCTTAGTTATCATTTACCCACTTGTTTGTTGCCCAGCAACTACCATGAAGGAACTACAGTTCTTAGCCATTCCCATTTTAATCTTGAAAAAGCAGATTAAAATTGCTATGTGAGGAGTCTCTTTCTGGTGAGATATTGTAATATTTCAGTTTATATATCTGCAAAAATTAAGCCAAGTGACTGGAGAATCCAGTACTTCCACTCTGACAAAGGTTCACTTTCTCTGCCCTTGTATCAACCCATTTACTGACCAACTATTTAAATATTGTTAGGTACTTTGTAATATTTGAGCTATAGCAATAGAAGCAAACATCTGTCACTTACATTCTTGAATCATCCCACAGCACACAGTAGGGATTCAATGTGCCCTAAGAAGAAAACAAATAGACCTATTAGTTAACCATATCCAAAAATATCTGTCATGCTTGACCTAAAAATTTATTTCAGTCTTCTCCTAACAAGATCATCCTTGTACTCTGATGAATTGATGCCACTGAAATGGGAAAAGCTTACAGTTAATTCTTATGGGGTATTTTGAAGGCACTTGAACCTCAGAGCTGAGTATATGTGCATTCTCTGCTTAAATAAGGAAAGCATAAATGTTTCTATTTGGTATATCCTAGTGGAAGTGAAATATGAGATAACAGTTAAACTTTTAAGAGACTTGATTGAATATTTCGGGTGATTTTAGAGGAAGAACTTAACACCACTTAGGAACTTGGATGTCAAAATCAATACAGCTTTAAAAATTTTAAGCATATGTTGGGCAAAATGTCTTGAGGTTGGGATTTCAGATTCACGGACCCCACATTCAGTGTCCAAAGGTTTTTTTCAATTAGGTCTTAAATCAGCAGAGTTTTTTTTCTCAAAATATTTTTTTGTTGTTTGTGATTGAGTTTTACAGTACCGGCTCCAATTTCAAAGTCCGTGGAAAATTTCTGATTTGATTTAGAATAGATTGAGAGCCTAGGTTTTTATTGAAAATCACTGAACCATGGAGAATTTTTGGGATATTGAAAATTCTGTAAAATTATTCATGGTTATTCATGTTGCCTAGGAAATGTAGAGACAAAACTGAAATTCACTCAGATTGACATAGAAGTACTTAAAACTGCTAAACTATATTCCTGTTCACCATAAGCATTAGATGTCCCCAGGAGTCAGAACTACATTTAAAATTATATAAAATATATAATAAATATATATTTTTAAAAAATCACACATGATTTGAAGAAACAGGTGGAGTTCACTATTTTTGATGTCAGTGCTAGTGAACAGTGCTAGCACAGTGGATGCAGTAGATATAAAGGTACTTTCATATAAACAAAGCATACCTTAATATTTTATTCTCAAAAATGATTTATTTATAGAAAAAAAACACCGCAACCTGTAAAGTAAAAATCTATTAAATATTTAAATTATTCCATCTACCTCTTTTTCAAAGATAAAAAAAGTCCTTCTGCAGATGCTTTTGAGAGAGGCATTTAGGGAATTTTTGAACCTCAACTTCAGTATTTTGCTGACTGCATTGAATTTTATGAGTAGAGTATAAATATTTAAAACCAACATATACTTATGGCACTTTATATTTACATAGCACTGTACAAACATAAATAAAGGATGCTCCATCTCCTGAAGTATTTATAATATAAAAAAGGGGAAGAGGGCACAGGACAAAGCAGTGGATAATAGGCCAATTGAGATTTGGAGAACAGGTTCTGCATCACTTGCCAAGAACTTTCAGATACATTGAAGGACTAAGAGATAGAAGGATAAGAATTAGGAACAAAAGAATATCCATGAAGAATTAAATTTTCTTTATAAAATGTAATTTTAATGTAAAATATAATTTTATAAAGAGTATTAATTTGTATAGTAAGGCTAGGTGAAGAGGGTTCTACTTCTGATACATCTGATACAGCTATATGCATATTAAAAACGTACTTTTATAGCTGCATCATGTTAAGGCTTTGCATCTCTCAGATCTGAGACTTGTCTTTCTCAGCAGTGGACATCATAGAGTTTGTGCTTGCTATTCCCACAGTGCAAATAGAATGAATACAAAACACTTTCAGAAAATAATGTCCATTATAAAGAAATCTACAAAATAAGGGGAATTAAAAACCTTTGCAGAAAACTGAAACATGATAAAATTGCTGTCAGATCACACAGTTTGCTCTCTTTGAAATGTATTCAAATGAAAAGAGTTTGTTTGGCTCTTGCAGTCACTAATGAGAGATTAGGCAGAAACATGGGAAGCAGGATAAATATTACTCCTGGTCCACAAAAAAGTCTCGAGGGAGGGCTTGTTTCAGCAGAAGTGGCAGCTTGCAAGGGCACAGCACCCTGTCAGAACTTCTTCCTCTTTTGATACTTGATCAAATACTCTTCAAGCACAGCTGGGACCACAAAGAGCTTGTTTCTGTATTTGCTTCTTTGCCTTTAATCTCTTGCTCCCTTTTTTACAGCCTTTCTGGGGTACCTCTTGGCAATGTTGCATGCTGTTGTAGAGCTGCCTCCAACAGCCACAGCTCTCTATGAGGGCAGTGCTCTTACCAGCTAATTACTCAGCTGCAGCCTAGGAAACTTCTCTGTTCATTAGCGTTTACAACTGTGGTAGCATTGATTTATACACTACAGAACATTACTTGGATATGTCAAAAATGGGCATATGTGTGTGAGTGTGTATGTGTATATATCTCTGTCTGGCATATAAAACTGAACTTTTGAGATGTGATTGGCAACTTTGACAGCTATTCAGCACAGTGCCAACTGTGTTTTGTAGCCAGGGTTTTCAGTCGCATTGAGAGCTTCATGTCCTATGCTACTGCTGGCTCGTTATTCTGGTGGCCCTGGAGTAAACTTCTGTGCTGTCAGAAGGTGAGAGTTCATATTCTCTCTAGAGCAAATAGGTTCTGTTTGAGTTGTGTGTTTTTTTAAAAAGACTGCTTTGTTATCCCTTTAATCAAACTACTGGAAAATTGTGACCATATTCCTCTACATGTTCACAGTTTATAAGACCAAATATCATGTTCTCTAAATCACAGACCACAGAATATTCTGAATTGAAATGAATCCACAAGGATCATCAAGCCCAACTCTTAAGTGAATGGCCATATGGGGACTGAACCCACAACCTTGTTGCTATTTGTTATTAGCACAAAGCGCTAACCAACTGAGCAGTGATGCATTGGAACCCGCATTCCACTCTGGTCAGCTCTCTGTTATATTTGCATTTATCTACAAATCCAAATACCATGCAATATATTTCAAACAGCACATGCAATTGTGGTTTGCACTTCCTCCAAAAGATAATCCTCCAGTTTTATTAATAAAATGGAAACAAAATGAAGAAATTGTTATAAATTTTGAATAAATTGGTATTTTAAGCCATATTAACTTATTTTAAATGCTCCATTTGCCCATCTTTTTTCATCTTATCTACTTTATTTAGTCAGTAGATGAGAAAGAACAAATGTATGAATATACTCCTATGTACTAGTAGGCATGCTCTACAAAATGCTTATTAAATCAATTTGCAAAAAACCTGTACTGAATAAATGAACAGCATTTGTAAGAACAAAGGTTTGAAAAGAATAAATATAACACTGAGACATTAAAAAAATCAGATGAAAGAGAACATATTTTATTTTCTCTTTAGTAATTAATCTATTTGAATGACATAATGTTTAATTTGTGAGCCATTAATATATAATGTTATATATATATTATATTTTATATATATGTATATGTTATATGTATATATTAAGAATGCTTTTATCTTGCTGTATGTATATAAAGCTCATTCTATATGGTAATATGTTATATATATAATATATATATTGTAATATATAATATATATAATACATGGTAATATATTATAATAGAATGAATCCCTATTTTCAGCTGAGAAAATTATAGCAAAGAAGTAGATTTAGTCTAAAGGAATACTCAAATTTACAGAATATAATTTTTGTGCATCTACAGACCTATTTCTTTAAACCAAAGTTCCATTATGAAGGCTAAGTCTTGAACACAAATGACCAAATTCTTAAAAATATTAAAATTATATAACTGATTTATATTCACAGATTTTTTGAGCAATATACTGTCATTGTATCTGCCAATCCAACTTGTGTATTCAGGTGGATTGAGATCCTACATAATTATAGCATGCATGAAAATTTGATCCAAGCACTTGATGCTTCTCTGGATTATATTACAGGACAAAACCTGAACCAAAAAAGAGAAATTATCTGATATGTATTGGAAAGGTTATTATCTTTTTGCTTTGTCAAGAGACGAGCTCATACAATATTAATTAATGTTCTGTTACTGAAAGGTTGCCAAAGCAAGGTGACAATCAGCATCTCTAATCTGATCTTTTGCAACAATGAAGTTTAATTTCCAAGTTTTTCAAACGTGGCAGAAACTTGCTCTGTAAATTAATCAAAGGGACAGATAAAAAATAAAAAAGATGAAAAACAATGCCCTCTCTAAGAATTTTGTAGAATCTCATCTTCTGGGGTTAGCAGTTCAACCTTTTATTAGTCTAGTCTTGCCTGTGTTGTGCTTGTTTTATTAGCTTGTGTTTGGTCTAGAAATATTTTCAACACTGATACATCGCTTACTAGTATTATTTTCTTATATAATTTAAAAACTTCTTTTCTTGCATGTGACCAAATTAATGAGAATTTTTTTCTTACCTGTTACCCCATATACCACCTAACCTGTTACTTTTGCAAGTAGTTATTTCAGTTTCAAAATATAAATGTCATATTCTGTAATTTGTGTAATAGCCCCCCAATCATTGTTAAAATAATAGATTATAAATCTAGCTTTGACGACTACCATAAATCTTCCAAATAATGATCTTAGTAAAATCAAAGTCTGTATTCTATTTCAAAGGTGATTGATTTTTTTCCCTGATATATAGGAATAATTAGTGTTTACTTCAGCAAATATTTTGTAGTATTTTTAGTGAAATACCTGACAGAAACAAACATTATGTTAAATATTGAGATTTTCTCCTAATATATACAATGTATTTTAGGTTTCAAAGAAAATAAAACAGAAAATGAAATCTACATGGCTTAAACCATCTTGTAAATAAATTGAAACAGAGACCCTTAAAACACCAAATCGACACCATTCTTCGTCAATGTGCTTTTAAAATTGTTGAAAGGTAAGGAGTCAGCTCAAGTTTATGTTCCTCGGCTCCTTTTTTTCTGCCAAACTTTCACTAGAGATGTTCTTTGCATTGGTATTTTTCTGGGAGCTAAATGGCAGGTCATAATGACCACTGATGGCAAAACAGTCTTTTCAAACTTGAGTAAAATGTTAATGAAGGATCTAGAGTTCAAAAAGTTTTCTTCATACTTTTCACCTGACTCACTACTTCAATTTTTCTACTGACTGAAATATCTGGAACTTCTGTAGCTGAATTGTATCTATATGACCACTTGAGAAACTGTTTTGAAATTAAAAAATATTGCTTTAAAGATTCTTGCATAACAATACTATTTTCAAAAGCTTGAGTAACTG
Source organism: Zosterops lateralis (assembly GCF_965231275.1). NCBI lineage: Eukaryota > Metazoa > Chordata > Aves > Passeriformes > Zosteropidae > Zosterops > Zosterops lateralis. The sequence goes on from NC_139764.1 coordinate 85,161,590, forward strand.
TCTCTTCTGACTTTTTATGACTATTCAAAGCAAACTCTAGCTTTTAATAACATAAGCAGAGAGAGTTTACATATTGTGC